>NC_072852.1:84403369-85003369 GCF_028858705.1 Grus americana
ACCCCAGATTGCTCTGTCTGGCTAACTGCAGGGCATATGCAAATACACCTGCTGACACAGGAGGAGGACACCAGGACAGTTCTGACCACAGTGCTCTCAGAAATTCTGTGTAACTTCCTACCCTAGGTTTCATTTCACTAGAAACACTTTGATTCTTTAGGGCTACAATAATGTGATAGGAGAGGAAAGTTTATGTCTGGGGCACAGCAAACATTTAGCTATGCAAATATAGCTGGAACAAGCAGCCACAAAAGAACAACGTGCTGTTATAAAGCAAACCACTGAACAAACACGGGTGTACATTTGGAAGTATGAATTCATGTTTTCAAGAAAAACAGAATACTCAAGGAATAACAAAGTATCATTCCCTTTGGGATAATATCTTTTCCCTCCCTTCCAAAGCTACCTGCACTCTGTAAGTCTTCGCCTTCTGTTTCAGTACTGAGCATGTCTGTGCCCGCTGTATAAGAATAGTCTTACAGAAAATTCTGAATTGTAAATGGCGCAATCTTATTGCAGATCCCAGGAAGCACACAGTATTTGGGGACGGAAATAAGAAAGTTCATTAATCTTTCAGAGGTTTTCACTATCTCCATTAAAATTGAAAAGATATTAGAGGGCAGATGCCTATGTGCATACTTACACAGACACAGTGAGGCTTGAATACTTGCAATAGAAAGGGAATTTTGCATCAAGTTCAAATGAGCTTTTTCCACCTCTGAAAACAAGGTTAAAAACTGTTAGCATGTAACCTCTACTGGGTTTTATTTTGCTTTATTTAAAACCATGATTCTAGCTAATCCCAGTTGGTGTAAAACATGCACTATCACACACATATATGCACATTCCTTCTTGCAAAGATCTGGCTTTTTTCAGCTGAACTAGCTGGCAAAAATGTGTCTTTTTTTCAGCTGAAAATGGAAAGAGCAGCATCAAAGCCCAGAATCAGCCTCCAAAATTCAGGGGCAAGGTAACTTGGTCAGCTTTCCAAATTACTCAGCCCCCAGTAATACTACAAGTCAGGTCCGTTTGATTTGTCTGCAGCACCCAAGTGCCCCTGATACCTTTACTCCTTCCTGTTCAGCTCAGACTGCAAACCCAGCCTGCACCATTGGCAGCACTCAGCATTTGACTGCCAAGAAAGGCCTTGGAGCAATCCAGGGCAGGACAAGCCCAGCTCTGTTTCAATACTTCCTGAGAACAGCTGCTTCAGATGGGGGAAGTACGTGCATGTCCCCTGCCAAGATTTTCAGTTACATTCAGAAAGCTAGACTGAAATGACAGAGAAGCTCAACTCCAATTACAAAGAAATCCATGTCACTTACAAATTTCCTTGTTAAAAGTCTGCCAGAATCTTAAAACTGAAAAAGTTGCTAGATTATTGCCACATATATGCTTATTTTTCTCTTTAAATTAATGATCTGATTTTCAAATAGGATGAATATCCAGAGCTTGGGAAAACTAGAAAATATTTTCCTTTTGTCTTAAGGGCAGTGGAGGAAGAGAGAAGATCAATAATAGTAGACCAAAGTCAGTATTAATGAACTTCTCCATTCACGTAGCACCAAGACCACAACTCCAGTTAGTCTGATCTCAAAAAGTGCCTGGCACATGCTGCTCCTGCAAGCCCCATTATTGTTCTGACAGTGGCTTGGCCCTGGGATAAAAACAAGCAGTCTCTTTCTTCAGAATAATCTTTTCATCTTGAAGGATGAGCAAAGGAAAAAGAGGTTTCTTAGTCATAGTTTCTAGTTGTAACAGACAAATAGTCCCTCATCTCTTCAACCTTGTTATGTCCTTCCTCATCCAGTTAGATTTAGAAGCTGAGGGGAGAACCTATCGCTCTCTACAACTACCTGAAAGGAGGTCATAGCCAGGTGTTCCAGTCTCTTCTCCCAAGTAACAAGGGATAGGACAAGAGGAAATGGCCTCAAGTGCCAGGGGAGGTTTAGATTGGATATTAGGAAAAATTTCTTCACTGAAAGGGTTGTCAGGCATTGGAACAGGCTGCCCAGGGAAGTGGTGGAGTCACCATCCCTGGAGGTATTTAAAAGACCTGTAGATGTGGTGCTTAGGGACACGGTTTAGTGGTGGACTAGGCAGTGTTAGGTTAATGGTTGGGCTTGATGATCTTTAAGGTCTTTTCCAACCCAAATGATTCTATGATGTTATGATTCTATTTTGCCATCATTTCAGAAACTGATGCCATTTATGCTTTTGGCCAAGAGGACATCTGAAACTTCTTACATTGAAATTTTGTAAAAAACACTGCTTTTCTAATTAATCTCATGTGGTACAGAGTAGCTCCAGGAAAAAAAGAAAGGTTTTGAGCCTATATTTCTGCTCCCTCCTTCACTTCCATGCATGAATAGATGATTTTACTTAAAACTAGCTATTTTCAGAACAGTATTTGAATGCACAAAATTTTGGATGTGCTGGATAAGTGTTCTAATGAATGTGGCAGACCAACAAAGCTTACAGAGATATCAGCCTGCATCTAACACTTTGATTCCTGCCTGAACGAGACAAGTTTGACTCCAGAATGCCTTCAGAAGAGCAGCCTATGGTCATCAGGCTTGAAAAACTAAAAGCCAACTGAAATGAAATTTTTTCTTATATCTTAGCTCCCAACTTCAAATCATGTTGTGACTCAGTTCCATCAGTCACTCAGAGAGGAGGTAGTATCTCTAGGATCAAAATATACTTGCACAAGAGGTATGACATGTACAAGCCTGGCACAGACACCCTGTTATTCCATTTCCTGGATCTCAGGAAATCTCAGTTATTCAAACTCGAAGACTCTGTCAATGTCCCTCAACAGTCATATCCCAGTTCCAATAGGTTAGGAGCAATTTGCAGCAGGAAAACTGCTACTATACCTAGAGGGAAGTAAAGGTGAGGATGTGCAGCTGCTGGCCTGCTGCAGGTTTACCTACACCACTATGGTTTCCATACACTTATGAGAAAACTGGGACTTGGTTGCCAAAACTACCTCCCTCTCTTGAAGAAAAAATGAGATTGCCATTTTCAAAATCTGATTTAATACAGTCCATGTTTTCAGAAGGACTAAAGGCACATGAAATGACAAAACTCTCTCATTCAGAGCTAGTAGCTGGATGCTGGATGCACCCACCTGTGCTGAAGAATCACATATTCACAGCTACACTTCTCCTGCTATGTAAACACAAGTGCAGCTCAGACTACAAGCTCTGGACAGTAAGCATCATTCAGGCTTCAATCTGTTTCCTCTCAGAGGGCAAGTAGCAGAACAGTGGAACAGCCGTCCTTGTTGGATGCTAGTACTTTAAGACAGTGACAAAGGCAACTCAGATGATTACTGTTGCACATTTCAAAGCAGACAATCAAGTATGCCAAATATAGAAAAGCCAAATCCATCAGCACTACAGGTGTTGAAGTGTGTAGAGCAGATCTACAATCATCAAAATTAGTGTACAGAGCAGATCTCTTTCACTTTTTTATGGAACACTAATGGTTTTATAAAACTGGCTATTTAAATCAAAATTTAAAACAGGACAGAAAATTTAAAACCCAACACCAGATCAATGAGCTGGGTGTTTGAAAAGTGTACCTCCTTTCCACCTAGATCACAGCACTCAGCATGGGGCCAATACCCCTGTTGCAGTTACTCTCTAGTTCACAGATCCTTATGTAACTGCAGGAACACCAAAAAATGTTGCTTGCTTTTTTTTTTTTATCCAACCTTTTATCCAAGAGAAAAATTTTACAATATGGCCATCAGACCACAAAGCTCTACAGCATAAGAAAATAACAAGTAGAGACATGGTTATGTGAAAGGGTGGCAGAAGGAAAATAAAATGTTAATTATTATTTTTTACTACTGTAATGTTGAAAAGCCTTCATCACACACCAGACCTTTACATGAAAACACAGAGAAAAGTGCATCCCAGTGAACTTTACCACTCAAGAATCATTATTAGATAAAAAGAGCAATTTTCAGTCTGTAAAATTTTAATGCTGAGGATTGGTCTTCTTTTCTGCTCAGGGAAACACCTACCAGGCAACTCCCCAGCCTACTAAAAAGCACTGGGCTCAGAACTGGGCCACCCCTGTACTACTTGGAGATTGCCCTGCTGGCATCTCCTTTTGGATCTCAGAGGAAAATATTATAGTCTGGCAATAATGCAGTGCATTAAGAACTGTCTGATACAACTTATTTTCTGAATACAAACTCAGCAGAAACAATTTCCCCTGTTTCTCCCACCTTTCAATTCCATTTTAGAGAGACACTAGCTGAAAAGGCAATTACTTTTATGTGGTCCTATTCAAAACCTAACTTGTCTAAAGCTGCAAGTGAAGAGCTCAATGAATGCCACATGTGTTGAAAAGAGATACAGTGACTTGATGTGTAGAAATCAGAGCTCAGCTAACTGACATGAAAATTCTCCTTCTCCAGCAGGATGAAGAGATCAAACTCCAGAATACAACTCAGTATCAAGTCCCTCGGAAACCATCTTTGCAGCATTTTTTTGCTGCATGTGAAACAGATTACAGATGCAGCTTTTACCCAAAACACACTTTGAATCAGCCTTAAGAAAGCACATCAGAATCCAAGCTGGCTGGAACACAGAAGTCAAGAGCACGTTTTAGCGACTACAGAGAGCTGCTGAGTTCAAAAGAGAATTTTCCATCTTCCCTGAAAATGCTGCAAGTAAGAGAGGCTGTGCTGTAAATCTTTAGAGAAATTAATTGGCCTGGTTATTATATTACATTTGCCCTTTCATGGGGCCAAAATCATATTATGAAGGCACATAGTGATATAGTTCACTTCACTGCTCAATGCACCCCACAGTAATTCAGCAGCATAGAGGAACACTATAGAATATGTCATATAAATTCCAAGTCAGCATCAGCCTGAAAAAACTCATTCGCTGGGAGCAATCTGCACCTGTGAAAAGTGAAAGCAGAGGAACCATCCTGTTCCAAAAAAGACCAAATGTGCTTTTAAGCAGGCCCAACAGTACAGAGCAAGGCTTTAGGAAGAAATGTACGCATGGAAAGATGAATTACCTGACTCAGTGAAGTTTATTAATTTCAGTAGACTGCAGTAGAGACAAGCTTACACATCACTTTTGGGTTTTCTAATAAAGACATGCTTTTATCTTGCTAGCAGAATTTAGTGCAGGACTATGAATTAGTGAATGGCTGCATTTGCCAGAGAGTAGCTGACATCTGGGATGTCTTGTGAGAGCCTGAATATGCTGCCAGAGACATTTAAGATAAAGTGCATCAAATAATGAGAAAAATGTGTAAATTATCTGAGGGGTGATGCTTCCTACCCGACTCACAGCTTTGGAAATTTTGGTCTGCTTAGTTCTCAGATCTACCCTTTTTCACTGAAATGCTCCCTAGCTCCCTCCCTAGCATAGACGAAACCAAATCTTAATTACTCCTTGGCTCAGCTTCCCATGCCATGATTTTACAGAGCATTTTCATGTTGGGCATGACACACTGCTTGCCCACTGATGCCAGAAAGGTGCATTGTAACTTTGCTAGCAGCACCTCTGGGTTTTCATGCTGATTTGGCTAGCGGGTCACAAGAGCAATTTTAGATCTCCTCACAGCAGGAGGAACTTTCTGAACTTTCATTTCATCAGCTGGTGCCCACCCTGCAAACCCTCTCCTTGGCTCTCTTCAGTGACCTGGCCACTCCAATTACCTTGCAAAATACAATGTACTCAAATTTTTGGTGGTCCCACTGGGCACTTCCCTGCAGTAGCAGTCATGGCAGCTGGCCCAGGGCCCCCTGGGGAGTCTGCCCACCTGGCCACTCCTTCTGGGACCTCATGGGGCTCTGTCCCCTCGGCTCTCCTCAGCCAGACATGGAAGACCAGCACTGACGTCAAGTCTGGTGACTCCCCGTACCCCAACAGCTCCCTTTGGGGACAATAAGGACCAGAGAAGTAGACAGAGAGACTGATGACTCCATGTACTGCTACGGTACAACACGTGCTTCTCCCTGATTCTGGCCAAAGATCTTTGCCTGCTTCCTGGAAAGCCAGCCTCCCCATAGGCACAGGGTAGGGAGGTTGGAGATGTCATGGTCTTGCTGAGGATGTCTTCAGGTGGATCTTGGTCTCCCTGAGACATCAGTTGCCTGCTGCCTGCTCCAGTCTGCTGACAGGAGATGTGCCTACGGTCATCCCCACCAATGTGACGTCAGTCACTCTCTCTCCTCAGAACACTTCCCCGTTTGTCTCCTTATCAGCCATTGTCTTCAGCGTTTCTCAGTATTTGACCTGCTCTATTTGATGATGCAGGAACATCTATCCAGGGACAGCTTTGCCTTTAGTTTCCCTTTGCTTCCTGACTGCTTGTCTGTGCGCCTCGTGCCACACCCATGGCCACCACTCCCGATTCCTGGCAGTCCCAGGACAGTCAGGGACGTCATTTGAAGAGCTGTGCGTGATTGCTCCTTAATTACTGCGTAATCATCCCCAGATTATGAAAACTGTAATCATTGTTTATAATGCTGCTATTCCTGCACATCTCGTAAGGGTGGTTTGGCACTGTTGTCCGAGAGACCCAGGGGAAGATCCTATGGCTGCAGCATCATCTCCATACCAGCTCTGCTTTGGGCTGTGATTGGAGGGCCTCGTTCCCCTCTGTGCAGGAGAGTCCTGAGTTATGTGGCAGGACTCGTTCGTGTGTTCCCTTAGGAACTGCTATTTTTATTTCCTCCTATGCAGCCTGAACAAGGGTCAAAAGGCTGCAACACAACAGTGTAATCCAGGATCATCATGCATATACATCTGACATTCACAGAAGCATGGGGAAACCACATAGTGGCTGGTGTCTCTGTGGTGACAAGGGTTTATTCCTTCAGTTTCAGGATGTCGTTTCATGTCTGACTGTTGCCAGAGGGAGTCTAAATTCAGTAGCCTCCTTTTCCACAGCAGTACCAATTCCCAGGTAGACTGGTTGTAGACTGGAAGATGACATAGCCCAGTTCTAGGGATCTTCAGGTTTTCCTTCTCTTCAGTCGCCTGAAGCATTTGCTTTCAGCACTGATCAAACTGTATTCACTGCTTTGACTGAGAGATGATTTGTCCCTATCAGATTCAGGCACACTGAAAATTAGAGCAATTACTAATCTAACAAAGTGAAGGGTTTGGGTCTTGTTTATACAATTTAAATTCTTCTACTGAAAATAAAGATGCATACAATAAAATGCAGACTTGGGCCACACCTAGACTTATTATCTTATTTTAGCTATTGCTGCAAATGTCTTTCTGAGGTGTTTCTCAGCTACAAAAAAATAAAGCTCGTACTTAGTGGTAAGCTACCTCTAGAGACATGGCTTCCAGTGTAAGGCCTCCCTTGATTCAGTTATGCAGTTACATGTGAGGATTCTCTAGGAACACTGAATACAAATTATGCTTCAAAGCATTTTTCTGTTAATTTAAGGAAACTTTTTTTTTCTTTTTGCATTGTAGCCTTATTTTTAGCAACTCAGCAGCTAGGAGTGCTAATAAATTCCTAAGATTTACACCAGTGAATAGAGAGAGACTGGGCCATCGGTGCTTCTGCTCATCTTTTCCTCTTAGGAAAGGACCTGAATTATAAGTTTACACAGTTTTCAAATAATGTAACATACTTTTAAGCTCTGTTCACGTCTTTGACATCCTCTCTCTAGTGAAATGTCTTCCTTAATCAGACAGTAGACAGAGCCCTCTGCTTGTGCTTGAATCTTTAAATGTACCTTATAATGGACACATGGCAAAAGATCCTTAGGGAGGGCAGAGTCTGGCAGCCCAACAGAGGTGAAATTGTTGGAGCTTCTTGCCCCCGGGTGCAACCAGTAGCGAGGCTGAGCATGTTATTCCCAGCAGGCACACGCACACAAATGCACATGCACACCGCAGATACACATACACACAGATCTACACACACAGAGAGCGCAATCCCATAAACATAAACGGCATCAACAGCCTCCCTTCTTTTTTCCTCCCTGGCTGAGCAGGATAGAGGTCCACTAATGTGAAATGTGTGTGCATATGTATATGTGCAATGTGGATCCCATCAGCAGCTGGGCTCTTGCAAATCGAATATTACTAGGTCAGGTAAAACAGATAGATGATGCTCTCCATGTCTTGAATGTGCTATATAAAGATAGATAACATTCCAAAATTAACTTTGGGACTTAAAATTCACTTTTGATCCAGTTCCAGATCTCACCAGCAGAAAGTAGCTTTTTGTTCTTGTAAGAATGAAAACATCCAGCTTCCAACAATAGATGAGTTTCAGCATTGGGTTGCTGTTGTTACCTAGTGAAGTGAGCTACTCATCAAGTTCTTGCTGCTGTCATGAATCAGCTGTGGTGCAACCCAGTGCTCCTCTAACATCAGGTCCCAGCTACAGGCTGACTGAGAAAGAACATTCTGGCAATTAAAGCATGGAAATGGGAATCTGCTTTACACTTTATATTTGACACAATTGTGATCTAGATCCAGACTCTTGACTGCACTGTGTTTCACTTTCCCAGTCTATAGGCTGATTTTTTTCTTTCAGACAATAAAATTAGGGTGACCCATATTACACTTCGGAGTTTGCACGTCTTATCTAAGCATTTCCCTCTGAGGTCATTGTTGGTTAGCTGCTGTTGGTCACTACCCCACAAGCGGACCTGCAGAGCTCAAATTACTCAGTATGAACACAGGTTTTCAGCTGAGCAACAGGAAAGAGTGACTCCACTGAGGGATGTAAATAGATTCCCCCCACTGCTGCAGAGAAAACTAACCTTCCTGAATATCATACACTATGCTCCCTTATTTCCCGCTGTAACCAAAGGACAGTCAAAAGGAGACAACAGAGACAGTATCTCTATTGCTAAATGTATCCTCTTTAGGGAGGGATCTCTGATCAGACCACATGATGCTAAATGTCCTGTGTCCACCAATTTAGGGCTCTAGAGCAGATTGGAGTGGCTGAATTGCACATTATTAGGCCCAGGTCTTCTCTGTAAATCCAGAAGTAACATTAGGGCTTTGCTGCAGTCCACAAGGATAGATGTTGCATGTCTTGAGACGCACAATGGAGGCATGTGTGGGTGAATGCAAGTGCAAAACCTACTGACAAAGCAAAAAGGAGACCTAGGATACCCATCATGACTATCAGTAGTACTCCCTGCCATGAATTATCTCCAGAACTGTATCTAGGTTTCTTCCTGGAAGGAATGGGGTCGTTCATCCCAAACTATTTCCCTGTGGTGAACTGACACCCATACAGGATGGACAAACTAGGATCCAGGTCATGGAAGCCAAGTGATCTGATAGTGTAGATACTATCCAGAAGGTGAGGTGTTAGCTGAAGGGGCAGGGGATGACCATGTGAGCTGTACCTGTGGCAGTGGTGTTGCATGATGGTACACAAGGGTGGAAAGATTGTAAAACCCTCTTAGGATTTTGTAGCATCTAAGGTGTTTCTCCTGGAAAATGCAAATTCTTCAAGGGGATGAGCTGCAGGGTGATCCCACTCGGAAAAAGTGACGTGTACACACAAAGTGATTTGAGCTGCAGAGTCTTTGGTCCCTGGTCCCTGCAAGAAGGACTGGATCTTCAGGCTGACTGGGGAAGGATGCAAAAGCCTTGTTTTTGTTGCCTGAAGAGTCATTCTTGAAGGTTTCTCCAGCTTCCTGTTGCTTACAGATTAGCTCACTGAGTGCTGCCCCTTGCAAAATTGCAGTAGGTACCACAGCAAGTGCATGTGGCTACTGCAGTTGTTTCATTATCACCAGAAATAAGTTTTCAGGAGCCCATAAGCCTTTGTTAGACAAAATAACACACCTAAAAAGTGTCTAGTACCAAATGGAAGTCTTGGATTTGCAAGGCATGTGTTGGAGTCATTACTCATGCATTGCTCAAAAGACTGGGAAAATCAGGTCTTAAAATACAAAGAGGGATGACATCACTTTATACGGTATCTCTTACATCTTTAAACTACTGATTCTCCTGAATCACTGGTGGCCCATAAGATCATGTTAACTAATTCTCAGCTTATCCATGAGATCATCTAGCCTTTGTAGTGTTTTCAATTAGAAGTTTCATGATTGAGATGCCTGGTTACCTGCACGTGGTAGTCCACATGTCTTTGTGATTGTTTGGTAGTGGTTCATTGCACCGTCCAACTGGGGAGCTGTTGCTCTTAAGCATCTGTTCCAACTCGATTCTAGCTGATGCTATAGAGTGAGCAGTGGGAGTCCTTCCTTATGAACCAACTACAACTTCAGCCTGAGCATACCTTGTGAAATGGAGCATATCTTTATTGGCAAGGATCATCCCAGAGCAGGAAAAGCAGCAATATTTTTAGGTCTCAAAGCCTGGCTTTCCTGTGATTGTGAAATATACCTTTGACTTAGAGAGTTTGGATGTTTCCAAGAGGGTGAAAACAAGGGGATCCCATGAAATGAGAGACTACTGAGTGTGCTAGTGTAGGGGCTGGTCTATTGTTCTCTTTTTTAAAAAAAAAAAAGATATGAAACCCAAATGAACCATAGGGAGTGGGAGGTAATTTAGAATCTGAATCTGGAGGGGAATTACTCTGGTTCATTTGCTTTGTAATAGAATCCAAAATTTGACACATTGACTTTTCAAAAAGGAAGCTCTCAAATCTGTTTCTTCATTTTAATTCAATTACTGTTTGCCTTTTTTTAAAGCCCTGTGCCTCAGTCTGCCTATATCCACCTAAAATGGCAGAATAATATGAATAAGGGAACAAGGAAAATAATGAAGACAGGAAATTTTTTTCTACTGAAGGAAAAAAAATATTTTTACCCTTTAAAAGGCTCCCTGACACACATTTTCATCCCTTGTGATCAAGTGAAATACATGTTCATGGTTTCTTAATGCAAAGGTCTGTAATAACCAAATCTTAAGTTAAATCGATATGTCATTTGTTCAAAATTTTGAGCTAATTCAGAATGGCAGCAATATAATTACTGCATCAGAATTACATTGTCCATAGATTGTTGGGTATTATATTTTTTGAGAAATTAAATTTTGATATGAAATGATTCATTTAAATACAGGAATATTTAATACTTATTAGATTAACTAAAACAATATGGAACAATAGTTTTTGTTTGTACTGCTCCTGCACTCTTCTTGACCTCATCTTCTATCCTTCTCATTGTGTTCCTGCGGATTCTCTGACAGGCTTCCAATTCTTGTCGTTTTTGAAGAAAGATTGATTGTTAGTTTTGATTGCCTTTGCTAGTCTTTTTAGAATCTTTTTTGGCCTGCCTTGCTATGTTTATGTCCTCCTATTTTCATCATTTAAACACAGCAGGGATTTTTCAAGGATGTCTATATATGTTGCACTTTCTAGATGAAGAAAAAATGGATAGTGTTTCAAGTTTTTCGTGCCATATGAGGTTGCAATACTTCATTTTTCATAGGTAGGGCTAAAATATGTTCCAGGAAGATGATGTTGACAGCATACTATTTACTCTCAGTCCATCTGTAACAAAGATCTTGCAGGGATGGAACAGTGTGCTGTTTGCTCTTCTCAATATAACAGTGTTACAATGCTTAATATTACTTGATCCTTATTATTACAGAAAATGAGCATTATCAGAAAACTGTTCCATCTATTCAACATGAAATAATACAGCATACTGTACCAACTGCCTGTTGCCAGTAAACATTCTTAGAAATACCATCACTTGCAAACCTAAAAGCTTGCAGGTGGGGTTATGCCTTGGAACAGTGGAAGGCTGTGTAGGCAAATTCATCCAAAGTATCCAAACTCTGAGATGTATACAATGCTATTCAGAGATATGTTGACTTTTTAAAACAAAATGTTTTGTCAGAGTGGGTTTGATAAATGTGTTGTGGGGAAGCATTTCTCAGATTACAACAGAATTTTGTGAGAAGAGCACAGGCTAGCAAATAGGGACTGTTGATGAGGGTATTTGCATAAGTGAAATGGAAGCTGAGGCTCTCGCTCCACATCTACCTGTTGAGAGAGAAAGAAACCAGACAAAAAAACGGGTATTGTAGTGTGGGGTGGATTGTTTGCACTTCATCTCAGCTAGAGTCATGACGTAGAAAGTACTCTCAGGCCTTAAGTGCTATGCAAATGTGAAGTGGAGCCATAGAACAGAAAATAGTAATTATGTATTACTCATTCTTCTGGAAAATCCAAGGCTTCACTGCTGAAAGCTGCTCATATTTCCACTGAACTTCCTGCTATTTCTCTGACACAATCTTACACCAAGAATTTGAATGCCTCAACTCCACTTTCAGACTATGCAGTGTTCTGCAGGCCAAATGGACATTCTTTGGTATTTTTATTTTCTAATTTGTGACTATAGCTAGTGTCTAAATTCTGCACATACAGCTATACTGGGCATTTTGGGACAACATAGGGACATCTGAGATACTCTACACAAGCTAGCTGGAGTCTCAGAGGTGAGCTTGTCACAACCTCACAGAATTTTCTGTTGTAATTGCAGTGTACATGCAAAACACTTAACTGCTCTCAGAAAGTGAGTGGGATCAGTGTTAGTTGGAAAACTTTACATTGCCCTGCCATGTATAGTGTGTCCAGTGTAAAAGAGAAGAAGAGGACGGGTGCATCTGATGTGATAAAATGGATTGGGAAATTCAGCTTTATTTGAAAGAAAATTAACTTGTGAAAAACATACAGTTCCAATGCAACTGCAGCAATCATCCCTCTGACTCACCTAGAGAAAGAATGGAGAAAAAAATGTATGTGTAAATAAAATTTCTTCATAAGAGAGAGCAAATGCAGTAACTTTCTGAAGTTGGGACTGAATAAGCTGAAGAAATCTTGCTTCTCTGCTGTCCAAAAAGCAAGCAACATGACTCTACTTTGAAAACCAAGTATACATGTGATACTTAAGTCTGTATTTACATAGTTTTGGTCTTGAAGTGCATTTGGCACTGTTCCTTATTTCATCAATTTTCTAGCCAAACTATGTTCTCCAGTTACATCTTTCCTTATGCCAATACAAAGCAGTGCCAGTGTAAGGTCAACATATTGGTTTATATGACATGCAGTATCAAGGTATCTTCTGTGTGTCTGTCTTGTAACAGCTGCCTAGTGTGAGGTTCATTATCTACCCCATGTTAAATCTTGATCTTCATGCTTCTAGATGATTAATCTCCCCCTGCACCTAATTTCTTAATTATGCAACACAGAACTTCTTCTTTTTCCCTCCTACCACAGACAACTGGAATAATTTCCCCATTGCACTGTGGTCTTCTTAAGAATTATCCCTGACATAGTAGTGATGTGCATAAAAATCTGAGATTACTTTTTTTATCACAACATTGCTACAATACAAAGAGGTCCTCTGGGATCAGTAATTTCACTAATGAATTCAATAGCTTGTTTCGAGAAACATGTGCTCTTTAATTGGTCTGAACATAATGCCTTCTAAGATTTCAGTTTTTCAGATGCTTTTTCTTTTCCATGTCTATGTATCAACAAGAAAACTTTCTTACATTTATGCTAAAGGTATGCTGCGCTTAAATAAAGGATGGGCTTCTGGAGCAATTTGCACCAGGGCCCTGGAATTGATTGATATTTCCTTCTCCCCCCTTAATTCTTTTTTGCCTCTTACTCAGTACTGTTTGAAGTAAGACGGGGTCTGAGGCATTTGAAAGCTGCAAATACAAACATGTCTGCTACATATCCTCAGCTGTCTTCTGCCTTTATTACAACTAATGCAGCAGCTTTCTTCACAATGTGACCGCCCTGTTTGCACACAACCCATCTGCCACGCAGCATTGTCACTTTAATGTCAGATCATTCTGGGAAGCTTTGTGCAATATTTCTCACTAGTAACTCAGTGGGAATAGACAGTAGCTCCAATAGCCCCCGGGGCAGTTTTCTTTGTGTCCTAACTTGGTCATCAGAAAGCTTCTGTGAAAGATGGGTAGGTAAGCTGGTTAGGCATGGGTAGTTTAGGGTATTGCCTGTGCTGATGGAAAGAATAGTCCTTGTATGGCTGAATCATTAGCAAGAATGCATTATATCATGAGAAGTGAAATGGACAGAATCTGGCTTTCAACCATCACTTCACTATAGGAGTCCTCATTTCCTTCTCCTACCCCTTACCACTGAAATGACTTCAGGCCCACTCTGCATTGTCTAACACCTTTTTCAGTGCCTCTAGCTCTCATTCATGTCCCTAATTACTCCTACAGTATACGCAGCTTCCTCTTACCACCTGTTTGGCTGAGGAAGAGGAAGGGAAATTGCCTGTTACTTCCCCTAGGTTGTAGTTACACACATGTTGATTTGCTACCTTATTTTGTTTGGTTGTTTTTGTTTTTTCTTTTCTTTTCCTATGTAAAAGTGTGAACGCAGTCTCCCACTGTTGTATTTTATTTACTATTATTTATAATAATATATTTTATATACCATTATTTAGTTTCCTGTGCTCAGGCTATATTACCAAGCTAACACATCAAGGAAATTGATTCTTCCCCTCTATTCAGCAGTTGTGAGACCACAGATGACATTCTGTGTCCAGATTTGGCTTCCCAGTACAAGAAAGGTGTTGACACACTGGAGGGAGTCCAGTGGAAGGTCACTGGGATGGTCAGTGGCTGGAACAAACCTACGGAAAGAAACTGAGACATTTATTCAGCCTGGAGAAACAAAGGCTAATAGGGAACATAATCGCAGTCTTCTGCTATGTAAAGTGGGATTACAGAGAAGACAGATTCTTCTTAAGGGTGCACAGTGAAAGGACAAAAAGCAATGGTCTCAAGTTATAGTTTAGGGTAATTGTGATTTAAGGAAAAAAATGTTCAAAACATGGTTGGTTAAGCATGGGAGCAGATGTCCAGAGATGGTGTGGACTCTTCATCCTTAGAGGTATTCAAAACATGACTGGATAAGCTTTGAAGTTAGCACTGCTTGAAAGGAGAGATTGGACCACCTAATGTCAGGAGGTCCTTTCTATCTAAATTATTTTATGATTCTATATCTTGATTATTCTGAAACTCCTTCTCAGTCAGATTTACTTAAAATTCACCAGCAGGCTTACAAGTTATTTGATGAGGGAAGCAGGGATGATGGGAAAAAGCACACTTACAGATAGATGAATGAACAAATGAATTAATGCTGTAAGATTTCTTTCCCTAGAGATATGCTTGTCCTGACCACTGGCAAAAATGGTGGGCAACTAGCCAACACCATTCCCTGCTGAATGTTACTGTGTGCAGTAAGAAATCCAGATTGCAATTAGGAGTTTCATTCTGTGCCATACTGAATGCAGATGTAGTCTGATGCTGTATTATTACTGCCCAGGCCCCTATGCAGGCATACAATAGCACTGTGTTATGATTACTTCTGTTTTGTGAGATGCATCTACGGGACGCCTTCACAGAACAAGGAAATACTTATGCAGCCACGAACACTAACAGGTTGAAACATTAAGAAACCTTTAGCCAATGACATGATAATCAGAGAGGTAAGCTTCAATAAAACATTCAGATGGGCAGGAACCGGTTTGGCTTGCAATACCTCACAAAGCTATGTGAAATACGAGAACTTTCCTAAGCTATTGTTTGAGAGTTCAAGGAGTGTGAGAACAGACAGGAGAGAGGAAGATGAACCTATGCAAATTTTATGTAGATAGCTTTTATTAGAATATGATTGATGTTGTGGAGGAGGAGCACCATCTCAGGCCAGTTTAAAAGCCAGAAGACCGGCTCTCCACTTGAGATCCGTCTCTCTTCTTCTTCTTCACAGACAGAGATGTGGTCAAGGATTCTTCTGAGTATTCTGTCCTTGAACTGGATTGCCACAGTGTCTTCTGAACCGTAAGAATCATATATTCTGTGTTTTTATGATAAAATATTTTATTGTATTTCTCATCAGTTATTTTTTTCTGGGACATTGCTATATAATAAACTGGATGTTTGAGACCTAGGTTCTGAAATGTGTCTGAAAGGGAAGTAGATGACATTGGAGGATGATTTGGAATGACGCTCTCCATTGTAAAACTGCTATGAAATCTGATTTGAATGACAGAAACCTAGAACTGGAATAGATGAATTCTGAAGTGCATGGGTAAAGTGGGGAGGAGATTCAAGACTGGACTGACAAGTAATACTAATGATCAGGATTGGTATGCATCAGCAGTACAGAGAGAGCGTGGTGTATGAGGAGGTGCTACAGACCAGATAATGGCTGCTTCTAGGGAACATGCTGAATGGCAATCCTAATTAATATTAGTATTGGTATTGGTATTGGTGTTAGTATTAGTATTCATATTCGTATTAGTATTAGTATTATACCTGCTGTGCTGTCATGGCTTATACAACACTGTCAATGTCCATGGCTTTATCCAAACAGAAGATTTCAGCCAGAATTTACAAAAATACATCAGCATTAGAACTTAAATTCCCTTCTCAAAAGTTCTAAAGGCAAGTCAGAGGGTTTAGCTTTCTCAGATACAGTGTTGGTTTTAATCATTTTACTTTTGGTCTTTGAATCTCATGCAGACTGAACTGGGCAAGTGAAAATAGCAATAAAGACAATAAGAGCAAGCAAAGCTGTGGGAGAAAATAAGGAAAAAGATCAGATTACCAAGAAAAGTTTGTGTGATTCATGTTGTGCTGCAGAACCAACTCATCAATTCTGTCAGACAGTATTTGAAAAGACCAAGTTGGGGCAGCAGAGAACGGGAGGCCAGCAACAGAACCTTAGCTAAATATAGCAAATCTGAAGGAATGTTTTTTTAGAGGAAGAATCTGAGGAAGGAAGGCTACCCTAATCATAGAAAGTAGTGTAACTAAAAAAACCCAATGGAAGAAAGAAGCAAAGGAAGCCACACAGGGAGAGGCATGGAAACAGAATAGAGCATGCAGGTTAGATTGAGCATTCCCTGCAATATACTCCAAAATTTGGAAAAGCAGGATCATTTCTCATGCATTATGCTGATTGACTTATAATATGTCAGTTCTTATCTGGAAGGAGAGATATCCAGAAAAAAAGAAATTAAAAATTTGTTGCAACCATTAACTAGTATTTTTGTCATTGATCTCAAAAAGAAGCTAAGTATCACTCCTCCTTATGGGAGGTTCCAGAGGTTTAAGTATACATATAGGTCATGGGAGGATAAATGCAGCTATGCTCGTCAGATGTTCAGACACTTTAGAAACTGGAGCTGTGTAAATACCTGGAATGGAAAAGATGCATGGGTAAGAGACCACATAGAATCATGCTAGGCTTTCAGCTCAGAAAGAACTGTGAGGGACAAAAAATTGTCATCTGTACATTCTTAGCATATTATTCAAAATTCATTAAAAGAAATGGAAATCCTTCCACTGGTTTGAGCAAGCTCTGGAGCATGTCTTCCTTCCCACATACAGCATTTCTGTGGTATTTTCCTCTCCTGTTTGCTCTGATTTTCCTTCATGACTGAACTCTCTGATCTGGTCTTGCCTTATTACAGTCAGTATGTGCTGCTGGTCCCCACAGTAGTGCGGAGCGACTCCCCACAGACCGCTTGTGTGCAGTTCCACAGCCTCAGCGAGCCTCTGTCCCTGAGCATCGTCCTGGAATATGGCAGTATCCAGAAGACTATATTTGAGGAACCCGTGACAAAGAATGATTTCTTCAAGTGCTGCGAGTTCAAGGTATTTTGTCTTCTGAGACTACTGAAGAAGGTGTAGAAGTTGGAAATACTTCTGAGTGCAACTCTCCTTGTCAGTGAGGGCAAGAAGATGAAGAGTGCAGGCAGGGGATAGGATGAAAAAAGATAAACTGCTGGAAAGGCTGACAATATAGGCAGGAAAAAGAAAGACGTATGGGGAGCTGAGGAAAGACTTTCCATCTCCACACAGTGAATAGAAAAAAGCTTTTGATTGCCATCACAGGTGCATGCACCCTATGGGACTGTTGTAATTGTCACACTGGAGAGCGCAGGTGGGACACACTTATTCCCTTTCCTGTAACTCTGCAAGATCTGGATAGATATGACAAACAAGTCACAAGGTTAGGTCTTCCAGAATGAAGCAGGAGAAAACACTTCAGAATTGAGCTATATGGCTGGAGCAACCTGCATTTAGTCAGGTAGCTACATGAGATGAGGAAATGCATAGGACAGGGCATAGTTTAAAACCTTAGTACCTGGTGACAGATTACGGGAATTCCACAGCATAAATTCCGAGATACTATCTCACTGGCAAAAATGAGGCTTCTCATGACTTTGCACAAGCTATTTATGACTCACTTGACAGTCAGTATCTTCCTGAAGAACCCTGGGCATCAGAGGACCTCAACATGTCTTATTTACCACTTTTCGTCTGGGGTTTTGTTTCTCTCCAGGTTCCTCCTGCTACTTCCGACCCCCTGGCATTCATTTCATTCTCTGCCAAAGGCACCACAGTCAACTTAGCTGAGAGAAGATCAGTGGCGATTCAGAATGTGGATAATACTGTCTTCATCCAGACGGACAAACCCATCTACAAACCAGGGCAAAAAGGTGGCTGGGGAGTTTGAGTCAGCTAGTGAACTGGGAAACTGAGGGTGGGTCTAGAATGACAAGGACTTCCTCTTGTGGAAGAAAAGATCATGGACTGTGACAGCCATGAGCAATCCTTCAGATAGTGGATAATTGTCACCTGAGGTTGGGCTCATCAAAAGTCAGTGAAAAGTAGAACCAATTCACAAAATTGCAACAAATGAGTAGAGTTCATGTGTTTTTATTGAGTTAATTGCATTTATAGGATCTGCCAGGTTTACTGAGGTCAGTCACGTAAAGTGTCCTTAAAAATACAGAAAATAATAGGTTAAGCTTCGAATAAATAAAATTCATATAAACATAAAGTAAGCATGTAATTTTCTGTCGACAGCTCTTTCTACTTAACTGCTAATCTTATTCACAGCACTGATTCCATCAAGATATTTAAATGACAGTACTAGCTGTGGTATAGTTAGTGATCTCTTTTGTATAATTATACTTCAGTGCTGCACAGGGTTTACACTTAGAATAAAGACAAATTCTTCCTTCTCTTTGATTTTTTCATTGAATTGTTTTTTATAAACAGGTTTTTTTAGGAAATGCTTCAAAGAACTGAGTCCTTCAAGAAGAATTGAAGACAATACAGATTATTTGTATCTACTTTAGAGGTTACTTTAATCCCAGTGGCTCAGAACTGAAGATATTTCAGCAGACAAGTTTATTTGGGCTTTCTTTTTCACTGGCTAAAATAATCAAATCCTTTCTAGTTCTCCAGGGACTCTTCATTTCTCCCTAAAAGCCTGGGCAAACTTTGTTTCAGTTGTATGTTGAAAGTGACTTACCAATGCTAAAGTGAATGATCCTTTTTTGTCCTATGTCTTTTTCAGTGATGTTTCGTATAGTCACTTTGGACAGCCAGTTCAGACCTGTTCAGGAGACAGTAAGTATGAGTGATGGTCAAGATTTTTCAAGCACTCTCTTGGGGTTCCTCTTTGCTGAGACTTTCACTTAGAAATTGAATAAAAAGGGCCTGGGAGAGGCCTCCTGATGTTTTTGGAGAACTGCTTTAACTCCTTAAGTTCACACTCCATCCCTTCCCTGCCTTTATAGAGGGCAAAGCATCTGAAAACTCTCCTGGAAATGTCTCACAACACTCAGATTTTATAGTTACTTCACCTGCCTCAGATATGTAGAAAGAGACTGGATGTTTTTTGTAGAAAAGATAAATTCATGAACAGGTTATCCCCTTAAAATTATCTTTTTATTTAAAGACATCAGTGTCAAATTGTTTCCTTGACCCAGTCTTCTGTATCCAGAGAAAGCTGTTCACAGTTGTCTTTATGTTCTAGTATTTTTCAAGCTCCACACTTAATTTCTTGGTGTTTTGATAATTTCTTTTTTTTCTCTTTTTTTCTTTTCTCTTCCAGTATCCCCAAATCATCATTGAGGTAAGAGATGCAACACATCTTTAAAGCACAAGTTGCTTTGGAAAGGCTATGTATGCTTCATCGTTTGCCATAGTGTCAATAGCTGAGGGAAACTCACCCGAAGCACACCGTCTGAAGCCAATGAACTTGAGGTTGACCAGTGGCAGTAGCCATTATCAATAACTAGAGGAGAAGACATTAGCAGAACTGGAGATGTTACTCAAAGATGGCATAGTGTTGTTGCTGTGTCTTTCGTTACGACTCAAACAAGGGTGTTCAGTACAGTCTTGTGTAGGATTACTGTAAATGGGCTGAAGAAATAGCCTCATTCTCATACAGATGTAAGAATAGTAACTTTCTGAAATGTCATGTTCTGCTGGGGGACAGGCTAACAATGAATCAGTCTGCTACTACATTTCACATCACTAGATCTCAAAGCACTTTCTAAAGGAGACCAGCATTATATTCCTGTTTTACAGAAGGAGTCGAGTCAGAAAGACTCATGCTAGAAAAGCTACAGATAAGCAACCTGACTCCCAATCCAACTCTTCTTGGATGATCTGAGATCATCTGGCAGTGTAACTAATTTCAAGTTAAACATAAACTTAGGCTTGTTTAATGCACAGATAGATCTGGAAAATTAATGGGAAGTCAGAGCACATGTCATCAGCCCGAACTCATATTCACACTGTGATGCACTTAGCCAATATGCCAGGATAAAAACCTTAAAAGAAAGCAAGATGACAAGAAACAAGGTGATAAAGGTTTTGGTACATCTTTCTCCCACTCTCCAGGATCCAGAGCAAAACAAGATCTTCCAGTGGCTGGAGGTTACATCTAAGCATGGAATTGTCCAGCTCTCCTTTCCACTAATCCCAGAGCCTATTCTGGGAACCTACCACATCACTGTGGAGAAGTCGTCAGGTGAAAAACAGTACCAATTCTTCACCGTGGAGGAATATGGTAAGCAATGGCTGGGAACTGACCTGCGCCAGCAATGAGGCTGGCTCTGTCTAAGTCAGCCAGGAGCTGCTAGTGCAGAGTTTAAGTGCTTTGAATTCTCCACTTCATGCCTGAGAAAGAAAGATGCAGAGAGAGCTGGGTGGAGAAAGTGAAGGCAAGAAGAGAAAAAAGAAATTATGAGAAAGGCAGCATTTTCAGGAATTAGATTAAGAGTCTAATTCTTTTCTGGGCTTGGCACAAAGTCACTGTATGACTTTGGAATCCACATCCTACCACTCAGGCCATACACTCTCCATTTGTTCAGAGGAAAAATGAATGAGTCAGGCATGTCATTTTGTGGAGGTCATCACTGTATGAAGAGCACTAGGTTAAAATATACAGTAGAAATCTGAAGATATTATCTATCAGACAGATTAAATAACAGGTACCAGATTGTTACTGGGGGACCCTGGCTAGCCAGTGGTAGTTCAAGATGGAAAACAGTAGGTAATGGAGGTTCCAAAGCCCTCATGTGATCTGCTTACTCTCTGGAATAGATGATATCAAGGGAGTTGTTAAATTCAAAATTACAAGCTTTCTCATCTTTTAGTGGCAGGTTTTCCTTAGTAGTCCCCAGAGAAGGACTGGACAACTCCTAGTTATTTGTTTTGTTTTTTTAAGGGCAATAAAGCACCTTTCCTACTTACCCTCCAGAGCTTTTTCATACCCTCCAGTCTCCTGTGTACAGGTGCACAAGAAAAAGGCCTTTTCCAGCTATGTTGTCATTATTGCTGGTGACCTGGGACAAAGGATAAGCTGAAAAGAGGGAGTGACAGTGATCTATTTGGTTTTACTATTTCACTTAATCTGTTGCCTTTCTCCTTCAGTGTGGCTGGATTGCACAGTAACTTCTGTTCTCCAGGGCTTAGCTATTCTGAGACATCAGCATTACTCCCACCTTTCTCTTGAAGAAAATATATAGCCAAAGTGATTTATCACAGTTCTTACTGTGGCTGTTATCATTATTCGTATGATTATTATTATATTTTAAACTAGGTATTCATCTTGCCACTAAAGGTTATTTTTTCTCCGATAATATCCTACAGACAGTTCCTAGGTAGACTTTTCTCTGAACCATTTCCTCCCCCTTGTTGGAGAAAATACCTTTGTCAACCTTTTTTTTTACTGTCTTACATAGACACCTGCCTATGGCATGCAAGTGCTGATCAGTCATATTCACATTGCCTTCCCAGTGCTGCCGAAATTTGAAGTGACAACCAGTGTGCCAAAGACGATCTCTTTCTTCGATGAAGACGTCAGGGTGAATGTTTGTGCTTCGTAAGTATCAGAGCTGAGACTGATGCATTTGTGCACAAGAAAAAATGGATAGAGGATGGTGTGCCATGCTGGGAAGCAGGGACCCTGCTGCTAAATCAGAGTATGGGTTAGAGCAATTCTTTCAGCTATGACTTCCATGACATGAAATACAATAACTCTCCTTCCACTACACAGCAGAATTAGAACTGGAAGAACTGGTGTGTGTCCAACAGTTTGAAGATATCAAGCAGTACATACTTGCTAGCTGTTGGGGTTTATTATTACAGAAAAGGAAAGAAATAGTACAGAAGGAGAGTCTACCATTAAGACTGCTGGCTGTGACACTGCCAAAGGGCTCGGTGGCATGAGCCAAAGGGGTGAACAGGGATCTTTCTGCAATATGTCCTGCTTTGCCTAAGGCACTAATGAGTAAAAACAAGGAACAGGGAATGACATCCCAACCCTGAGACCAGCACCACTTTCCAGATTCAGACCTTGAAGAATGACTATACCAAGACAATGGCTTTTTTAACAAGATGACAGAAACAGCCTAAAAGTAGTTGAAGGGAATTCTGCTAGGGGTAACTGGTCCTAATTCCCAGCTGCTCTTCTGTCTGTGCTCTGGGCACTCCTGAGGAGTTTGCAGTCTGCATTGCTCTGCAATCTTTGCAGGTTTCATGCTAAGTGCACATAATTGGGTTCTTGTTTCTCTTCCTCTCCTAGGTACACTTATGGCCAACCAGTGCAAGGGAATGCCCAAATCAATGTGTGTCAGCAGCACTTTTATAGTCCACGATGTGAGCAAAAGCAGAAAGAAAACTGCAAAGCTGTCACTGGACCGGTATGATACAGGGCAAGGCCCTTCTTCCTTCCTTCAGCTTTACTACCCAGCTCAGCATTTGGTGGCCTCTTTCATTTCCTAGGGAACATGAGAGACACAATCCGAGAGGCATGTTTTTTTTCTCACTATTTCACAGGCAACGTTGAAAGACCATGAAGGTAGTTTTGACCAATGACCTTATTAGGATGCTTTGGTTTTTCCTTCAGAAAGAGTCAGTAGGAGGGAGGGAAGATTATGAAACTATAAATTTGTGATCATTCCTAAAACACTGGAGCTGTGTTCTTACCAAGTGTAATCAGTAGATCTGTACTGTGAGTCTTCGAGGATACTTAATATTAAACTAATGATTAATTTCTCCACTAGATCAGACTCAAAGTGCTCTGGTCATAGAGATCAGGCATCATGCAAGACGGGTTTGGGAAGGGACGTGAGCATAGAGAGGACTTGGGGGGAATGAGGAGAGAAGTTTCCAGGTGCAAGGGTAGATGATATTGAAACAATGAGCTGGGAAGGGAGCCAGGAGTGAGAAGTGTAAGGTAGGTAGGAGGGGAGCAAGTAGAAAGTAGGAGCTGAAGATGTGAGCAGAGGCATGAAGCTCTTCAGAGACCCACTAATAGAGATTCAGGAGCAATATTCTAAACTTTGAGAAAAATGGGCTTTTCCTTTTGTGCTCCTTTTTCAGCTGGGGAAGGATGGCTGCCTCAACACTGTCATCTCTATCAAAACATTCCAGCTGTACCGCAGCTATGCCAGGATGTATACCAGCCTCAATGTAGAAAGCATCGTCACTGAAAATGGGACAGGTAACACCAACTGGAGGTTGGGAGTAGCTGATTAAATTTAATAGGTGGTACTTTCTGAGAGGAATCTCCTGTGCAGCAAACAACCACCAATTAGCATTTTCTTCGTGTAGCTCTCCCTCCAGAGCATCACTGCTCCATGTAGCTTTTCAAAAGAAACAGTTTTCTGTCAATGTCTGATTTCCATTTCCTCCCCTTTATACTGGGTGTGTCTCACAGGTATCCAGATGAAAGACTATGACTACATTGCAGTCAACCAAGAAAATGACAGAATTATGTTCAAGAATATGGATCTCTATTACAAGAGGGGAATCCCTTACTGTGGTGAGGTGGGTATCTGAGAGGATACATTTAGATCAAAACTCCCTGAGGTGCAGCATGATGATCTCTGTGTTGCCCCATTTATGGCTGTCTCCTAACTCTATGCTGACAACTTCCCATGATAATGTTGCATAAGTGCTCTTCTCTTATTACGTTAGATGTTCCTACGGAAAATAAGAAAATTATATCATACTTGGAGTGTTAGGGTCTCTCTTCTGCCATAGTTAGAGAATGCCTAAAAGGTGGATAAATGAAAGGTCGCACGAGTGGGGAAGAACAGCCTGCAAGAAACTACTTCAGCAACAGCTGTGCCTAAACTGAAAGTAGAATTTACCCTGTGTTGCATCACACAGTCCCAGGGATGTTTACTGAAAGCAGTATAGGTGTTGGAGCACATTCCACATTCTTACCAACCTGCACATGCAGGATAAACCAAGGCACAGAAAGGTGGATGAACCACACAGCAGCATCCTGATACGCAATGGGGACAGAGGGTATGCACAGATGCCCAGGAGCTGGGCAGGTGCTACTCAGCTCCACAAGTTACCTGTGGCCACGAAGTCATCTGACTGCTTTAGGGTTGTTAATCAGTACCCTCCAAAGAGTGTGTGCTCTGGAGTCCCTCTGTTTGCTGAGGAAGGGAGAGCATAAGGGAAGAATTTAAACCATCATCTCTCACTCTGTAGTTTATAACTTATGTGATGGCGCACTGAACTAATGGTCACTGAAGAGAAACAGAGGACTTTTATATGAGATCATGTAAGAAAAAAAGGACTTTTCATTAAAAGAATCTTTTATACGAGATCATGTATATAAACAATTCCTTCTCCCTCTGTGACATATAGTTTGTCCTTGCCTGTCACAGAACTCGTGCTCCTTCAAAATATTGAGGAGCATTTGCCTCGTAAATACATTTCATTCTTGATTTCTACTCCCTGCAATTGTCCTCAGTGCTTAAGTGAGCATCCTCTGAAGAGCAGAGCATTTCCCCTTCTTTTGTTGTTGGTTTTTTGTTTGGTTTTTTTTTTTTCTGAATCCCTTGGGTATTTGTGTTTAGATCACTGTGACGAATGTGGATGGTGAGCCCATTGCCAATAGGACTGTCCTGCTGGAGCTCAACGAAAAATACCTGGCCAACTATACCACTGACAAGAATGGCACTGCTGCTTTTTCCATTGACACATCCAACTTCTTTGATCCCAATTTTAAGTTGAGAGTAAGTAAATACAAGCTTCAGTCTAGTTCCTGAAAAAATACTTCATTGGAGAGAGGCATTAGAAGAAATCAGTGAGTACTGGCAGGATTGTTCCAGAGGAGGAAAGTAGGCAGTCAGTCCACCAACATCTGCAGCCTGTGTAAAACTAGTATGAGAAAACACTGGTGCCTACAGAGTGGCAGACTGCACCCCAGGAGTGTTTTGGCTGCACTGATCTTCAGCACTGCCCTACTTTTCCCTCTGCTCAGAAGCCCTTTCTGCAGCCATCTTCCTCTCTTTATTCTGTGGAGAACCTTCCTCACAGACTGCCCTGCCTTCCCCAGCCAGCCTGGATGCACGCCAGCCTCTTTTCCTGCTGCTGCCTGTTCCCTGCATTTCTGCTGGCAGAGACTCATGCCTGTTACTACCACATGGTCATCTCATGTTCTCATGTCTTTTCTCTGGTGTGATGGGAAGACCTGAAAAAAGAAGGCTGTTTCAGAACAATGCCATTCTAACTCACAATGAGTCCTAGCAGTTTATACAACCTGTCCCAAGACTGCAAGAATCTGAAATAACCTCCCTACCACAACATGCCATAGATGTCTGGATACATTAAGGTGTCCAGAAGCCCCCTTGCTCTTGACTGGTGAAACACAAATTTTTCGCACCAGCTCTTGCTCTTGGCTTAAACAGCCCCACAAAACCAGCTTCCCAACAGAATATTTTAGAGGGAAGATGCCTTTACTTCTCACCTGACTGCCATTTTTTTATTTTCCACTTTGTTGATTCCCCATGTATGACTCTTCTGCTTCATAGGCCAGACAGGCACCAGATGACTGTGCAGACTTCTTCATGTGGAGGAATGATAATGAGCCCCAAGCCTTATTCTTTGTCCGACGTTTCTACTCACGGACCAACAGCTTTGTGAAAATCGAGCCAGTGACAGAGAAGCTCAGCTGTGGCCAGCAGCAAACGATCAATGTTCACTATGTCCTGAACAGAGAGGGCTACAGGAATGCTAGCCACACAAACTTTTACTTCGTGGTAAGTGCCACCTTGACTACCAAAACATCTCTTTTCTTTCACCTTCTCTTGAAGAACATATAAAGCAGAAATCTCCAGGCCAGACAGTGGTTACAGATCACAGCTTGACTTGATGGCCTTTAAAGCCTCTCAGAACACTACTCAAAATCCATGTTTTTATGGGGAAAGGGAGGAGGTGCTTTTGATCCTTCTCATAAGTTTTTTTCTATGCCCAGGTGATGGCAAAAGGAAAAATTATTCTCAGTGGCCAGAAGCAAGTCAGCATCTCTGGTGGTAAGTTCTAGGCCTTATTAATACTGATACTTCAGAGCATTGTTCTGAGCACCATAGCATTAGTAAGTTTTGTAAGAAGGGATGAAAGCAGGGAACTGCAGTTAAATCAGGTACTAGTTCTTAAACCCCGTGACCCGTCACCACTGACAGTACCATCTGTGTTTGCTGCAGCATCTAGCCAATCCTCCATATCATAATCAAATTGATCTTATTAGTTGAAAGACGAAAACTTTGTGGTGTTCAAACACCAAGGAATGTAACCTTCTTCTGTTTCATTTCTTGCCAAGGAGTATTTGCAGTTTCACAGTTATTCTGTGACATCCAAGTCTTCACTGATTAGAAAACTAAATCTTTTTGAAGTTTGAAATAATAGGTGTCCCCTTTGACAGGGATATTTAGCAGTTAACTCCTTGGAATTCAGTATACTTTCAGAAGTCTCCAAATACCCACAAATGACAATGTTCAGCAAACTGAACTTTGTTCTTTCATTGTTAAAAAATTTCTTTTTGTTCAGAATCTGGTCTATTTCCAGTCTTCAGTTGGTGGCTTAAGTAAGCCTTACTCCACATATAGGACTCGTTATTTAGTATTTGCCATCTTTGGTCTTTCAGTATTCATGCACTATGGCTGCACAGTATAGGTTACCCTTATGGTTTAGAGAAAGGCATCCCATTCATCAAAAGGTAGCTATGGCACATGATTTTCCCTTCATGAAATCAGCTCAAAGCCATGTGGTTTTTCCATATTGTGGGGAGCTAACACGAAGGTGTGTGAGAGTGTGTGACTCACCAAAACTGACATGAAAGCTTAATTTCCTGTCTCTGCTTTGATAGTTGTCATCCATGTAGATAAGAACTTCATATTTCCTAGTGTTAAGAGAGCTCTCCCTTAGCTCAGGAGATTGGCCTGTCTCCTCTGGTGTGGGAGGTTCTAGGTCTGAGACCCAAAGGCAATGTTGTCCTCATCTCATAGCAATCATGTACAGATTTCCCTGTCCAACTTCTACTCAGCTCAGACCCCTCTCTGCAAAGCACTCTGCTCTCAGCATCCTCCAGTTTGTATCTGTTGTCTTGCTGATGGGACTAAACCCAACTTCCCAGTTTTTAAAGGTGCTGGTAGGTTATGGATAAATATGTGGTCCTTCCAGCAAAGCTGAGGTTTGTCTAATCAATTTAGTTGGCTCCTTCTCCCCTGTTCGATGTTACTTCCACAGCTCCAAGAGGTACATTCTCCATCACACTGACTGTCACTGAGAAGCTTGCCCCCAGCAACAGGCTGTTGCTCTACACGGTGCATCCTCATGGGGAGATAGTGGCTGACAGCTCTTGGATACGCAGTGATGTATGCTTCAAAAACAAGGTGAAAACCTTTGATTTCTTGTTAAGGGTTATATCAGCTGGTTCTTTGCTGAGGGAGCAGTTAGGGAATGACTTCATCAAGAGCTCTGCACTCAGGATGTCCTTTAGGAATGGAAAAGGTACAGATGTGCCTGGCAACACGAGAAATTGTCATGTACGCTCAAAGTTGCCCTAGTGACTAGGGGATTATAGAGATTGTGGATTTTTACCGAAGAGGGATTCAGAAGGGCCATCTAGCGGTAGCATCTTTGCCCCACAGAGAATAGAGTGAGTGCTGGTGAAAGGTGAGATTTAGATCTGTGTGCCAAGCTGATTCTCCTAATTTCTGTGTGTTTGTATTGGATTTATTCACTTCCAGCTCCAGCTCGAGTTCTCTGAGAAGCAGGGTCTCCCAGGCTCTAAAGTCAGTCTCCACCTTGAAGCTGCTGCCAACTCCTACTGTGCCCTGCGAGCTGTAGATCAGAGCGTCCTTCTTCTTCAGCCTGAGCGAGAGTTAACTGCTGAGAGTGTAAGCCACATCCCCAGTCCCTCCTTTTGACTTAGGGATATCCAGAATAGCATTCCAATTCCCATCTGTGATCTCTCTGTTGCTGGCCATGGTTTTATTTTTCCCTTGGAAGCAGACATCTCAGTGATTAAAGAAAGGTCTATGGCAGTTGTACACTTCAAAGCCAGAAACTGATAGTGGAATATTTACTTTTGCAAAGCATGGCAGTGTAAGCATGTCCTAAGAATATGCCTAATGTAAATCCTTGAAAGCATAGTTCCACCCTGGGGAATGATTATGTCAAAATTGCATTTTATGACACAAGTAGGCCTTGGGCCCAGAACAAAATCTGTAGATGTCAGCTAGTATCTTGTTGGACTCCAGCCTCCTCTCTGCATTACTCAGGAGTATGTCTCCATGCTTTTTGCTCAAGTTCACCCCACAAAGCCGTTGCAGCTCAGAAGGCAGGGGGGGTGGGGGGTAGTAGAGTCCAGTCCTTCTTGTGTATCACCAGCTGAATTGCTTTTTCATCTCTAGATAGGCATCACTAGTCAAAACCACTGCAATCTGTGAGATTGCACAGGACCCACCATAAGCTTTGAATATATGTGATTTTGCACCTGCTTGGGACACCCTTGTGTTTACACTAGTCATTCCCTTCTCCCAGGTGTACTACCAACTTCGTCTGAGTGATTTATATGGCTATTACTACAATGGGATCAACCTGGAAGACGACAAGCCAGAGGAATGTACCCCAATCAAAACCACCTTTTTTGATGGCTTGTACTATGAACCTGTGAATGTCAGTCATGATGGCGATGTCTACAGGATTTTCAGGGTATGTGCTCTGTGTGGTTCTTTAAGTGGGAGGTATTCCAGATGAATTCAGGCATGTTAGCATTAAACTTTTGCAGGTGGTGGTTCTTACTGCTAACAGAAGGTAGCTGATGGCTGGAATTGCCTACAGTCTCCGATCACCCAGTTTCTGGCTTCTCATCCCCACCTCTTATTTAGGAAGACTGAGAATCACTATTAGATGTATTTCTGGGATCCTGCCCATGCTTCAATAGACACAGAACACTAGGTGTCACTGCTCCATAAGAAAGACACAGAGGTTGGAGAGAATCAGTTGTGACATTCAGGGTTGAAAGGATGGGATGTGAGGAGGGAGGAGAGAGATGAGGTATGATAACCTAGGTGGAAGAAGTGGCATGCACTGGTGGCTAGTGCATACCCTGAGTGACATGATTGATTCTTTCACATTCAGGATATGGGCCTGAAGGTTTTCACCAACTCTGCGCTACGGAAGCCAGTTCTGTGCAATGAAGACAAATCAGACTTGGAAGACCACCCTATCTATTTCAACCATGGTGTCGCCCATGCAAGTGGCTACGGCATAGGTAAAAGAAGGTTCATACTGTATCTCCAGTCCTAGTCTGCCTGGTCTTCAAAACTGTTGCCTGTGTAAAATAACAGCCAGCATGTAGAGGTTTTTTGGGGGAATACGACTATGTGTCCCAATTTGCCTCTAGCAACCTCTTTCTGACAGTTCTTGCAGTAGAGTCATTTCGCTCTCACTTAGGTACAGGGTGCATACAGAAGAGACAGGGAATACTTGCATGCTACTTCTTTCATAAATTGGTATTAGTTTCTCAGGGTTTTTCAGCACATACTCTCCAAAACACTTTATAGATCAGCAAGAGTCATGATTATCATAGAATCATAACATGGTTTAGGTTAGAAGAGACCTCAAAGATCATCTAGTTCCAACCCCCCTGCCATGGGCAGGGACACTCTCCACTAGAACAGGCTGCTCAAAGCCCCATCCAACCTGGCCTTGAACCCTTCCAGGGAGGGGGCATCCACAACTTCTCTGGGCAACCTGTGCCAGTGCCTCACCACCCTCACAGGGAAGAATTTCTTCCTAATATCTAATTTGAATCTACTCTCCTTCAGCTTAAGGCCATTACCTCTTGTCCTGTCACTACATGCCCTTGTAAACAGTCCCTCACCATCTTTCCTGTAGGCCCCCTTTAGGTACTGGAAGGCTGCTCTAAGGTCTCCCCGGAGCCTTCTCTTCTCCAGGCTGAACAATCCCAACTCTCTCAGCCTGTCTTCATAGGAGAGGTGCTGTAGCCTTCTCATCATCTTCGTGGCCCTCCTCTGGACTCTCTCCAACGGGTCTATGACTTTCACATACTGGGGCCCCCAGAGCTGGACACAGTACTCCGGGTGGGGTCTCACGAGAGTGGAGTAGAAGGGGAGAATCACCTCCCTCAACCTGCTGGTCATGCTTCTTTTGATACAGCCCAGGATACGGTTGGCTTTCTGGGCTGCAAGCCAATATTGCCGGCTCATGTTGAGCTTCTTGTCCACCAACACCCCCAAGTCCTGCTCCTCAGGGCTGCTCTCAATCCATTCCTCGCCCAGCCTGCATTTGTGCTTGGGAGTGCCCCGACCTATGTGCAGGACCTTGCACTTGGCCTTGTTGAACTTCATGCGGTTCACATGGGCCCACCTCTCCAGTCTGTCAAGGTCCCTCTGGATGGCATCACTTCCCTCCAGCATGCCAACCTGAGGGTGCACTTGATCCCACTGTCCACGTCACCGACAAAGATGTTAAACAGTGCCAGTCCCAGTACCGACCCCTGACGAACACCACTCATCACTGGTCTCCACTTGGACATTGAGCCGTTGACTGCAACTCTTTGAGTGAGACTGTCCAGCCAATTCCTTATCCACCAAGTGGTCCATCTGTCAAATCTGTCTCTCCAATTTAGAGACAAGGATGTTGTGTGGGACAGTGTCAAATGCTTTGCACTAGTCAAGGTAGATGACATCAGCTTCTCTTCTCTTATCCACTAATGCTGTAACCTAGTCATAGAAGGCCACCAAATTTGTCAGGCACGATCTGCCCTTAGTGAAGCCGTGTTGGCTGTCACCAATCACCTCCTTATTTTCCATGTGCCTGAGCATAGTTTCCAGGAGGATCTGCTCCATGATCTTGCCAGGCACAGAGGCGACACTGGTAGTTCCCTGGGTCTTCCTTTTTTCCCTTTTTAAAGATGAGGGTTATGTTTCCTCTTTTCCAGTCAGTGGGAACTTCACCGGACTGCCAGGACTTCTCAAATATGATGGATAGTGGCTTAGCAACTTCATCCGCCAGTTCCCTCAGGACCCGCAGATGCATCTCATCAGATCCCATGGGCTTCTGCACCTTCAGGTTCCTTAGACACTCTTGAACCTGATCTTCTCCTACAGCGGGTGGTTCTTATTCTCCCATTCCCTGACTTTGCCTTCTGTGACTTGGGTGGTGTAGACAGAGGACTTGCTGGTGAAGACTGAGGCAAAACAGTCATTGAGTACCTCAGCCTTTTCCATATACTGGGTAACCAGGTCTCCTGTTTCCTTCTAGAGATGGCCCACATTTTCCCTAGTCTTCTTTTTATCACTGATGTACCTATAGAAGCTTTTCCTGTTGCCCTTGATGTCCCTGGCCAGATTTAATTCTGTATCAGGGCTTTAACTTTCCTAACCTGATCCCTAATTGCTCGTACAATTTCTTTGTATTCCTCCCAGTCTACCTGCCCTTGCTTCCACCCTCTGTAGGCTTCTTTTTTGTGTTTGAGTTTGCCCAGGAGCTCCTCGTTCATCCATGCAGGCCTCCTGGCATTTTTGCCTGACTCCCTCTTTGCTGGGATGCATGGCTCCTGAGCTTGGAGGAGGTGATCCTTGAATACTAGCCAGCTGTCTTGGGCCCCTCTTCCCTCCAGGGCTTTGTCCAATGGTACTCTACCAAGCAGAGAATTAGAAGAAGTTCTCCAGGAGGTTTTGGAATCTCCATCGCTACAGGTTTTCCAAACTGAAGTGGACAAGACCCTTGAGCAAAATTATCTGACTTTGAAGTTAGTCCTACTTCAAGGAGTTTGGACTAGAGAACTCCAGAGGTTCCTCCCAACCTAGATTTTTTCTATGATTCTATGATTCTATGATTCTAAGTCCAAAAAAATAAGCAAGTTTTGTGATTTCCATTATATGGCTAGGAAATCTGAGGTACCTCCATGCTAAATGAGTTATTGGACATCACAAGGGAGTCCATGGCAAAACAGGAAAGAGGACCTTGGTTCCTAATATCAGACCTGTAGTTTGACTATATGGACAAAAGTATTTTTCCAATGGACTGGATATTCAGCTCCAGTTTTAACTACTGAACAGGGTAAAAATGATTGAGTTCTCAGTGTGGTTTGTAAAGCATTATAAGTTTTGGTGACAATACTGGCTACTCTTGCCCATTTGCAAATCATAGAGAGCTAGTAAGAGAGGACAGGGAACATGCCTTTCTAACTGGCTCATGAGACCTTTCAATATGAAATGAAGTGTAATAACTAAATTTTCTAGTATTTTCCCATGGAAAGAGAGGATAAGAAATTGTTTCTTCCCATACCCTATATCTGAATTTTCCTTTTTTATGGGAAAAGAATGGAAAAATGCTCAAATGGAATACTTAGTGTTCATTTATGGTGTTGACCATGTCTGACAGCAGTTCAGATACTTCTGGCCTGACTTCTCTATTATTATACTTCAACCATACACAATCTTCTAGATGAGTCAAGGATTACTGCTGGGGGTGGAGTTAACACTGTTCGGAAATTCTTCCCTGAGACCTGGATTTGGGATCTGGTTCATACTGAGTGAGTATTTTTATTTTCATGTCTTACCTCTCATGGATTTTTGAGTTGATACATGCTACTGAAATGAATTTTGGGAAGAAACCATAGAATGTATGCCTACTTTGTAGATGCAGGTCTCCTCTTCCCATCTTGCTCAATGAATGTTGAGCTCCTGACCTCGTACACAGTGTCAGAACTATTTAAGCTGTCAATGACATCCGGTCTTTCCTCTGCCCCCATTCTTCTCATGAGGAGAAAGAATTAGGGCTAAGAGTAAAATAGGAGCATTTGTTTAGGAGAGAGCCAGAGCGAAACTTATTATTTTCCATCATATTTTTAATTCAGCAGCAGAAAACTCAGGTTATTCTGTTTTTCTTTGCAGGCTATCATAGCATCTGCTATGAGAATATCTCCATCTTAACTATGCATCCAAGGGCTGCTCTAGAACATTAATCTAAATTTATTGGATCTAATCTGTATGTTTGGGCATTATGGTATTTAAACAAATGTTATTTCTAAATTAAAATAGCTGAGTATTCTTCCAAGTGCTTTTCAACATTTAGTTCACTAGCACCTTCATCTTTACTTCCAGTTTTATTATATTTTTTAAATATGGAGAGGTATCTTTCAGAAAGTGAGATGAAAACAGAAGTACTAACCCAAGTAGGGAGCCTGTTCTATAATTTGGCTTAAAAATGCCAAAGATCATTTCTCATTCTGTTTTTCTTATTTTCCTCAGTTCCAAGGGAGAGGTCAATGTCTTTTACACCATTCCTGACACCATTACAGAATGGAAAGCAAGTGCTTTCTGTGTGCAGGATAATGCTGGATTTGGCATCTCCTCACCTGTTTCACTGACAGCATTCCAACCATTCTTTGTGGATCTCACCTTGCCGTACTCTGTCATTCGAGGGGAAAAATTTAATTTAATAGCCAACGTCTTCAACTACCTCAACAAATGTATCCAGGTACATCAAGTTCCCTTTTACTTCCTATATCGTTTGTCTACTTCCCAGAGATCCCAGCATTCTCCTGCATAATGCGTTAGAAATGCAGAAATACGTGTTTAACTTATGCTTTAGCCTGACACATTACTCTCTCCCCCTCTCTCCCTGGACCCATTCCTGTGTCATAACATTAGGAAAATGTAGCTGACGATCACTGTGGCTGGACCACAGAAGATAAGAACCTGCTCCTTATCCCTACATAATTTAGTTCTTTTTGCTCATGAAGGAGGAACTTGAGCAGAGGGTATGGGTACTGTGCTGTGCAAAACACAAGACATACTGAGTATGTCGTGTGCAGCAGTAACTCATAAGAAGACTTGACTAATGAGCACAGACACGGTATACTTCTGTCATGGTATACTTCTTCCAAAAACAGACACTAACAGTGGGCAGAAAAGAGACAAGTTTTCCACTTCCTCAGAGAAATGCCCCATCTTTCAGTCCTGGTACTATCCCACAGATTCAGGTGACAAATAGCTTCTCCAGCAAGTCTCCCTTGCCTGCAGCCTAACTTTAGGGGTAGCCTACTTCATTTGTGATCTTGATCATTCCTTCTTTTTCTCAGATCAGTGCCTTACTGGCAAAGTCAAGTGACTACAAGGCAGAAATCCTTTCACCAGAGGGCAACACAGCAACAGTGTGTGCCAATGAAAGAAAAACCTATATTTGGGCTGTTAGCCCCCTCAAACTCGGTAAGTTTGTCTTTTTATCACAATATAACCCTATTTGATCTTTCCATCTCTGTCACTCCCACCCTTTAATGCATCATCGATAATCCACACGCAGGCGTTTCTGGGCAGCTCCATTACTTGCTCTACAAATTTAATATTGGACCTCTGCTAAAGTTCCCTTAAATGCACTGAATGAGCAGTGAATTCTTCTGGTATTTTGTCTCTTCTGATTTTTGGTAGTCCATTTGCTGTCAGTTTTAGGAAGAACTTTTCACTTGCTGCATTATGTATGAAATACTGGCAGGATTTCATGCGCTTATGATCTTTCAGCTGACAGTTTCACACCTAACTAACTGTATTCAGTAAGAATAAAATTTGCTAATAATTTTGGACTGGATTCTCAACAGGCAAAGAGGACATTGCTCCTCCATGATTTTGCAGCTGTGTTAATTCACACTGCCTTCAAGTCAACATTGTCTTCTGAAAAAAAGCAGTTACAACAGTTTGCATGTGTAAGTGCCCCAAAAGATGAAGTACAAAAAAATTTTAATTAGCAAAGATTCTTCTCAAAATGAACCACAGATAGACCTTTTCTTTAAAAGGTTGTTTCTAAAACCCTGTAGTCAGTATGACTGATTTATTTCAAACTCACTGAGAAAGATGCAAAGTTTTAGTGAGATGAAATCTGGATAATCAGTGAAATAATACTGCAGAGCTGAAAAAAAGAAAGCTGCTGTTTCTCCCTGTAACTCTGATGATAATGCATTTTGTTCCAAGTTAAAAACTCCTTTGGATTTCCAGTTTGCAATACTTGCAGGGGTGATGTGAGTAATGCCTGCAAAGCTGCTCACTTCAGGGTTGCTCCTCAGTGCTGCAGCAGCACTAAGGCTGCTCCTCTGTGTTGTCCCTCAATTAACAAACTCCATCTGAAGGAAAGAGGCAGCAGAGCTATAACTATTGTAACGCTACCCTAGGCCACCAAAAACTCAACACAAGGCTAAGAAGAGGTGGAAATCGGTAGTGAGTACAGGATCACTCCTATTTTGTTCCTCATGCTAGGGCCCCAGGCAATCACTCCTTGCCTCTAGCAGGCAGACGTGGAGCCTTCATGAAATGTGTTTCTACTGAGCTGCCTTCAGAGAGAATACATTTCTCAGCAATCCATCAGCCTGGAAGAGGCAGTGAAAACCAGGGGGAACTGTAGACATTGAAGATAACTTTCTTTTCTTGGGCCGATGGGTGGCTTTCCAGGTGAAGTGAAATTCACAATTACTGCTGAGGCCAAACTGAATACCAGAGGTACTGGAAACAGCACGTCCCCAGAAGAGGAGACAATTCGCAGGGACACCCTGATTCAAACCCTACTCGTTGAGGTACAGTAGGAAATCTGCATGTGTTTTCTGCTTTGTGGAATCTGCAATGCCTATAGCTGTGGGTTGGAAGTGTGAGGAGGCAAGACAGCTGACGCAGATGGAGCTGTGTGCAGCAGGCTACTCCACATGAAAATGAGAGTGTAAATCACACTGGTCGGTGGCATCCACTGTCCTCCTGTCACTGTCTCCTTCCTGAGATCATGAGCATACATGCCCTGACACTCCATGGATGTCAGTAGAGATGTAGCCATAAGGGGGAGATTCCACACCTTACCTGCAAGTGCCTTTCGTCTGTGACTCTAATACTGGGTAGTTGGGTTGAGAGCGGATCTAAAAGGAAAAGGATTTATCTTGAGCATCATAAAGCAACAGCCACATAGGATTAGATGGATAGAATCCCTCTCAAAGGCTGGAAATGTCTATTTTTTAACTGCTCTCTAAGAAGGAAGGTGCTCTGGATAGGGTGTTGGGTAAAAGAGAGAGGCAGCCATGGACCAGGAGAGATTCTAGTGGAGATAGGGCAGGACTGGGTACAAGGCATGCACTGTCTGGATGGCTACACCCACATAATGTTTTACACTGTTAGCTTGTTCACGGTTTCATGGTGATGTTCTACACTTTTCTTCCTCTTCCTGACCACTTCCCTGCAATCAAACAGCCTGAAGGAATTAAAAAAGAATTGACTCAGAGCTCTCTCATCTGTACCAAAGGTAAGGCAAGTTCGTTCATTCGTTCATTCGTTCATTCATTCATTCCAGGGAGTTAGGGGACTTTCTTCACTCTCTTGTAGGTTTTGTCCTACAAAACCAGAGACCCTTCCAGGGAAGGAAAGAGGGTTTCAGGGTCAAGGCGCTGGGCTACAATTCCAGATTTTCAGATATAACTTTGACTCACTGGGCAATTCTCTGCAGCAGTTTCTTTACCGAGACCCAGTCACTGTAGTAATGCTTGCAAAGTGAAGACCTCTGGAAAAAAAGATGATTTTAACAATTCTTGTTGATACATTTTCTCACCAGGCATAACGACTTCTGAACCAGTCTCTCTCAGTCTGCCAAAAAACATAGTGAAGGGATCGGCCAGAGCTTATTTTTCTGTCATTGGTAAGTTTAGCACTTAGATTAAAACCAAAAGTAAATTGCATTTCTCTTGTGCTGTGCCCCATGTATACATATGCAAAAAGTTGAGGAGATACTTAATCTTGATTTTAGAGAAAATGTTTCCTACTTTGCAAAATGGCAATGAAAGACAAAAGTTAGTCAGAATTCTCTCATATTATATCAAAAGAGGACAAAATAGTAAAATTATTTCAACCTATATTGAATTTCAGATTATACTGAATTAGCATATCCTGTTCTGTATAGCAAGTTAATTCAGCTGAAAAGTAAGATAAAGCAGACTTCTTTGAAAGAATATTTTGATTTCTTGGAAAGAAGACTTCAGAACTTTGCTGACTGCCTCATTTCAAATTTATGCTTTTGCATAATGAAAAGCATTCATCGGTTTGTAAGTTCCCATAGAAAAAGACTTTCAGGTCCCAATCAACTCTACTAATCTTAAAGTCATTATTAAGACTGACAGTTCTCTTCAGTGAAAATTTTTGGAGGTTCTGAACTCAGATTGCTTTCTAAACGCAATTGTTTTGCATGCCTGGGTCAGTGTGAGTGGTGCTGATACTGTGCAATACAGCCTCTGTAGCTCATCAGCATCACACCTCATTCTCATATGTACACACAAAACGGGAAGCCAGTTGTAAAGGGCAGGGAAGCCTAACCCTTCTAAAGTTACCTGTTTATTCTTACCTGTTTCTCAGAACCCATGCCAACCAGTATTGGTGCTCAGTTTTTTCTCAAATTCTCAGTTTCTCCCAGCAGTCCAGCATAAAAATTAAAAATAAAAATAAATAAATAAATAAAGACATTTCAGCCTTTCTTCTAAGCTGTGTCTTTGGTTACTGTGGTGACTCTATATTGCTCATTGTCCTTGGTTTCATAATAAGGTAACATAAAGCAATGTATAATGCTGTATAAGAAAAAGATGTTTGAACTGATCAGACTCCTTCTGTCTTTCATTCTCCAGGAGACATTTTGGGTACAGCCCTGAGGAATATGGAGAACCTCCTCCATATGCCTTATGGCTGCGGAGAACAGAACATGGCCTTGTTCACACCCAACATCTATGCCCTGGATTATCTGAATAAGACTGGGCAGCTGACTGAAGAGATTAGAGTCAAGGGTACTGGATATTTATCCACAGGTGAGAGGCTTTCAGATTATTCCATCTAATATTGTGATTGTATGCACTGAATTCTAAAGCTTTACATGGTGAACACTGATCTCTGAATTCTAGCACCACATTTATTGCATAGGAGCAGGCAATGACAATACCGCAAAGAAGCATGTTGTACTTCAAGGAGCAAAAGCAGCTAGACTTCAAAGTGGCCGATATTCTTCACCAAGCACACATTACTTACTTAATATTAAATCCAAAAATCTTACTGCTTCAGTTGAATGAACAGCATAACTAGTCCTTTTCTGTGATTAGAAAATATTCTTTATTTGGTTTTCAGGGTACCAAAAACAGCTGTCATACAAACACCGGGATGGATCCTACAGCTCCTTTGGGACACGAGATAGAGAAGGGAATGTATGGTAAGTGATGACATTTTCTATTTCCCTAGCACAGGATCTTTAGGCTTTGAAAAATGATCAAAATATGAAGTGATTCTTATTTTCAATAGACTAAATGGACATAGCTCAATTAATTTGGATCCCCTAGTAAAGGAGAGATTAATAAACTGGAGATAGTGCAACAAAAGGATGATAAGATGATAAGAGGCTGGAGTACATAATGTTCAAGAGGAGGCTGAAGGAACTGTGCTCAGCCTGTAGAAGAGAAAGCTAATGAGGAACCTAGGTAAAACTTTCTGTTACCTAGATGGGGACTGTAAAAAAGAGAGAGTCAGACTCTTGCAGAGGTGCACAGAGTGAAGACAAGAGTTTGTCCTTACTGAAACTGCAACAGTGAAAACTCCAACTGGGTAGAAGGAAAAAAATAATCTTCCCCAGGAGAAGGCTGCAGCACTGAGACAAGTGCCCAGGGAGGATATGGATATCTCTATCCCTGGAGATTTTCACAACATAATTGGACAAGAGACTGAGCAACCTGAGTGAGCCTTGAAGTTGGCCCTAGTTTAAGCAGGTGGTTGGACTGGAGACTTCCACAGGTCCCTTCCCACCTAGTTTATTTCATAATTCTATTAATTAAGATTAGAAATTACTATTATCAGTCCCCAAGCTATATGACTATACTTTACCCCTGCTCCAAAAGAATGGTTTCAGCACAGTAATGGAGAAACCTCAGGTCAGTTTTTAATATCAGGATTTTAACGATCTTATTTATTTAAAACTTACAAAGCACTTGTTTCTTTTACTTCAGACATTATGGAATTTATTTTATGCCCTTTTCTATGCATATCCAGTGGCTGGTAAACCTTATTGGTCTTGTTCACATCTCACCTGCTTTGTGTTTCTGGTGCACCTGCAGGCTCACTGCCTTTGTGTACAAGTCATTTGCACAAGCCAGACGCTATATCTACATTGACGACAATGTCCAGTCTCAAACTTTGATCTGGCTGGCAAGCAAGCAGAAGTCAGATGGCTGCTTTGAAAATGCTGGGTCACATTTCAACAATGCTTTGAAGGTAACTGAGACAAGTATAGTCCCCAACTTCCCATCCTGACATTGGGATTGATTTGGATCATTTCTGCTAGACACAAGTTTATCACCACACCTTTACTCTTCCTAGTATGGTTCTCTTCTGTCTCTAATATACAAGCAGGGCATGATTCTTTTGTCTGCTATTGACGATGAGGTAGAAACAAGTAGACCTTTCTGAGTCAGAAGTCTCAAGTTTTATTTTCTACCACTGCATTATGTGTTCAGCCACAGGCTATGATTTGATTTATTGCATATATGCAAAAGCCAAGAAAATGTATGAAATAATTTTGGCTCTAATCCTGAGTGAACTTGATCTTTCTTGTTCCTGTGCACGCAGGGAGACAGAAATTACTTCTGATCTCAAATCTAACTGGTATCTGAACTATGAATTAATGCATATTTTGTTTCTTTCTAGGACATTTGTATTGACTTGTTCTTTGCTTGTTTTTTCTTCAGGGTGGAGAAGAAGGTGAATACTCACTCACAGCCTATGTTGTGGCAGCATTGCTGGAGGCTGGACACTCTGCTGCGGTAGGTATTTGATGCTGTGATGCTCTATTAGCCCAGGCAGCCATTTGTCAAACAGTGCACAAGTATAGTCCTCACACTCGTATTCTTTAACAAAGTGGTAAATACCTATTGTAGGACAGTAGGATCAGCTGAAGATATCTGTTTCCAGAACTCTGCAGTTGCCGTTAGTATTTGATGAGTGTTACAAATCAGTTTTATATCCATTTCCTATGGATTAATTTGAAAAATTCCTGAGGAATCCAGTTGTGTTAAATGATGGTAGTCTAAGTAGGTGCAAAATCCAGACTGAATTTGCCCCCTCCATCCAGAGTCCAGTTTGGAATTTTCTCTGAATTTGCCCAGTCCAAAGTCCAAGCTATCCAAATCTTCAGTCCTACAAACTCTCTCTGCATTTAGATCCAAGCTGTGTTTCCATTTCCCTATGTCATTGTTAGTAGTGGAAGGAAACAATGAGCTGCTGGTTGGAATATTTGGTAGACAAGAGGGAATGAGAGCCAAGTTCTGTTCTCTGTAATACACTTCCTGCATATCCTTGAGACCTTGTTTTTTTTCCTGATTTTTTTGTTCTTTGTAAAATGAAGAAGATGAGAATTGTTCCCAATCTGACAAATATGCTCTAGACATGCTGAGTTTTGCAGGTTCCTGAGATACTGTGGTATGGGGCATCATTTAAGTACCCGAGACAAGCAGGATAAAAACATTGTGCAGAATCAAATGGTTCTTCAGCAACATGAATTTTCTTCCCAATATCTTCATAAGAAACTCCAAAACCTGGTGCCGCATCTATAAGTTAAGCTGCATAGACAGGACATGGTTAGTAGTGTGCTGGTGATGTCTGAGCTGAAGTAGAGCTCACAGAGATAGTCTGTAAGGCTAAAAGAGTGAAAAGTTGTCTTGATAGCTATAGCTAGCAAATGAGTAGTAACATCCATCTGACAGAGCCTGCTTCATCATGAGGTCTCAATATGCTTTACATAGTTCTGTAAAAATGATCCACATTTTAGATCCAAAGCAACCAAGGGACAAAGCATTCACCTGCTTAAAGTCATCTCGCAAGTCAGGAAAAAAAACAGTGCTCTGTTAATCTAGCCATGTTGCCTCTAAATAAATGCAGAAAGAAGGCAGCACCACTGGAAAGACATTTTTTACAGGATACAAACTGTAGGCCCTTAAACATGCCATGGAACATGTATATTTTTAGCATGAAGGACCAGTGATGGCAGCTTAAGCAGTGATGGAAGTATTTAAAGAGGGGCTGAGACATAAATCCAAGTACCTGACAACCCTACTATGTTTTGCATTACTAGCATCCAGTCATTCAGAGTGGCATGAACTGTTTGGAGACTGCATTTGACAATGGAGTCCACAACCTGTATAACCAGGCCCTCTTTGCCTATGCTTATGGCTTAGCTGACAATGAGAAAAGATGCCAATTCTTCCTTGAGAAGCTGGACAAGACAGCTACCAGAGATGGTGAGTGCAGTATGGCCATCATACAGGCAATACAGCTGATGGAATGGCCTGTGGTATGATGTAAGCTATTCTGATGCACAGTTTTCTCATTCATGCTGTTCCCTTCCCATTTCATGCCTACTATGCTACTGAATTAATCTCTATGAACTGTGTCTGTGTCTTTCGGCTTCACATAAGATTGAGCTCTGGCCTGATTTTCTTGGAATTATGAAATAATGTAGGTAGGGAGAGATGCCTGGAAGTCTCAGTCCAAGGTAGTAGAAGAATGTACCAAGTTTCCCCATTATCCTTCTCTTCTACACACCGAACAAACCCAGTTCCCTTGACTATGTCATGTGCTCCAGTCCGCAACTGCCTTAGCATCCTTCTGCTGCACTGCCCTCACTTCAACCCCTCTTTGACTTATACGACCCCTTTTTATTAATTCCCTTTCTATCCCTTCCTGTTTTCTTTTCCATCCTGGAACTAAAACTTATCCAGTTCAGGACACTGATGGCTGAAAAAACTTTTGAGTAAAGGCAGAGAGGGCAGATAGTATGCCTATCTCCCACGGGATACTGTAGTGAATTAACCAGTAGGTAATTTTTCCATGCTTTTTACACTCCACTTTTCTGTTTTCAGGTGGTTTAGTTCATTGGCAGAGAGAAAATAAGCCACCAGCAGACCATTTCCCTGTCTTCTATTCCCGTGCTCCTTCTGCTGAGATTGAAATGACCAGCTATGTGCTCCTGGCTTTACTCAACAAAGCCAAACTCACTCCAGAAGACTTATCTTACATTTCTCGCATTGTGCACTGGCTTGTCAAACAACAGAACCCATATGGTGGTTTCTCCTCCAGCCAGGTAACAACTGGGTATGGTAAAAAGTAAGCTTCTGGGAGCAGTCCAGCCTGCAAGTTGGATCTCGATAGCATGGCATATCTTCCTGATTGTATATTCATCTGAATAATATTTGATAAATGGTGCTCACATAAGTCTCCTTGTCAGGGCACATCATGCTCTTCATAGGCAGCTTCATATGTATTTTAGTTTTAGGAAATGGGGATTTACCTGAATTTCAAGTTAGCAGTAGATAGCAGTCACTGTGGACACAGCATTATCCCAGGCTTTGTGGAATAATTCAAATCTATTGCCCCAGAACTTGTATCTTGTCTCCTTAGCTCTTTGCAAAGTCCCCCTCCACTTATGAGCACTGACAAAGCGTCAGGGAAATAGGAGCTGTGCTAATCTCATGCACCATCTTACAGCTGGGTATCTATCTAATTAGGGATCATGTTGTTCTTTTCAGGACACTGTTGTTGCTCTCCAAGCTTTAGCCCAGTATGGATACCTCACCTTCTCTAAAGAAAGTCTTAACACGGTCAAAGTCAGCTTCATGGAGTCCCCTAGTAAGGCTTTCCAGGTGAATGACAAGAACCGCTTCTTACTGCAGCAGGCTTCCTTACCCACTATTCCAGGGAAATACAGTGTGGAAGTGAATGGCACTGGCTGTGTCTATCTACAGGTAAGCAAGCTGGAAACTCAGCACTACCCCTCTGAGAACTAAGCAGGGGGTCCTCCATACCTCATTCTCCTTCATACCTCATGAAGCCACAAAAGCCTGTAAGTCTGTGACCATGTCACACTTCCCATCTCTTTTAGACCACCCTGAGGTACAACATCCATTTGCCGAAAAAAGTTGCAGGATTTTCTCTCTCCGTACAACTGGCCAATGTATCCTGCACAAGCAATTTCCCACCAAAGTTTGACCTTGTCCTCTCCACCAGGTAACTTCCGCTTATTGACGTACCTCCTTGCATTCCCAGTTTGGTAAAGCATCCAATGAAGGATTTAAGTACAGGCAGTTAACTGCTACTGTGCAGCTGCAGCAAGACAAACAGGATCATTGGGAGCTGAAAATGTCATTCACTGGTCTCCTCTCCATTTGCAGACCAGACTAACAGAACTTTTCTCATTTTAGTTACACAGGAAACCGCAAAGTCTCTAACATGGCTATTATTGATGTGAAGATGCTCTCAGGTTTTGTTCCTGTAAGATCTTCCCTGAAAAAGGTAAAGAATGGGACCAAAGTGAATGGTAAACCCTGAAAAGATAGGAAGTTGATAAAAATAGTCTGTGATTAATAAAATGGAGCCTAATGGGAATTCCACAAAGGCTATAGGTCCCTCCCTATAGCCTATTCTGTGTCTCAGACTTGTAGCTGATGACAAATCTGTTAGGAGTTGCCAAATCCAGTAGCCCAACAGAGGTGAGACTGCTGCAGCTTCATTTCCCCAGCCCAAAGCAAGACTAAGTGTGTATTCCCAATAGGCAGACGTGCACACTATACATATATATATATACATAGATACATATACATGGCTGGCCATACAGATCCACAGAGACAGAACAAACAGCACTTGCACAAATGGCCTGTCCTGTTCCCCTTTCTGACTGATCAGACCGAAAGCTCATTTGTGGAAAAGATAAATATCATAGAATCATAGAATCATAGAATGGTTTGGGTTGGAATGGACCTTAAAGATCATCTAGTTCCAACCCCCCTGCTGCGGGCCGGGACACCCTCCACTAGACCACATTGCCCAAAGCCTCATCCAACCTGGTCTTAAACACTTCCAGGGATGGGGCCTCCACAACCTCTCCGGGCAACCTCTTCCAGTACCTCACCACTCTAACAGTGAAGAATTCCTTTCTAACATCTAATCTAAATCAACCCTCCTTCAGCTTAAACCCATTACCCCTTGTCCTGTCACTACACTCCCTGATAAACAGTCCCTCACCATCTTTCCTGTAGGCCCCCTTCAGGTACTGGTAAGCTGCAATTAGATCTCCCTGGAGCCTTCTTTTCTCCAGGCTGAACAATCCCAACTCTCTCAGCCTGTCCTCATAGGAGAGGTGCTCCATCCCTCCGATCAGCTTTGTGGCCCTCCTCTGGACTCGTGGCCCTCCTCTGGACCCAAAATATATGTATGTGTGTGTGTGCGCACGCACATGTACATATACACATGCAAATACACAACGTGGATCCCTTTGGTAGGTGACCTCAGACACTCAGTCTGCCCAGTAGCTGCCCCTGGATCCTTGTTCTACCCAGTCGCTGGCACCTGGACACACACGCCCTCGAGGCTGCAGCCCCACTCCAGCGGCTGGAACTGAGCCCCGCAGCACCCACATATATGCATGGTGGGTACCTTCAGTGACCAGCCTTAGACATGCGGTCTCTGCAGCAGCTGGGCTTGGATTCCCCCCAGTCTCCCAGCTGCCTCATGAATGGTATCTTCAATATTTGGCCCAGACTTATTCCTGCTTTGGTAGGTGGCTTCCAAGCTACTTAATGTACCAGCTGGTCCAGCTTTATATTCACTAGTGACCACCTGCTGACACACATATCCATAGAAAACAGGCTTCAAGTCTGGTCTTTCAAGATGCTGGCACCCCAGACACACAGTCTCTGTGATCTGTGGTCCCCTCTTCAGTGGCTTGCACTCCATACACACACGAGCATACAGAATACAGAGCCCTTTACCCAGGAAAATAATCAGGAACAGTTTAATAAGAAGAGAGGAGAGACTGCAGTGACCAGGTACAGGGCATGGCCAGACAAGTATACAAACCAACAACCTGTTTGCGTGCAACCAGCCCCTTTTATCCCATTTTCCTACCCTTTTACCCATTTTCCCACCCTCTTCCCTTCCAGTCAGACTTTATCCCTTTTCTAAAAGTTTCTTAACTTTTGGTTTTAAATATATACAATGCACTAGAATGTGAGTCAGCTTGAGCTGCAGAAATGGTCGTGTAATTCTCATTGAAATGAGAGCACTCAATGATAAAAATCACACACGGCAAAGCTGACTATTAAAACTGTTTTTCATTGTGATTGATTTGCACTCATCATGTTATGAAAATACTCAACTTGCATTTCTATTTTGGCCACGAGATGTCAGGGTGGCACAACAGGAGCATGGTAGCCACTTTAAACATATTTTGCTATTGAAAAGTTATTTGTAAGTCTCCTTGGCAAGTCTCCTATGCTAACATTGCTATCCTTTGCCTTATTTAAAGCTCCAGTACCAGAATTCTGTTGTGGATCGCGTAGACATCAAGAACAACCACATCCTCTTCTACCTTCAGAAGGTAATTCTGGGAGGTTTCTTTTTGGTTTTATTAAACTGGAAGTTTAAAACAGGTAAAAGAATAATCTCATTAATAGCAGATTATCAATACACATCTTCAAGACATAAAGGGACTTTACTCAGACATCAAAAATCTATACACACAGTAGTTGTAGTCTACAGTGAAGAGATACATATTTGGTATTACTGTTAAATAGCATTTCACAAACATAGCTAAGTTGCATTCCATATTGCAAAAGTTACCAGTCTACATAAAAATGGGACTTGAGAGAGGAGAAAGATGAAAATCAAAACACAAGGGATCTTAAAATACCAAGAAGGGAGGGAGGGAGGAAGCAAAAATAAACAGTAATAATATCTACCTCTGAAACACTAATTTGTATTAGTTAGTCTCCAAGGATCTAATGAGGAAGATTGGAGTCAGTACTCTGAATTAACCGAGATGTTGAGATGTGAAAAGTTTACCCAGCAGGGTGGCAGTGATACAGAAAGGTCTCCACAGCCCCTGTCCATGGCTCTATTCCTATGAACAGATCAACGAGATAAAACAAAGGACAAAGGGAGAAGAGAGTAGGGACACAGTCCCAGACACGCAGGAGAAAGCTTGAAGCTGAGGAAGAAGAGCAAGGAGGAAAGTTTGGGACATCTGGCTGCAAGACTGTGAATGAGGAACAGAACCAGAGGGGAGGAGCGGGGACAAGATTCGTAGGGATGCTGAAGGTGATTTTAGCTGGGAAAAGGCAAGGAAAGAAACCAACAGCAACTTTCAGTGAGAGGATGAATGCTGATGTGCTGAAAGCCACAGTAACCAGGGAATGGTTGGGGTAATTGGCAATGGAAATATGAAAAGGAAGAAAGAAAAGAGCACAAAATTTTAGCAAAACCCCCCATATTATGCAACAGCTTTTAAACAATTATCTGATTTGACATCAAGTTTACAATCTGAAGAGAATTGTAAAATGGCACTTTGTCACCCCAGAAATGCCTTAGCCTCAGGGGTAGATATGAAAAGAAAAAGTCTGATGCATTTTCTTGTCTTGCCATTTCCAGGTGTCCCAGAAGGAAATCAGCTTCTCCTTCAGTGTGGAGCAAAGCCTGCCTGTCTCAGATATCAAACCAGTGCCAGTACATATGTATGATTACTACGAAACAGGTAGATGACCTCAGTAGACTGGAGCAAAACCTGTAAAATCAAAGTATTGGTCTCAGCATTTACAAGGTGCAGACAGTGAATTTTCCCATGCTCTCTCTGTGCAAGCTTCTCTTCACTTTTCTGCATTTGCTGCCTTTGTTTTTCAGGAAGAAAAATGGAGAGCAAGCTAGCAATTCTGCTGGTTTTGGTTACTAGACTGCAAAGGGTTTGCAAAAGCGTAGACAGTTTCTGCCCCCCGTCTTTTCATTTCTTGCTTGATTTTAGCATAAAGCAGATTAGAATGTTATATGTCAGGAGTTGCTTTCTTACAAACTACATACAGAAAGAAGTGTGGTTCCACCTTCTTTCTACGATTTGAACATGATGGTTAAAATCAATAACTCAAAGGCAGCAGTGTTCCTGACTTCCCTGGTCTGGCTTATCTCCTATTTTTGCTTTATATTGCCATAGTAGGCTGTAGTCAAAGAACTGTTCCTTAGTGGAATTTAAATACTTAAGTAGGAATGACAGTCCCACTGAACCCAACAGGAGTTTAAGCACCTAACTAGAAATTTAAGTGCCTGATCACCTTTCTCAATCTGGCCTCAAGGAGCTAAAATTGCATCAGACATTACCCAGTTGTGGAATTTATGTTTTCAAAACGGTGGCTCAGATTTCCCCATGCTTTTCTCAAGCTTGGCACAACCTTTGGGAACTGTGTCCTAGCAGATGAGCAGCAGTATCCAGAGAATTGCCCCTGGAGTGCATGTTCTGCCACCTGATCCACATGCTGCATGGTCTCAGCAATGATATGTCCTGACAAACACGGCCAGAGGAGCGCATTGGTCTCTGACTGTGCACCCCTGCAGCTGGGTCCCTCAACAACTGGAAGACTACCACAAAATCTATCAAATGTTTTCTGGTTCATAATGCATTAATCACAGGATTAATGCACGTGGACTGGGGTCAGAATGATTTCTCACTCTCATGCAAATGTCATCTTCCTTTCTTCATTCCAGATGAATATGCCCTTGCAGAATACAAAACACCCTGCTCCCCGCCTTTCAACTGAAATCAGATATGTACCAGAAGAGGTAATGGTTCAGAAGGTATCAGGCAAGCATCTGTAGAGGAAGAAGAGTGTAAGACACTTGGTTGTTTCTGGGAGGGCAATTAAAAACACATAGAAGAATGAGGAATAAGCAAATCTCAAATTGCAGTAAATCAGAATGACACATTCTGGCCCACACTTCAAAAGAGCTTGGGGTCAGTGTGGATCAGAAACTCCAGATAAAGCGCTTTTCCTAACAAGGGAGATACTGTGCAATTGTTAAACCCGACCATCCATCTTTTTGGAAACTCATACTCATGACATGTATTCCAGTGGGAACTTTGTGTAAAGGTAAACTCCTGAAACGTGTATTCTTGGCCACAGATTCCTCTTAATAAATCCAACATTAGGAAAATAATCTGCTGCTGTTTCTATAGATTTTATTTGTTTTGGTCTTTCCATTTATCCCGAAGGAAGATTCTGAAGAAATGGCATTGATCCTCACCTTTTTCAATGATTGAATTGAATCATTTACAAATGTCAGAATTCTAGTCACAGGAAGACAACTTTTATGCAGTTTTTGCCTCTACATTGAAAGAAATTTTTTCTTCAGATTATTTTACTGTTCTTTGTAATAAAACCTTCTGATTGGCAATGCTATTTGTCCCAGTCTCCACTCCTTGTTGTGTCTAGAACTGGGTGCTGTAAGGTATTTCATAAGCTAAAAAATTCATAGCTTAGACAGGTCAATCAATGGCAATGACATCCTGACATCAGTGACATCTTCTGGCACAGACAGGATCGGGGCTCTGCCCTGTGTGATGGAAGCTTTCTACCCAAAGCTTCATGGTGGGGGAAATCAGAGAGCTGTAACACAGAAACTCTTTGAAAAGGGGTTAGGGAGGAATGGTGGATCTGATGGAGCCCTTGGAGGGAGAAAAATGAGAAGATTCGGAGGGAGTGAAAAATGAAGAGAGACACAAGGAGCTTATGATGGGGTGGCAAAGCACAAGAAATTTTCCATTGTGCTTTCTAAATTTAGTAAAGAGGTACAGCAGACAGCTACACACTGTGGCTACTGTCCCTCACAGTCTACAGTGACCTGATATGACCTTCGTCCTGACCAGATCACACTGGTGGAAGGACACAGAAACCAACCACATATCCATATCTGAGCAGACATCTGCCAATTGAATCATATCACTGCGCTGCTGTTTGTTCAGTTGGGGTGTTAGACATAGTCCTAGTTATAGTCTTGGAAGAGACTAGCTTATTTATTATGAAAATGGGCTTCTCAAAGCAGATTTTGATTCCTACAAACACTTTACTCAACAGCAATGTGCCTGCTGTGGCACAGACCACACAATGGCACAGGAGGTGGCAGAGGAGGAGCAGCCCTTTGTACACCCTGACAGCACTGTTCAGTAGGGAGTCAGGCTTGCCCAGAGATGGCTCAAGTGAAACTAATCCTACTGCACTGAGCAGACCAGGAACCTTTGTGCTAAGAGGCAGCCATGACAGAGACCCACAGGCTCAATGTAATCCCAGAAAGATGCAAAAGAAATTTGGAAGCTGTAAAAACACATAAATGTTAGTTTGGAAGGGATCTGTGGAGAACATCAACTGAAACCTCCTGTTCTAAGCAGAATCACCCAGTAGAAACCAAGCAGAACCACCCAGTAGAAACCTGCAATTCAAAGCAGGAGACAGTTGCAAAAGAAGAATCTCCATTGTCTTCCCAGGACCTCAGCACTGGCCTGAGGGATGCAGCTTCCGTAAGATGAGTTACAACCATGAGCAGTGTATCAAGATGCATGACTCAGGCAACAGAATACATCCAGATCTGCAGGCAGAGCTGTTCATCAGGCCCGCACTACACTTACTGCTGTAGTTCCAAACAATTTACTAAATGTTAGTTCTCCTTGCAGCCAAAAGCAATCATGCATAGGTACTTCACTGCACTATAGAAGGTTGCCAAGGGGTGGGAAGGAAAGAAAGGACATTTTACATGAAAGCTGTAAAAATGTAACCTATCACCCCCAAAACAACATCCTTTCTTCTTTATGTCTTTCACCAACTTTCACATACTTTTAAAAAAGAATTGTAAAGAGATTTAGCACCTGGTATTTCCACTGATATAACATCCTGGAACCTAAAGTCTAAAGGTCAGCAAAGGCTTACTGACCTCACCTTTCTTGCTGCATCCAGGACAATAATGTGCCATTTGTCCCTGACCAACAAAAGCACAAAGCTAGAGACTATGTGTGCTGAACTTCCAGCCACATTGTGTGAAGCAATATTTTTCTGCAGAGGGTTTTCTCCTCTAAGTCACACATTAACATATGCATATGTGCACATACCTACAGTAAGGGAGCCTGCTCATCAATCTGTTACTCCCAGTACAACTATTTCTTGGCTTGTTGCTCAGTTTTCTGTAAGTTCAGATGTGCACCAAGGTTCCTGTGCACCAAGATGAGCTGAGTTATTACAGCCATCTTTGGTTTAGTAAAATACAATAACCTTCATTACAAACCTTGCTACCTCTGTGAGTGAAGGGATGCAAAAACAGGTACTGATCTTGGACAGTCCTTGTGAACCAACCTCTGCTCAAGCACCTTCATGGATAAAAGCTAAAGGCAAGAAACTGCAACTTGATAGAGAAGAAAAGCTTTTTCTAGAGAAGCTACTGATGGGACCCCAGTCTTCTGGGACCCCAAATCACATTTCAGTTAAGCCAGCCTAATAGACAGGTGTTGCTGAACAGCATAGTCTTGGTCCTGATCACTTTTCTCTGCCTTTGCTCTCTGACCCTTAGAGTGGTGGTCAACTGACCCCACAGAGAGCAGGTCAGAGATAGGGACCCAAGTCAAAACTGACAAGATTTATGGGAAAAAATGTATGTTTCTTCCTTGTATCTGCTTGAACAGGCTTACAAGGGGGTCAGAGAAGCAGTAGGAAGCAGGCAGGAAAAAATGCACTGTCCCTTGCAGCAAGGCATGGATGCAGCTCAGCTACATCAGAAAGCTGTGCTGCAAACCTTGGGAGCTTTTGCAGAAAGCTGAGCAGGCAATGTGTCAGCACTCCACCTCCTACCCCTACTTACCTTCTTACAGCACAGCCCTGCCTTTGTGTGTCCTTAGTGGCTCCTGCTTAGGGTCACAACTGTGGTCTCCAGCTTAACTTTTTTAACAAGTCTTGGGTCTTTCCCTCTCTCCATCCAAAACTCTAGCAACAGGATAATTCTTCCTTTCCATTGCTATAATTTACCTGCTTGTGTTTATGGACCTATAGACAATGTCCTGACTCAACAAATTCAGAGAGCTCTGGTCTCTGACTGCTCAGATCACAAAGATTGTAATGGGAATGTGTCTTACCGAACCTGTGACAGCCTTGGTTCCCAAATACCAGGTACTATCAAGAATGAGAAATAGTCTAATCTGTGGCATTTCTAGTCATATGAAAGTCCCTCCTTTTCTTCTCCTTGGAAATCCATTTCTATTTCCTCACACGTCCTATGAAGTTGTAGTTGAATGTACTTTGAGCTGTGCTCTGAAGACGTGAAGCGTGTAAAAATAACCCAGTCTACCAAACATTAAACATCTCTCCCCACAAGGTCCCAGTATCTGCCATTTCCACAATCTTCTCTGTGAAGATGGTTTCATACACAGAGGCCAAAGAATAGCTCTGAGCATGTCCCATCCTGTCATGCATGATGCTTGGTCATGCACCAACAGATGCAGACAAATTCAAATCCTTCTGCCCAATTTTGGGTGGGGAAGACATAAACAAGCTGAAATCTGGAGGTTAACTGGTCTATTTTGACATGTCCATAGCCTGCTTCACCACCAGCTACTCTGATTCTTGCGTCAAGTCACCCACAGACTTGGGTCTTCAGTCCAAACAGACAAGGGACTTCACAAACAATTTCTATCATCACAAACACCCTTACCACTGGATAGCTAGCCTGGTTGAGGCACAACCACATATAACAGCCCCCAGAAGTCTCTTCTTGGGTGCTTTTCACGTCCATTTGGAGAAGGCTGAGATAGGGGAAGAGTTTCTGCAGACCAACTAGCAGGAGGGTGTTCAGATTGAGAGTGGTGCTGGGGTCCAGCCAAAAGAGAAAACCAGTAATTCAGCAACACCAGGAAACTTTGGGAAGCAGCTGGACAGTTGCTGTAAACAGCTGAGGAAAAGGACCCTAAGGCTCTTTTTGTGAATTTAGATCCTGGCTGATGTGAGCTAAGTGCCTTAACACTCTTGAGAACCTGACCCTGTGCTCTGACATCTCTCTCAGCTTTCTAAATACACCAGGTGGCATTTGAAAGCATTGGGCACGTAGCAGCTTTTCATGTGGTAGCACTGTGCATGCAGGTGAGCCTGAAGGGGCACTTTGATGCATAAAACATTTATGAGCATGTGTCATGCCATCAATATTTTTGAGTACTCTTCTTAGGACGGACAGAAATAGGGGAACGGAGCTCTCTTTTCTTTGGGTTGAATTTAAGCTTTGCTTTATTGAGGGACAGAAGTAGTTTCTTCCCTGACAATTCTGGTGGAATTCCATGCAGTGCAATTGATGAGAGTTTCTGCCTCTTGAAAAAAGAATGCTATTTTGAGAAAAGGATGTTGTGAGGTGAGTGGTTTTCACCTCTTTCAGTTCTGCTCAAAACCCAAAGGTCCTATCCCCAGCATTTCTGTTTCCATCGGATGCACTCCCTGAGCACAATGCTTGACCCAAAAAGTCACACTGAAAGCAATGTTTTCATGTTTGCATGAGACCTGTGGGTGACTTTTGCTATGGACGGACATGCGCTGAGGAATCAGCTATGATTCTGAAGATGTTAACATGCAACACTGCTTTTCAGTGACCCCAAACTCCCCCTTGCTCTCCCATCCCTGTCAGCAGAAAAGATTGTGTGAGCTTCAAAAGGGGTCAGCCAGGCTAGTTCAAACCACCTTCTTCAGCTGTGTACACTCAGCCTGCTGCTAAACAAAAGCCTTTGTTTAATGCCATTCCAGTGAATGGCCAACTGCAAGCCTGGTCAGATGGAAACTGATAAGAAATGCAGATTCTTTCAAAAGCACAGCATTTAAATTTTGCTACAAATTTCCAAACACTAGTCTGAGAGGGAGTGGCTGGGACAATGCCAGTGGTATCTAGCAAAATTTGCATTTTATAGCCTTTGTTACCTCTATAACTCTTTTACCTTCAGCACAACCAGTGACCTGAATTTTTTCTCATGGAGCTTGCATCATGTGAAGTTGCTGATGCAGGAGCTCAGGAGTTTGTTTAACCTCCATGCAAGTCATACAAGTTGAACTATGTCCCACACTCTTACTGCATTGAGATTTTATATTATTTGTTTGCCAGAGGTAAAAAAGTAGAGTTTTGGAGCTGTTTGGCCTGGGTTCACTGTGTATATATTTCTCCAACTCATTTAGTAAATTTGAGAAATTTGGCTACTTCCATGTTATGTTGTTTTACATTCTTCCCCCTTAGATGTTGCTACCTAAGAAATTTTACTTATAATTGATTTATGAGCTCCATAAGTAAGTCTTGACTTTCAAATTATGCAAAAAATTAGATGGTGCACAGCAGACTACAGCAGAAATCTGTCACATGCAGTAACAAGCTTCCTATTGTTCAGTCACTTGTCCACTACAATTATTTTCCTTACATGTTCCATGTCTTCTTCACACAGGTGAGCCACCCAACCCTTAGCGTTGCCTTACCAAAGGGGAACTCCTTCCTGTGGAAAGAACTGATGAAAATCTTACTTGAAGTGGTGAAGCAAAGCATAGACAAAAGATGGAGAGCAGGTACAGAAGAAATCTCTAGAAAAGCCACATAAGCCTGAGAGATAAATTTGGGAGCACAGGAGGGTTCTCACTCTTGATGTTTCAGACAAATCAATAGAAGCCATGTTAATGATGTCTTTTTCCACAAGCAGAGGATGCAGCTTTCAGGTCCGATAGCCAATTGATAAAAAGCCTTGTTTCTGCATGTTTTGCAGTGTGTGTCCTTCTGCAATGACCCTTCTTTTCCACCTTAAGCACTGGCAAGGTGCAGTAATCCTTGCCTCTCTTTAAGACCACAATAAACACATGAAAACCTGAGCCAAAGTATTTTCTTGTTAAAGATGTAATGATTGATAGGAACTTCAAATGCTGAGTTTTTAGGATCATGTGAATCAATCAGACAAAATGGTAAGGGCCAAACATCTTCTTATTAGGGGCTGAATATAATATGTTTATGCTCAGTTCTTTAGTTTGAACACAGGCACTAGTCTTCTGTGCATGTATGTTTTCTGATCAAAACAAGTTCTCAAAATGGTTTGCCTCTTTAAGAGCCTAAATGATAGTCTGATCCTTTTAGTAGCAACACCTAGCTGCCAGATAAGACTTTAAGAAATGCCTCCAACTCAATGACCAGCAGCATGAAACCTTCAGCACCTTGTGCAAGGTCTTGATCAGTGCCAGAGGCTCTGCTGAACTCATGGCCAGTAGCTCTGTCCTGCTCAATAGCGTGTCCCAGAGCGAACATATGCAGCATTACTTGCTCTGTTTCACTCTTCTGGATTTCTGCAATTTGCCTCCAACAATTAAGTTCCAGTTTTTCTTTCCTTTAACCTTTATTGCTTGCTGTAATCATCTATCATTACTTTTTTCATTGTTGTCTCATGATTTTTTTTATTCTTGTTGACACTTAGTTTGGTTGAATGTGAATGCTTGGAGGGGATTCAGTGACTTACCATTGTTCGAGTTATGCTCCTACTGCTTTTACCTCAAACAAACAGCGATGACACGGACTAGCATGATCTGAAACTTGATCCTGTAAACAGTGAAAATAGTGAAAGTACATATGCCCCTAGCTTTCATATTTATGCAGCCTAGGAAGACTAGGTAAAACTTAGGAAGAAAACATAGAGCATTGAAACTAAATAAAATTATCTTAGGTAGATTCTTGCTTGTTTCTTGGATGTACATGACTCTTACCTTTGATTATCAGAAGATGCCAGCCTCTACATAAAGTGATGGAATGAGTTGCCAAAGGTATTCAGAAATATTTCAACCTTTTCAACCATTTCAGTAACAAGCTCGTCACTCTGTTCTGACATTAGGTGCATTTCTGAAAACGTGCTTCATGATTTGTAATCAGTCTAGGACATGCTATGACTAGCAGGCTCGCTAAATAATTATTTTTAAACTAATTGTAGATTTTTTCTATGATAGGGTTACGTGGGCCTCTTCTATCCCAGCAATATAAAGCCCTGCCAGTGTCAGTGGAGGGATCACAAAACAACTTAAAGGACTGTAAGCCTGTTGGTATATATTGAAATAGAAAAGAATGACAGAAAGCCAGAGCAAAGGGGAGCCAGAAGAATCAGGAAGCCAGCAAAGTGTTATGCTTAGTCTGAGGCCTTCCATGCTGGAGTCTATAATGAAAGCACTTATAGGGGATCCTGCATTCTATTTTTGTCAGATAAAGCAAGAAGATTCGCTGTGTCTTTATCTTTTTATCCTCACTGTGCAGCTAGCAAAGCAATGTTAGAGTATTCTGAACTCAGAGCAGTTCCTGGGGTACAGCAGCCAGAGTGCAAATCACACAGACTCTGTCTATTCAGCACAGCTCTAGGGACCTGCCTCTCATGGGCTTCGGTGTCGCAATTGTAAAACAACAGATCTATAGGTGTTCGAGACTCACTGTCAGCCCCTCTTATTCGCCTCTCCTTCCCTCCCATTAGTTTACAGTGGAGTAGCCTTCCCTGGATGATCACCCTTCTTCTCTGGAGTGATTTGAGAGGGGACAACCAGGAGTTTTGCTTCCCCTTGGGATCTCAACCATCAGGCTACAGAGCCTACAAGGGCTTTACTGACATAATTGTACCCTTAAAGTCCTTTCGTGGAGTGGCAGCCACTATTGGCATAACAGATCTGAACTGTCTCTCTGAACAGCAGACTGGGCTGTCTGTGAGAAGGGAACTGTGGAGGAGTAATGGCTTTACATGCTTCTTTGGATGTGGCTACATGAATGCAACTTTATGGCATGGACCTGGGCAGCTTTGGTCCTGCTGCGCCCATCCATTTCTAGAGACTGGCCAGTGTGAATCTACCTCTCCACCTCCCTGGATTTGACAGGATTCAGTCTACTGAGCCCCTACACAGGACTGGTAGGACCCATGGCTCTGCTGTGACAGCCAAACATGCCATCAAGTTTTGTTCCCAACTGACATGCTCTGTCTTAAAAAGAAGTCAGCTGAGTCATGTTTTCTTATTCTGATTGCTTTAGTTAGGAAGATGCTCCAGAACCTTAAACCTACCATGGGTCAATCTTGCCTTTAACTTTCAGTCTCAGAAAAGGTCACCTATCTGCTTCCACTTCTTCCAGCAGTTCTTATGGGATCCATCTGCTGCAGTCCATAGGAATGTGAAAGGAGAGATTCTGGAGGTTTTCCTCAGAGGTGTAAACAGCCAGGACTTGGTCACTGCTTAAAAAACACCTAGTTCTTTAAAAGGGAAAACTATGCAACGAGGACTTTCTCTGAATCCCTGTTTGCCTGAGGCCAGCTTGTTTGCCCTGAGCCTACTCAGAAGCCTCAACTGTTTAGAAAGAGAATAAAAGATAATAAAGAATGACAGCTCTTCATCAAGGACACATCCTTCAGCTTGTTCTGTACAGTGCTCAGTATTTCAATATACAGCTGCAGAATATATTATCACTGGAGACGAAGCAGAAGTAGCCTTTATGTGTGGGGAATGAATCCAAAAAACTTTTCAGGCATAAGGTCAGGGGTTGAAGGCACAAACTGGCTCTCCCTGGGGGGCATCCTTAAAGTAGTGCAATTAATATACTGGGTAACACAAGAGTATTGTTGTGCTGCCAAGTAGATAATAATAACAGATAAAGAGAGAGAAGGCTGCAGGCTCTGAATAGCATTTGCATGCCTCCCATAATGTGTCTGGAACAAGTTCAGTTTCTGGTATGTCATGGTGGAAAGAAAAAGCCTTTGCAACAACAATAAAAAATGGATTTAGAAGCTAGATGTTGGTCAACGGCAGAAAGCTCCAAGTGATGCCTTTGTACTCACAAAGGGACTATAGCCTCCAGCATTTGGTGTTATTAACCAGTTGCGAGAGACTCCTATGTCCATGCTCTTTTTCACATTTAAGCCCTAGCAATATCATGCCTACACAGAAGATAGACTTGAAAGAAATGAGAAGAGGTAGCACCTGCTCTTAAAGATGTAAGTCTCATTTCTCAGATTCATCTTCTATGAACTCTTGGTTCTGAAAACACTGTTTTACAGCCTTGAAGTGACTACACCAAGATCCACACTTCCCTTCGCAGAGCAGCTGGAACAGCCACACAGCATTTCCCCCCAAAATATGTATGAGAAATGAATCGGCAAGCCTGGCAAAGTGGTATTTCGTTTGGCCCAGGTCCATACCATAAAGCTGCATTCATATAACCGCATCCAAAGAAGCATGTAAAGCCATTACTCCTCCACAGTTCCCTTCTCACAGACAGCCCAGCCTGCTGTTCAGAGAGACGGTTCAGATCTGTTATGCCAATAGTGGCTGCCACTCCACGAAAGGACTTTAGGGGTACAATTATGTCAGTAAAGCCCTTGTAGGCTCTGTAGCCTGATGGTTGAGATCCCAAGGGGAAGCAAAACTCCTGGTTGTCCCCTCTCAAATCACTCCAGAGAAGAAGGGTGATCATCCAGGGAAGGCTACTCCACTGTAAACTAATGGGAGGGAAGGAGAGGCGAATAAGAGGGGCTGACAGTGAGTCTCAAACACCTATAGATCTCTTGTTTCAATATATTTGTGAGGCATTTCTGCAGAATGAAATTAAAAAGCAGGCTTTCCAGAAAGCAGAGAAAAGCCATTGCAATATGAAAGCCTCAGACAGCTACTTCTTTCTATCTGCAAATGCTTTTACCTACAGGTTGCAGAAGTTACAGCTCGAAAGATAGGAGAGTTGTATGTAGCTGTAAAGTAGAAACAAAGGGGTTGGAGTCTGAAAGGTCGGAGAATGGGTTTGGCAGTCTTCAGCATGCTAGAGATGGCTGTTTTAGCCTCACGTACCTTGCTGGTAGGCAGGAGAGCAAATACATGGGAGCATTGTGTGCAGCTTGTGTCAGCTTTTGGTAGACAAGATGATTTCTCAGTACCAGCCACGAACTGATTGCTGGCATGGGAGGTTTAGGGACGGAGCATGCAGCCAGCCTAGTTTTCTCACTGGAGGAGAGGGCTTAACTAGCTATATTTTTTGAATTACCTGTCAAATGTTCTCCTCTTGGTACCTCTTGTTAAGTATTTTTTTTTGCACCTCCAATAAAAACTTTCACATTTACAAGTATGAAGAATGAACATCATAAGTACCAGAGATTTTTTGTGGGGCTTATTCAGGTATTTTATTAGTGACCTCTTTACAGTTGAACCAAACTCTTGCTGCTGCCTGTCAAGACCATGCAGAAAAGAGGGTTGAATAACCCTTTGTCCTGTCCATACTGGGAGAGCAGTAAAACAGCAAAGCACTCCCAAAAGAAGTGCAGTCTAACTTGATAGCCTAACTAACTGCACTGCTGCATTTATAGCTTAGTGCAAGCTCTGCCAGGTAAACTGTGTACAACTATGAAAGACAATTTCATTAGTATATTGGTATCCACTCCCAGGCTTATGCAGGTGCAGTGGCAGTAGTCAGATTCCAGCCTCACTAATCTTTGACTGGCACATTTGCCACCAAAACTGCACAGCAAAGACAGTCTTCAAACAGAGCTATTTCTGCTCAGACCTCAGCCTCCTCAAGTAGGAGGATAAAGGTCCCAGTTTTGAAAACAGATATTGGACGATCCATCCACACCCACATGAGTCACTTGTGTAACAGAATCCTTGCAACTGGCTGACCTTCACATACCACCTTTTACACTACTGCCTTGTCCAGGAGTGAAAACACCATAGACCACTCAGACAAATTGTGGCAGTCCTTCCCTCGCCCATGTTGTTGAAAGAAATTCCATCACTCATTAAAATCACTGCAAGCTGTGACTATTCCTCTAGGGATACACTTATTTTCTTTAATGACCTCACCATCCTCTTAGCTTGCAGAGCTGCTAGAGAACTTTGCCAGGGCCCACACATCTTAGAACAATGAAAGAAATCTTGCATGCTTGACTGAAGACTCTATTGACCAAGCAGAACTTTACCTGTAGGTACCATGTTTCAGCATTGTTCCCCAACCACCTGGGCCAAACCAAGCATTTCGACCTTTACTATGCCTAAACGAATTGTTGCAATCTAATCTGCTTAAAGAAGGTTTTACAGGAAGCAGTCATAGTCAAAGTCACAGTTCGCTTCAGTGCTTTTCAATTAATTTTCGTAGCTGTAATGACCAAGTTTCTTTGTGTTGATCCTCCTTTGAATGCAGCAATTAACCCATTTACAAGAAAGGTGTCAGTGTCTACACCACAAAATATGGCTACAGCTCTGGCAGACATATACAAGTTGGCTTTAAACTTCCAGCTGGGGTGCTGCTAGCTAGGCAATCGTGGAACTCCTTGAACGGGCTTTGCCAGAGGTCGTGACACTACCTACTGCAGTGCTCAGCTAGCTAGTTCAAAGTTGCTCTGCTAGGCCATGCAAATTCCCACAGAATTACTACTCTCCTCCACTGCTACACTCAAGCACAAAGAATGGTTGGGTGAAGACAATAAACTGCGAAAGTAAGGAGTACCATAATGAAATGAAATATGAGCAGCCACAAATACTGCAAAAACAGGAAAAAACATGGAGCTCCAGAGACTACTGGAATTTTCCTAGAGCTATTTTATGACTCCCACAGGAAAGAAATAGGGTTTTTTGCAATAATAGTGAGTGAAATCTGAGGTCAGGTCATTCTTGACACAGAAATCACTGTGACCAGTTCTCTAGGAAGAAAATTTTGCAGTTGCGTAGTATTACGATAGTCTGTCATAATAAGACAGCTTTTATTCGTAAAGATAAGCTTTGACTGATAGAACATATCCAGTGCCTTGAATAAACCAAACCACAACCATAAAGGCACAATTTTTTGCAGTCTAACTATGCCTGCAGCAAGGCTGTTTAAGTGGCAGAAAGCTATCTATACCAAGCTGGTGGGTGGTTTCTTCCCAAAGTTAACCAAATCAATCAGCTTATTGTACTGTCGCCAAGGCTCCCTCTCATCGCTCTCCATCTGCAGATACACAGATCTAATGAGTTTGGTGCTGCTACTGAAGAAGACTAGCTAAGGTCTGAAGTTATGGCTTAGGTGATATTCAAAGTTATGCCGGTAAACAACCCCTTTTGAGTGAAGAATGCAAGATAATCCAACTCTATACAGATATTTCTCCAACATTACTTCACAGTCGCTCATATATGCCCAGAAAGATCAACAAGTTTTTCCAAAATCTCCTGGGAAGGAATCATGGTCTTGTTACAAAGCACAGGAGCCTTGAGCCCTATCTCCAAGAAATCTCAATGACAGAGGACTAAGGAGAGCATCTTCTACGCTGTCTATGTGAGCAAGTGTGGTGAGGAGGTTTAGGTTAACTTAAATACCAGTCATCTAAATTAATTAATCTGTGAGGAAAGGCAAAACCAAAATGAAATACAGTCTTTTGACCTGGTGATGAACTAGCATCTCTAATTTCCCTGTAAAGCAATATCCATAAGCTTCTTGCACATATACGGATGAGCTAAATGAAATAGGTACGATTTGAAGAGCAAGGAGATGCAGTAGGAAAAAAACCAACCAAAAACCAGGAGAAACAAATGTCGATAGTTTTGTAAATATCTGTCCTAAAACCAACACTTCTGTTGTATCAAGTGAAATGTTGTTTGATTTTCCTGTGAAAGACAAATGATTATATGTTATGGCCAAAAAGATGGGCTGACCTCTAGTTTCCTTTATTGTGATAAGATGTAGTGACTTTTTTTTCATCCAGGGTATTTATTCAATTGCAAACGTATTAGTCCAATAACTTTGCTATTCCAGCATTTTTTGTTTGCTTATTTCATTACTAGATGCACCTTCTCCATTCCGGTTAGTGGAGAGTTTAAACTAGTGCAGTGAGTTATTTGGACATAGGATGCATAGATCATTTTTGTCCTGCATTTGGTTACCATTCAGATGGCATATATATACAAAAGACAATTGTGACTAGTGCCAATTCTTGGAGATATGAGTGTGGACTTTCTAACCAAAGCCACAATCTGATCTATATTTGGGGAAAAAAACCTGCTCATGATAACAGTAAGTTATATATAGCTACTCTCCTCTCTCTATACAACCTTTGAATGTTACCTAACCCACTTGATCTTTTGATTAAACTTTCAAAGGTAGCCTCAGAAAACTTCTCACTGCACAAGGATGCAGACTGTGATGATTATCAAATTGGCTTGTTTGGGAAGAATATTTTATTACGTTGCAATGAATTCATAACTACCCGAGAAAGCCAGGAAGAGCAAGAACATGCAATACTGATCATCTACCTTTTTTTTACAATGTCAACTCAAGTTCAAGCCTTCATCAGTGAATTTCAGTTCCTGACAGCTCCTGGTATGGGTATCCCATTGCAGAGAAAATCAATGCTGATCCCTAGTGAAGGTCCTGAACTGTAGAAGCGGCAGACATCTTTTTTAATAGAAATGACAGAGAGATGGGCTTTCAGAGCAGAACATCAGGCTGTTGTCTGCGGTCTAAGAAACCACAGAATGCCACAGAGAGATCTCTGGGGGACCACCGGTTGCTGCTGCCCTACTCCATACAGTTTGATACTTCTGTGAAAGTTTGAAGAGATAAGTGAAGAAAGTTTCATATCTGCCCCATGTGGCAGGAGCTACCATTCCCTTCATCACACACCAGCAAGAAACAAGAAGAGACAGTCACACAACGTATCAGGAGAGTGGAGAAAAGCATGCTGTCATGCAGGTACTCCACCTTTGAAGCCATATCTCTCTGGCTTCAGGTCTAAAAAAATTTAACCATGTTGATAACATACAGTGGTGGGTTGACCCCAGCCAGCAGCCAAGGACCCACCCTATCTTTCTCTCGCTACCCTTTTCCAGGGGATGGGGGGATAGAAGGAAGGTGAAAAGACTAGTCGGTTGAGATAAAGATGGTTTAATAAGAAAGCAAAAGGTGCACGTGAAAGAGAAGCAAAAAGAGGAATTTATTCACTACTTCCTATTGGCAGGCAGATGTCCAGCCACTTACTGAGAAGTAGGGCCTCAGTACGTGTGGTGATTGCTTTGGAAGACAAACGCCATAATCACAGATGTCCCTCCTCCTTTGCCCTATCTTTTATTGCTGAGCATGATGTCATGTGGTATGGAAACTCCCTTTGGTCAGCTGGGGTCAGTTGTCCCAGCTGTGTCCCTTCCCAATCTCTTGCCCACCCCCAGGCCACTGGTTTTTGCATGGGAGGTGGAGAAGATAGAAAGCCTTGACACTGTGCAAGCAGTGTTCAGCAATAGCCAAAACACTGGTGAGTTTTGAACACTCTTCTAGCCACAAATGCAAAGTACAGCACCGTTCAGGCTACTGTGAAGAAAGTGGACTTCATAACTTCATCTCAGTTAGACCGGTACCAATATGAACGGAAAAAAATTAAATACAGTTATCAAACAACTGCTTTACAGCATTGCTTTTCTTCTGGAGAGCAGCACACAGAGTGTTTTCTCTTGAGAGCACAAGAGAACAAAAGGAGGAGGTAATTCTTTGTCCTAAAATAAGATTTTTGGATGAAAACAGATTTTTTTCTCCCTAAAAAACCCAAACAATTAGCTTCCACACAGGTATTAAAACTATAAACCTGGGGCACTAACAAATTTACAGGTAGCCATCAACTGACTAATTTCAAGCTAAAATGAATCAAACTTCAACAACACTGTACAGTACTCACAATGGCTAGGTAGAAATAATTAAGACCTTTTAGATCTCTTTCTGTTTCTGGCTTCTCTATTATTCTATTTCATCAACATTCAAAATACCTATGAAGCAAGGGAAAAGAGAGACCAATACATTATTTTATCCAGAATCAGGTGTCAAAGTATAGAAAGTTAGTCTACTTCACAAGACTGCGAATCCAGATAGCAAATTCCAAGAATGATGGGGAAAACTCTCAAATGCTAATCTTGTTTGACAGACTAATTCTGATTTAGGTTATTTTGTGCTTTTCTGTGCTATGCTGAGCCTCAGTGTAAAAAGCAAAGCCCCTCCCCTTGAAAACAAGACCACTAAAGATATTTTGCACAGACATTCAGAGAACTGCAGTGAATTGTTACTTCAGTGAAGTCTGAAGACGGTGGGTTGGTTTAGGTTGCAGTAGGTTTAGGGGAGGTTCTTGCAAGCAGGATAGACTGGGATCTCCACCCCTTGCTGCAATTATAAAGGCACTAACATCTCAGGAAGGAGCCAGAGAGGAGTTGAAGGGCCGACTCCTTTCCTCTGGAGTGCTCGGTGAGGAATGTTGCAGAGCTGTTGAACTAGCAGGCAATGAATTGTTTCTTGGGAAGAGAGCTTATCTCTTTCTTCTGTCTCACAGTGAGAAAAATGTGGCTGAAGTTTCTTTTGGCTATTCTTCTCCTGCATGTAACTGCTGCAAAGGAACCTGAGCCGTAAGAACTACCATATTATTACTAATAGTATTGACTATAAGGCTTTAAAGACAGTGCTAATTAGTACCACTACTTTTACTTTAAATATTAAATACTGGCATGACTCATCTTTTCTATCTGGAGAGCTAAGTTAAAATGGAATGTGGATGGCAAGTGAATGGTTCTCATTTAATACAGAGCAGACCTTCTGCCTATTGCAGAACTTCCATAGCAGTTGACGTGTGTGTTCAGAAAAGCCAATAGCAGCAGTAACAGCAGTGTGCTTTGCTAAAAGCAGTTGAGTCCAGGACTCAGATAAAGGGCAAAAGGGCAAGAGTTGGGGGTGCTAGAAGAGCTATGTGGGGAACCCAGGGGTCGACTAGTTGGGAGCTGCAGGGCAGGAGTGAGGGGCACTGGCAGAGTGTCCTATGTTTACCCTAAACCAATCAGTGAATACTGAATAATAACAATACTTCTGTATTTGTTTTGTCCTGTTGAGGCTATTTCTTCTTTCTCTATGATGTGACCGCTTTAATGTTTGGATCTCACAGGCAGTATGTCCTGATGGTGCCTGCTGTCCTCCAAACTGATTCTCCAGGTCAGGTTTGCCTGCAGTTCCTTAACCTCAATGAGACAATATCCATCAGAGCCATCCTAGAATATGGTGCTGTTAACACCACTATTTTTGAGAAAACCATGACAGCAAGCAATGGTCTACAATGCTTCAACTTCACGGTAAATTAATTTTAATTTGTGTCCCAATGGAAAAGAAATGTAAGGAGAGACAAGAAAATATGAACAGAGAGCACAGAGGGAGGAACAAGCAACAGCAGAAATAAGACTTGTTGAAGGAAACAGGAAGCAGAGGAGAGATACACAGTAACGGAGGCATTTTTAATAGACATAAGAAATAAGAAAGGTCCAAGAAAGGTGATGGAAGGTGATGAAGGTGATAGAAGTGGGATGGGTGTCTCTTTGTAGGAGCACAGGCCACAGGTATAGCTGTTCAACAGGTTCTGGAGCAAATGACTTCAAGACTAGTAACCTTCCCTTGTTCTTCTGTTTCCTCACAGATTCCTCCTCTCAATTCTGCCCCATTGGCTTTCATTTCCTTCTCTGCCAAGGGCAGCACAGTCAACCTAGAAGAGCGGCGGTCGGTGATGATCTGGAACATGAAGAGCATTGTCTTTGTGCAGACAGACAAACCCGTTTACAAACCAGGACAGAGTGGTGAATACCTATTTAGTTTATAACATGTCCCTTAGGAAGCAATTTCTACAGATAGGATTTCTCTGCCAGGTGTTTTTCAGACTGAGCTACAGTCTAGGCAGTTGCTTCAGAATTTCTGTTAAAACCTTTGCAAATATTTGCTGTGAGGCTCAAAGAGTCATCTTCAGCATGGCAGGAGACTGTCATCCCATGGTGTCTATTATTTTCTTTGTCCCTTCCTCCCAGCTGACAGAAGAGGGGAGCTTTTACTGCTGCTGTTTCATTACTGGTGATAGGTCAAGATAGTGGAAAGAGATGATTATTAGATCACTACTTCAGTGTCTGGCATAAAACAATGGTCCCATAATCTTCTGTCTGTGATGCTGATCGGCATCAAAAACAGTCTAGAGACCAAGAGTCAAATTCGTTATTTTAAAATTAATTATAAGTTTTTAAAGACAAAATCATGCTATTTATCTTTTGGGTTCTGACAGTTTTAGACTTTATATTTTCATTATGCTGTTTTTCCTGCACAGTAAGTGCCCTATCCATACTTCTCATCTGGCCATTGAACAGAGCTCCATGTATGCCAAGAACTATTTATCTATATCCATTCCTTAATGCACTTCTAGGCTTTAAGGCTTCTAGCACACAGCTAGAACACTGTAGGAAACACTACAAGAATACTTCTTTCCAGAGGTCAGCCAAATAATATAGCCATTCAACTGGATCTGTTATACTTTAATCAGGGATGAGTTCTATATACATACATACATAGCATGAAGGAAAGCTTATCAATCAGAATTTGGTGCCAAATTGATTATTTGTCAAATGGCTTGGTTTTGAGGTGGGGGAAGCAATAGACTAAATTAAATGATGAAAAGGTAATGCTTTGTAAGGACATTTTTGACAACATTTCTGTGTTTTTCCTTGTGCAGTAATTCATTATTCTCCTTTCAGTTTTTCTCTTGCTAAAAAAAAAAAAAAAAAAAAAGACAAAAAACCTGTGCAAGATGAGAACAAACTGAACTAAGAGGAATTACACTGCATTAGGAAAAACTGACACTTCAACTAGTTTCAGTAACATTTGGAACTTTCATATGTTCAAAGCAACAAACCCTGCTTTAGAGATGGGGAAACAAAGAGGAACAAATTTGCCTTCCTCATGCAGAACGCCACTGAAAGAGTTATGGCTGTCACTTGAGACTGCCTGACCTGCACAGCAGTTCTTACTTATCCAGTCATCCTCTTTCTCTGAGGTTAAGCAAACTTTCATGAAAGAGTGTGAGAACTCGATGCTGGAGAAAAGTCCCCTTGGCAAAGTCTGTGTAGGATTCATTTACCTTCAGATGCATTTTATTACCTGCATCCTGTGCAAGTGGGGTTGTTAGAAGATCCAGTGAAACCGGGAGTACTAATGAATGCAAAACGTCATGCTCAGCCAAATAAACTACAGTTAATGTTAACACCCTGTTCCTTGTCTTTCAGTGATGTTTCGTGTTGTTGCCCTGGATTACAATTTTAAACCTGTTCAGGAGATGGTGAGTGACCAGTAATATTCCTCTGTATTTAAAATTGCTGGGAGACAACCTCTTCTCGAATTTTAAATAAACAGTTGCTGTGGATAAAATGAGATATTGCAGAGACTACATGCCAAAGAATTAACACGATTTTCCTAAGCACATGATATAATCCACCCTTATGTTAGAGTCACAGGGAAGAATGCAAGTGTGTAGCACATTGGATTCCTGACACAGCACCTCCTGCTATTGCTGGGAAAGAAACTCAAAAACGCCTCCACTTTGTTGCTGCAGACATTATTTTAGCTCTGACCAGAAAGCCCATGGTTCAGTCTCCTCTTATTACAGTTCAGCAATTGTTGCTTGCAAAAATTGGTACTTGGACTATTTTAGAAATGGGGAAATGAAAAAGAAAGTTGTTACCACAATTGCTTATCTCATCAGAGGCGCTCTTTTCATTACCAGCAAGCTGTCTTCATGCTCCTAGTACATAAGCCAAGAGATGAAAGGGTCTTTACCGGCCTCTTCTCATGCAGTTGCAATGCAGAAGACAGTACACTGTTACCAAAATAGCTGGTGCTAATAAGCAGAGTGAGGACATAAGCTCAAAGAAGCCTAAATCATGGTTTAGATGCACCTCTATAACTTACTAACCTGCTCTGGGATTGCACTAAATCCAGTGTGCTCAGAAACTGTCCCAACATTCTCATTTCATCTCTTCATTTTATGTAATCTTCTTATTGAAGCAAAACTGCTATTAAACTGATTAAAATAAGAGATGAGGCTCTCTGATTACTGGCATTATACTGATTATTGGTTAAACATTTCTCACAATCCTGGGGAAAATTAATTTGTGTTTGTTCAGCCACCTAATCTCTTCTTCCACTTCATTTTTTCCTCTTTCAGTATCCCTTGATTGCAGTTCAGGTAAGAGCTTTTTTTTCTCTTTGTACTGTTTTACACATATAAAAATAAAACCACATGTGCTTATATCAGTTTGTATGTGTCCACACACACCCAAATCGTACTCCTGAGTACACTGGCAGAAATTAACATAAACTTCATAAAATCCCAGAATGCTGTTCAGGCTTTACTAACATGGAAAGAATACCTATATTCATCTCAGTAGTCAAAAGTTGTACTGTTCTTATGCCTGCCTTTGACTCCCCTCCAACTCCTCCAGTTTACTCAACTTATTTTGGGGTGTATATTTTCATAACTCAAGTGCTGCTGAAAACTATGAGCAAATATAGGTTGCGGATACAATTACTGGCTATGTTAGCACTTCCATGGCATTTTGTGGTGGGCTTTAAAATAGAAATTGTAGTCCATCTCTAGACAGCACTCTTGCAAGTTTTCATGTTATACTGTTAAGTCAGATGCTTTTATTTTGTTTGCAGTGAAACATACATATTTTGAGCGCTACATGTGTTTTCCTGCAATCAGTGCTTTAAGGAGTGCAAGGAAATGGTGTGAATGAGTTTTCTTTAGTCTAACTAGCATAAAATATACTCAGAGGCAAATGACACCTCAGTGGATGCAGAAGAAATGCTTCCTTCCTTCCTCTGGGAGCTGAAAAACACTGGGGTTGCTAAAGACCAAGGTTTGTGTGGGATACGCTCAGATGAAGGGGAAGCATGAAGATTTTCTTACTCTCCTCTCTTGATAGAAAACTAGAGCAACATATACCAAAGAGCAGGGAAGAGCAGCATTGTACAATTTCCCCTGATGATTGAGACTAATACCTAGGCTGGCAGAGCATGCCTAAATCTGAGATCAAGAGATGAGAATCTAGAAACATTAATAATCAGAGTACAAAGGCATAATTTGCTCTATGCATTAAGCAACTTCACCAATGAGTTAAAGCCACTTGCCCTATTTTCTTCTTTGTTTCTGGATTTGTATGCAAGTAGCAAAAGATTTCCAGGGAAAAAAAACTGTGAGTCTGTATTCTTTTTTTGTTCAGGATCCACGGGGCAACAGGATCTTTCAGTGGCAAAACGTGACATCGGAGATGAACATTATCCAGATTGAATTCCCACTAACTGAAGAGCCTATCCTGGGGAACTACAAAATTATCATAGCAAAAAAGTCGGGAGATAAAACAAATCACTCATTCCTTGTGAAGGAATATGGTAAACGCTACCCCATGTTTTTATTCAGAGTAGAAAACATAATTAGAGATGACGAGCCCCTATCAATCAACCCTTTTGACTGCTAAAACTTCAGACAGCTTCCTGGCAAATGCAGCTTCAATTAGTTGTCACTAAGAATTGGGGGGGGGAAGTAAAAAGCCAAAGAGGAGAAATTAACCATTTTGCACAGATTCAGCCTGGAAAATAATCAGCATAACAAATCAATAAGTTGATTTCAAATTTCACCGTGACAAATTAACCTTCTCCCAACCATGTCCACAAACTTTCTTGGCCAAAACTCTGCAAGGCATCTAGACATCACAGGATTCATCTCAGAAGTCCTGACTTCTCTTCAAATCTTTGTAGAAATACTTTAGTGAGCCTTCACAGGTCAGGCCATTTCTCAACCATTTTGGCACACCACTTCTAATATCCCGTTCCATCTGTGACTAACACTGATGATATATCCTCATTTTCTCTTTTACATCATGAGGGCTTGCAAGTGTTGGGTTTTTTTGTTTTCATTCTTTGTCCTAGTGTTGCCAAAATTTGATGTCACAGTCACTGCACCAGAAAGCCTTACAGTCCTGGATTCAGAGTTCACAGTGAAAGTCTGTGGAGTGTAAGTACCAGGTGCAGAGTGGTTAGAAATATGCTGAAGAGCAAGAACTTCCCAAGGATTGGGGAAAGAAACAGGGCTTAGAGAAGAAACCAAAATAAATAGGGCTTCGTGCTCATGTCATTTTATTATATGAGTATTATCTTCCAACTGGTGTTTGGTGGGTTGAATAAATCTTTCAAGAGGTCCCATGCAAAAGTAGGATGTGCCCACTGCCAGTAACCCACTTCAGAGGGAGATTCGTACAGCAGAGCACCATTAAATTCCAGAGGGGTCTTAGGGTTCCAGCTGTCTTTAACTCCCTCTCCAAGCTTAGTCCTTCAGAAGGACCTTGCTTACTCTAATACCAAGATCTCGTAACTTAGAATCCAGGGTTGAAATCCTGATCCCCTTGCAGATATGAGGAGTTTTGCTTTGATTTTAGTGAGTCTAGAACTCCAGTCTAAGCTGAAGAGTGGAGACAACAGTCATAATTTGGTTGGTAGCCATGTCTGTCCATCAGGCTTACAGAGGTATTTACTTTTACATTTAATGTGTGGGTTTGGTTCATGGGTTTAGGGGTGAAATAGAACTCATTAATATTTCAGCTTCTGAGTTGTATTACCTTTTTGTAACAGTAGGAGAGTTAGGAAAAAGCCAGTGAAACTATTCCATTCTCTGGCTTCCCAGCTCACTGCTCATGCTGGGTCTCTTCCTGCATATGTTAGCTTAAGTCAATTTTTCAAGCGTAAACTCATGGACCTATTTTCTCTTCCCCTAGGTACACCTATGGCCAGCCTGTTGAAGGGAAAGCCCAGATCAGCGTGTGCAGGGATTTTGATTCATATGGGAGGTGCAAGAAAAGCCCAGTTTGTCAATCATTTACCAAAGATGTATGATACATAATTATTATTCCTCTTTGTGCTTGTCCTCTCTCCTCTGTTCTGGCTTCTCTCCCTTTGCTCATCGCACTTTTCTTTTTCTCCTTGATGTTTTACTTCACTCTACTCATCTATTTGCTCATATCACTGCCTAAGAACTCAGGGCACCTCATTTCTCTTTTTGGTTCCTACAGGCCTGAAGAAGGACTGACATGTTCCTTCTTATGACTCAGTTTCCCATCCAAAACCTGTAGACGGTGATATCTCCATCAGTTCTGTTAAAATCATGTTAAAAGTAGTGGGGAAAAAAATCACTCACTAAAGAAAGATCCTGTGTATTGCCAGCATCCTTTAAAAGCTGCGATCCTTGGTAACAGGATTTGTTTTCTTCCCTTTCCAGCTGGAGACAGAGGGCTGTCTCTCCCAGGTTTTCAGCTCTAACATCTTTGAGCTAAATCGCATTGGCTACATGAGGAACCTCGACGTGAAAGCCATTGTCACAGAGAAAGGAACAGGTAAATCCTTTCTAGACAGTCAGAAACAGCAACAGTGGTGTAGTCAAAAAGGAGAGTAGGAGATATTCAGCCTCTGCCTGCCGAGTACAAGGATGTCTTCCTAAAGAAGAAGATCCATTTGTATAAGCACAGAAACCATCTTCAAGCAAACACTAACTCTGATGAAGTTGTATGCAAGACAAAGTATATCTTCTCTTGACTCTGGACATGTCTTACAGGCCTGCAACTTACAGCTACTCGGTCTATTTCCATAACTCGGGTGATGACCAGTATACAGTTTGAGAACATGGATCGCCAATACAGAAGAGGAATTCCTTACTTTGGACAGGTAGGCAAGGGCATAGAGAGCTTGTATTGAAGATGACTGACAGGCAATCACATGATAACAGTGATGGGAACATTTGGGGAACTGTTTGGGGTGGGGGGTGTTCTCCCCAAGTTTCTTTCTTTAAGTACAGGGCCCTACTGGTAATTCTGAATGCTGAAGAGTATTAGTTTATTCTGAGTTTGATTCTGCCAGATAATACTTTGAATCAAAACAATTAGTTAACTAGCATTTTTCTAACTTGCATTTTAAGCTTCATAAAAATCACTGCCTCTCCCTTCAGAATTGACTGTCATATGCCAGCAAGAGATGAATAAAAACATTAGGGGATGAGGGAAGAAAGAGCAACAGGAATTTAAGAACAAAATCAAGAAAATAACAACAGTTTATGTCTGAAAAAATTTCTTCATTATTTTATGTTTCATGAAAAATCCCACAGTGGTTTAAAGAGTAGGGATAAACCTCTCTTTCCTTCAGTTCAGCCTTTTTCAATGAGGAAAGGATAAGGGGACATCTCACCAGTAGCACTGAAAGGAGAGAAGAGATTGTCTTTCAAGGATTTTTCCCCTCTGGAAGATGTCTATATAACTTTCTTACTTGGTCCCCACTCCCACTCCATTCTTCAGTTTGCTGTGGACCTTACCACCTCTTACCGAAGGATGGGGGTCAACAGGCTCCCTGGGGTGATGTGCCACAGTGAATTCCTCAAATGCACACGTTCTCACACACACTAGAGGTTAAACACGTTGAAAGACATGTGGTTGGGATGTCACATCTCAGAGACAAAGCTGCTGCTGCTGGCTTCAGGCAGCTTCTTTGCTTTTGTACAAAAAAACCAACCAAACCCTCGAGGGTCCTATCAGGGGAACTATTGTCTGGAAGCCACTGATACTTTCTCAAAATGCAGCAGATCCCAGTCCCTGTCCTTGTACCATCACATGCAGTAGGAAACATGTTGCTGGCCATGTTGTATGCCTTCACTTCTGTTGCATTCAGTCCCACTGAATTCAACGTCCACCTGAATACTTTTAGTTCTCTGTTGCTGTTTTTGTTTCAGAGGTCATTTGTCTCCATGCTGTTTCTGGACAGTGAGGACAGTCAGTCTCTTAAGATTGTATTTAATATAGTATTACTTCTGCCAGGTTTTTCTGAAAACAACAACAACAAAACCCAAACCCAAACAAAAAAAAAATCCCCTCAAAATTAAAGTTCAGTTCTAGTAACCTAGAATTTATCTTATGGTGTCTGTTACTTTTTATTTGTTTTTTTAACACATAAACAGCAGAGACAGTGGGGACAGAAAATTGTTCAAAACAAAGATCTGGAGAAAAGGCCTTCAGACACTGAAAGTATGAGCAGCAGACTCTCAAGACTAAGGAGAAAATGGAGGAAAAGAAGTACATCTTTCAACTGGAAATGTGTAGTCATAAGGGACTGGACAGGAAAGAGATGAGACATAAGAAGTTCTTGCTTCATGAAAGGATGTTACCAATGATGCAGCAGATGCTGAGGAAGCTCCTGCTCCAAATCTCATAAGATAGTCAAGATAGCTGCCAGAAAGTGGAGAGGGACATTTCAGCTCTTAAGTATTGCTTCGAAGGGAGAAGAAAGAGCAATTCTGCTGTGTGGAGAGCAAAGGAGTGCAAAACATTAGTATCTACATACAGAAAGATAACACGCTGAACATGTCTCACATTCTCTTTTACAGATCAAGCTGGTAGACAAAGACAACTCTCCTATTTCCAACGAGGTTGTTCAGCTATTTGTCAATAACAAGAACACAGACAACTTCACCACTGATGATAATGGCATTGCCGAGTTTAGCATTGACACGTCTGAAATGTTTGATCCTGAGATCAGTCTGAAAGTGAGTCAAAACAAGGCTGAATAGAGACAGAGACAACTGCTCTCGAACTGAACCCAAAAAAGATGAGATGAGGTTTGAACTCTGGTAATAAAAATGTGCTATCTCTGGCTTATTTCATGTTCTAGACCTTTCAAAAATGATTATAAAAGAAGCGAGGAAAGCACCTGAGTTGTTGTAATGCAATGGCTTACTCCAAGACTGCAAGACCATTGTGCTTCTTTTTCCTTATCAGTTTGGCTTTAGATACAGTTCTTAAATATATGCATTGTCTGAACTAATCATTCTGATATCAGTATGTGAAAATGATTTCCCTAGTGACATGTGTTTTATTTCCTTTTCTTCCTCACTCCCTCTCCTGATCAGGTAACTTATAAATCCAGTGACCAGTGCCACTCTGAAGGTTGGATAGAGCCTTCCTACCCCGATGCATTTCTCTCCGTCCAGCGCTTCTACTCCTGGACTAGCAGTTTTGTGAGGATTGAGCCTTTGTGGAAAGAGCTGAGCTGTGGGCAGAAGAGGATGATTACTGTGCACTATGTCTTGAACACAGAAGGATACAAGAGCATCAACACCATGAACTTCTACTATGTGGTGAGTGTGGGGTTGTTGCATGGTTTGCTGAAAGGGCTTGATGGGGCAGCTATCTGGCAGTTCATCCACAGCAATTACATCAGTGATTGATCTTCTGGCTTTTGGATTACCAGCCAGCACAATGGCCAACAACCCAAGAACAGAATCAGCACTGAGGTGGTTACCCATTCGGGAAAAATTACCCCCATTGCTGGCCATGTTACTCTATTTCATAGTAAGGAACCACCTTCATAATGTCTCAGGACAGGGTTCTTGTCTCTTCTCTCCAAGAAATTCTTTATGGTATTCCCTGCCACCTACCCCTTCCCTTCTTTTTTCTTCTGCTTCCTGACCAGTGACAAGGGCCATAGCAGTAGCAGTGGCAGTGGCAGCATCAAGCATGCCCTAAGACTGAAGTTTAAGCATTTGAAGCCATCTCAATGTATATGCCTTGATTGTCCTGTCAATGTACATTGAACTTGATTGCTGCTTTCTCCCTCCAATCTCTACCAGCCCATAAATGTATTGCTCTTCTCTGCACAGGGCATGGCAAAAGGCAAGATTGTCCTTACGGGGGAAATTAAAGTTAATATCCGAGCTGGTAAGTTATGTTGCTAATCTATGTTTCTGCATTTAAAAAAAAAAAAAAAAAAAAAAGGATGTTTGAACTGAGGACCAAGGCAAGACTTCCTGGATGTATACAGCAACTGTTGGGAGGGCTGTATCTCTGTCCATCCATCCATATGTGCATGATACTAGCACTACCACTAAGATCACTATAAAGTCAGATTTAGTCCAGCAACTAGTTCAGTTGATATGAGTCAAGAAGTAGTGTCCTGTAAAGATCTTCCCAAAGGATAATGTGGGGAATGCAGAGTGTCTGGCTTAGGGGGCTATCTGATTTTGGCCATATGTTCAAACCCACAATAAATCTGAGAGCATCTGGATCTAAAGCCAGGCATGTCACCTCCTGGCAAATCCAGGATTTTTCAGTTTATTGTCTAAGTACAGATTACTCCACTGACTGGTATTATAGACAGTGGAGGATGGCTACTACTACAGCAGAACTTTGCGCTTCTCTCCTTATTGGTCTCTTTCTCTCTTTTAACAGACCAAAAAGGCACTTTCACCATCCCATTTGTGGTCAATGAGAAAATGGCTCCAGGCCTTCAGTTGCTGGTATATACCTTACACCCTGCCAAGGAGCTGGTGGCAGACAGCATCCGATTTCCAGTTGAGAAGTGTTTCAAAAACAAGGTGAGAGGCACCAAGATACAGTGAGTCTTACCTGCTGTCAGATAAATACAAATTTTTTGCGTACACATTCACAACAGGTTTCCAGTTTCCATCCACTTCTCTCAACATTACTATCTTCATTCTTTTTTTCTCTTTGGCTTTATATTTCTTCTCTACCACCACCTCCTGGCCTTATTGTCAGATGGTAAATGTTCTTTTAACATTAAAGACTACTTTTCATGAAACCCACGCTACTCCCAGATGGTTCCTGCCTCTCTTGAACTATACTAGTGTCCTATCTAGACTGTCTGTTCTTCAGCATAGCGAACACACTTTGGCCTTATCTCACTTCACTATTTAATCTATTTTTTTACACTTTTTTGTTGAAAAATTAAATTTGGGTTTACCAGAACTAAATACATGTAGAAAAGAAAGCAAAATAGCACTCTGAGGTTTGACTTCCATGGTTTTACCACTGGTACATTTTCATTTGTCATTTTGAAATCAGATTTCACCATTAATATTTTTCTAATCTTCAGTTCCTAAAAGTTAAAAAGCATGAGACATTATGAGAAGACAAAACAAGTGAGATTAAAAAAAATGTTTCCAGTTACATGATGTGCTTCTCCCCTCCTACTTTTTCCCTCTTATCTAACATAGATGTGAAATAGATTTTGCTCTGAATAGATTCAAAACAAAATCTGTTTTAAATATTTGCTGAAGTGGGCCACGGACCTAGTAAAAATATGTGTTATAGTAAGATTTGATTTGATAATAGCAGCAACAGAATCACACTTTATGTTAAATCGCTTGAGTTAGGCTTCATTTAGGCTATCACGGGAGTCTAAGTGTGCTTATTGCCTAAGCCCCCATTATAGCCAAGGCCTGGTCAACAGAGGCAGTGGAGACCAGACATCCCTCTCCAGTCAGACTATCCGTGCTTTAACAGAAGAGCCTTCTGCTTTCCTTCTTGCCTTTCATTCACACACACATCCAGAGCAGCCCCAAGCAGTAGGGATTAGCCGTAACGAACATCTGTTTGATAAATTTCAGGTCCGGTTGCAATTCTCTGAAAAGCAGATGCGCTCAGCTTCCAATGTCAGTTTAGTCATCGAAGCTGCTGCCGACTCCTTCTGCGCTGTGAGGGCAGTGGATCAGAGCGTGCTGCTCCTGCAGCCTGAGACAGAGCTGTCTGAGGAAATGGTAAGCTGCCCAAACAAACACATTGTCCCCTTCCACTGCAGCACGGCTTTCTCCTCCTCCATTACACTGTCTCTCCACTTGAGACTGTTAGACTGTGTTAGACTGCTACCGCTTTTGGCATACGCTGGTTATAAACCATCTATAATAGGCAACATACAGCTTTTGTTTCTTGGCAGCCAGAAGTCCTCTTTCATGCGGGATTTGGTTTAACCAGTGATGGGTCCCTGGCAGCACGACCCTCTGGCCTATCAGCCACTCGTCCCAGTTTCGTGTCATCAGCAAACTTGCTGAGGGTACGCTCTGCCCCATCATCCAGGTCATTAATGAAGACGTTAAAGAGAGTTTGACCCAGTATTGACCCTTGGGGTACAGCACTAGTTACTGGCCTCCAACCAGACTTTGTGCCACTGATTGCCACCCTCTGGGTCCAGCCGTTCATCCAAGTTTTCAGCCCAGGAAACAGAGCATTGTTTTAAAGAGGCCAACATCTCATCTCTGGTAATTTGCAGCACATGATGGTGTAATCAGAATTGATCTTTCCACACAAAGAGGTTTTGTGTTTCCTTCCCCTCACAGATATACAACCTGCATCCCCTGCAAGACTTTCAAGGCTACATCTTCAATGGGCTCAATCTAGAAGATGACCCCCAAGACCCCTGTGTCTCATCTGACAACATCTTTCACAAAGGCTTGTATTACACACCTGTAATGTCTGGATTAGGTCCAGATGTATACCAGTTTCTCAGGGTAAATGTCCTGTACATTACTTAAATCTGTTGAAGTGAGTTTCCGCTTAGGTAGCTTTAGATATTTCTGCAAATGACGCTGTTAGTAAAACTCATACATGACAAACTCTCGTCATGGACATCTATTCTCAATTGACTCTGGTGTCTACTGTGATTTTCCAGCATACACAAAGCTCCCACAAGTCTTTGCATAGATGTGTCTAGGCATCTTTGTGGTGGAAAGTCAGTAATGGAAAAGAGGGAGGAATGGAATAAACTTCAGCTACAGTATGGTTATGGCTAACAACGGAATATGTTTTTTACAGGATATGGGCATAAAATTTTTTACCAATGCCAAGGTTCGGCAACCAGTTGTGTGTACTAGTGAGACTGTAAGACCTTCACCATATTTCTTGAATGCAGGATTCATGGCTTCTACACACCATGTCAAATCATCAGGTAATATAGGGGACAGGAAAGAGATTCTGTTTTTCCCCTTAAATGAAGCAGTATTCATGTGACATGGACACGACAGTACTCATGTATCACATTGGTATTGATATTGACTATTGGTCTGGCACAGAATGAGATGGCTTAGGGTAATGGCCAATGCCCAAAAAAAGCCTTTCAGGTCTACGCTTCTGATTCATGTCCAGTTTCACGCTGGGAAATGTTGGCAACCAGTAGAGTGTCACACAAAACTCGCATTGTTGACACTGATTCTCTTCTGACCAGAGCTTGTTTGAAAAGACAGTGCAACGTTGTGGACAGCAAACAGATCTGAGAGCCAAGTGACCTGAGTTCTAGCTCTAGGTCTCGTGCTCATATCTGCAGACCAAAGCACTTCAAGTAATGTTTTCTTTCTAAGTGATACTAGGTTATACCTAACTCAGAGATACATTAGTGACATTAATATTTGTGTGGCATTACCAGTAGTCTCAGAAAGAAATGGGTAAACACTAATCATGCTTCATACTGGCCCATGTATATTAAAACCTGCCCTTTCTGAGAATCTTCATTATATGAACCAGGCTTGACTAAATTCCATTTATCTCTTCCCAGCTGAAGTTGCTAGAGAGGAACGTGGGAAGAGACTCATCCTTGAGACTATTCGGGAATTCTTCCCTGAAACATGGATTTGGGATATAATTCTAATTAAGTGAGTACTGCTTCTTCTGTCTCTTTGCCTTACTTTTAAGAGTTACTAAATATGTCCCCTAATGTCCTGCAAGGTGGCAATTCCTTTCCACCTCTTCTTACCTTTTGGCCTGGAAGAGTAAGCTTTTTCAATCATCACCTGCCCACCTGCCCTCCTCTTTTCCGTGACAAAGACATCTATTCCCACAGTGTGTGGTACCATAAGTCATATTCCCTTCCTATGAGGGAAGAAGGACACCTTTATTTAAAATATGGGTCTGCAAAACAAGAATTCTGAGTTTTCTTTCCAAACTCAGGGAAAGGATGGGCAAAAGAACTTTCAAATGGGCTTTTCTCAGAAGAGTTGGGTGATAAGTTCGAAGGAGGACCTGAATGGGGGATTGTGCAGACAGAATAGGAGCAGTGCTGATTTTTAAAACCATTGCCTCTACTGGGAAGCAAGATATATGAAACTTACTCTTTCTAAACTCATCCTTTATTCATTCCCATCAGCTCTACTGGAAAAGCCAGCATCTCATACACCATCCCTGACACCATCACCGAATGGAAGGCCAGTGTCTTCTGTGTAGAAGAGTTGGTTGGATTTGGTATGTCTGTGCCTGCCACCCTGACAGCCTTCCAGCCTTTCTTTGTGGACTTGACCTTGCCATACTCTATCATTCGAGGAGAAGATTTTCTGCTTAGAGCCAATGTCTTCAACTACCTTGATCACTGCATTAAGGTGTGTACACGCTCTGACACTTTACCCCATTTCCAAAGAAGCTGCAGACTTTGTAGTCTGACCAAAAAAAGCAGCAAAATGATCAGTATAGATGACTGGATCTGCCCCTGCACTTGAGTGATGTACTGCTCATTCTATGTGATGATAGATTTAGCCTGACTGGATTCGTCCTCCTAAGCCACTACAAAGCAGAGGGAGAGCTGTGTGAACTGTGACTAGAGTGGGTGTATAAGCAGCTGTCTCTAGAGATCCATAGAGGAAGGAAACAAGTGCTTTGCAGAGTATCATCCAGCATTCACAGTCATGCAAGCTATCAATGGTTTTAGTGGGGTCTTTTCTTTAGGGAGATATGTGAAAGTGTGAAGAAGTGAAGGGCTTGTGCTTGCCAAACAGAAGAAAGTGGGAAGAGCAAGAAGTGGAGAGCCAACAAACCCTTCTGCTTTGGGGTGAAAATTCCCAAAAGTACCAAAACAGGGAGCACAAAAGTTCAGTACTTGCCCTACAGAGTATCTGTCCAGCTAGAGGGTCTATTGATCCCAGACACTGGGGGACTGTGCTCTCAATATTCAGTACCTTCCAGGTAAAATTCCTCCAGAAAACAGGTGCACAGCACCTCTGCATGGAGGGAGCTTACACATGGTTTAAAGGACACTTGAAGAAAGAAACACAGGGATCTTCTGTTTGGCTTCTTGGTTTTTGCATTGTATCTAGGAATCCTGAAAAAAGAGGCAAGTGTAGAGTCTAGATTTCTTCTGCTTGATTCGAATGCTGAAAATCAGCTCTCCAGTCTCACAATAAGATCACCACGAAAGGAGGAAAAACCAAGACACAATTTAGGACTGTTTCTTTCCAAACTCTGTTAACAGTTTGACCTAACAAAACAAAAAGGCCTAGGGTTTTAAGCATCCTAGAAAAAAAGATCTCCGTTATTGAGGCTTTCATCTCTTAACCTTCTTTTTCAAGTATTCTTAAAACAATAGAAGAACATTAATGAGTGGTTTGCTTTGCAAGTTAATTCAAAGCAACTACCACCAGGTCAACTGAACATAACTCAATATCATGATCAGGAATCAAATGTATGCATAAGATATTTAACATCTCAGTGGAGAATGTCATGAGAAGCAAAAGGGAATACTGTTAAGGTTACATCTGATGGATGATTCATCTAACACCATCATCCCAGGCCTTAAGTCTGCTCTACACTGTTAACACTGGACATAAACAGAGACTATCTCATGCTCCTCTAAAAAATAAAGCACCATTTGCCTATGATACAAAATCTGCATCCCATCACACTCCTCTTTCTGTTCTCAGATTAATGTTTTGCTGTCAGATTCCCTTGATTATCAGGCCAAACTCATCTCTCCAGAGGATGATGGATGTGTATGTGCCAAACAAAGAAAGACCTATGTCTGGAATATTTTCCCTAAAGAAATTGGTAAGTGCCTTTGAATCTACCTAGTCTTCTGTCCTGAGATTGATACTAATCAATTTATACCTCACCTGAAAAACCTAATCCTCTTCCAATCTGGAGAACCTGGTCTACCACTGGTCTTTCCAGCTGTCTGGGCTAAAGAGCTCCTCCACAACTGCAGTGTGTTTATCATTCCCATTTTCAGAGATCAGTTCTCTTCCCATATGTCTCCCTAGAGTGACTGACCGTTCATTATGTTGCACTACTTAATATCTGTAGATATTATAAAATGAAATTTCTATCATTCTGCATGGTAGAGGTCCATTTTTTTTCTCTTTTTCTGCTACTATTTAAGGAAATGTAGTATTCAGCATTACTGCAGAGACCCAGGATGATGGAGCTTGTGGAGACAAAGCACCTAGGAACATCAGTATTGACTACAGGGACACCCAGATCAGAACACTGTTGGTTGAGGTACTGCTGACAGGTCTTACTGTTTGCCCTGTACTCACTTCCATGAGGAAATAAAAATGCAGCAAAAGTACCAAAAGCAAGTAAAAGTTTTTCACATTTCCTAAAGAACTCCTGGTTTGGCTCCACCTTCATCTGTCTGGGACAGGTTATGGCTGTTCAATCTAAGACCAAGTTCACTCCCATTTGATGTCCTCTTCCATCTGTAAGTGCACATCTCCCTCATGCAGAGGACAAACTGGAAATGGTGGACTCCATCTGATGGGAACTCCCTTTTAGTAGCAGCCACATCAAGTATGAACCTGTAAACTGTTGCTTCAATCCAGCTGTCTCATGATGCAGGAGCATGGGGTGGCGGGTGGCTCTTCTGTCACTGCATTTCTTCTGCATGCTTTGTTCTCATTTGCCACATCTGTCTCTTCTTCCCATCGCCATGTAGCCTGAAGGCGTCAGAAGGGAAAAGACCCAAAACTCCCTAATCTGTACAAAAGGTAAGGGTCTTATAAGCTGCTGTCCTGAGAGGAACTGAAAGGAAGATTGGAATTTGCACTCTTTCCTGCAATGCTTGTTGATGCTATCCCTCCCCTTTTCCCTGGAGTTGCCTAAATGGCAGCTAGCGTGAGTGCTTACAGTTCAATTCCCTGCTATGAACGTCCTGTGTGATCTGCTGCACATCATTTGGGCAGTGTCTGTGCTGCAGTCAACAGTACTCCAATGCTGAAGGAAGGCTGCTATGAAGCTATCAATGGGAGATGACCTTTTTGTGCAAAATCTATCCTGTGTTTCATGCACTCATGTTTGACTGCTGTCCTTTGTTCCAAGGATAACTGTAGCTTGCAGCTTTCTACTTCCACTGGGAATGGGAGAAGGCGTGTAACATTCCCTTCCCTGTCATCTCAGGGCTGACTGCAAACAGCTTCCAAAGTTTCCTGGAAGCTCTGCCTAAAAGAGACCCAAAAGCAGCCCTGACCTCAGCAATCAGCTCTTCCCAGTGTCACACTGAAGAAATCCCCAGGGTTCACAGACACTACAGCCTGGTAGCACCAGCCTTACCCTGTTCAGCTAATTTCTGTTGAGCAATGACAGTTACTGCACCATGTGGTCTGTTTCACACAATTTCGGTTTTACTGTGCCCCCTTCTCTTTCAGTGTTCTTGGAGACAGCTGTGAGTTTCCATCTATTGCTGTCTCTTGTGTGCAGTTTTGCACTATGCAATTTCTACCAGGATCATTTCACTGCTATAACCAATGTTCCTACACAAATGACCACAACACACTTAATATTTTTCTCCACAGATGATGTGGTCATTAAAGATGTTGCTCTAGATCTACCTAAAAATGTGGTGGAAGGATCAGCCAGAGCTTCCTTTTCTGTTATTGGTAAATATATAATTAATAAAACATAAAAAGAAAGAAAATGTAAAAATACAAAGTGAAAGTTTTTTTCAGGATTCAAAATGTGAGTCTCCACTCTTTGTGTGGGAAACTTGTTAGCAAAGAGACTGATTCTCATCCTGTCCAGCGATGCTGTTTCTTGCATCAGAGAAATGAAGTTTAAATATTGTTTACATCCTTCTTCACTTTTCTGTTTAAATTTATTGCATTTGAATGCTTTGTTCTGAAGTAGCACAGTTCTGAGTTATGACCCCAGCCAGACTCATGCCAGTAAGACTTTTTTCCACTCAGCCATTTGCAAATCAGAGATGCTAGTGGAATCTTTTCAGTCTTTTCCAGGAAATAACCTGGACTTCATTACATGACTAGTAGTGATAAAATCTTTGCTTTTACTGTTGGTGATTTCAGCTCATTACAGAAATTCCTTGCTGGATCTGTGCTATCTTTCCTAAAAATAGCAATTTAGAGGTGGTCTATGATACATCTGTATGACCAATGTCCCTTTTCAGCATTAGCTGTTAATTCTGCAATATATGGCTCACTGTAGCATCTCTGTTCCCCTTCCCTCCTCTGGAAGTGGGAGTTTCCTGGAAGTTCTTTTTTTCATTTCTAATAAGAAGTATCTGCTTGAAGTGGCACTGAAATAGGTAGTGTCTCGGTGTGGGCAATTTAGACTAAGTAATGAGAGGCAGGAAAGGGTTTAAGCTGAAGGAGGGTTGATTTAGATTAGATGTTAGAAAGAAATTCTTTACTGTTAGAGTGGTGAGGCACTGGAACAGGTTGCCCAGAGAGGTTGTGGATGCCCCCTCCCTGGAAGTTTTTAAGACCAGGCTGGATGAGGCTTTGGGCAATGTGGTCTGGTGGAGGGTGTCCCTGCCCATGGCAGGGGGGTTGGAACTAGATGATCTTTGAGGTCCCTTCCAACCCAAACCGTTCTATGATTCTACAATTCTATGATTTCTTTGTTGACTGCAAAGCAGAACAGAAGAAATCAGTCAACACTGAGAGCTTCATGCTTGTTGGAAATCTCTGTAGTACCAGACAGGCTTGCAGCCCCAGCTAGGCTTTCCCTGACTCTGCCTATGTAACAGAAATTACTGTTTATTTCAGTGGCCATGAGCTGTGCCAATTCCCCCTGCCATCATCTCTTCCCCAGGCGACATCATGGGCACTGCCATGCAGAACCTGCACCAGCTCCTCCAGATGCCATTTGGCTGTGGGGAGCAGAACATGGTCCTGTTTGCACCCAACATCTACGTCCTGGACTATCTGAACAAGACAGGGCAGCTGAGTGCCGAGGTCAAATCCAAGGCCATCGGATACTTAGTGAGCGGTGAGAGCTTTGTGCTTTCCTTACGATGTATGTTGAAATTCCCACTGAGGCCCACTGAGCAGAAGCAGCAGCACGGCTATCCTAGCAGTACGGCGCTGCTGCTGTAGCACAGCTCGGAGACCCCAGGGACTGCCCTGATCAAGACATTTAGCTCCTTTATCTTCTTTCTTTCCTTATCCTATTTTGCTGAGACTCAACTGTCATGTTTCCTTTGAGGTACTGTCGTTTAGTCCCTTTCTCCTTTTCCACTCAGGCACAGCATGTAGCCTAATCCTATTAGCTTAGTTGGAGCACAGAGCTGATACAGCGCTGGCTATTCTGTGGCTCTGTTTCTGCAGGACACCATGTTCCATGCTTCCACCTAAGCTCCCTCAGGGATCCCCCACTGCTTGATACATATATATATTGCCTTTTCATGCTTTCCCGCTGTGGTTTCAGATAAATCTGATAGCAAAGAGAATAGGGTTTTGGTTTTAAATTAGGAAACACTTCCTCTTCTATGTTTTTGCAGGCTACCAGAAGCAGCTGTCATACAAACATCCCGATGGGTCCTACAGCATCTTTGGCACCAGAGATAAAGAAGGCAACACCTGGTGAGTGACTGGGAACAGAACTGGCTCAGAAATGAATTTGCATTGGATTCACATGATGCAGGTAAGAGGCATCTTTACTAGGTAAATAAGATGTGCAGAGCTGGCTAGGACTGGGACTCTGTAAGTAGTAAGAAAAATGGCTCTCTACCCCCTGCCAGGTGGGGTGCGCAGACAGAAAGTGATCCCTAAAGATCAAGCAGACTTTTCAATTCACATTCCTGCTGTCTCCCATGAAACTCAATGCACTGCAGTGCTCTGTAGCCAGGATCAGCCCCAGAGTGTGCTGGACACCCTTCCTGCATCCCATCTAGCTACTATTCCTTCAACGACCTTCTCCTGGAGTAGCACACAGAGGCAAAGCAAGCCACCAGCATGTTGGCTGTAACTCCTTATGTTTATGACTAGGATGAATGGAAGGGCTTACTTTTTCTGTTCCTACCTCCAATGCTCATCTCACAGCTTTATCTTTCCCTTGCAGGCTCACTGCCTTTGTGTACAAATCATTTGCACAAGCTAGTCACTTCATCTATATTGATGACAATGTCCAGGCTCAAACCTTGATGTGGCTGGCAAGCAAACAGAAGTCAGATGGCTGCTTCCAAAGTGTTGGGACACTCTTCAACAATGCCTTGAAGGTGGTAGAGAATTACTTCTTGGTCAAGTTTACACTCTTATCATTAAGAACATGCTATCCCATTGCTGTCAAAAACTATACTTTACTCCAAATGCCTGTCCTCTGGCAAGGGCTAACTCTCCACACCTTACAATGACTATTTTCCCCACACTGTATTTCACATCTTATGAGCACCTGAGATAAGGTTACAGGACTGTAAGCTAGAGGGAGTGATGTTTTTTGAAGTGATAGCAGTGGCCTTCTCTTCATTTAAGAGCCATCCTTGCTATGGGTACACTCTCCTTCATTGTGGACTGCCTCCAGAGCTGGCCACACTCTCCCAGCTGGGATATGGCAATTCATATTTCAAGGCTTCTAACTCTTGCCATTCACTGACAATTCCTCTCTCCATGTCCTTTTCAGGGAGGAGTAGGTGACGAGCTGTCACTTTCTGCCTACATCACAATTGCCATGCTAGAAGCTGGGCACTCCATCTCGGTAAGGAGACCTTCAGCTGCTGGTATTCGGTTGGAATTGGTCCCCAGCTGTTGACTTGGCTCCAGTGTCTGCTACAAATTGTTCAGTTGGAAAAGAGAGATAGAGGGAGAGAGCTCCCAGGGAGCGTGACCCTGCTCTGCACCTGCACTAGTTGCTGTGATAGAACAGTTCCCCACCTCTACACCTCTTCAGCCACCAGTGTTCAATTAGAAATTGTACAGACCTCAGTGGGATTAGATTTTCTATTTGAGAGACCCAAGACATTAAATGACACCTTTTAGTTTTTGATTAAAACATCCCTGACAAGTAGTAACCCACACACTAGGCTTAGCTTCAGATATGGCTTAGTCAAGAAAGTTATTGCAGCTAAATCCATAAAGTCTACAAATTGAACTAAAAGCTATGTTGGGAAAATAAAGATCCATCAGAGTGAAAAGCCAACCTGTCCTTTTTTAAAAGTGGCTAGTACAAAGAGACATTAGACTTCGATATATGAATTTTACTGCCTCCAATTTGTCACATCTTTTTTGAGGACCTTTCTGTGATTAGATAATGCATTAGCAAGGACACAGAATCAAATTGTGAATGTCTTTTGCTTGGTGAAAACCTATTACAACTCCACAGAGTTAAATTAAAATTACACCAGAGTCACTGAGGATAGAGACTACTAGGTTGGATTTGTTCAAGACAACAGACTCTTGACTATAGAAGTGCAGAGTGAATTGTTATCCTGGAGGTAAGCAGAAAGAATTAACTAGGAAATAAACAGAACAGTCTGCTGTTACACACCAACATCTTCAGGAACCCACTGAAAAGCTACTTGATTTGTATGATGTTTCAGTCTGAAATTCCTCCTTAAAGAATTCTGTATTCTCTCTCTTGAAGTCACTATATAAACTGAAGTCCAATTCTCATTGCTGTAATAGTGACAGAATGAAGGACAGGTTTAAAGAAAATAAATATTTGATCAGGTAAAGACTACTGTCTTGAATTAGACCCATATGTTACTTTTTTTTTTTTTTTTTAAGTACCCTGTAGTCCGAAATGCCCTTTTTTGCCTGGAGACTGCATCTGAGAAGAATATCAGTGATGTTTACACTCAGGCACTCATGGCCTATGCTTTCTGCTTAGCTGGCAAGGCAGAAAAATGTGATTCATTCCTTAGAGAGTTACAGAAATCAGCAAAGGAAGTCGGTAAGTTTCAGCTATTTTGGGAATTTGGGACATGGGAAGAGGGAACAGATCTCACCAATGGTACGTGGTCTAACCTTGACACGAACCAACCTCCGCAAATAATCTATGGAGTCAATTCACAGCACATCTGTTGCTCTGTAGAGAGTACATGTGAAAGAGGCCAGGACACAGTATGTCACTGAGGCAGCATAGAGCAGTGACACCCATAACCCATTCTGGTTGCTCCTCACCTTCTCTTTGTTTATTCAGATGGCTCACAGCACTGGGAGCAGGAGAAGAGATCTCCCTCAGAAAAATCCCCCTCCTTCCTTGACCACGCCCCATCAGCTGAAGTTGAGATCACCAGTTACATACTGTTGGCATTGCTCTGCAAACCCAATCAGAATCAAGAGGATCTCACAAAGGCCTCAGCGATTGTGCAGTGGATCATCAGGCAGCAGAATCCCTATGGAGGTTTCTCTTCCACCCAGGTGCCGAAACTCCCTTCTGCTCCCCAGCCAGTCCTAGGAATTGGGGCACTGGTTCAGGGTGCCAGTGGGGCTTTGATTACCTAGTCTTATTTCTCTTTTTTATCTGCTGTCTCAGAGACCAAACCTTTCTCTTAGAGAGAAGAAAATACATTTTTCCCCCCCTCTTCTTAACTATGGAAAGGTTAAAGCCACACAAAAGTAATTTGATTAGCAATAAATACAGATATTTGTGTCGGGGATAAGCCTAGAAAACACCAAGTCCCAGCTGTTACATGACCACGAAGTGCTCTGTAGTTCCCTAGAAAACACAAGCTTCACCATTATGAAAAACTCTAGAAGTATGCTCTAGTGCTCAGATTTCATGTTCTGAGACTTTCATATGAGTAGACATCTCCTTCACCCTAAAACATGCATGCCAGAATGAAATGGCTCATCATATATTGGACCCTGGAATTATACACAAATTCAGGGTTTCTTTAACCAGGATGAAGCGACTGTGCTTCGTACTGAAACCGTGACTTTGACCTCCTCTGCATCGGTCACCCTGTGTAGCTAATTGTCTTTTATTATTTTCTTTTCCTTTAGGACACAGTCATTGCTCTTCAAGCCCTCGCTGCTTATGGTGAGGCCACCTACAATTCTGTTACACAAAACGTAGTCAAGATAACTTCCAAAAAGCCTTTTGAGAAGGTATTTATTGTCAACGATGCAAACAGGCTCCTGGTGCAAGAGACTCCCCTTCTTGAGGTCCCTGGGAAATACAGCCTAACAGTGAATGGCAGTGGATGTGTACTTCTGCAAGTAAGTGTCTGCTCTCCTCTTCATTGTGTATCACATTCTGCGTACAGTACCGTCATGTTTTTGATGATTCTCCATCTGACTTCTCTTTATTTTTTCTAATTAATTTCCCTAAACTATTTAAACACTCTTTTCCCCGTCCCACATTCTGACTTCTGTGGAGTCACAGCATGGGAAAAAAGAGTCCTTTCTGACTAGCAACTGATTTCTTTCTGGGACGTGACTCTGTGTACAAGAACCTTCATTGTTAAAGAGCAGAACTCTGATGTGTCTGTCATTGATGCAAGCAAGGATCTTCCACATAAGACCAAGAGCAGCATTGCCAGAAAACTTCACTAAGTCTGACACTTGTTTTTTGGAACGCAAAGAAAAACTCTTGGCATGTTTGAACAAAAGGGTTTTTTTCCTCTTCCAGACAGTACTGAGATATAATATTCACCTTCCAGAGGGGGCCTTTGGATTTTCATTCTCAGTAAAGACATCAAAAGCTTCCTGCCCACTGGATGGACCAGCAAAATTTGATATTGTCCTCATAAGCAGGTAACGTGCCATCAACAAGCCAGCTGCACAGATGACAAGACACACAGAGAAGATTGCTGTGTGTATTCAGTTCTGCTTATAAAGTCAAGAACCATGAGCTGATCAATGTGTTGATGATATCAGCCTGTAATGCACAATATCCCAAAAGACCTTGTGACAGTAACTGGTGTTGTTAGCACATACTTGGCCCTTCATACTAAAGATCTCCCCAGTGTCTCCCATCTGAGCCCATCAGCAAGCGCCTGTGATTCACTCCATCCTCCCCACGCTGTACGAGGCCGGGAGCAGAGAGTTGCTCTTTTCTTCCTTAGGCACGGTCTAGACTGACAGGGGCTTCTGTTGTTTCAGTTACACAGGGAAGCGCAGCCGCTCCAACATGGTCATTATTGATGTGAAGATGCTCTCTGGCTTTGTTCCTGTTAAGTCCTCCCTGGACAAGGTAAATTATAGGAGCAAGAGTAAATGAGTCGCCCCAAGGACAGAGAAGACTGGTCATGATGAAACCAGAGGCCTGGTTAAGAGTCATTCACCCATGAACTCTGCGTGGTATTTTCATGGCTGCACTGTCTTCATTACTGGGTGGAGGGAGTGCACCTAGAGGGAGCTGTGAGCACACAGACCTTCCCACATGAGAAACTAGGAAGGGTACCAGCTAGAGCCTGACCAGCCAGCCGCTGCCCAGAGAGGGAAAGGGTGGGAAATCTACCAGACTAGTTCTGAAACCTATACAACACCAGAGACAGGCAGTATTCCCCTAATGAACTGCAGTGCATCTCATGCACCGTGGGAAGCGCTCATACCCCCCCACTAAGTCAAGTGGCAGTTTTTGTTCGGTCCTCTCCATCTATTCAGCAACATTTGGACTCTAAAAATCAGCTGCCTGCCCTTGATAGGAACCCTGAAAGAATGAATCCTACAGCCATGTGGTGGTAGGGTCTGAAGTAGCACTTGTATTTTAATGGGTTATAAGTATATTGGTTTATCTCCATTTCTTTCTTTTAAAGCTCATTGATGGTCATACAGTGATGCAAGTAGAAAACAAGAAAAATCATATTCTCCTTTATCTGGAAAATGTAAGTTCTGATCACTATCTATTTAATTTTCATAAAGGATGCAAACAGCTTGTAACAGATACACCTACAGAGTGAATATACTCAATAAAGTGCATTTATCATGTTGCCTTCCCCATCAGTTTTCCCCTGTAATCACTAAGCTGCTTTCTCTTCAAACTGCATGTAACATCTCAGCCTCCCAAACAGCTTCAAACTGACGCCTGCCCTACTAATGACTAGAAATAAGTTAAGAAAAAAAAAAATCAGATAGAAATTAATCAGAATTCTTTCTCCTTTCAATCAATAGCACATGAACACCAGAAAAGTTTCCTTTGTGTGCATGTCCCCTTGGTAGACTTCTTATGACTATCAGTCCTTCCAACAGGACATGAAACACTGCTCTGATCTCCTCTGGGAAAATTTCCATTTCTTCTTTTACACTAGTTCACTCCCAAATCTAACCTGTAATCTCATCCCTGGATCAGAATTTACATATTAAAACTACACTTGCTTGGGACCCTGCAGAACTAACAACAGAAGCCAGTATCCCAGTGATGTACATTGTTTCTCAGTGGCACATAATGTTCATGTCTGAAGCGGGAGGGGTTGGAATGCCAGATTTTATGGTCCTGACTATTGGAAGATCCTGGAGAATTAAGGTCAGCCCTTTGGGACATTTTTTCCCTCTCTGGCAATAGGATGAATAATAAATACAGAATCAGGCAATACAAGTGATATAGGAAACCTACAATGAGGGCAAATGCCATGCTGGACCTTGTTCTCACCAACAAGGAGGGGCTGGTGGGGAATGTGAAGCTCAAGGGCAGCCTTGGCTGCAGTGACCATGAAATGGTGGAGTTCAAGATCCTTAGGGTGGCAAGGAGGGCACACAGCAAGCTCCCTGTCCTGGACTTCAGGAGAGCAGACTTCAGCCTCTTCAGGGACCTGCATGGTAGAGCACCATGGGACAAAGCCCTGGAGGGAAGAGGGGCCCAAGACAGCTGGCTAGTATTCAAGGGTCACCTCCTCCAAGCAATGCATTCCAACAAAGAGCAAGTCAGGCAGAAATGCCAGGAGGCCTGCATGGATGAACAAGGACCTCCTGGACAAACTCAAACACAAAAAGGAAGCCTACAGAGGCTGGAAGCAAGAGCAGATAGTCTGGGAGGAATACAGAGAAATTGTCCAGGCAGCCAGGGATCAGGTTAGGAAAGCTAAAGCCCTGATATAGACTTAAATGTGGCCAGGGATGTCAAGGGCAACAGGAAAAGCTTCTGTAGGTGTGTCAGTGATAAAAGGAAGATGAAGAAAAATGTGGGCTATCTCTGGAAGGAAACAGGAGACCTGGTTACCCAGTATATGGAAAAGGCTGAGATACTCAATGAATTTTTTGCCTCAGCCTTCACTGGCAAGTGCTCTAGCCACACTGCCCAAGTCACAGAAGGCAAAGGCAGTGACTGGGAGAATGCAGAACTGCCCACTGTAGCAGGAGGTCAGGTTCGAGAATGTCTAAGGAACCTAAGGTCCATGGGACCTGATGAGATGCATCCGTGGGTCCTGAGGGAACTGGCGGATGAAGTTGCTAAGCCACTATGCATCATATTTGAGAAGTCCTGGCAGCCCAGTGACTGGAAAAAGAGAAACATAACCCTCATTTTTTAAAAGGGAAAAAAGGAAGACCCAGGGAACTACCGGCTGGTCAGTCTCACCTCTGTGCCTGGCAAGATCATGGAGCAGATCCTCCTGGAAACTATGCTCAGGCATATGGAACATAAGGAGGTGATTGGTGACAGCCAACACGGCTTCCCTAAGGGCAGATCGTGCCTGACAAATTTGGTGGCCTTCTGCAACGGGGTTACAGCATTGGTGGATAAGAGAAAAGAAACTGACGTCATCTACCTGGACTAATGCAAAGCATTTGACACTGTCCCACATCACATCCTTGTCTCTAAACTGGAGAGACATGGATTTGACAGATGGACCACTCGGTGGATAAGGAATTGGCTGGACAGTCTCACTCAAAGAGTTGCAGTCAACGGCTCAATGTCCAAATGGAGATCAGTGACGAGTGGCATTCCTCAGGGGTCGGTACTGGGACCAGTGCTGTTTAACACCTTTGTCAGTGACATCGACAATGGGATCAAGTGCACCCTCAGCAAATTTGCCGATGACACCAAGCTGTGTGGTGGGGTCGACACGCTGGAGGGAAGGGATGCCATCCAGAGGGACCTTGACAGGCTGGAGAGGTGGGCCCGTGCGAACTGCATGAAGTTCAACAAGGCCAAGTGTAAGGTCCTGCACATAGGTCGGGGCACTCCCAAGCACAGCTACAGGCTGGGTGGAGAATGGATTGAGAGCAGCCCTGAGGAGAAGGACTTGGGGGTGTTGGTGGGCGAGAAGCTCAACATGAGCTGGCAGTGTGTGTTACAACCCAGAAAGCCAACTGTATCCTGGGCTGTATCAAAAGAAGCATGACCAGCAGGTCAAGGGAGGTAATTCTTCTACTCCGCTTTTGTGACACCCCACCTGGAGTACTGCATCCACTCTGTGGCCCCCAACATAAGAAGGACATGGGGCTGTTGGAGCAAGTCCAGAGAAGAGCCACAAAGATGATCAGAGGGCTGCAACACCTCTCCTGTGAGGACAGGCTGAGAGAGTTGGGATTGTTCAGCCTGGAGAAGGGAAGGCTCCAGGGAGACCTTAGAGCAGCCTTGCAGTACCTGAAGGGGCCTACAGGAAAGCTGGAGAGGGACTGTTTACAAGGGCATGGAGTGACAGAACAGGGGGTAATGGCCTTAAGCCGAAGGAGGGTCGATTTAGATTAGATATTAGGAAGAAATTCTTCACTGCGAGGGTGGTGAGGCACTGGAACAGGTTGCCCAGAGAGGTTGTGGATGCCCCCTCCCTGGAAGTGTTCAAGGCCAGATTGGATGGGGCTTTGGGCAACCTGGTCTAGTGGAAGGTGTCCCTGACTGTGTCAGGGGGGGTTGGACCTAGATGATCTTTAAGGTCCCTTCCAACCCAAACCATTCTATGATTCTATGATTCTATAACTCTTCACTCTTTGGACTCTCCAAACATATTTCTGATCCCAGTTTGGCAGGCAGATAATGTATGTCCCACATCTGTATGTGTGGCATCAGTGGGATTTGGAATATACAATCAATCTGTAACTGCCCTGGTCAGCTCATGATGGTGTTACACAAATAAAAAGACTTACGTGATCCCTGTCCCTCCATTCCCAGATCTCTCAGAAGAAAAGGAAAGAAATAACTTTCTCAGTTGAGCAGGACTTTGTAGTGACTCATCCCAAGCCAGCTCCTGTGCAGATCTATGATTACTATGAAACAGGTAGGTCTTTGATTTTAACCAGCAGAGAGTGGCGGGGAGGGACAGGGACAGCAGAAACACTGTGTGCATTACGGGAGACCCAGAACCAGCCCTCCTGGAACCAACACTCCTCCAAACTCTACCAGGAACTGGAGCTAGTGCCAGGGGAGAGACTCATTGAACTTTAGTGAGCATGGTCTCATGGCCAAGGTGACAAGTGGGCATGACTGGAAAGTTATGAAAATGCGTGTCACAGAATGCAGATTTCAAGGCTCTCCAGCTTAGGCATGTGTAGGGTACATCCACCTCCAGGGAAAGGCACAGGAAGTGGTCTTCAGGCTAATGGGAATATTTCTCTCCTTTTCCAGAAGAGTATGCTGTTGCTCAGTATATGTCACCTTGCAAAGAGGCTGTTGCAGAAGTGGATTAATGATTAGAAAAGGTAAGTGAAAGCCAGAAAAAAAAAACAAGCAGTAATGTGAGTGCAGCACTGGGGAATGAAAGGAGAGAACAGTTAGTAAAAATAAAGGTAGGAAGGTGAAGTATAAAGCAGCATGAGCAGAGGGATTGGCAGGGTGAATAGAGCAATAACTGTTCTTGCAGAAAAGGAGGCTTCAGTCTCCACCAGGCTTCTGAGGGAGCAGCCAGAGACAGAGGCTGGATCCTGTCCCATGCCACATACTCAGTAGACTCCAAGTGGAGATGATGCTGCTGTTCAAGGGAAGAGCTCAGTCTCTCTGTAGGATGAAAGCCAAAGTGCAGAATACCAAAGAAACTGGGAAATACCTTCAGAGTTTCCTCAAAAGTATTGACACTTAGCAAGGAATAATCTACCCACAACTGTCCTTGAAAGCCTCCCTTCTGAAGCCTACACTTCATGGGCACAAGCAGGGTGCTTCACAGGGACTTACAGAAACCCCTTCCTGGCCAGCTAACACATTACCTGAGGAGAACACTTGACGTGACATGAATCATGGAGGTGGTGTGTTGACTAGTCAGAGGTACAATGCTGTCTTGCTGTAAGGGACATCCAGGTCTGTGTCCTGCTCAGCACAGCAGTGATTCTGACTGTTATGTGCTGAGCAGTTCCCTGGGGGTACGGGCACAGCTCACTACCAGCCCTTGGTTCAGCTCTTGCCTGTTTTGCGCAGAAGGGACTGACGACCCTGTATCCTGAAACTGTATTTTATATCCTGCAGCTGTTGGCTTATTCTCATTGAAGCTATTTTGGTTTGGTTTTTCCCCTGCAGGACCATCATCAATGTTGAACAAGTGGTCAATCATCCTATTTTCTTCTGTCACTAAGTTCTGGAAAGGGCCGTTTCACCTTACTAATCACAGTGGGAGTCTGTGATGTTGTTTGACCTAGTGCCTGATCTCTGTTTCCTTTCACGGCACCTCTCTCCAGATCTGTATCATAATCATATCTATTTTTCCATCAATAAACCTCCCTTTTACATTGGACATTGGCTTTTTCTCAGCGTCACAGAACAGACATTTTAATGACAGTCCACATGTTATGGTTGCTGGCTGGGGGAGGATGAAGAGAGAAATGTTATCTGCTGTGCCTGCAGCACTACTGTAATATGCAGCATACTGAGTCCGTCTCACCTCTGGAGTGTAGGACCCATCTCCCAAGGCTGCTGAAGAGCCCCTCACCTTTCCCCAGTCCTGCCAGGGCACTGCTACTGCACCTGTGGCATAAAAGTAGGGTTTTATGTATGGATGTCATGGAGTGAATCTGCATCATGCTTAGTAGAGGAGAGGGTGAAGAAAGGGGCAGGTTTCAGTCCAGGCTTGGTGAGTGCCTGGTCCCACATCCTGGATCTCCCCCTGCCAGGCCCTCCAGTCCACCAGACTGGCCAGACTTTGTCCAAAATAGATGATGAGCCTGGATCATGATTCCCTGTCCCAGCCACCAGCAACAAGCCTCCTCATTTTCCTGCACCTCTTGTCATCTCCCACTTCGTTACATTTGAAGTCATGGTGGTTTCTGCAAACACAAACCCTCTTGGGCCGCAGCATGCAGGAGTCGGTGGATGGGTGGAAAGAGCACGATCCAGGCACTACCGAAGCCCTGACAGAGGGGACAAAGGGACAGAGAGGCATGGATGTAGACATGGGAGCAGAGCAGCATTGGGAGGGCTCAGCAAAGAAGATGCAGCTCCTCTTACCCAGGAGCAACAACCGCGCCAGCAGTCCTTGCCCACCTATACCGGGCTCCCATGGCCACGGCCAGGTGGGGTGGCAGGGTCAGGGCCACCACAGCTCACAGGCAGCCCCACACTGGCTTATTTGCAGTGTACCAAGGGCTGACCATCCACCACGCAGGAGCAGGGAGAAAAGGATGGATCTGTCATGGAGTGGGGGGAAAAAAGGACCTGCCATGCAAGGGCATGAACAAGAATTTATGCAAAGATGCAAACTGTTCAAGTGTTGAGGACTAGTATGTGTTTTGAAAGGATACATTTCACCAGGCAATTTGCTAAAGATATGTCTGGACTTGCATTTTTTTTCAATGAAAATTAATCATCATGTCAACACAGAATATCCATCTTCCCAAATTTTTTCTTTTTTTTTGCAAAAGGTACTAAATAATTTGAGTCAGTGGCATTTGTGCTTCTGAGTTACTCAAGCCCGGCCTCTCAACAAACCAGATGCCTGAGTCTCCACAGGCAGCAGGGTACCCAAATACGCAGAGGATCCATCCGCCATGTGTGAGTTTTATAATTACACAGGGCTGGCCATCCAGGATATGCATGATATTGATGTTAGAAAAAGCCATTTCATTAAGTTTCACAGATGAGGAATTTGTGGGGCATGAAATTGCTTCGGGAAGAGTTCCAAAATTAAAACTTCACTGGTAGTAGGAAGGAAGCAAGAAAGGCTATGAATTATGCTTTCCTGACGCACGTCAAACTGTAGCAATTGACTCAATTTACACGAGCATCAGACTGGACTACAGCAAGAGAAATCAATAGTTACAGCAACAAGGTTGAAAAGGAGAGCAGACTGAGTGGATGTGGATACAGGATATGCATCTTTCTGGGGGATTTGAGGCCAATTAAGCCAAGGCTTCAGCATCCCACATGGAACTCATAAAAATCCCCCTCAAGTCTGGCCAAATGTTATTCTGTTCAGCCAAGCATCATTTTCTGGGAAGAAACAAGGTCCTGGGGAAAAAAAAAAAAAAAAAAAGCTGCATTTTTATCATTCTTTTGGAGCCTTCTTTTCCTCTTAGGCTAAACCTGAATTATTAAAACATCGAGAGCATATTTCCCACTGCAGACTCTTCCTCTGCATGCTGAAAATGCAATGTTTATTACCTGATTTGATCCTGTGACTCAAATAGCTAATTGCCGGTTGCAGTCAGATCTAATAAAGATCCCATGCTCGTACTCTTCCTCCAGCTTTTTACATGTAGACCATGTTCTCCCTGGCTCCCACTCCCTCAGGGCACTGCAATATTCCTTAAGATGCATTCCAACACCTCCCTGATTTCTAGAACCTGGATGTCTTTTTTCAGCTATGTTTTGTGACATGTACCTGAAACTGAACCAAGTATATTAATTGTTGACTAAGCAAGACAGGGACACCCACTACACTGAATGTCATTTCTTCGTCTCTAATCCAATAATCCTGAGGCATCATATCATCCAATCCCAGAGGCTCGGGGAATGTTCCAGGTCTCAGAAGGACAGAACTACTTTAATTTTGGCAAGATGTACAGGTTAAGCAAACTCTGTTTCCCCAAGGGTGAGAAAATCGGACTCACTGGCCCAAGATGTGCCCTGAGCTACCATAATGCTGCCTCCTTGAAGGCACAGATACTGGTTTGCTGTGCTCAGTATTGCACATCTCAGTTTAAAAAAGCTACCAGAGAATGGAGACAGGTACAAATACACACTGAAACTGTTGTGCAGGTCCTTGGACTGAGTCAGCAACACTACGAGAAATGGGAAATTCAAAACTTCACTGTGGTTGTCTGCCAGTGTCCTTGCGACTGCTCTGCAGCTTCTGGATCTCCTATGGGTGTGTGCATGGCCCTGTTAGAAGCACATTAAAAGCTATTCTGAAATGCAGGTTCTTATGAATAAAAATGAGATAACAAAGAGTATAATCACATGAGAATGTCTTTGACTAAAATGCTCTGTCAAGCTTACTTCCCTTTGTCAAATCCTTCTTGGTAAAGTTTATTTGTGCCATGGGAATTGCTTCCCTGCTCATGTGGAGTTCACACTGAAGGATCTACTGAAGGCTGATGTCATGGCTTAGTTAAGAAGAAGAGGACTTAATAATGGCCACACTTGTTCTGGAAACTGAAGATAAGCTTTTTTACCGTAGATGATGAGTCTCATCCACAATGTGGGCAGCAGGTTGCAAAATCTAGAGAAAAAACAAATGCATCTCCCCAGAAAGATGAGCTCCAGTGTAGCAGTATTCTCTTGCTTAGGCCCCTCAATTGCTTATCCAGCACTCTCATTAGACAAAGGACTCCTTGGTCCAGGGAATTTGGTTGCTCCATCTTTTGACTCAAATCCTCTGTGATCCCTGCAGTGTCACGGGTCATAGTGCCAAGCTGTTAAACAATAGCACAGCAAGACCTCAGCTGTAGGACTTATTTTATTTTCCAGATCTTGTTACCTACTTGTTGATGTTCAGGTCTTCTCCTCACCACCCTCCATCTGTCAAATATGAAGAGTGAGTGATGACCAACCAATTCACTGATTAGAGAAGACCAGAAATGTGCCAGAGGAACCTTCAATCAAGAAATGATGATGTGTCAAAATGCTCTGAGGAAACAATTCAGCCTTGCTCTCTGATAATTTCTGTGCTGAGTTCATTTGTCACCTACTTGGTGGGCAATTAGGGAGGTAGGGCCCCGTCTGCAGTCAAATGACACCCACCATCTCATTCATCAGGTGACATAGAAGCATGGTCACATCTCTGGCACCACTGGCTGTGAAATGAGTAGTATTAGAGAAGGGCTTCCTGAGGAACATCGCTCACGTACATTTTAAATTTTTATTCAGAGTAACAATGAAAAGTTTTCTAAATTTTTTTCAAGTGGAGAAGCAACATTGTGTCAGCTAGTCCTGTAGCTCAACAGCAAGAGAAAGCTTGTTTCTGCTCTATCTCCTAAAGGGTCACCTTTTGAGGGTCAAGAAAATCCTAAAAGCAAGGCATTACATTTAATATAGGACCTACAAGCCTCCTTCTCACTCTTCCCCTTTCTGATCCTCTTGCAAATTCAGCACACTGATCTCCTGATGCCTTTTGATCCTGCCCTGGAGTCCTCCACTCCCCCTTCCTGCCACACCGGTGTTCCTGCTGGGCAAACCAGCACCTCTTTTAAGAACATGATTTCAGCAGGGCTCCTGGACCCCATGTTGTCACATTGTGTATATAACCTGATAGCTGGGAGATTTAAAAATCTTATTTGAGAATGAAGGTAAATATGAACAAGGCAGGCAGAGGTGGAGGCAATAAAAATCACCATACTGTGTATTGACAGTGCATGCTACTAAAGCCCTAACCTTGCACATTTTTTTTCAGCCTCCCACTCTTTGGCTCCGTACCCACAGGGAGGTGAAGGCTGGGTTATTACCAGAGGCAATTGCATAACCACGCCACATGTTTTCTACTTCTCTTTACTGGAAGTGGCTAGCTCTAGGCACCATTGGTTCCCCTTGCTGTCCCTCCTGTCAAGGCGAGGTGTGTCCACACTTACTGAGTGACCCGAGGCCTGTGCCATGGTGAAGCTCATCTGGGAAGTCCTGTGCGCCGAGTGTGGGATGCACAGCTGGCTCTCTCCTCACAGCCCCTGGCTGCTTAGGTGAGGTCTTCTGTTCCCTTCCAACCACTTGTGTCCAGAGTGGGACAGGAAGAAAGTGCAGTGGTGTAATGCAGCCAGGGCAGGCACTGCAGCAAAAGGGTCCTGAAAAATGGCATGTTCTCCAGCTGCATTATAGCATCACGGCTCATATCCCTGACCTGAAGGGCCAAACATGACCTGCTCTGCCCTGCCTAACAAGGTGCGACAGAACAAAGCAGAGGTGCAGGGGAACGGGTTAAACATGAGAATATCAGATTTCCTTGCCTTGTGCTCCATTAGGACTTCTTCTCTTGCTTTCCTGTAGTATCCTCCATCTCAAAAATCTGGACAAACACTCATCAACCAAATCCCAGCTCCTCTGCACTGGGGAAAGACCCATGTCTTGAGCACCAAATGACACCTTGCTTAGCTGAGGCACAGAGAGAGGCCTGGACTTGCCGGTTGCTACCCAGCAAGTCAGCAACTGAGATAAGCATAAAGCCCTTCCCTCCTGCTTCAGCTCAGCCAGCAGGCTCTGGGGCCGAGGCCGCTGCGGTGCAGGGCCAGCTCCCCCCCAGCATGGCTGGAGGAGCGAGCACCCTTGCACAGCCACCACAGCAAGTGGGAGCTGCACCAGGCACGTACCGCGTGGTCCATCCAGCAGGCATTGGCACACCCCTCCGCTGCCTTCTTCTGGTAAAGCCATTCAGAAGGGAGCAGCCATTTGGGGTTTCACTTTTTTGTAGCTAAAAGAACATCAAAACTAAATAGGAAAAATCTTTGAAATGCTTATGCCACGTAAGTACGGTCTTTTTCTCTATTAGTGCTCTTGCTCATGGCTTTGTGCCACGAAGTTTGGATGGTCTCTGGGGATGGCTATCCCATGGCACCTCTGGGCACCTGCTCTGTTGTTGCAGCAGCCTCAGGGGAAGCATTTTTTCCTTCCGTCTGCTCAGCATTTCTCTGTACACAGCTTGGCCCATTGCCTCTGCTCCTGACACTGTGCATCTCTGAGAAGAGCGTGGCTCCAGCTTCATTCCACCTGCCTTGAACATCAACCTTGGGGCCAGCAGAAGAACCTTCATGAGATGCCTGTATCTCATCTGAGGAGAGAGGGAGCCCAGGCAATAACATCACAGCTAAAGCTAAAGCTAAACACAGTCTATATGCATTTTTTGTGTCTTTTTATATGGTAAAGTTTTATCTGCAAAGAGGAGTCATATGACTCAAAAAGGGTATAGTTAACTGTCCCAAGTGCTGTTTTCAGATACATTTGTAAATGCTTTGGCTTTTTCTCTCCCCTTCCTCAGCAATAGTCTGAGTAATACTATGAAAATAGCTTTTCATTCTTTACTACATTATCTTCACTTCTCTGTAATATCCAAATACCAAAAAGAAACCCAAACTGTGAACATGCAAACAGCTTGTTTCTGGTTTATATATTTTTAAATTATTGGATATCATTCACTAATTACCTTTAATGGATTTAATAGTGGGATTTCAGCAACTGATCCTACTTTGCATATACTGTGCACTGTAAGTATCAGACAGACACTCTGCAGGAGGGTTAACAACCTTGGTTGCAGCCTTTTTTGCAACATACAGTATAGGTTTCTTTTAAGGCAAGTCAAACTTTATACACAGAGGTAATGTTTGTTACAATAGAGCTGGGGAAGGTGGATAAACTCCACGTCATAATAGGGCTTACCCTACAAATGGGCTAGCCTTACAACACGCAAAATAGAGTCACAGGACTATTTAGAAAACCCAGCTACCAATTTGGTTTGCAATTTAATCTAAGTGCATTAAAATGAGAGTAATTCATTGATGCCTTTGCCATGCCTGAATTTACTCATTTGTTCATAGGACACTGCAGAAATATGAGTTATAGTTGGCAGCTCAGCTGTCTGCGCCTGGGAAAGGCAATTAATCTGCCACCAGGCCCTTCTCTCAGGTTAAGATATTCAACAGGCCACTGAACTGGATAATCTTTATTCACTCTGATATTTTCAGTTTAATTTGAAGTTTAGCTGATGAAGCCTTTTTATGGTGTTTCATTTCATTGCATATCTTCCTTTATCGGCATGTTGCAACTTGTATAATGGTCATATTGTCTGAGGTTTTCTGATAGAGGACTTTCTCTTCACTATGTCCTGTGAAATATTTTGTCTCCCACATCATAATAAACCCTTTTTTATGTCTCTGGCTATTGCTGTTACTCCTATTAATTTACACAAGTACTTTTTCTTGTAATGCTTTTTTGTCATTTGAAATAAATTGCTTTGGGTTACTTTGCTTTAGATACGGAGCCTGGGGAAACTAATATCATTATTCAGATTTCCTTTAAAATAAAAATACTGAATTATTTTTCCTCCTGAAGGATTTTTTTCAGCCTTTAGCTGCACAGCTAACACGATTTTGTTAACCAGAGCTGTTAATATAAGACTCAGGTTTTACAGTGACTCTTTTCTCACCTGTCCCCATGCAAAGCTGATGTAGATACTGAAGAGAGATGTTCCTTTCCTAGAGCTGCTGGTTTCCACCAGGGGTTCTTATGTGAAAGTGCATGGACCACCTTAGGCACGATGCCAGCGTTACCAAGAACCATTTCTTTCCTCAGCCCTTTCTTTCAACACATGCCTCTTCTTGAAAGCCAACAGTTGAAGTTTAATGTATTGCTATGGTTTGGGTCTGAGGGCTCAGCATTGTGCTACAGTCCTTGAAGAGGCAGAACAGGAACATAGTAAAGAAGCAGGTGTCTCTTTTGGGTTTATTTACCTTTGGTGACAGTGGTTCCAAAATTGCTTAAGACTGCTGGGGCAGACAAGGATTGCTGCAAGTGAGAGTTTTGTGATAGTGCTAAGGGTCTTTACACCCACCCACAGACATCTTTTCTTCCTGCACTTGTAGTGACCTGTGAACCACTCTGTTATTGGACAGTTGGTAGATGCCTACAAAAATTAACAATAGAAAGAGAAAAGAAGTCAGCGGAAAATATACTAGAATTGGGTTAAGGTGATTAAAATTGCACAGCTCAGTATCTTTATTTTCATGGGGAAATATGTTTTCTATAGTGGTCATAAATTTGGAGGTGTAGGACACTTCACATTTTTCTGTCTCCTTTGCTAGGCAATACAGTGAAGACTGTATGGCTTATTGGAAACTTTGCAGAATAAGGTTTGCTGTGACTGGACTTTATCAATATTAATGATGGCCTGTATTATTAATGGCATCTTTTGTGTCAGTCAGTCCAACTCAAAATAATATATTTTCAAGTGCTGGTGGAAAGCAACCTGCGAAGGAAATATTTTAGAGAATTAAATGCTCCAGAAAATAAAAAAATAGTCATAATGATATATTCAGGCAAAGCAGAACTACTCCCGTGGCATCTGTTTCTTACTGACTGGTGTCTTGCTCCATTTCAATATGATAATACCTGGAAAGGAAATCCAATGCGTCAGCACATGGAACTTACCAGTATATCGCTGTAACCTCTCTGAGAATTATCTAGAATTAAGCTAATTTTTCCCAAGGTTATATGGAACAAAATAATATTTTAGAATAATGTTATAGTTTTAATTTAGCATTGGAAATAAATAAGTTTCAAAAACCTTCTATGGAACAGCCAAAAGATGTGCTACCTTTAAAAGTAAGAGTAAACATATGCAATAATTCATTTTCAAGCAGGATGAACCAAAATTAATTGCTATAATTTAGTACAGAAATCTTCTCTGCTTAGAGGGTTATAAGAAATTAGATTTAGGCATTTTGGCTATATCAACCATTTACTGTGATGTGGCCTAATTTAAATTCTTTGTGCTCAACAATTAGGTACAATGATTCACTTAGGTTTTGTACCAGCTTAATATGGGGACTAGTCACTGAAGATATTAGATACGCACAGATTGTTTCTTGATCTGCCAGGTGCACAGTGACCTCAGACACATATGAAGTATTATCATAAGAGGAAATATCTTTCCTGCAGTTAAAATCATGACTGCCAGTCCACTGAAGCCATCACCACGTCTGGCAAAGATGTTTTATGCCATTTTCAGCAGTGATACCTTTTATTAGACGAGCTAGCCTTGGTGGAAGAAGTAGCCAGTCTTTCAGACACACAATCTCTCCTTCAGGTCTGAAAAAGCATCCAAAAGCTTTCAAGCTAAGTACGAGTTCAGACCTCTTGTTCTGAGCTTGGTGAGAGAGGAACCAGCTGAAGCACCAACTGCCTGAGCTGAAGGGCGGTAAGTGCTGGTGAAGCAACGTGGGCATTAGGGTGTCAGAGAGCTGCCAAGTGGTTCCTGGGGGACTGAGAAGCAGGTGCTTTATACCTTGTGGATGGTAAATTGCTTAGTAGACGGAAGAAGGTGATGATGAATAGGATCTCCATTGAGATGTTTTTGATGGCCCCGTAGATGTATGAATTTTAGTTTTACGTGCTCATCTTCAAAGTGTACTTTGCATGTGTCCATTCAGATTTGTTTTGGGTTTCGGTTCACAGCAGCCTGAATGACAACAGGCAACTTGGGATGAGTCATGTTTTGCAGTAAATGCCCAGGACACTATTGCTTTGAAAACTGCTATTTTCAAGTACTTACTGGATAAGTCGAAGATGGGAGTGAGATGACAGACAATAGGAGGCCTTTCTGGAGAAAGATCTGTATGGCTTTTATTACTTGGTAGTTACACAACCACTTTTTTATCAGTATTTTCATCTCTAACTGATAATCTGCTAAATCTTTTGCTTTGTGTGAATACGTGTTCATTCCTTCTCCATATGACATTTATATAACACTGTCCCCCAGCAGACACTGGCTGCCTCCTGACTGTTTTCCTAACCCTGGTGGTTTATAAAAGGTGTTAAATTTTATTCCACAAGATGCATGATTTTTGAACACCATTTTTTGAAACTTCCTTTCATTCACAGACATTTCTCCTGGTTCTTTGCACTGCTCTTCCCTGCGGTTTTCTGGCTAGTACATCAGAGTCAAGACACGGTGTGTAGCTAACATTCACTCTTTTTCAAAGCTTAATCTTCAGGCAAAGAGCAAATAGGGCTGCCTGTGCTGCTGTGATCTAATAAGCTCCCTTGCATAGAACAGAGAACCACTGCTGTCAATGTGGCTTCACACAGACATATTTAAGGTGGTTTGTGCTGAAGCATTTTCTCTGCTGGGTTATTTGTAGACACCAGAAATCCTCACAGGGATCATGAATCTCTTTAAAGAGTGTTACCAAATCCTTTCACTGCACAGGCACTGGGGGGCATGCTGACAGCCCTACAGCTGCAATTTTGCAGTTTTCCATGGACTGGTGCAAACACCCCACCTAGTTAGGCTTCTCAGGGAGTGCTTGTAGTTTGGACTGACTATTTCCATTCAATGACCTGCTGGAACTTAGCACACTTTTTTTCTTACTAGATTCAAATTCTGGATAAGCTGCTATAACCAGAGGTTTGCAAAAGACCATGTCAAGTGACCAGCACTATTTCTGTGTGACTTTTGTTACAAACACAGCAGCACAGGTCAGAATCTGGCAAAGAGAAGGAGAAGCCACCTGGAACACCTGGAACATCTGTGCTCCAGGTGACACTGAATGACAGAAGATGATCACCATGCTGGGAAGGCAAAGATGTTTCCCAACAGCATTGTGTAATATTTATGCATATTCAAGTTGGAAATAGAACCTATTTCCATATCTACCCACCTCATTTTGGGGTTATATTCCTATTTGGGGGTTATATTCCTGAAAGATTAATTGTTCAAGCCATAGTAGCTCAGTTAGAAACCGTGTCAGCAAACTACTGCAGTATTCTGTTAACATAATATGGACAATGTTTCTGTCTGCGGGTTTCCTGTTGTTCTTAAAATACATATAAACCTAGCTTTTGGTTTCAAAAGATCACGGCACCCCACATCAGAGTGCTGTGATTGGATGCTGCCCACAGGGACTATTACCCTGCGTTGAACATAGTTCATTTCCCCAACACTGTGGATTTCTGATGGGTTAAAGAAAGCAGGGTATGAATCATTCAAAGTTTTCTAATATAAGCACTATCCAATAAAAGCCCTTCCCCCACTTGGAAAGTCTCTGGCCAAATATTGTCCCTCTGTTCCAGCTCCTCCTTACTGCCTCTCCCCATTTCCGGATGGGTCCTGGCCCCCAGCCCTTATCTCCTCCAGCCCCTGGGCTGTTTGCAGAGAGCAGTTATAAAAAGGCTGACCCAGCAGAGAGTGGAGGGGAATTACAAGGTGCAGCAAAACAGCAGCACTGGACCAGACTGGGTGTCTGCTTGACTCACCACAACCTGTTCCGCACCATGGGGAAGGACGGGCTGCTCAGCAAACCAAACATCTTCCTCCTTCTCCTCTTCGTCCTTCCTGGAGACACCTCACCCACCATAGAGCCGTAAGCTACACATGTGGAGGAGGGGGTTGGGGGGGGGAGGACTTAGTGCTCCTTTTTTCCTTCAGTTTTCTTCCTTTCTGTCAAACAGCTGTGCCAGTTTCTTACACTCCTGCCCCACATCCCACTACTAGCGAAGCCCTGAGATTCCTGCACAGCTCTGCCAGTGCGCCCCACTCCCAACCTGTAATGCCCTTGTTGTCCAGCCCTGGGACCCACTCCAGCTCTGCTAGTGCCCATACTCCTGCCCTGCAGCTGCCTGCTAGTCCAGCCCTACATCTTCACATCTTTGCCTAAGTATATTCCTGCCTAGAAAACTTCAGGTGCCTGGGGTTTTGTGGTCATGGTGCCAGAATCCAGGTACTTACCTTTCCTGTAGTATCCTTGTTTCAATCACTGAGCTATTTCTCCTCATTCTCCTGTTGCTTTCAAACTGGTTTGCTCCCCTTTCTCCTGTTTCTTTCAAGCCAGTTTGTTTCCCTTGGCAGCATCAGATGTACTTGTTCCCAAAGAGGATTTGTGACCTAGATTCTCTTCCTCTGGCACGCAGCCTGGCGCTGGCACCCTCCCCTGGGGCATCCACCCCAGGGCTCTGCAGACCAGCAGCATGGCTGCAGCGGCCCTCTCTGCTGAGGGCCCCGAGGAGAGGGGCAGCCTGCAATGGCAGGGGGGAGGCTGGCATCCCCACCCCAGCCTCACCTACCAGAGAGGGTTGCTCTGGAGCCTCTAGTCTGGACGGGAGCAAGAACCCTCTTCAGACCCCGGCTGCTGTCACACTCTTGCTGTGCTGGCAGAGGCACAGTTCTCACCAGCGCAGGTCTCGTAATGCCTACTGCAGAGATTTCATGCCCACAAGCACCACAGCAGTGCTAGCAGCTGCAGCAGAAGATGCAGTGCTACTGCTGCCACTTACTGTGTGGTCAGAGGTGAAGTGATGACCGGCTCAGGCCAAAGGATCTTTGACTCACACTGTACCATCAACCCCTCATTCATCTGCCCTGTTTGGGTGCTTCTGGGGTAGATCAGCCAGTTGAGTCTGCTCCAGGGTCAGGCTGAGCTCTCTGATTTCCCCACAGCAATCTGATGGTATCCCTGCCTAGGATCAGGGGGAAAGGGAATGAATCCGTACTGCTCAGTCCTCTCCTCCTGAGAGCAATATACTGCTCTTTGTCCCTGACCTGAGCACCATTTTGGGAGAGGAGAAGGAGGAAGGGCTGAGAGAAGTGGTGGAGAGAGAGAGGCGTAGCTGAGATCCACAGAATGAAGACAGGAGCCCAGTAAGGAGGCAGTGGAGTATGAGCAGCAAATTGCTAGGTCAGTGGGATGGTAGTAGTTCTGTTTTAAGTGCTGCAGGGTAAATCAGATGCTGTGTACAACACAGAAGGGAAGGCACCCTTGAACTGAAGACAAAATGAAGCTTCCAACCAAACCTTGCTTCCTGTGCCCAGCTCAAGAGCAGCACCAGTTGCTGCTATTTCTGTTTCAGTTCTGTTATATCTGGCCAGCTGCACAGGAGACACAATTAGCGTTCAGACTGGATATTACAAAAAAAAACCTTATTCACCAGGTTAGTAAAGCACTGGAATGGGTGAACCAGCTAAATGGTGGAAACTCCATCTATGGAGTCTTTTGCCAACAGTCCTGTTCCAAGAGAGAAGTTAGACTTGAGTCATCCAGAGGTCCCTTCCTACCAAAAGTTTTATGATTCTGTAACATACTGGCAGCAAGATATTTGTATTTTTTTTGCTCTGGGTTTGTTCTGGAAGAATTGGAGAGGGACTATCTACAAGGGCATGCAGTGATAGGACAAGGGGTAATGATTTTAAACTGAAGGAGGGTAGATTTAGATTAAATATAAGGAAAAAATTCTTTACTGTGAGGTTGTTGAGACACTGGCACAGGTTGCCCAGAGAGGTTGTGGATGCCCCCTCCCTGGAAGTTTTTAAGACCAGGCTGGATGAGGCTTTGGGCAATGTGGTCTGGTGGAGGGTGTCCCTGCCCGTGGCAGGGGGTGTTGGAACTAGATGATCTTTGAGGTCCCTTCCAACCCAAACCAGTTTATGATTCTATGAATTCAACAGGAGGTATTGTTCTCCTGTTCTGGTATGTGGCTGTGCATGCAAGTTGTTTTACAGTGCAGTGTACATGCTTGAGAATATACTGCATATAGTCAGAAATGCAATGTCATGATGGCATGTGAATGGCAGGTGTGGATTTGGACTGATGGAGCTGATGAAATTCACTAGCTTCTTTGGTTGGGTGTTTGTTCTAAGAAGCAGCTGAGAGTCAATACACAGAAGTTAGTCCATCGTAAGCTAGAGTATTACTTTCTCTATAGAGACAAACTCATCATTTTTGCCTCAGCCACTTTCTGTAGGGTCTCCTGTCCCTCCTTGATGCCTCCTTCTGACAGGATCACTGCCTCTGTTGTCAGAACAGTTCGCTGCATGCAGGGAGGCTGCTGAGATCTCTTTTGGCAGCCCTGATGCTTTTTGTCCTGGAATGTCTATACATGGACTTTGTGACCCAAGCTATTTAAAGCTCCCATAGTACTTTAATTCATCTAGCTCTTTTCACCAACACATCCCAAAACAGCTAAAGGGAGGTCTATAAACAGTGTATTTCATATCCTTGTTTCAAGGGCAGGGAAGTCGGCGTAGGGGAAAGTTCTGGCATTGGCCAAAATTTCAGCAGAACAGTGAACAGGAAGAGGAATGAGGCCAAATTCCCCACAAACTAGGTCACGCTGTCCCTTTGGCAGACTGGACGTTACAGTCAGATTGCCAGTGCCAGTGCCAGGGGGCAGGGGCAATGAGATTAGGGGAAGCAGGCACCGTGTGAAGCTGTGGTGAGAGGGCTGTGGAGGAAGGGGAGCGCTGGAGCAAGTAGATAGTCACAAGCTGCAAGTGAGTCCCCAAGTGGCTGGAGCTCCCTCCTTTCACTGCTTCTGCAGCAGCACAGACTGGCCAGAGTTACCACCTGGCTCCTCACCACAGTTTGTCCCCTTGCCTGGTGGTGAAGGAAATGGAGGTATTGCCTGGGTCCCACTGCCTTCACAGTGGCTTTAGGACTTCCCAAAACCTCAGAGCCCAGGCAATAATGTAGCTCTAGACAGGCCCAGCTATCTGGGAGAGCCACAGGGCTGGCACCATCTGGCAAGGTGCACATTAGGCTTCCCCAGCAGAGGAGTAGCATGAGCAGTCCTAACCACAGGTTTCCTCCTATGCATACCCTGTAGACTGAATTGCCACCAGAACCTCCAGCTGCTGCATCTAGATAGCTTGAATGGGCACAGGGAAAAAGGAATACTAGGTCCATAAAAATGGTCCAATATCAGACCAGAGGACTACATTAGCTCTGTATTCTGTCTGTGTTGGCAGCCAGTCATAGGTGCTGAGGGACAGAGTAGAGGAGCAAAGCAAGTACTGTGGAAAGGGGTTTCCCATCTGCTTTAGCCTTATGGAGCTTCTATCAGAGGTTCGAGGTCTTATTGTGGCAGGGATTACACCTGTGCTGCTATGTTTTCTAGCCATTTCTGAGTAATGAATTTACCCAGGACATTTTTTATAACCTTCATGTCAGGAGTAGCTGATCTTCTTGCCCCTATGAGCCTCATACCAAATTTTATGCAGCTGGCACCATAGGGCAGATACCGTATGCCTTGGAGAGTTAATGGCAAGTGGGGAGTGACAGCTTCTTTTAAGGGCCTGCACTTGGCTGGACATGCAGGTAAGGTCCTAATTATCCAACTCAGTAGTACCTGCTTGCTCCTTGTGTTCCTGACCCAGGGAAGGATGGTCGGCTGATGTCTATCACCTGCCGCAGCCTGGGTGTATGTGCCCTGCTTGGACTGCTAGAGAGCACCAGAAGGCTCAAGAGCCACAAGCTGTGGTTGTGCCAGAATTGAACATTTAGACTTTACAGCATCTGGTAGTATTAAGTTCCTCAGTTTAATTCTGTACATTAGTGACAAAGTTTCTGCTTCCTTCTGGTTTTAGTAAGCCAGATGCTTAATATTTTCACCTGGTGGTGTTTAGTACACGCATCGTCACAGGTGATGAACAAACCGTGCTTTCTTTTGTTGCACATCATGACTTTATAGCTTTCTGTCATGCCTTTTTCCAGGCTGAAGAGTCCTAATCTATGTAGTGTCTCCTCCTATGGAAATCGTTCCAGATTTCAGATCTTCTCTGCTATCTTTCACTGAATTTTTTTCTGCTAAATCCTTTTTTTTTTAATGGGAGCAAACCAGCACGCCGTATATGAGATGTGAAAGTACTTTGCAATTATACAATCGCAAAATGATGTGTTCTGATTTGTCCTCTGTTCCTTTTTGAACACTCCCCTACACTCCATTTGTTACTTATCACTGAATGAGAATTTTCCAAGAATGATCAACAGCGTTCATGTCTGAGTGGCAATAGCCCACTTAGTGATACAGCATACACACGATAACTGCTGGGGTGATTTTTTTCTTCCTCTATTGATTATTTTCCCTTTACGAACAGTTCATTTGCCATTTTTGCTACACAGTCCCATCATATGACAAAAATAATATGTAAGTCAGTTTTAGGTATTTTCTTACCCTGGACAATTATCAGAAAATTGTACTTCCCAGACCATTTAGAAGTGTACTGAACAACAGGGGTCCCAACACAGACTCTGGAGATTTTCACCAATTAATCCAGGTCAGAATTAATAATTTGATTTATTAGTAAAAAAAATCAGTAAAATCATCCCTTTTATTGGATGGTAGCTTAGTTTAAAGGTCTTTTGTGAAGGACCTTTGTCAAAAGCTCTTTGAAGATGGAAGTACACTTGTGTTGCAATAAACCACTACTCTCTGAAATCTTTTGTGTGCTCATCTTAATAATGTCCCAAACTGCAAGCACTCACATTTTTGCTCAGCATGAGAAGGATTTGGAAACCTGGATAGGCAAAGACAGGAGCAGCCAGAGAAGTGGGTGGTTTTTTCAACCCTGAAACTGCTGAATTTTCAACCTTTTTTAGCTAATGCCTTTGAGTTTCAATGGGAGATTGTGAGATATACAAAAATCAGTTAACAGCCTGGAACCTTTCACACTGTCCTTAACTCCCTGCTGTGAAGCCAAACAAAACACCCTTTGTAAAGGACTCTCTATTAGCATAGAAATTGTTCCTTCCACTGCAAGCATTTTCCTGCTTTTAGGCTAATTAGTTAGGAAGTTTAATATGTATAAACCCAAAATAAAATGAATGCTCATGTGTATATGCACTGTAATTCACAGGAGTAGTAATGGATTAGGCATGCTGATTTGTTAATTTCCTTTCACTCAATACTGTTTCCTTAAAACTGTTTCACACTTCTGATCCTTCTGATTCTTGCTTACCCCTTGTTCCTAGGCAGTATATGGTGCTATTGCCCTTTCTGATACACACTGATTCTCCTGAGAAAGTCTGTGTTCAGCTGACCAACCTGAATGAGTCTGTGACGCTGAGTGCCACACTTGAGTATGAAAGGGAAAACAGGAGCCTGATTGACGATGTGGTGTCGGAGAAGGATGTGTTCACCTGCATCCCTTTCTCTGTGAGTATCTCCTCCCTTTTGCCTGATCCCTTGTGTTTATTGATGTGGTGTAGTAGGTCTAAACTATCTAGAAATGAGAAATAAGGCACATTGCAATCAGAGACTTCTAAGCCAAGCCAAGCCAAAAACAACCCCACAAATGATTTTGATGTGGAAAATTGACTGAGGTAGCCTTATGAGGAATAATTTTCCACTGTTATCAAATTCTGTATCCCACATGATATTTCTCTGCATGTAAGGCTTAGAGAACTCTTTTGAGATCCTTCATCCTAGAACTTTGACTGACAGAACATATCCCATGTTTGTTTGATCTGTGTAAGCCTCAGAGGAAACATAGTGAAATGGAATGAGAACTGTAGAAGCTGGGGAATGGTTAAAGACTGTGAGGTCCATGAGGGCATTTGTCTCCTGGAGCTTATACACGATTGTTTCCTGCAGAAAGCTGGTTGGTGAGTAATGTAAACAACTGGTCCCACCCCATAAATAATGAATCTGGGTTGATTTCCATTTTTATAAATCATAGGATGGAACAAGATCAGATTCAATATTTCTCTAAGGAAAGTACATAAATGAAGGAAGGGAAAAGGCTTCCAGTATTGGAAGGAGAGGAAGAAGCAACATGGAGAAAACTCAAGGAAATGGAGAAAATCTATCATTGTGACAATTTTTGAAGGAAAGAAAAGATTTTCTTGACATAGAGGAGACAAGCCCTCCAAGTTCATATCAGAAAATCATGTTTTTCTCTTGCTTCCAGCACTGAGTCTTTGGTGTCCCTTTAGGGAACTTCTGGATCTAGCTAATAGTCTGTCTTTCAAAGGCTTAGTGCAATGGGGTGAATCAGTAAAGCTGTTATCATCTTAATTTTCCTTAGCTTCCAAAATCCAATAGCACATCAGTGGCTTTTCTCACTGTGATGGTGAAGGGAGTGACACTGCAGTTCAGAAGCCGCAAGTCAGTACTGGTCCAGAATTCTGAGAGCTTGGTCTTCGTCCAGACAGACAAACCCATCTACAAGCCTGGACAGACAGGTACAGGGAATTGGGTTGGTGTTGAATCTGACAGCAGAGTCTTACGGGCTTCATTCTCCAGAGGCCCCATACTTTTATTAAAGTTTTCGGACTTCTTCATGTGGGGAGTTAAAGTGCTCAATAAATCTTGTTTCTGTCAGCTGAGATCTAGGGCATGTGGTACCTTCATCATTCCTATTCTCCATCCTCCAGGCACAGCATCTCAGCTCAGATTCATTCTAATCAACTAGAGGCACAAATCTAGTATGACTTCAAAGCATAGTCTCCCCTGGCTACACCTGAATCAACAAAGCAGGACTGGCATTCCCCAGGGACAATTCAGTTCAGCCAAGACCTGATTATCCTTCTAAATCTATCTGCCTCTCACCATCTGCAAAAGAAAGAGCCTGAAGTAATTGCTTCCATAACTTATGAGATCTCAGTTCAGAGCCTGTTGATCCGTGGAATGAATCTGAGTTATAAATTATTGAAACACTGACACTTCCTGGTAATGGCTACAAATTTAACAGTGGAATTTCCTTTTTTTTCCGTTACACCCTTCAGTTCTGTTTCGGATCGTCTCTCTGGACAAAGACTTCTACCCACTGAATGAGAAGGTAGAGCCATAATTCTTTGTTGTTAACCAGGAGGCTTAATTCCCAATTAACGCCATCATCCAGAACCACTGAAGACTGTGTTTAAAACATATGATCCTTTCTTACACCATCCTTGACCCATTCCATATCCTGCCCTGACACGCTCCACCTGTCTCTATTGACTGAGAAACATATCCCCTTTTTCAAAGGGATATAGGTATTTAAAACCAGATTTGCAAAGGAATGTATGTGGCTAAGCGTGTAGACAGGGATCTCATTACTGAAAAAAATGTGTGGGACAAGTTTCCCTTGAAAGTGACAGATGTGCAGATGCTTCTGGCAGTGGGTGCAACCACATGCTTAGAGGCGGAGAGAACAGCATGACAAGGACTTGGTTTTAAGGAACTGGTCAGGGGTGTAAGTTCACCTTTCAGCTTATTTGGCAATCAGTTCCTCATGCAGACAAGTTCTTTGAAAAGTATTACTTCATCACATTTTCATACTATGGTAAGGCAAAAAGTTGGGGCTCTAAAATATTTTAGAAGAGATTCCCTTAACCATCAAGAACTAACGAAACAGAGCAAGTACAGAAAAGGAAGAACCCAAAGAACTTCTTAGAAGGTTGTTCTTCTGCCCTTCAGTCCAAATCTGGAAATTACTTCCATCCGTATGTGACTAATATTTGTAATGCTGTTTTTCCTTTGTTCTCTCCCCACAGTTTCCATTTGTGTATGTTCAGGTGAGTATATAACCACATCTCTTATTTCAGCAGAATGTGCAGGCACAGAGATAGTGGTCTCCAGCAGTGGTGTTTTCAGGCTGAGGTGCAAGTGAAAAAACATGGGCACATGACCTTTTTCCTTTGTGTAAAAGTAGGCTGAGTAGTTGGGCATCAAAATAAGTTCTGACAATTGTTCTTTGATTGGGGAATGGGGATAATTAATCAGTGCAAGCCATGCTGTGAACAGAATTATACTTGCCTAGAGGTCATATCAGAATGGCTTATTCCTATTCCCAAACAGAACTAAGATTTTTTGTCTGCCAAGTGTGGTGGAAAGCACAGAACTACGTTAAATAAACTAATGAAACTAAATAAACAAAGTTATGTAAGTAGACATCCTCTATCTTCCCAAGCACGCCCTTTTTGTCTGGTTTTTAACGGTTGAACTTCAGTGACAGACAGAAGTTAATAGGAAGGACGTTTCTGCCAACGAGTCAAGTACTCACCTTTTTCAGCTGAGAAACCAGAATTTGCAATTGTTATCTGGAACATATTCCAGTGGAAAACTGATGGGAAGGACCCAGAAGCCATGATAGCAGCACAAACAGTGCTGAAATTAGTGTGCACAAATCTTAACTTGGTTTGCATGATTATGGATCCTGTGTAGTCAGTCCTGTTGTTGCTCCTTGCTGCTTGGAGTTGCTGTCTCCATTCTCCACTGTCACTCTCTAGAGCTGGGGATGTTGTCACAACAGGGGAGGCAGAAGGTGGGCCAGAAACAGGCTATGCTCCCCTTTTTTACCCTCCTGTCAGAGTGCTGTCACTGTCTTCCCCTCAGCAAACTTGAGAACAGAGCTGCAGAGCTGGTGGGCCTCTGATGAGTATCTGTGAATATTTGGATAAAGAAGAGTAAGAGTGTGTGTGGTGTGGGATAGCAGGTGGAGGAGAACATCTCAGAACAACCTTCTGCTGAGGCTCTCCCATGGGGTTGTAGAACAGGTCCCTTCCCTTTCAATGAGATGACACTTGACTGAGTACAGGAATTTTCATGAAAAGAGCAAGAAGAAATAAATCCTATATGCCTTTGCCTAACAAGTTGAATAATTTCATAACCTTTTTTTGTGTGTCAGTACCATTAAAGGCTTCAATTTTAAAATGCTAGGAAGGCCATCCAGTATTTTCAGCTCCAGCCTGTGAGGCATGGTGCTTGTCCATGCTGTTTAAGCCAGCTTATGTAGGCCTTGTCCTCCATCCCCACCATCACCTCTCCCTTCCTCAATGCTCCTTCTCAGTCCAGCACTGCCCTTTCTTTGGCTTTCACAGATGTCTGTGAAGCAGTATAGTAGAGTGGGAAACTCATCTGGCAGCAAATTCACCATTTTTCTCTAGGGTATTTTTTTCAGCCATATCAGATCTACCAGTGCAGTTTACCACACACTTGCATGAAATTCGGACTGGCCCAAAGGAAAGGGTGGCAGGAGTGAAGAAAGATGACACCTTAAAGTCATCAGTGCTAAGGAAATAAAAGTTCATCAGTCCACACTCTTAATGTCACTAATTGATGGTAGTCAGCCACAAAGGCAGAAGTTGGTATGAGTCTGTTATTTCTGAACTATTACCCTGACCTATTGCTCCTGCCATTTAAAAAAAAAACCCTTTCTGAGGAAAAACAAACAAACTGACTTTCAGGCCGTCCCTATAAATACATCACAGAAATGGCAACAAGTTCACAATCCCAGCTGTAAACATTTTCTTGAATTTCTCTTCCAAGGAAGCCCAGTGGTGTCCCTCACAATAAGTGGTAAGCTTTTCAGCAGGGTTGAAATGTGATGATGAAGATTTGGTCAGTGTCATGGGATGCATTTTACTGACTGTGCCTTCCTCCTGGGGTGCTTCTTGGGAAGAAGGCCCTCTTTTCTGCCCCCTGACCAGTAACCTCCAACTGGGGGATGTCATTCACATCCCCTTTTCCCTAAGCCCTGAGATAAAATCTCAGTGAAGTAAATGCACACAGTCACATACCTTGAGTCACATACCTATCTAGAGTAAATAGACTCTTGGTGACAGCCAAGGTACAATGCAAAGAGCAGGCAGAAAATGAAAGACTGTAAACACTAACCATCCTGCTGAGGAGCCTGCAAAGGGTGCATCAAACCACACAGCACCACTGCATGGGTTCAGTGACCTCTACAAGAAATCTGGGGCTAAGCTGATGAATTTGGAGCACAGTCCATTGACACAGTTCATAGTGAGCAATACTCAGCTGTGGTAGTGATGAGATTTCAGCTCCGGCATTAGGAGGGAGAGAGAGAAGAAGGGAGAGCTCTCAGCTGGATGCACATATGTGGGATATACTGTCCTCTGTTCCTGTCCCCACACGCCCAACCCACCACAAGCTTTGGACTCTTACACATGTACATTTCTCAGTCCCATAGATAGATCAGGTGTCTCATTCCTCAGCAGATCATGTACTGATACTCAGTCTCTACTCCAGGCATGAAAAAAAAATTTAGCAGGCCGTATAGCAAGTGAAGGAGACTGAAACTTCCCTCCTTTCTCCCTGTGCTCCACTTACTCCTGCTATCCATCTCTTAGTCTTGTTACCTTGTCCCAGTCTGTCCTTCCCACCTTCCTGGCCTGATCCTTCACAAGCATGCAAGTAGAGCTGAGGGGGAGAAAACACAGGACCTCCAGGGTTAAAAAACTTTCTCGTATGCTAGTTATGCAGAACTGACAAGTAAGTGCTCACACATCCTCACAGATTATTGAAAAATTACAGCTAGGCATTTCCCAGCCAGGATGTATATATACTGGGCACTCCACTGCTGTGTCCCTGGAAGCCTCCTGTACTGTCTTGTGACCTTGAGTTATCGTCACCGGCAGGATCCCCAGAGGAACCGTGTGTACCAATGGCAAGGGGTGGAACTAAAGACCGGCCTTAAGCAGCTCTCCTTCCCCCTCTCATCAGACCCCATCCAAGGCTCCTACAAAATTGTTGTGCAGAAGAGCTTCTCGTCCCATGTGGAGCGCTCCTTCAGTGTGGAGGAATACGGTAAGGAGAGGAGGTATGGGCTGTAAGTGGGGCTGACAGCAATGCGTTTTACTGTGACCTCTTGATTTGGGGTTTCCTGAGGGAGAAAGGAGGGACTGAATACATAGGCAATGGGGTTCAGAGGGTCCAATCCAGAAGGTGCTGAGTATCAGAGGTGATTGCTAACTTTACAACATCTCTACAACCTGCCTGAGCTTGTATTCACTCACAGTGCTCTTCGGAGTACAGGGTCTGACAGGCTTCCTGTGCGTGGCTTGTGGGACCAATTTCAGCTGACTTTGGTTTAGTCACTTTTCAGTCCAGCAGCTTGTTGTAAGCAGCACTAGATCACAGAGTAAGAGATGACAATATTTTGGTGACCCTGTTTTGCCTCTCTCATCTGCATCAGTTCCATTTCTCCACTAGTAGTCCTGACTTTTTTTCCTCTTCCGCATTTCTGCAAAAGCTTAGAAAATATGTTTGGTAGAAAACTTCAGTTTGAAGAACACAAATGTTACAAGCAGATGCAAACAGTCCAGTAGTAGAGACCAAGTAAGGAGAAATATGCTGCCCCAGGGAGCAGTCTAACTCTAGGTGTAATAAAACTTCTGAGGTGTTTGTAGATGTGTACTCTGGCTAGGCTGTGTACATTTGAGGAGGCTCCTTGGGCTGTGCTCCACACTCCTGGGCTCCCCCAAGCTGTACATGAAGCTCAATTGACCCAGTGCATTTCTCAGAACCTGCTGTTTCTGGAACATGCAGGGTGCAGACCCAAAGAAAATTGCCACTGGAGTCCATGGGAGCTGGCTTATTTGGCTCAAAGTCAGGCATGGTGACTGCTCTGAACATGGTGAATAATTTGAACAGAAACCAGTTTATAGGCTTCACCCTGCCATGGTGATAGGTGGGCTGTGCCTCCTCCCACAAAGATCATTCTGAACCCTCCCCAAAATCAAAGATGTGCGTCCCTTAGCCTCACACTAAATTTGTTTTTCAGTCTTATTCCCGTGAATCTCCCCATTACTAATTCTCTTGCAGCCTTTTGAGGAAATGTGCCCTGGTGTTGGAACATTGAGCTTTCCCTCCCATCCTAGAGGCAAATTTATGTCTTAACTGTATAATCCAGGGTTGCAAACCAGTTCCTGGGTCTGGGTGTCCACTCTCCTTGCTCTGATTTCCTTGAACTGTGAAAAAAACCTCAGGTGCACAGCCTGGAAGCAGGCCATTACACGCTTCAGTCCAGTCCTGGGCTTAAGTAGTTGAGGGCTTAGGGTTGCAGGATGCAATATGGGAAGAGGGATGTAACTTAATACTCAGGAGCAAAATATGCCTTTTACTTGCCACCTTTTATAACAGGCCTTGTTCCTTCTTCATCCACTTGAAAATATAGACCTGAGAGTCTGTGGCTAGATTCCCTAGGACTGTCTGACACGCAGGACAGTTTCAGACGCCACATATTAGTGACCCCAATAGCAGTTTGGGATCTCCAGAACATTAAGAAACAGACAGAGAGAATTAATGATTCGAGCTGTTTCAATATGGTAAATGACATAGGTGGTGAATGCACTACTCCAAGTCTTAGTTGCAAATTATGTATTATGAAACATCGAACACAACACACAGGGCTAGTGTATCCTTCTGAAGGGTCATATGCAAGGGATCTGCACAGCTGTCTGGTGCCAATGGGATCACTTGATCACGTGTGCTGCAAATGAGGGAAGGTAAGGGCTACAATCTTCCTTAAATTTACTTTAAACCCAAAATGGTGGTGAAGACTGAGAAAACCTAGGGAAGGGGTACTGCAGACCACCAAGAGGTAATGGTTTATATTAAGATGATCCCATCTCTGTGTTTGGGTTGCTGTGTAGTACACAGCTCTCTTCCACTTTCCTCATATCAGACTTTCTCTCTCCCATCTAGTGCTGCCCAAGTACGAAGTCCTGGTGAAGCTGCCCAAGATGATCACTATTAAGGACATGGAACTTCCAGTGTCCGTCTGCGGTCTGTGAGTCACAGAGCTGGAATAAATCCCTCCCACTCATCCTTTGCTCCTCCTTTCTGCTGAGGACCAAAAGAAGAGCAAGGCTTTTCATACTTTTCCCAGATATCTAGTGCAGGCTTTTTCCACCCTATCAAACCTGAGCCTGCTACATGACCTGAACAGTCAAAGTGAAGGGTCTTCTCTATGTTCCTTAAAACATGATGCCAAACCAATCTGCAACTGTCTCCTCCCAGTTTACTGTACATTTTCTGTCTTTATGTTTTTTCAGTTAGAGCTTCTCTGCCAATCCTGAACCCTCAGATACTGAGAGATGTCAGATCAGACATGACTTAAACAGGTGGTGCAAACTTAGTGTTCTCATTTTTAAATCATAAAACACTCCTCCTGAGCCCCTGGTTGCCTTTTTACTTCTTCATTGAACCCTCAGGAGTTTGTGATACAAGGATATGCCTGGCTGAAATAATTTTCTGCAGTCTTTTACTGCATTCCTGCAGAGATCTCTCACCTAGAACAGGTTCTAATGGATGATGGAAGAATCTCACCATGGAAATGATGGAAATGTCATCACTAGAATCATTAAAATATCAGATTGTTCATCTTTTAAGAAGAAATATTAGAAATTCATCCACAGAGGTCCTTAAGGAGATGTGTCTGAGTGTGGCTCTCCAATTGTCTCATCATCTAATATATTTTTTAACACTTTATGACCATAGGTACACCTATGGGAAACCTGTTCCTGGTTTGGTGAATGTCCAGGTGTGCCGGAAATTTTCCCACTCTGCTTCAAATTGTTACGGAAAAGAAGCAGAAGCTGTGTGTGAAGAATTCACTAGGCAGGTGAGTCCCAAGATTAAAAGGTAGAGGTCTTTCTTATGGGTAATGGGCAATGTTGTCTAAAGGAGGCCAAATCTGTGACTGTTGGGAGACAGTAGGACTTCAGAGATAGCACTCTGTCCGGGGAAAAGCAGATGTTCTCAGAGGAAGTAATGAGCATCAAGTACCTCACAGAACACAGAAAATGTGTGGATGAAACACTGGGAAACAGGCTGTAAACAAGTTCTGGCTTTGGAGACAACCCTAGAACATAAGACTGGGGGTTTGTGACAGAAGTTAAGCGTGTTGGGTTTGGGGTATCTATTCCTGTCCCACAAGGCACCAAATTCGTTCACAGAATTCCAATTTTCTCTCTAATTCCCTGCTTAGGCAGACGCTCGTGGGTGTGTTTCTAGTGTAGTAAGGACCAAGATGTTTCAGCTCCAGCGCAGGGGTTATGAGATGAGCATTGACGTACAAGGCAAGATCACAGAAGATGGCACAGGTATGTATCACTTGGAGATGGCAAAGTGATGGCAGGCCATAACAGGAGGGCCTGGCAAAGATGAGGAAAATGGAGTGACATGTATAAAAATGCTGCCATTCATTAATAATCCCTCTTTACTGTGCTCTCTCTCAGGAATAGAGATGACTGGAACAGGCTCCTGTGGAATCACAGCCATCATGAGCAAAATCAGCTTTGACTTGCTGGACTCTCAGTACAGACCAGGGATCCCACTCTTTGGGAGGGTAGGGAACTTCTGAGACCCTGGACAATGAATGTCATAGCAAACTCACAAGTGCACAATCCCATCAGATGGAATAAGTGTGTCCAGATGACACGGTCCACTTTCCTCTGCCTTTGCACAAGCAGACGAATTACTGTCAGTTGGGGCACTCTAACAGACACACGGTCCTGAGCCTCCTGGCAGTCAGCCCAGTACAGAATAGAAGGCCTGTTGTTCTGACACATGAGAATAACATCAGGGAGCAGCAAGTGTGGGCTATTGCACAAGGGAACATTATCCAGGCGCAAAGAGTGACCACAACACAGGTTGGTGTAGTCACCTCATCAACAAGGGCACAGTCCCACAGTACTCAACCAGACTGAGCAGAGCAGGGGTGGTGACAGTAACAGGTTCCACCTGTTTCATACTGTCCAGCGATCACCAGACAATGTAAGGTGATGAGTCAGGGCTGAGGTCAACCAAGGAAGTTCAGTTAACCATATGGGAACAGCAGGAGAAAGAGCTGGGTGCAGGTCTACTTCCAATCTTGAGTCAAGGACTGGGGCAAGGCACAAGCCTGAACTTAGAGTTCCTGAACCAAGAGGCAGATGATATGTGCTGAAGGTCCCATATGAAGCTGGGCAGGAGAATTAAAACCTACTGAGGAACTTAGGGCTCTGACAGATAATTTCCCTGGGCCGATCAGATTGTTTTGCTGAGAATTTTCTCAGTTGCTGCCTCAGACAACTTGGGACTCACCCCACACATTTTCACATTCATGTCTTTTATTCTTCTCCATAGGAAACATCCTGCCTGGCAAGGAGGAAAAGGGGGAAGAGGCTTTAAGACTTGGGAATTGTTTTCTGTTTCTAGTCTAAAACCTGAAGTTTGGTTTTGCTCTGTTAGGTGAAGCTGGTAGATGGCACTGATGCTCCAATCGCAAATGAAACCATCATGATTTCTGTGGATGGAGACCAATACAAAGGGAATTACACTACAGATGAACAGGGACAATCCTGGTTTTCCATAGATACTACCACTTTCACGCAAGCCTCCCTGGAAATCCGAGTGAGTGGCAGAGACAGGGCAGAGGGACTGGGTAAGCCTCTGTCTTTCTGATCAGCAGGGGAAATATCTATCCATGGGTTATCAGTCTTTATGCCAATTGGAAGATAAAGCAAGTTTCTTGGCAGGTCACCTCTCTTCTCTGTCTCCTGTGCATGTTCTCTACCTTCTTCTAAGAGTGGGAAATATAGAACATACCGAGAGTTTTTCTGTGGACTTACATGAGACTTGTTACTTCGTTTTGGTCAGCTGTGAACTTTTTATTCTTCTTTATCAGGCTGATCATAAATCTGAACTGAACTGTTATGACAGCGACTGGATCACACCTTCATATGAACACGCCATGCGTAGAATAAGTCGATTTTACTCCCCGAGTAAAAGTTTCCTCAAAATTGAGCCAAAACCCGAGACATTAACTTGTGGCTCCCCCACGGAGATCCAGGTGCACTATATCTTCACACCAGAGGCCATAGGAGAGCAGAAGAAAATTGTCATTTACTATTTGGTAAGAATTATTTGTGCTTACTTTGATCGATGGCTACAAAGAGCACTGTGGCACATATAGCTTCTTTCCATGATGAGCAACCACAGCACTGCTATATGGTCAGTCCTGTGGTCTGTGGCAGTGGGATTTAAACACATTTCCATAACGCTTCTCATGTTGTCATCCGTGTGCAGACATGGGTAGGGTGTTCATGTTTTATTAAGAACAGAAGACAGAAAAAATGTTGATGAAGAGAGCATTGACTTGGGTGATGCCACCCAAGACTCTCCTTTCATACTACTCCACTCCCAGTTTCCCCCATTCCAAATTCTGGTTCATATATGGTCACAGCTCAGAAACCACCATCCTACAACAAGAAGATGAAAGATGAGGAGGAAAGCAGTCTCCTGCTCAGTTTTGTCCTTTGGTAGTCATCTGACCACTGAAATTAAAACAACACCTCTAACTACAGCACCAGAAAAGCCCAATAAGCTTAGAGCTTAGGTCATATATCAGGCAATGATGGAAAGTTTGGGATACCATAGTAACTGGAACAGGCTATAACATGCTGGCATTGAGAACTGTGAATTGGTTCATTTTGAAGGGCAGAGAAGAGACACTAATTCAATTGTGACTGCGAAATGATCTATCAGTTTTGCTTGGGAGAACAGGAAGAATCAGATGAATATTCAGATAGAACTTCTTTCCCCCTAAATTTGTTTTTCTGATTTTCCAATTTAGTGACACTAGCAGAAGAGATGAGAGTGGCTTTGGAGAGCTAGAAGAAATCAGTGGAACAGACACTCCTGTTCTGATGGATTGCACAGAACATCAGAGGGGTTTAGACTGAGATTACAAAAAATTTAATAGAAACCTGTGGTAGACGACCATGTGCTTATTTTCAAGACTGCTAACAATAAAATGAAGCACAAGATTCCTGTTTATCCCAGTAGCCTGGGAAAGCTGGTCTTAAGATCAGTGGGTAACCAAATAATGAGGGAACTTACATTTTTATAGGTGTGGATCCCACATTTTGAAATTAGAATATGATGCTATGGAATGGATATCTTACATGAAAAATAATTGTATATAAGGCATTTGGATTGTGAAAAAAAGAAACTTTTTTCCAGAAATGAGGATATCACAGCTAGCATTCAGGCTGTTGCTTACTGCCTGACTTCAGGTACCTTATTCAAGCCCTTCTTATTGACAGCCTGTGCTCTTCTATTCCAACTCTGTGTGAGTTATGAAACTAATCCTGATCAAATTTTTCTCCAGACTGTTTCACAATGCAACTGAGAGCGGAGTGAGGAGAACTTTTGATCATCACTCTGTTCCAAATTGTTAGATATGTGCATATGACCCTCAAACTTATGTGTGCTCGGAGGCAAAGTGCATTTGAACCTGATCTATATATACCATATGTACAAAAGGGGAGCCAGGTCTGACCAATGAGGAAACATTGGTCCTCCTGGAAGTGAATATTTCTGTTTCCAAAGACACAGTAAATTCCAGTCTGGCACTTGCTTAGTATCTTCTTGGTTTTGCTCACAGTTGGCAGTGCTATTCAAACTCACACTCTACCTAGCGAACTTTCATTCTCCTTCACTTCAACACTGGTAGCAACAATTACAGGAAGGTTTCTCTGTCACACAGGTGATGGCCAAGGGAGGCATTGTATTAGCAGACACCTATGATCTGACTGTGAATCCTGGAGATGGTGAGCAGAATTACGCATTTTTAGCATCTCTGATGATTATTTTGGGGCAGGGTGGGGTGTAGAGAAATTATTTCAATTCAAACATTTAATGTTCTTCCTCAAACCAACATATTCTGCTGACCATTCTACCCTATTCAGATTGTGGATGCTTACCAGTAGTTTTAGACTCACATGTACAGTGAGCAGGAAGAAGAACGTGTCTCCTTTTCTTTCTCTGTCTCTCACTTTCCTTCATTTTTTTGCTATCGTTTCTCCCTTACAAGCATGCAAAACCACACATACCTATATTCTAACCAAAACATTTAATTTTATTCATATAAATGTCCAAGGATTACACATTTCAGTAACTGAGACTGGCTATGATACATCTTTAAAAGTCTTTCAACAATGACACCAGGGAGACATTTTGGAGGTCTGTATGAGGAGGAGTTGCACTGCAGTGTGTATAAACAGTTTATGGAAGTAAAAGATTTTGTGTGCTACATGTTCATAGAAAGTTCTGCATCCTCACTGCATCACTCACTAGTAGTGACTAAACTAACACTGTGGCTTATAATGAGATGTTCTATCACCTTTGTCCAGATTGTGACATGAATATCAGGCCCAGCTAGGAAGAGTCTTTCAACATAGAGGGGCACTTTCTACTGTAGTTGGAGTGATAGGTTGGTGTTCCAGCTAAATTCTTGCTTAGAAGTAATTTTGCAAAGTTATTCTTTCAGCCACTCTGCAACCTTGACTGCTGGCCCCCCATTACAACAGTTCCTTATTTCTATGTTCTTTGCCTCATCTATTTTTTGTAGACTGCAAAACATCTTGGAGCTTGAGGAAGAAAGGGTTGGGAACATCAAGAATTTATGCTAAATATTAACGGGGGAGAATCTAGAAGGCATGTTGAGGCCCACCAAACTCATCTCATTTGGCTATTACATGATCACTGTTTGAATGCAATGTCTTCAGCAGCAGCCATAGACTGCAGTCATGTATCGGTATTCCTGCCCCTGCTAACAAAAAATGTTCGGCATGAGTGATCTTGACTTTTTTACCTGGGGAAGGCAAATGCATACACTGGAACTTCTTGTATGTTGCTTAGCCTTTTTTCTCTCTGTTAGCTTATGGGACATTTCAGTTGACCTTCCCTGTTGAGGCAGCAATTGCTCCCCTGGCACGGATGCTTGTGTATACCACTTCACCCAATGGGGAAGTCATCGCCAGTTCAGCAGATTTCCAGGTTGAAAGCTGCTTCCCCAATAAAGTGAGTATAAGTCAGGGTTTATGCAAGCCATGTTTGTCTTGTGGCCAGTAGTTCAGTTATCAGTTCCAGAATGGAGGCAGAATTCACAGTGGGCTCGTGAAATGGTCTGACCAGATGTTGACTGAAGATTAGTAACCAAAATTCCAGAATAAGCTATAAATCCATAACTATAAAAAGTGGAACAAGGCAGAATAAGAAAAAGAATCATTGGTCATTATTAATTACATTGGTCAAAGCTGAATATATATTAGAAGAGCTGCAAGGCACTAGGAGAGCTCAGTTCACAAGGGTAGGTATTTCAATATTATAGCATATAACTGCGTCTGGAAAAGTGGTTGCTTTAACTTCCTTTTGGGGTTGCAGGTCAGACTGAGTTTTGTACCCAAGGAAGGTCTTCCTGCCTCCAACACTCGCCTGCAACTCCATACCTCACCAAGGTCCCTGTGTGCCCTCCGTGCTGTGGATAAGAGCGTTCTCCTCATGAAGCCTGAAAATGAGCTGTCTCCCAGCTCTGTAAGTCTTGGTTATTTCTGGTAATGAGCAAGTATAAGCATGAACCGATTCTTCAACCATAATTAACACCACTATGGACATGGGGCCATGTATTTTTATAGCTGCATTCACCACACTTGTTTTTTAGAAGCTGGCTTTTATCAAAGGAGTGTTAAGAAATGTCTGTGTCCCAGTGCTGCTGACCTGCCACACCTTTCCCTGGTTGTTTGCATTTCCCCAGGTGTACGATCTTCTCCCACTGAAGGAAATCCGGGGTTATAGTTTCAAGGACTACTACCTGGAAGAAGACAATGTAAACCCTTGTGTGTCGCTTGACAACATATTATTAAATGGATTTGTCTACATACCCATTTCTCCTGATGGTGAGGGTGATGCCTATGACATTATCAAAGTAAGCTCCAGCCTCTTGTTTTAATTTGTTATTCCTTCTTGGAATTTCCTCTTCTTCCCTGTCCTGCATGGTTTTTCAGTGAACTTTGCTTTGAGCTTGATAATTTTGTATGCACGACAATAACCAGGCCCAGGACTTGCACCTATGTAGCACATCATTGGTACCTGAGTGCTTCTCTGAACCATTAAAACTTTGAAGGGTCTCCTCATTTCTAGTAGAGATACCTGTGAATGGGCTCAAGTCAGGAAACAGTCCTGAGACCTGACCCATGGTACCATAATATCAGAACCCCTTCCTCAGTCATGCATGTTCTCTCTCTACCTGGTGTAGATAAGTCTTTAATAAAGTGCCAGTTACTTTGATAATCCACAAACACACCTATACACATCTAGAGAGTCCTGCACGAAACTTTTTGGGTAACCTCAATCTAATGCTTTTCACACATGTCATTTTCACTCAGGCAGATGTCCTCTGTGGCCTTAGCTTTCCATCTGATCATGCCAAGATTTAGCCTTAGGATGAGTATAACATGATAAAGCCTCAACATCTGGGTTGAACCAGTCTATCTGGCACTTATATACAAGCCTTTGTTATTCTGATTGATACTAGACATAAGTACATCTATTCTTGACGTATTAAAACTAGTTTCTTTTCAAAATTGTGTTTGCATATTTTTTGCTCTTCTTTCTCTTTTTTTACTAGGAATTGGGCTTAAAAGTCTTCACTAGCAGCAAGATCCATAAGCCTGAAATCTGCCAGCATTACCCAGGACACATGATGGAAAGAAGTTACAGTAGTTCTAGTAAGAATATGTCCTTCATTTTACCTCCCACACAACTACCTAAAATTTACCACCCTGCTTCTTTCCTTCCCTCTGCTTCTTTGAATATTAATGACACCATGAAGACCACATTCTCTTGTCAGATAATACTGACCTAATTCAGAATCACTCCCTTCTGGCCTCAATCCTGAAATATGAAACTGATCACCTCTGCCTGCCTTTCCCAGCGAGACAGATGTGCCTGGCTAGAACTGTGTGTGCCTGGTGACTCCCATGCCAGCCTCTACAGCAGGGATCCTGCAGGCACTGAGACAGTCTGCCTTCATTGGACGGACTGTGCCAGCACAAAGTAGTGGCTTTTTTCCATCATATCTGAGTCCAGCTATGGAAATCTGAAAAAGGAGTCTTTACTTCTAGGTAGTCACATTCTAGCAATAACTAGAGGAACAACTAGGGCAAAAGTGGGCCAAGATAAATGAGAAGGTGGTAAAATTCTGTGGGCAGATATTTTACCACTGGAGGCTGAGAAATTTGGTTCTGTTCCCGGCTTTCCCACTCACATGACTATAAGAGGCTGGATAGATCACATCACTCCTCTGCAGCTTCAGTGACTGTGAAGATAGAATAATGATTTTTTTTCTTTTTTTTCTGACTAGATCTGAGATTAGAAAGGCTATATAAAACACTCTTACCTATATCACTTCCAGTCACTGTCTTTTCTGGTGCAGTATCTCAGCTCCTATTAAAAAATGATACCTTTTGGTCTGGTGATAGCCTTCGATTCATAGAAGATCAGATCTTTGGTTTTGAAATGCAGGATTTGTCTCCAGAGCATGGCCTGAGACAGCTAGCTCCTTTGAGAAGATACAAAGTCTTCTGAGGCTGATGGATGAGGCACAACACTATGCAACACTGTGAGAAAGCTAATGCATTTATTTGCTAGTGGCCAGAGATGTAAAGACCCATATTCATCTCCAAAGAATCTTAGATGGAGGAGGGGAGGGCTAAGTATTTTTTAATACTTATTTTTTAATAAACTATGTGCAACTAATATTTGGAGGCAGTAAGTTCCACATTTGACTCTGTATTGCAATAGAAATGCAATACCCTCAATAACATCATCACTCATGGCTGTTTTGGATCTGCTGAATCTGCTGGCAGTTGGGGAATGCCAAGTTGGAATAATGCTCAACTCCATCCCATCTCTGTAAGAAGAGCAGCAACATTAGGAAAAATGAAATATTGAGGTAACAACAGAGAAATACATTTGTTTCCAGTGGCCAAGGTTTCAAAGTTGTTCTTTCAATTTTAAAATTTTAGCTAATAACCGCTACCTGGAATGAAAGTATCCTCCTGATTTGGAATGGAGTTTGACATGTCTTTTCCTTTCTTCCTGTCCTTGAACAAATTTGCTAGTCTCTGCATTGAATCTGCTTGAAGATTTGGAGTATGAAATAGTGGATCATATGGCTGCTGGCAATCCTGTGGAGACCGTCCGGAAGTATTTCCCTGAGACATGGATCTGGGACATAGTTTCAGTGAAGTAAGTGTTTATGGGAATGCAGAGTGTGGTCAATGGGGAAAAACCTTGGAAGATATTTAAGCCTCAATGGAAGTATCAGTATTTCAGTGAGAGGAGGTATTTCTAGTAGACAGAGGGATTTTTTCAAGGTCACTAAGTATAGGATGCTTTGGGACTACATGCAAAAGCCAGTGCCCATATCCCAATGGTCAGGAGTTTGCTGTCAGCAGATGTTTTTCAGTAGGTTGAGAAAAACATAGATGGTCACTAGAATATAAATGAAAACTTGTTCTCTGTCCCTCACCAGCTCTGAGGGAAATGCTGATCTAGATGTGACCATCCCTGACACCATCACCGAGTGGAAAGCCAACGCGTTCTGCACTTCGGCAGACACGGGCTTTGGCCTGTCCCCAACAGTGTCCCTCAGAGCCTTCCAGCCCTTCTTTGTAGAGCTCACCATGCCCTACTCTGTGGTGCGTGGTGAGTCCTTCACGCTGAAAGCCACCGTTTTCAACTACCTGACTGCCTGCATCAGGGTAAGACACATTCACAACTTTGCTCAGTCTGACAGCTTAGGGAGTGCTACAGTGGGCCACTTATAACATGGTTTCCCAAGCCAGATGACTGATGTCTGACTGTGATTTCACATAGATGTACATATGTAGGAATTTTTGGTGTATTTATTGATGGGGAAATATATTTTTCTGACAAAGTTTTGAAAGCTGTGTTTGATTCGTAACTTAAAGCTCTACTGCTGAGGCCCTCAACCTTGTCATCACTGATTTATGTCATTGTGCTATAGAAATATGAAACCTGAGTTATCCATAGACCACAGCATCATTGCATACCCACATGGAAATTCCGGGTTCACCAGAGTGGATATCTGTGTTCAGCCTTCAGTCTCATCTCATATAAACATCTTGCAAAGTATCATGCCAGATTTGCTGGAATATGCAGACTTCCTGTGATTTATTGCATCTGCCCCTAAGACACTGAGCTGAGCTAATTCGCTTCACTATTCTTATCTGCATTCTTTCACCAACAAAAAAGATGAGAGAATTTGGGAGGTGATTCGAACAAAATCTCAATTACCTTTGCTCAGTTTTTTTATAAATATGGATTTTTATTCAAAAAGGAATGAAGCTGAAACAAGGAGGGGCACTGATGCAGCCATTCCAATGCACTGTCATTTATGTCCCTGTCTTTCCTGTTTTGTTTGCTACTTTCAGGTTCCTTATTCCACTTTTCCCTTACTAGCTTTCCCGCTGCTAGTGTTTTACCTCTTCACCTAACTAATCATGAGGGGGATCTTTAATTCATGACTAAGTTTGTAATCATTGCTTTGCCTTCACTCACATGACTGGTCCATCCTCTCCATTTTCCCAGAATCAAATTCCTTTCCAAAGATACACATCCCGTTCTCTACACCCACCTCCCAAATCTCTTACAATTGTACACATCTCAGTTTTTTCCCACTTTATGACCCAGTTCTTGCTCTGCAATATCCATAAAGTTCTCATTCCCACAGTATAACCAGCTCCACTACCCAGTTCCATGTAGTGCACTGCCTCCAGCAACCCCAGCTTCTCTGCAATTCCAACCTTCATGACACCTCTCTGTACAACTGCAGGTGAGCATGTCTCTGGCTGAATCTGCTCATTTCCTGGCTACACCAGCAGATAAGCAGGAAGAATCCTACTGCATCTGCATGAATGAAAGGAAAACTGTGGCTTGGGCAGTAACACCAAGATCTCTAGGTAAGAGTCAAGAAAATACTGGGATCAGATATCTGTGGATGTCATCAGATCTTTGGTGTGAGGAGCTAGGTGACTCCAAACCTATCTGGAAAGATCTTGTGTATGCCAGAAGTGAGAAGTCCAACCCTGAGGTTGAGACACTACACTGGGATGCAGTTTCCAGGTCCAAAACAAACTATTTAAATTTTATGAACCTTTGTTCTCTTAACATTTGAATATAAATCACAAATTCCCTTAATGCATGCAAAGCACTCAGACATTCCTGTTCTGGAGCTGAGAATGTCTTAGCTTAATGTGGCTGGGTCTGCAATATTTTAATCAAAGCTTGCTTTCTCTGACGCCTCCCAGAACAAGACTGTTTGATTTACAAGACCTGTCCCTCCACTACTCTCCTTTGCTGATGGACTAACACCTGCTCAGGTGACCATCATGAAGGAAGTGGCCTGGAAGGCTTCAGCTGGATTAAGATAAAACGCTGTCTCAAGTTTAATTGTCCTCTTGGAAAAGCTTCTCTGTAATGCACCAGAGATTGCCCAGCACAAACACAACCCCACGTTTCCCTGGCTCTGCCCGGCAGGGCTGGCTGACCCCTGTTTCCTCCAGGGCAGGTGGAGTTCTCGGTGAGCACCGAGGCCCTGCAGAACCAGCAGCCCTGTGGGAACGCCATCGTGGAGACCCCTGAGAAAGGACGGAAGGACACGGTCATCAGACAGCTGCTGGTGGAGGTATGTGGGCTGCTGAGTTTGCTGGCACAGAAAAGTAACAATAATTTCATGCTCTGCAGCAACATTTGCTGTATGATAAAAGTGTTCTGGTTTAGCCATGATAGCAGCAATAATGTCTCATGTGACTCTTATTCTGCACACTTTTATAAAAGCAGTATTGATAAATCTCACACAGGCCAATAGAACCCATTACTCATAATGTTACCATCTAATAGTAAAAGCAGGGTATTACATTACATAGAAATAATAAGGCAGGCAATAATGACAGGTTTGTCCCAGACACATCATCTGGGAGATAAATGAGAACTCCTTGGTTTTACCTGTAATAAATCACAGGGATAGGCTGTAAATGGAAGACTTGCCAGAAACCTTATGCGTCTCCTCCAGCACACGGCCAGTACTCTGGAATATGGAACAGTCACCACAATCTACAAATATTTCCAAACAAAACTACCATCATTGTTTTGAATTGTTTTTATTAGACTTTCAAGAATGTTCAAAACAGTATGAACTAACTTTTTATTTTTGCATTCTTTTGTACATTTTTTTCTTAAGCAATATTTTGCAATTATAAAACCACAGCTTTTCCCATGATAAATAGTGAGTCATAAAGTTATTCCACAGTATAAGATTCCTTGTGATATTAATGGCAAACAAAAGTACTAGCTTGTTGTATAGTGAAATCTATCTAATATCACGTGTCATAATATTGTCAATCCTACGCATGACAAGAAGGAATAATCATATTTAATAAAATTAAGTCAGGAGTAATATATAACATTGCAACTCCTCCTTATATTGCAGACATTCCAATTTTCAGGAAGGCAGGGCTAAGATTCACGTAATATGTAACTTCAGAAAATGTTTTGCTAACTTGAATGCAATGATGGACCAACAATCCTATCTGTTATGCTGCTTTTTTTTTATTTATTTCACTTATTTACAAATTAATTTGATTGTACAGTGCATTTCATGTATCAGGGTATGAACAACTGTTAACATTTCCAGAAAACTTCCTATTTCATATATTCCTTCAGGAAAAGAGTGTTTATTTTGTTCTTTGAAGATACTGGAAGATCAGAACTGTAGTCTTTTCTCCCAGATGGCAGGGGAGTAAAAATAACTGAACAAGCATTAAAGTGACTTCTGTCGGGGTATCTGACAGATTACTGGTCTTATCCTGTTATTGTAATGAGGTAATTAATCTACAGCAAGCCCTGACTGGATAGAATCTGAGATTAGCATCCAAGGCTGAACAATTAATTAGTGGGGGTGGATACAGTGTAACTTGCTTGGGGTGGAGCTGCATGGTCCCAAACACATGGATGTCAATGTCCCTGCAGCCAGCAGCACATCCCAGAGAGAGAGAAGGGAGTGTGCCAGAGTCCCTGCGGCATCCTCTTGCCCCTCGGGAAACCAAGCCTCACTGAGACCTAGTTGGGAAACAGGATATTTTTTTCACACAGGAATTTCTCAGCTGGAAAGGAAAATTTTTCAAATAGTTGCAGTTTGTATGTTTTAATTTCCTGTTGAAATGTTCAAAATCAAACAAAACAAAACAATGGATTTCTCATTTAGTTGCATTTCACAATGACATACTGAAACAAACAAGAAGGTGCCTTTTCATACAGAAGCATTTAGCTCTGTCATAGTTTATCCTAAAAGCTTTTCCTTTTTTTCTTTTTTTTTCCTCTACTCTTTTAATCTTCTTCTGTCTTTTCATACGGAAGAATGAGAGACAATGCCTTTTAACTGTGTGAGAAAGTGAAGGTGTTGTTTACATGCTGAAAAAAATTTTCAGCTGGCAAAAGTTAGGAACTGGTAATGAAGCAATGGGAACTGTCCTATATGGAAGTTAAAAAAATTTTACGTGAGGATCTCACTAAAATAAACTCTGAAAAAATATATTTTCTAGTAAATATTTGATTCCTGAGTTTTATGCAGAATGTTTTCAACAAGCTGAACAGGAAACAGGGCTTCTTTGCTGACTTCAAAAATTAGGCTAGAAGTTTTTGAAACAGAGGGATACAATCACCAGGTAACTGTGGCATGTATTTAAATTTTGGGTGTTGCAATGTGTCACTTGTGAGTGCATTGGAGTGTTCTAGTTGCCACCTAAGTTCTTGCGTATCACAGGACAATTTATAAGTATTTTGTTTTCTTAGCGTCCTTTTTAGTTTCCCTCTTGATATTTTTTCCTTTTCTTTGTTGTTGTTGTTTCTCATTTTTTGCTTTTTTTCTTGCTTTTTTCCCCAAGCCAGAAGGGACTGAGGTGGAAACTACCTACAATTCTGTGCTCTGTGCATCTGGTAAGAGCCGTTTGCTTTCAAAAACGTTCTTTGCTGAGGTAGACACTAAAGACAAAAGAGAGAAGACGAGGTTTGTGAATGCTCCGCTCTGAGAAGAAAGGTGTAGGGATCTGATAAAATCGAACAAACTAGATGTATGTCCAAGTAGTAGTGAAACTAATTTTCCCTAAAGGAGAAGAACTGAGGCTGTAATAGTCCCTGCAATTACAGAGGCAGAAACATATCTCTCAGGAACTGAGGCTGGCCAGGTCCCTGTAGGGAGAGAATATCCAGGATTTAATAGGGTTATCTCTAGCGTCTTTCATGCAATGGGTGTAAAAATCACAAACCCGACGCTGCAGTAAGACAGGTCTGCCCACCAAAGCAGAAGAGGCCAGAAAAATAGGCTGGAAAGTGGATTTTTCAGTCAAGGCCAGCTGATAGTGCCATGTAGAAGTCCATGACAGTCTGTGTCTGAGGGTATTGCAGGCCCAACACAAAGTCTGCAGGATGGGAAGCTTCCACAACAAAATTATAGATTAATAGATTTGTTGAAGGCAGGAAACCCCTGTGCAAGGGACGGTGTCTCACCCTCTTAGCTGGTACTCATGCATGTAGATATATTTGGAATTGTAACCAAATTGATCTGTTTTTTATCCCAGAAAAGTCAATGTCAGAGCCATTCTCCCTGGTTCTCCCAGAGACTGTGGTGGATGGCTCAGCCAGAGCATATTTCTCAGTGCTAGGTAAGTGAAGCATTCTTAAAGTGTCACATGCTGTTTTGAAACACTGCTATGTTTCTTCAGGCTGTGCTTGGTCCACTGGCAAGCCCTGAACTGCGCTAATTTACACTGGAAATTGTCCCATTCCCCAGGCGACATCATGGGCACTGCCATGCAGAACCTGCACCAGCTCCTTCAGATGCCATTTGGCTGTGGGGAGCAGAACATGGTCCTGTTTGCACCCAACATCTACGTCCTGGACTATCTGAACAAGACAGGGCAGCTGAGTGAGGAGGTCAAATCCAAGGCCATCGGATACTTAGTGAGCGGTGAGCTGGGACGCGGCTTTTTCTTCTCTACTCATTCCTTCCCTTGGCAACTGGATAAGGACACTATTAGCCGCTAGCAGGTATGATCTGGAGGAGGTTGTCCTGGTGCATTAAGGGAACGTGTGTTAGGTCAGGTGTATATAATACAGTATCTACAGGAGACAGAATCCTGCACTCAGGTGGAGGTGCAGGGTGAGAGAGAACAGCATCCAAACAGGAACACAGAAAAAGTCCAGGACTGGCAATAACTCAGAGTTCTCTCCGTAAGAAAAGGGATAATCAGGCTGCAACCATTAATCATGGCAGCTGCTTAGGTAGATCTCAGACCCTCCTTAGGATTAAGGTTTAGAAAGTGTCACTCACCTTTGACTAGGCCAGAATTTTAACACACTCGCTAGGACATGTTGGCAGACATGACACCGGTATGTATGGACACAGTAGGTATCTGCTGACTAACAAGGGACTGGTTTTACTCAGTTATTTTGCAGAAAAAATTGCACTTCCTCCAATGAAAATTATCCTTTTTTCTACATCCCTATCCTGTGTGGGGCTCACCTTTGTATTCAGTTCTCCTTGGGAACTGTTTTCCCATTTGTCTCAAGTCTGGGATACATTTACATCTCCTTATGAAGTCTAGGGCAGACAGTGTCGATGACTGCAGATACCCAGTTTCCAGGTGTTTTAGGAGAGAGGAAGAGCACAAGGATGGAGGTACTCAGAGCTATGGGTTTATCTGAACTTCCATTGTAACACTGAGCAGCGCGGCTTATGCTTGTACCATAAGAAGGGTGACGCTGTGTCCCATGTCTGCTACATTTCCTTTGCATGGCTCCTTGAAAAGTACTGTGACAACAAAAATATTCTTCCACTCTTTATTTCAGGGTATCAAAGGCAATTGAAGTACAAACACTGGGATGGTTCTTATAGCACCTTTGGGCCCCGCTATGGGCAAGTTGGGAATACCTGGTAAGACTTCAGTACCACTGGCTTTTCATGCCCTCCTTTTCCTCAGTGTTCTCTTGTGCTTGGTCATTGTGGAGGTTGAAATGGAGGTGGAGATAAAATTATAATCATGGCATTATAGGATAATCATGTGGGATAACTGAGCAGGGAAGGATGCTAAGGGAGCTGCCTTCTAGGTTTGCAATGCTGCACTGATAGCTACTTACCTCCTCTGACACCCTTCTTCAGCTCAAGTGAGGGTGACCTACAGGGTGCCCTTGTTAGCAGAAGGTGCTGATGAATCCCCAGAGCACCGTTGCCCACCTATCTGCAGCCCTCAGGGCTATGAATGACAGGCTCCATTCACTATTGGTCCCTATCTCACCACGTCGCTAAACTAGCTCACAGTTTCCAACCAGCCCCATATGAGCAAATCCTGTAGCTTCTACTGCTTTCCTCCAGAACAGTGACACCCACATGGGCCCGATGACCTATGATGGATACAGGGCCTGCTCAGGATGTCTCAGTTCCCTCTGTCACTTTCAGGCTCACAGCCTTTGTCCTCAAGTCCTTTGCCCAGGCCCGGCCTTACATCTTCATAGATGAGAAGCATATCCAGGAAGCTTTGGTCTGGCTCACTCAAAAGCAGAAGGAGAACGGCTGTTTCCGCAGTTCTGGGACACTCCTGAACAATGCCATGAAGGTAACGTGTCTGCCTGGTTGGCTCCACACAGGCTTTGTCAGGCTGGAACTTGACCATAAGTCACTCTGGGATCAACACAGCTATTTCAGCCCTTGGGGTTTGGGCAGGAGAGGGAGTTAAATATGTGAGCACAGAAGATAAATATGTTATCACAGAAGCAGGAAGAAGCCAACAGCAACTTCTGAAGAACTTCCTATGAGAAGAAGGCTAGGAAGAACTCCCTGCAGGATGTAGATATGTAGCACAGAGAGAAGCCAGTGGTGCTGTGTGGGATCAACATCTGCTTTTGTGGTTCCCTGCAGGGTGGAGTGAATGACGAGATCACGCTGACGGCCTACATCACTATTGCATTGCTGGAGATTCCTCTGCCTGTAACCGTATGTGTCTGCACCCTCAACCCGAGCCACAGATGGTACTAACCTCCCCTACCAGTGGCCTCCCAGATTATCAAGTCCCTTTACTTTTTGAAAGAAGAAATCCTGTCTGAATATAACAAGGACGATTTTCATCTCCCTGTCTGAGCCTAAAAGCACCACTGAATGCAAAGGGGTTTGTCAGAATCTGATTGGGATATGGGTGCATTTCAAGTTAAGCTGCACAAACTCCTGAGCATAGCACAGCCCTTAGGTATTTAATGCTATTGGCAGGCACACAGAGTATTTCTATAAGTAAAATAAGCTATATTAGACCCCTCATAAAAAACTTATTAGTACTGTCATCACCATGTATTTCTACTGCCACATCCTGTGATTAGACTGAATTCCTCCCCAACACTTACCCTACAAACAGTAGTAAGCATAGGAAACCTTAGGTGAGGCATAGACCCAACCATTTTTATTTTTATTTTTTGCTTTCTCAAGAGCAGCTGAATTGCTTCTCCAAAACTGACCACAAAAGATTTCATCTTCCAGTACATACCCAGTGAAGGCAAAGTACAAAGCCACTGAAAAAATAAGTCTTTTCCTTCTAGACCATTCATTAAACTGTAAATGTGCTGTTAGGCTTCAGATCACGGCATGCCCCCCTGCAGTGTTATTGCTTCAATTTTATACCAGTTTTTCTATCACAAATGAGGAATAGTCATACGTCTTGCCGAAAGGTCATGGGGTCACAGTGTCTGTTACTTAACACTATGTAAAGTAGCTACATTTTGCTTTGCTGTAGCAATTGTGCTCTTAAACCATAATTGCGATTCTGGCTTCAAAAAGACATGCATTGTTGATGTTAACATGTCACAAAAAATATTCTAGAAAATGGAAAAAATATATTCTTTCTTGCACAGAGATAGAATTTACCTCCAAACTAGAAGTTATGTTATCAAGTTCCAGCAAAATGAAATTTTTTCAAAAGGCCCTGGAAAACAGGAACTAAACAATAAAAAGGAAAGGATAGGGCAGAGGCTGAAAGCACAGAGCAGTCTCAGGGTGATAGCTAGAGGAGGAAACATCTACAGAGAGGAAGTGTATCAGAGAACTCCCCCTTCCCTTAAACACTATCAGGCCAGTAATTCTTCTCAAGGCAGAACAGTTGGAGTCTGTACAGCTTTGCAGTCTGTAAATCCAACTTGAAAAAAACACATTGCAACAAGATGTATTAAAGAAAAGCAGATACAAGATAAGGAACAGCCTTTGGCTGCCCATTCATTCCAGTGGGTATTGAACCTGGAGGTGAAGGAATACACAATGGTACAATCTTTGTCAGACAGGGGAGTGGGGATATCACAGCTCCATAAGTACCATCTAATTCTATTGTTCGAAGATGGACCTCAGTGTGAGCTCTGGCTGCTCCAGCTCAGTCTCTTTCTCCTCCCAGCACTCGGTGGTGCGTAATGCTCTGTTCTGCCTGGAAATGTCAGCAGATGAGAAAGAAAACCATGTGTACACCAAGGCACTGATGGCGTACGCCTTCGCCCTGGCAGGGAAGGAGGAGAAGCGGAAAGCATTGCTTGGCTCACTTGAAAAGGAAGCCGTGAAAAAAGGTGAGTGCTGCTGGTGGGATGTCTCTTTCTTCCAACCCACTGGCTTTACCTCTTCCCTTGCTAAAATAGCCTTTGTCGGTGGGGCAATGGCTGCAAGAAATGGCTTCTGAGGGTGGGGAAAGGTGGAGGGAGAGGAAAGACTTGTGCAAAGGGGTTACGTTTTTGAGAACTGCCTCTCAGTGCCCAGTCCTACCTCTCTGCTCCAAGGCAGTTCACCAGGAAGCACCAGGCACCGTCCCCATCGGTGCTGAACTAAAGGCGTCTCTCCTACTAGCGTCTCTCCTCAGCACGCGCCTCTTGCCACACCAGGCACCGTTTAGCAAAGGCTTAGCTATGTTTATGGCCTCTCCTTCCTTCCAGTGCATGTGCTCAACCTGGAACACAGCTGACCTTGCACAGCACAAGGGATGATAAGTCAGAGAAGAGCTGCATGTGCTGAGCAAGAGAATGAACATAGAGGACATTTCGGAGGCCATAACATAAGCTCTGAGTCTTCTGGGAAATAACGTAACAACTCAGAAGCATTCTGGAAAAGTCAGGCTGGACAGTGGGTTGGCCCAAGCGTTGGGCAGCAGGATTGTGAAGGAAATACCCCCAGCACCTTTTTCCTTTTCCACCTGCAGCTGACTATCAAGCCCTGCTCCCAGTCGTTGGGTCATTTTGCCTCACAGAGCTTGTCACTGCCTGACCCTGGCATCTCTACTTAGAAAGGGAAGGGGTGCCAGCCTGGTGCCCTGATGATCTGCTTAGGTCCCTGTTTCCTTGAGGTGCCCAAGCCCATAAGTGCCTCCATGAATCTGGAATCTAGGCCAAAGTGGTATCCTGAGGACTGAGCCTCAGCAGTCTCAGACTAGGTGCAGCACGTGAAGAGTTGTCTAAGCCTTCCCATTTCATCCTGCACGACAGATGCATCCTGGGGGCTCTGTCCTCCCAGCTGGATCGGCAGCAGATCAAGAACTCCCTTGCCATAACTGCTAATAATTGCTTGTTGTCTTGTCTCCACGCTCCCTGCCTTCTGTGAAGATGGGTCTGTGCATTGGCAGCGGCCTGGGAAAGAGCCAGAGGTTGATCTCCCGTACTATCGCTACCGAGCTCCCTCTGCTGAAGTGGAGATGACGGCCTACGTGCTCCTTGCTCACCTCTCCACGCACCCGGCACCTTCCCAGGAGGAGCTGTCATTCGCATCTCTGATTGCAAAGTGGATCAGCAGTCAGCAGAACCCCAACGGAGGCTTCTCCTCCACCCAGGTGAGCTGCTTTCCCCCTGCGACCACATCAGTGTCAGACAATGGGAAGTGTCAGAGACTGAGATGGGAGCACAGGAAGGGCAGGCACTGTAGCCTTGCAGTATATCACTGCAGTTTCTACCCTAGCTGCCAAGTTCCCAAGAGGCCAGAGACCAGTATGTCAGGTCCTGCCCCTAGGAATGACTGGTATTTTGATTAACGACCTGGATTTCTTGAGACAGTGGGGCAGAATGGCAGGGACCCAAGGGACGCGCATCTGTGCCATTGGAGAGGGCGTGCGCTGCAATTTGTTTGTGCACAAAAAGTTGCTGCTTCACCCTGCGGCGAGCGAGTGAAGGCTGCGCAGAGCTCCACGCCAGGGAGCTCGGGAACATGCAACTGCTGTGCAGAGGACACAGGAAGGGAACGGAAACATGCAAAAGCTGCTCGTTCCCTCTCTTCTTTGTACTTACAACTGGAGAAAGTGAAGAACGGAGGGGAGGGTGCCTATCGACAGCAAAGGGCAGGCTGTGGCAGGGCAGGCTGTGGCAAGGCTAACTGCATCCCCCTGGGTGCTGGGACCCATCTCTTTCAGGACACAGTGGTGGCTCTCCAAGCCCTGTCCCTGTACGGAGCTGTCACCTATGCCAAGAGCGGAGCAGCTTCCAAAGTGACCTTGCGATCTGGAGGGGACTTCCAGCAAGACTTCCAAGTGGATCCCACAAACCGGCTGCTGCTCCAGCGCGTGCCCCTGCCCCAGGTGCCAGGGGAGTACAGCACGGAGGTGTCTGGAGATGGATGCGTCTACCTGCAGGTGAGGGTGATGGGGGCAGGTGGCATCCTGGGGGGAGAGACCCTTGCCAGGCAGGAGCCTGGGAGAGTACAGAAGGCACAGCGGGGAGGGGAGGAGTGGGAGGGAAGGCTATGGGGGAGGGAAGAGGAGAAGAGGAGTAGAGGTGCGTGGAGGAAGAGTGGGAGGGAAGGATCTGCGATGTGGAGGAGCAGTAAGAATGGGAGAAGTGGGGCGGCTGGACGGGGAGAGGATGCTCTCTCTCACATGCTGAGCACACACGCACACACGCTCTCACAGAGCTGCTGGCTCTCCCCTAGACAAGCCTGAGGTACAACGTGCAGCCCACGCAGGAGGATGCACCCTTCATGCTCCATGTGTACACGATCCCAGAGACATGTGAGGACTCCAAGGCTCACAAGGTCTTTGACATAGGCATAAATGTCAGGTGAGTCTGCGTTTGGGTCTGAGCCTTCCTGAGAAGCCATGGGAGCTGGAGGAGGCCCGGCGGTCCAGGCTGAGCCAGCCTGGAAGCCCTGGAGGGGCAGTGCATCCCTGGAAAAGTGGGCAGGAAGCAGCTGGGCTGGGAGGAGAGGCTGTGGAGGAAGGACGTGTCCTGCAGTGGTGGAGCTGTGTGGGCAGCCCAAGGCTGGGCTAGTGAGAGGCTGCACAGGTGACTAGGAGGCCCTGGCATAGCTGGAGAAGGAGGTGCTGGACTGCCAGGACGTGGTGGGGTGGCAAGTGCTATGGAACAGGTGGAAGTGCCCCCAGCTTTGAGGTGCACTGAATCTTTGTTGCTTGGTTCTTTAGTTACACTGGGGAGCGCAATGGCTCCAACATGGTGATTGTTGATGTGAAGATGCTGTCAGGATTCATCCCTGTGAAGTCCTCTGTGAGGAAGGTAGGATGCTGTGTGAAGCATGAGTTGAAGCAGGGTTGACTAACTGGCTTCAGATCAGCAACCTCTTCCATGTCTGCTCTCTCCAGCTCTCACACACCTGGTTTGATCAGGTCCAACGGACAGAAGTGAGCAAAAACCATGTTCTGCTGTACATAGAGCAGGTGAGGAGTAACCCAGGGCTGCCATGGGGCACACAGTGAGCCCTGCAGCACAGTGGCGATAGCATGCACAGAGAGGAGAGCAGTGCTAAGCATCTCTGGGTTTGTAAACACAAAATACAGACGTGTCTGCCACTGACCTTGTCTCTGTCTCATAGGAGACAGCTCTGTCCCAGCCCTCCGCATCCTTTCCCTCTGCCCCGTGCACAGACAGGACCCTGACCTCCCCAGCAGCCAGAGCCTCCCCCAGTGTGGGGAGAGGCCCCAGGGTTTCCCCTTGGCCCTCGGCCAGGCCTGCAGCCCCCACACCCCCCAGGGCCTGGGCACGGGTGGCAGGGGAGAGGGAGGGAGCCCGGGGGCAGTGTGGAGGCACGGGGGAGCCCGGGGCAGTGCGGAGCTGCCCCTCGACCTCTGCCGCTTCCCTTCCCCAGCTGAGCAGAGAGACCCTCAGCTTCTCCTTCACGGTGGAGCAGGACATCCCTGTACAGGGCCTGAAGCCAGCTCAGGTGAAGGTCTATGACTACTATGAGACAGGTGAGTGCGGGGCTGGGGCTGCCCGTGGGAGCAAGAGTGGGCAGTTGGACACACAGAGGGGTGCGGGAGCTCTGGGGACCCACCATAGCCCCTGGCCTGGGCCCTTCCCCTTCCCCTTCCCCTTCCCCTTCCCCTACGCTGCCTGAGCTCTCTGAGTGCAGAGGGTCGTGGAGGGCTGGAGGCCACCGGCCTGCCCTCCTCCCTCCTGCTCCTGCTTCTGCTCCTGCTCCTGCCCGGGCAGGCCCCAGAGAACACGGGTGGGCAGGTCTGGGCTGTGTTGATGGTGTGAGGATCCCTGCATGGCTGCCCCCCACACCCACAGCTGCTGGGCAGCCCTCTTCCCCGGAGGGAGAGGGCGGAGGAGGCCATCTGACCCTGGCCCTCCAACCCCAGCACCTGCAAGGCCACTCCTGCCTCCGTGGGGAGAAGAGCTGTCCCACAGGGCAGAGCTCCGGGCGCTGCGGGTGCCGTCTTCGGGTCCAGCCCCAGGCCGCAGCCGTGCCCATGCTTCCAGGCAGCCCTGCTGCTCCTTCCATCTCTGCTGTCCCAGCTGCTACGCCAGGGTGGCAGCACCAGGGCTGCGTGCCCCCCCTTGGTGCGCTGGGAGAAGCTGCCTGAGCAGCCCTTGGGCATGCTGGGGTGGAGATCTGCTGGGGCTGCTGCTGTGGGGCAGCTCTGCCTTGCTGCTGCGGCCTCCAGACGGGGCCATGGCTGGGGCTCCTCCAGCCCAGCTGGGATCTCTGAGGGGGAAGCTGTGGGTGGTGGCAGCAGCCTGCTGTGGGGTCTGGGAGAAGCATCTCTCTGGCACCCATCCCTCTCTGCCAGGAGTGCTGAGGGGCTCTGACAGCCTGCTCTCTCCCTTCCCTTCTTTTTTCCAGATGAGTTTGCCACACAGGAGTACAGCGCTCCCTGCACCACAGGTAGGGTGCATAGGAACCCTTTCCTTCTTCAGTTTTCTACATCTTCATTGTATTTTTGGTCTTCCAGCCAGCGCTTGTCTGTTTCTGCTCAGTGGGCAATTTGGATGAGATCGGCCTAACTCACAGACAGATTTTGTATTCAAAACTGATAGCACAGGAGGCAGAATGTTGTTGACTCATTCAAAATCCACCATCACTGAATTCTCAGAGTGGTTTCCATAGTCAGGCTCTCCTGGCTTGAATGAAGGGTGCTTCCCTATTGTTCTGTTACTGCCCCTTGGACTTTTTCTTTGAATTCAAGTTTCTAACATCACTTTTGTTGTCTCAGTTTTTAGGTATCTTCTTGTCCTTCCTGAGACCTCCAGCTAGTGTAGCTGTGGCATCATGCTGAGGGGACTTGGGTCTTTCAAACCACCTGGCACACTCCTCCCCAAAAGCACTCTGTGTAGAGCAATAGAGCACATCAAGGCCACCAAAAGATATCTCATAAAGCAGCATGTCACAGTCTGACCTACAATGATTTTGTGCCATGTTCCAGAACCTCCTGCCCGTGCCTGGCATACCTTTTCACTAAAGGTGCTAATCTTAACCCCTCACCTCCTACTCTGAGCATGGAGCCATGCCTGCAGTAGGAAGTCCACATTACAGAGGAATCCCTCCCAACACTTGCTATTGAAGAGGTATTTGGCTCTTGTAGGAACTTGGGCTTGCCTCTCTTATATGGTGACAGAAAACTGCCCTGGTGGTAGATCCCCACCTGTACATACAGCCACTCATCTATGGGGGGGGGGGTGTCATAGTTCTCTAATACGGCACCCCAGCCTGCTTAGCAACTTTAACATGTTAGAGACCATTGCAGCATGCCTTTAAGCAATGCCATTCTCCTTGGATCCCAAGAGATGGCAAGTTTGCCTTTGGTAGCTACTATCCAGTGCAACAGCTGCTTCCTGCTCAGCTACCCTGCTGCCCAAGCAGGAGGGAGGGGTCTCTCAGGAGGCAGTTATTCCTCATGACCCTAGGCAGCCAGCCCTCAGTTTTGCTTTGGAGTCTGAGCTAGCAGGACAGAGAGGCTATGATCTGGGGGCATGCAAGGCTACATCTGTTTGGCTTAGGAGCATAGGTAATGTAGGAGCTTCTGTGGAAAGCCCTGACCAGCAATACTTCTCCTGTCTTATATGGAATCTTCCGGTATGAAGACTGGCAGGTCTGGCTCCCCAGCTGTTGCCCAGTTTCAAGTGTTTGGCTTCTGGAAAGCACTGAGATCCTGGGAAGTGGTTTGTCACAGGGCCTGACTGTGGCATCTGAGAGCAGAGAAAAAGTGATTTAGACTTGTGAAAGGCAAAAGCTTTGTCTTTTGCTGGTGGTAAATGGTGAAATTTATCTCCTTTTGTGTTCTTATCTGGTGTCTTGGAAAAGAGCCCAAGCTCTCACGCTTTTACTCCATACTGCTTGCTAACCTGGGTTGTGTCCGTAGGTACAGCTGTGTTCTGCTGATTCTGGCCCTACAGCCTCCCTTCATGGAAAGAAGGTGCATAAGTCCCAAGATAGACACTGAGTGGACACTGAAACGTTTCCAAAGGTTATGTACTCAACTGGCATATCTCTCTAACTCCTGTACCCTCCACTCTTCTTTCATCCTTGCAGAGGAAGTAGACCAGGACAATGCATGAAGGATACTCCCAGTTGCTGGAACCCACCTGCATCACTACCACCACACCATCTATGGAGAGGATGGAGTGACAGATGAATAGTGCCTGCAAGGAATGGGAAATGAACTTTACAAATAAATTAACTGTACTCACCAATGATTTTTGAACAGTTTATTCCCAATTCTGTTTTTTCCTGCTCAGCCTCCAGTTACAGCTTTAATCTCGCTGGCTTCTTAGGTTGAAGAGCATCCCATCCAGCCATGCCTATGTGCAGGTCAATAAGGCTGACAAGTGAGAGAAAAAAAAAAAAGAAGATCGAATTATTTCATTTGGAGTCAGCCTTTCTATTGCAGCCCTCTCAGCGTTATATACTCTGAACTTGTCATCTGAGATCCTGTCTAATCAGCAAATAAGGACAGGTACATCTTGAGAACAATTTCTTTCCCCTGGCTTAGAAACCATAACCTTGACTGAACTGGTCTTTGTATGCGCCTATCCATGTCTCCTACTGGTAGGCAGCCTGGATGATCAGCTAATCTTACATGAAATTCAACCTCTGTGATATGCCTCATAGACACCCCTTCCAGGATTCTTTCTTGTTTCTAGAAGAGTGGGAGGAGGTGCATAGTCTGCCCTCTTGTAAGATCAGAGCGTGCATGGGGGGCCAGGAGGGATGTGTGCATGCATTATGCCTTCAGCTGCTAACTTATAATGGCCTGTTCTCCAGCAGAAGCTTGGGCCTTCTTGTGGAAATTTCCATATCTTGTGACTGCTGCTTCTGGGAGATTCCCAAGGACAAGCTAATGGCATTTGCTAGTACGCTACCTACCTAAGTCTAGTTTAAATGGCACATTTATTTAAATCATAGAGTTGCTTTGGTGAAACTGTCCATAGTCATCTTCGATATCTCCAGGAATGCTCCCCTTTTCTTGTTGTTGTCCCATTAATTTCTGGTTTTAACTTTTGAATGGCAGAAAGATCTTACGTTTATTCTCATGAAATGGTTATTGTTAGATATCATGGCTTATTGTGCATCCAAAGTACACACAGCTAGTTGTTCCATCCAATTTGTTTTAGTGTGCCTATCCAAACAGCATTATTGAGAGCTAATAAAGTTCTTCATCTATTTTATTAGATATAAATATTATATCACTTTGTCTCTTGTGGTATTTGGTGTTTATTCACTCAAGACCTTTTTGACACTTCATATTCAGACAAGTCTATGGAATGAACTGGCTTCAGTGAAAACTGAGCAAAATTTCTAATCAAGCATGAATACTAATTGCATTTTGTTTCGATTTAGAAATAGTAAAACCATCTCATTTCCTACCACGAGGCAATTACTTTTCCAAAGTAACATAGTTTTTGGTTGTTGAATGAAACTATTTTGATTTTAGACCATTGTGATTTGCCTTTGAAGCATGCAATCCTTGCTCCATGGGGATAGAAGTTCAACGCTCAGACATTCCTGTACTTCCTTAAGGTAGCCTTGCTAAAGTTTTCTACGCAGCATGCCATGGAAGGCCTGCAAGTATGCGGCTTTGACGATTCACAGCTTAGTCAGGCAGAGAGATTTAACTGCTTTACAGATATGGGCTAGCCAGGGACCCCCAAACGACAAATGATGTGGCTGCCCATGGGCAACAGTTAGGTGTTGTCTAATTTAAAACCAGGTGGCAGCAAAACGTAGCGTTACCTCTTTCCATGATAGAAAGCCATTATCCAAATTTTGTGAATGGAACATACTCCAGTGATTTTTACAGACTTTTAAATTAAATAATTGTGATCTCTTTGTTTCATTTGAGGCAGAAAAAATTCAGCACCATAACCATGGTAGAGTACTCGCCAAAAAGTAAATGAAAATGAACTGTTGCCATCTACAGCCTGCTGTAAAAGAGGGTCTGTATTTGCAGGCCTGTGTCTGTATGTGCAAGTTTGCAGACCCAGCACTATTGAACCTGCTTGCCCTTAACTAACAGTCTCAGCTGGGGCTGTGCCTCTCTAGCATGGCCTGTTTCTCATGACCCCATAGCAGGGAGACAGCTATAAAAGCGGCCAGAGCAAACTGCTTTCCTCACACAGCAAGGAATTCTAGCTCATAAAGGGGAAAAAGGGTCTTGAGACACCCACGCAGACCATGACAAACCAAAGAGCTTCAGTGTCACTGAAACAAGTTCTTTGCTGCATTGGTGACTTACATTTTTGACAGCCTGGGCCTGCATACATAAAAGAAGCTGCATGAGGGACTCCTATAGGTGTATTTGCTTAAGCTTGTATTGGCAGGGTCAAAGGTGCCTCTGCACACAGAATCATGTAAATTAAATACACAGGGTGCCATATGACCTCCTGAACTAAGACTGATTGCCTCTGCATCCCTGGGAGAGATCTAGACTAGAGAGAGAATGTGATCATTTGGAAAATTGACATGCAAAAAGTTTAACCCAGAATACCAGATGGGAATCCAGGTCCTCTCCTCTGAATTCTGCTGAAGCAGTGTAAGCCTGGTTGTAAGGGTAAAAAAAAAAACCAAACCCTACGTTAAAATTACTCAAAAAACCCCAAATAGATCTCCATGCTTCCACTGAGGGGAAGAGGATAAAGTTATCATAAAAATGCAAGCAGTTCAGCTCATAAGGTGGTTCTTGGTTGAAATTCTGACTGATAACACTGTTATATTCCCAGTCCCTCTCTGATTTCACTTCAACTCTTTAGAAACAAGCCAACAATGTCTTCCGTGCTGGAATGAGAATGCCCACAGGTCTTCCTTTCACTTCCATCTGGCCTGCTGTAAAAGATCAGATTGGACAGGTTCACACTGTGCTTCCAACTCATAGCAGTGATTTCACAGTGGGATTTCAAAGTGGGATCAAAGGCGATATGTGATCAGAAGTTTATGTCCAAGGATTATCTTGCAGAAAACACACACTTTTAGAGGCAGGGAGCCAAGCTTCCAGTGCATAATGGATCAGGTACGATTTCCTCTCCTCCTGGAGAACTGGCAAGTATGGAGACAAACCTCCCCACTGCCAAAACCTGTCTGCCTCCTGGTATTCCTGGGGAGCTGCCAAACACCGCCTTGCCGTGGATGGCTCTGGATTTAAATCTCAGGCCATTACAGAGTCTGAGATATGGGTGGGAGGAAATACAAGACACAGTAACAAAAAATAAGGCCAGAGGCATCTGATGAGAATCAAGACAATTTATTTACAGTGTTACTTCCTTTTTGGTGTTGAGGTGTCCTCATCTAACATTTCAATAGGTCCCCTCAACAAGATCTTCTAGGGATAAAGACAGGCGATCTGATCTGGCAAGGCTCAGACAAGATGTGCTCTTCAGGCATTTCCCAGTTCAGCCTTTCCTGGAGGTGGGAAAAGGACAGTGTGAGAAAGTATCCTGGGGAAGCGGCGTCCAGAGCGCAGGCCATCTTCTCTGTGTTCTGGTGGCTATGCAAGTTCAAGCCCTGTTAAAATCTGGGAAACTGCTTCACCTAAAGATGCCCAGCTGCAGACAGATAACAGAATGGGAATGGCTGGCCACGTTCAAGATACCCATGCTACAGAGAAGGGAGCAGAGGCAGAGATATCCTGGAGATACATGAGCTATCACAGTACACATTCTGTCTCAGCACCTTGGTTTCCCAAAGGAAGGGAAAAAACATCCCAGGAAAGAGTGAAAGGTCCCCACCGAAGATATGTCAATAACATCAAGATTTCAACAAGATGTTTGAGAGACAATTCCTCAGTACACTTCTGTCTCTGCAGCATGGCAAATGTGGCCCTGAAAAGGGCAGAGACACAAAGGCTGAGTGTGGAGTTTAGGCCCAAGGGAGATTGCAATCTTACTTCTGTAACATGCACGCAGGAAAAGTCAAGTGCCTCTGTGCGAATCAAGGCACTAACACTGGGATTGCCACCGTCAGTGAGCCAAAATGAAAGCTGTATCTGATCTTACACAGGACATCAGGTGGCAGCATTGCTTTTCCTCTCGGTACTGAGGCATGCTAGAGACTTCAGTAGGCACAGTGAAGATAAATGCTGAGAATATACCCAGGCTCAGGAAAACCCAGGTGTGGAAACTCTTTCACGCAAGACATCCTGCAATAACCCATACTGGAACATCTCAGTTGTTCCTATGCACCCTACCTGTGGTGCAGGGAGCGCTGTACTCCTGTGTGGCAAACTCATCTGGAAAAGAGAAGGGAAGGGAGAGAGCAGGCTGTCAGAGCCCCTCGGCACTCCTGGCAGAGAGGGATGGGTGCCAGAGAGACGCTTCTCCCAGACCCCACAGCAGGCTGCTGCCACCACCCACAGCTTCCCCCTCAGAGATCCCAGCTGGGCTGGAGGAGCCCCAGCCATGGCCCCGTCTGGAGGCCGCAGCAGCAAGGCAGAGCTGCCCCACGGCAGCAGCCCCAGCAGATCTCCACCCCAGCATGCCCAAGGGCTGCTCAGGCAGCTTCTCCCAGCGCACCAAGGGGGGGCACGCAGCCCTGGTGCTGCCACCCTGGCGTAGCAGCTGGGACAGCAGAGATGGAAGGAGCAGCAGGGCTGCCTGGAAGCATGGGCACGGCTGCGGCCTGGGGCTGGACCCGAAGACGGCACCCGCAGCGCCCGGAGCTCTGCCCTGTGGGACAGCTCTTCTCCCCACGGAGGCAGGAGTGGCCTTGCAGGTGCTGGGGTTGGAGGGCCAGGGTCAGATGGCCTCCTCCGCCCTCTCCCTCTGGGGAAGAGGGCTGCCCAGCAGCTGTGGGTGTGGGGGGCAGCCATGCAGGGATCCTCACACCATCAACACAGCCCAGACCTGCCCACCCGTGTTCTCTGGGGCCTGCCCGGGTACGAGCAGGAGCAGAAGCAGGAGCAGAAGGGAGGAGGGCAGGCCGGTGGCCTCCAGCCCTCCACGACCCTCTGCACTCAGAGAGCTCAGGCAGCGTAGGGGAAGGGGAAGGGGAAGGGGAAGGGCCCAGGCCAGGGGCTATGGTGGGTCCCCAGAGCTCCCGCACCCCTCTGTGTGTCCAACTGCCCACTCTTGCTCCCACGGGCAGCCCCAGCCCCGCACTCACCTGTCTCATAGTAGTCATAGACCTTCACCTGAGCTGGCTTCAGGCCCTGTACAGGGATGTCCTGCTCCACCGTGAAGGAGAAGCTGAGGGTCTCTCTGCTCAGCTGGGGAAGGGAAGCGGCAGAGGTCGAGGGGCAGCTCCGCACTGCCCTGGGCTCCCCCGTGCCTCCACACTGCCCCCGGGCTCCCTCCCTCTCCCCTGCCACCCGTGCCCAGGCCCTGGGGGGTGTGGGGGCTGCAGGCCTGGCCGAGGGCCAAGGGGAAACCCTGGGGCCTCTCCCCACACTGGGGGAGGCTCTGGCTGCTGGGGAGGTCAGGGTCCTGTCTGTGCGCAGGGCAGAGGGAAAGGATGCGGAGGCCTCAGAGGAAAATATCAGTAAGCCTGAAAGGTCAGCAAAAGTCAGTATGGGATTTGGTCCTATTCTTGTCAGAGCCATGGTAGTTTTGATTCCCAGATTTTTTGCCCTATGTGGCCAAATGTCCTGATGCCTTTGTTTCTGACCTGTCCTCGCTCCCTACAGATACTCACCTTTTCCAGATACACTAGGATATGGTTGGTACTCAACTCTGTGCGCTCAAAAACAGGGCGGCTTTCCAGCTGAAGAAAAGAGAGCAAGCTGTTACTGTGTTGAGGGCAGTCTCCCTGTGCCCCTTGCACAGCCCCGTGGATGGGATGTACTGTGGATGAAACACTGGGGTACTCAGGGAATTAATTCTGCAGTATGGACCTGCCTCCTTGGTGTGCCACTACGTATTGTGGTCCCCAGGCCTTCCCTTCACCGACCTGGCTGATTAAGTATGGCCTGGCTCCAGCAGGGACTGAGCACTAGTTCAAGCACAATGATCGAACAATTCAATGAAAATACATTCCTTCTGGCTTGCTAGTTCTGCACTATCTTATGATCACCTTTATTTTCCAGACCATGCACCTCTTCAGCATCTCAAACAGTGACCCAAGACCTAAACAGTTATAATGCTGTAAGGTGGTGTCAGATCAGCAGGGGGGCAAAAGGAAACAGCACTACTTTCAAATGTCCTCTGCAGAGACAAAGGTTTAGGCAGCTATCGGAACACAGTGATAATAAAGGTGTCCACCACCAGTTTAATTGAAATTATGTAGTCTGTTTTTCCAACATCCTTCACATTGTCTCCCCTTGTGCTGGCATTGAGCCAGGTATGAAAAGAGAACACTGTACACAGCAAATGTGCAGATCACAATGGCAAGATCACGTTGATTCCAACCCTGAAGCCCTCTAGTTTGCTACAGGCACTTGGATGGTGTCTTGAAGATAAGAAGTTGGATGCTGCTTGCTTGACAAATAGGCTCCTACCTTCCTCACAGAGGACTTCACAGGGATGAATCCTGACAGCATCTTCACATCAACAATCACCATGTTGGAGCCATTGCGCTCCCCAGTGTAACTAAAGAACCAAGCAACAAAGATTCAGTGCACCTCAAAGCTGGGGGCACTTCCACCTGTTCCATAGCACTTGCCACCCCACCACGTCCTGGCAGTCCAGCACCTCCTTCTCCAGCTATGCCAGGGCCTCCTAGTCACCTGTGCAGCCTCTCACTAGCCCAGCCTTGGGCTGCCCACACAGCTCCACCACTGCAGGACACGTCCTTCCTCCACAGCCTCTCCTCCCAGCCCAGCTGCTTCCTGCCCACTTTTCCAGGGATGCACTGCCCCTCCAGGGCTTCCAGGCTGGCTCAGCCTGGACCGCCGGGCCTCCTCCAGCTCCCATGGCTTCTCAGGAAGGCTCAGACCCAAACGCAGACTCACCTGACATTTATGCCTATGTCAAAGACCTTGTGAGCCTTGGAGTCCTCACATGTCTCTGGGATCGTGTACACATGGAGCATGAAGGGTGCATCCTCCTGCGTGGGCTGCACGTTGTACCTCAGGCTTGTCTAGGGGAGAGCCAGCAGCTCTGTGAGAGCGTGTGTGCGTGTGTGCTCAGCATGTGAGAGAGAGCATCCTCTCCCCGTCCAGCCGCCCCACTTCTCTCATTCTTACTGCTCCTCCACATCGCAGATCCTTCCCTCCCACTCTTCCTCCACGCACCTCTACTCCTCTTCTCCTCTTCCCTCCCCCATAGCCTTCCCTCCCACTCCTCCCCTCCCCGCTGTGCCTTCTGCACTCTCCCAGGCTCCTGCCTGGCAAGGGTCTCTCCCCCCAGGATGCCACCTGCCCCCATCACCCTCACCTGCAGGTAGACGCATCCATCTCCAGACACCTCCGTGCTGTACTCCCCTGGCACCTGGGGCAGGGGCACGCGCTGGAGCAGCAGCCGGTTTGTGGGATCCACTTGGAAGTCTTGCTGGAAGTCCCCTCCAGATCGCAAGGTCACTTTGGAAGCTGCTCCGCTCTTGGCATAGGTGACAGCTCCGTACAGGGACAGGGCTTGGAGAGCCACCACTGTGTCCTGAAAGAGATGGGTCCCAGCACCCAGGGGGATGCAGTTAGCCTTGCCACAGCCTGCCCTGCCACAGCCTGCCCTTTGCTGTCGATAGGCACCCTCCCCTCCGTTCTTCACTTTCTCCAGTTGTAAGTACAAAGAAGAGAGGGAACGAGCAGCTTTTGCATGTTTCCGTTCCCTTCCTGTGTCCTCTGCACAGCAGTTGCATGTTCCCGAGCTCCCTGGCGTGGAGCTCTGCGCAGCCTTCACTCGCTCGCCGCAGGGTGAAGCAGCAACTTTTTGTGCACAAACAAATTGCAGCGCACGCCCTCTCCAATGGCACAGATGCGCGTCCCTTGGGTCCCTGCCATTCTGCCCCACTGTCTCAAGAAATCCAGGTCGTTAATCAAAATACCAGTCATTCCTAGGGGCAGGACCTGACATACTGGTCTCTGGCCTCTTGGGAACTTGGCAGCTAGGGTAGAAACTGCAGTGATATACTGCAAGGCTACAGTGCCTGCCCTTCCTGTGCTCCCATCTCAGTCTCTGACACTTCCCATTGTCTGACACTGATGTGGTCGCAGGGGGAAAGCAGCTCACCTGGGTGGAGGAGAAGCCTCCGTTGGGGTTCTGCTGACTGCTGATCCACTTTGCAATCAGAGATGCGAATGACAGCTCCTCCTGGGAAGGTGCCGGGTGCGTGGAGAGGTGAGCAAGGAGCACGTAGGCCGTCATCTCCACTTCAGCAGAGGGAGCTCGGTAGCGATAGTACGGGAGATCAACCTCTGGCTCTTTCCCAGGCCGCTGCCAATGCACAGACCCATCTTCACAGAAGGCAGGGAGCGTGGAGACAAGACAACAAGCAATTATTAGCAGTTATGGCAAGGGAGTTCTTGATCTGCTGCCGATCCAGCTGGGAGGACAGAGCCCCCAGGATGCATCTGTCGTGCAGGATGAAATGGGAAGGCTTAGACAACTCTTCACGTGCTGCACCTAGTCTGAGACTGCTGAGGCTCAGTCCTCAGGATACCACTTTGGCCTAGATTCCAGATTCATGGAGGCACTTATGGGCTTGGGCACCTCAAGGAAACAGGGACCTAAGCAGATCATCAGGGCACCAGGCTGGCACCCCTTCCCTTTTTAAGTAGAGATGCCAGGGTCAGGCAGTGACAAGCTCTGTGAGGCAAAATGACCCAACGACTGGGAGCAGGGCTTGATAGTCAGCTGCAGGTGGAAAAGGAAAAAGGTGCTGGGGGTATTTCCTTCACAATCCTGCTGCCCAATGCTTGGGCCAACCCACTGTCCAGCCTGACTTTTCCAGAATGCTTCTGAGTTGTTACGTTATTTCCCAGAAGACTCAGAGCTTATGTTATGGCCTCTGAAATGACCTCTATGTTCATTCTCTTGCTCAGCACATGCAGCTCTTCTCTGACTTATCATCCCTTGTGCTGTGCAAGGTCAGCTGTGTTCCAGGTTGAGCACGTGCACTGGAAGGAAGGAGAGGCCATAAACATAGCTAAGCCTTTGCTAAACGGTGCCTGGTGTGGCAAGAGGCGCGTGCTGAGGAGAGACGCTAGTAGGAGAGACGCCTTTAGTTCAGCACCGATGGGGACGGTGCCTGGTGCTTCCTGGTGAACTGCCTTGGAGCAGAGAGGTAGGACTGGGCACTGAGAGGCAGTTCTCAAAAACGTAACCCCTTTGCACAAGTCTTTCCTCTCCCTCCACCTTTCCCCACCCTCAGAAGCCATTTCTTGCAGCCATTGCCCCACCGACAAAGGCTATTTTAGCAAGGGAAGAGGTAAAGCCAGTGGGTTGGAAGAAAGAGACATCCCACCAGCAGCACTCACCTTTTTTCACGGCTTCCTTTTCAAGTGAGCCAAGCAATGCTTTCCGCTTCTCCTCCTTCCCTGCCAGGGCGAAGGCGTACGCCATCAGTGCCTTGGTGTACACGTGGTTTTCTTTCTCATCTGCTGACATTTCCAGGCAGAACAGAGCATTACGCACCACCGAGTGCTGGGACAGATAGCAGTGATTAGAAGGCTGGGGAGAAATGAGGTTTTTGCCTTACTAATGACACAGCGTTCTACTGAACTTTGAGGAGGGGTCTGCCAGAATGTGGTCTACCACCATGTGGGGTACAATGTGTTCCAGAAATGCCAAAATCGACAGCACATAATTCTTACATCACAGGGCCCAACAACCATGCCTTTTTTCAATTCTGGAGCAAATTCTGCATAGTATTGTGTCATCATGTACTGACACATCATAACTGACTCAAGGTAGGGTGCAGACACATACAGTTACAGGGAGAGGAATCTCCAGCAGTGCGATAGTGATGTAGGCTGTCAGCGAGACCTCGTTGTCCACTCCACCCTGCAGGGAAACACAAAGGTAGATGCTGACCCCACCTAGCTTCTTATCTTCAGTCCTTTCTCCCACTCCAATGGCAATACTTCATTCTGCATTGTAGACCCTTAGCTTGCCTCCTTCCCCTTGCAGCTGATGCAGAGGTATCAATACCAATTATAAAGTGCAGGTTAGCCTTCATTCTCGTTCCTATTGCAGCAATCATACAGGACGGTCTCTGGCTCCCTAGTTGCCATTGACATGGGAATTTCTCATCTGCCTGTATGCTCAAGAAGCTCAACTGGACCCATCTGACTTATAGTCAAGTTCTAGCCTCACAAAAAAACAACCATGCAGACACGTTACCTTCATGGCATTGTTCAGGAGTGTCCCAGAACTGCGGAAACAGCCGTTCTCCTTCTGTTTGTAGGACAGCCAGACCAAAGCATCCTGGATATGCTTCTCATCTATGAAGATGTGAGGCCGGGCCTGGGCAAAGGACTTGAGAACAAAGGCTGTGAGCCTGAAAGGGTGAAAAAGCAGTGAAAGGGCCTGAGCAGGCTTGTTGGCCATCTCAGGTGACAGGGCCTATGTGCCCATCATCTGTCTGGAGAAAGGCAAGAAGGCCTGGGGATCTCAGTCAATTAGTCAGACCATGATTATATCTGTCAAAAAACTGCTTCTCACCTTGATTTCTTGTCCCTCTCTTGGCTTATAAAACCCTGTGATCCCTTTGTGTTGACTACAGTTTGAAGGACAGTGATTGTTGATCTATATCTAAAAAAATCTCTTTGGAAAAAGTAGGGAATTGCATGCCAATTAGCTCAACATCTGCATAACAGTAATACTCAAAATGACAGGTAAGAATAATTAAATCCCTGCTAGCTCATGGTCTGGTGGCAGGACTCTTGCACTAGAAATCTATGGCTCGTGGGTTTCCCAGAACTCCGCAGAGTTTTGAAGTAAAGAAGAATATGTTATAAGTGTTTTGCTAGAGTTGTTACAAGCAGTTACAGAGAAGAAGCAGGCATGTGGTGAGAAGCCAACATGCTGTCAGGAGCCAAGTACTGTTTCAGAAGCTAAAAGCACACCAAAGGTGATGAAATCATTCATCCTTACCCTCACCTAAAATTGAAAATGCATGGCAATGATATGCTGGAGCAACTCACAACTTTGCAGTAAGTCACACTGGCAACATGCGCTCCTCCAGGCTGTCTTTGCTTAGTAACACACAAACACTCTTGGAAAAAAAGAACATACGGCACTGCTCTTTATCATCCTTTCCACTTGTATGGAAACACCTTTCCCAGCAGCCTTCTCAGCAGATGCTAGTTTTAGAAGAGCCACCACTGCATCTCTTCAGCCCTCCTCAGTCAGGATGTGAAATCCCTGCTCCCTTCTTCCCCAATTTATCTCCATTTCCTTCTTGTTTGTCATGGTCCTCAGAGCTGCTGGTGGAAGGTTGTGCTTCAGCTACATAACTGGCTGATGCAGCCTATTTCATTAAGTAGGAGGCATCACGGGGACAACACCAGCTCTGGAAAGCCTGCTGGTCTACAATATCATTTCCTATTTACTGTCATGCAGCATTTATTATAAATGTGTAGGTGAGAAAGATAAGCATATAGAGGAGGCATAGGTGACATTGAAATCTCACCAGGTATTCCCCGGTTGACCATAACGTGGTCCAAAGGTACTGTATGAGCCATCTGGGTGCTTGTAGTTCAGCTGTCTCTGATAACCTGTAATGGAGAGTTAAAGCAAGATTCAGATGCCAGAGAGATGGGGAAACAGAAAAACAGCTGTATCAGCAAACGCAAAGGAGAGAGGAGTAGGTCAGTCCTAGCCTACCCGATAAGAAGTACTGGTACATCCCCACCTCCATGCACTGCCTGTACTGCTTGAGGAGAAACAACACCTGGCTTTCTTTAGAAGGAAGGCAGGAGTTATTAATGACAATGGACAAGTCACTATGGCAAGTCAGCTGACAGCTCTGCACTGCATTGCAACCCAATTAGGGAGCAGAGAAAAGTGGGTGCAATGGTCAGGTACCCTAATGCTTAAGTAATAGAAAATAATAAAGAAAAAGCAGCAAAGGGCCTTCTCAGGCATACAGCAGAGACCATCTGTGCATGAGAGAAACTCTCTTTCCACATCTGGACAACATTTGACAGAACAACCCCAGACAGGATCTGGAAAAAAGCCAAAGCAGAAGCAAAAGCCGTGTCCCAGCTCACCGCTCACTAAGTATCCGATGGCCTTGGATTTGACATCCTCACTCAGCTGCCCTGTCTTGTTCAGATAGTCCAGGACGTAGATGTTGGGTGCAAACAGGACCATGTTCTGCTCCCCACAGCCAAATGGCATCTGGAGGAGCTGGTGCAGGTTCTGCATGGCAGTGCCCATGATGTCACCTGGGGAGCAGGAGATACCAGAGGGATATTAGCAACATTCAGGGCTGGTCATCAGAATCAGAGGGGACCTACTGAACGAGAGAAGCAGGAGATGACAGAGAAGAACAAAAGAAGATCTGGATTGATAAAGATCCTGGAATGAAACACAGAACAGCAGAGAAAGGGAAAAGAGGGAAATGAGAGAAAGGTTAGGGCACTGGCAGAGAACCCTGAACAAAAGGACATGCAGAAAGGGGAAAAGGAAGACCACAACTGGAAAGGAAAGTGCTCAAGACAGAAGGGATGAAAGACAGGAGTGAGGTGTGCTGGAAACCAGGAGAAAAAGCTGTGAGGTAGGAGGCCAACACAGAGGGGCAGAAACAGCACATAGTTCTTTCTGCCGGCTGCTCACTCACCCAGCACTGAGAAATATGCTCTGCCAGAGTCTGGTACCACATTTGAGGGGAGCAACAGGGAAAACTTCTCTTTCACAGGCACTCCTGAGAGAGAAACAAGATCCAAACAGCTTCAGTGCAATCCCAAGAAATGGCTAATGGAATGGGAGGGGGCCTCAGTGGAACATCAGGAACACTTCCTATTAGAAATGCCCTGACTTCAGCCACTGCGTTTTTCCCTGGATATAAGGCAATCTCTGCATGAAACCACCTCCAGTGTTAGGCACTGTAGATCACACCTCTACAGCTTTTTCCTGGGCGCACTAGAAAACGAGGCAGCGCTTGTAACTCCCATGTCAGCACACAAGAGAACAGGGATGCAAACAGTCATGCTAAATCTGTCCTAGCTCATACTCTGATGCTTAGGCAGGATGGTCCATTCTCTAGGGCCTTCTTCTGTCTTATGTCTCAGGCTCCTAACTAATGGGGAATGTTTTGATTACCTAAAAATATCAGCCTATCTGGAATATGATAGCACTATCTTCCTCCTCCAGGCACATCCCACCCAACAAACCACACAGGAACAAATGGAGAGGGCGACGAGAGGGGGCTTTACCTTTCACACAGAGCACAGAGTTCTGGGCTGTTTCCTTCTCAATTCCTTCAGGCTTGGGTGGGATGAAGGAAAACAAGAGAGGTGAGAAGTTACTGAGGCATGAAGTACAGACAGACAGAAGAATCCTCGACAAGGACAGAGGGATACATGAAAAGAAAAGTGAGTGAACTGGAGAAGGAGAGGCAGTCACAAACACTGCCTGAAATACAGATTTTTGAAATAATAATTTAAGCAAGTAAAAGAAATATGATCTTAAGTGATTGGTGTTGTATGTGGAGGAAGGGCAGAAAAAGGAAAGGGACACACTGCAGGGCTATCACATAGATGACCTGCAACTATTGTACACAGTGAGACACTTAACATCCTTGTAACAAGAGGACTGCAGCATTACAGCAAGTGCTTTTGTTAGAAAAAACTCGCAGTTGCTCTAGAGGCCTGCCTGAAGAGATGTCTGCAGTGCTATTTATCATAATGCTGCAGACGCTTCAGGGGAAAAAAAAAAGTGTCTGTTGATAATAAAAAGGGAAGATGCTGTACACTATAATATCTGGTGACACCACTGATACCGTACGATACAGTCAGCAAACATTAGAGGGTTTTATGATACAGAGAAAAGGTAAGACCATAGAATCTACCTGCCAGATCACCACACCCAGTATAATAAACTAGCATTTTCCTGTAAAGGTTATGCAATACTCTCACATAATATTTCCTTCTGTACCACATCGCATCAGCAACTTTTCTTGCCACAGGAAATGCATAAGCTTTAAAATTTTAACATGTTTTCATGGATTTTTATAACATCTGGATTTTTGATGGGACTTCTCTACAGGCATCAAATTCCTGTACGTGCTTGTGGATCCCCCACCTTCATCCTGGTGCCAGACTATGGTAGCAAACCAGAACTGCATAACACTCAGCTTAAGAGGCGGTTTGCTTGGCCACTCAACTAGCAGAGAGGCCAAGCTGCATGTGCTGACTGGCAAACTTACTGGGGGTGTCTCAAAAGGAGGAAGAGAGAATGTGAAGAGGGTGTATTGAAATAGGAGGTGACAGGTAGGAGATAAAGGGAAGGATGGATTGGGGTAGGAGTCCTGCTACAGTAGGGGATAGGGAAAGTTAGAGTACTGGGAGACACATTGCACAGCATTATTAAGGTGCAGTCTTTACGCAGCCCTGCCAAAGTACAAAGATGATCTAAGACAATCATATTGCCACACTGTGTGGTGATCTCATAGAATCACAGAATCATAGACCAGCCCAGGTTAGAAGGGACGTCTGGTACAACCTTTCATGGGAAAGGGAGCCTAGATTAGATTATCTACGATCCTGTCCAGTCCAGTTGCATCACAGTGTAAACTCTAGCCTGTGGGAAAGCTCAGTCCACCCCTTCTGACAGCCCACATACCTCCACCAGCAGCTGTCTGATGACCGTGTCCTTCCGTCCTTTCTCAGGGGTCTCCACGATGGCGTTCCCACAGGGCTGCTGGTTCTGCAGGGCCTCGGTGCTCACTGAGAACTCCACCTGCCCTGGAGGAAACAGGGCAGAGCCAGGTAGTGGTAGTCATTGTCACCTCCAGGAGTTACAACCTGCAGGTCCATGGGTGGGGATTTCCCATCACACCTGAGCCCTGCGTCTTTCCCACAAGAACATAGCTATCTGTTTCAGAATCCATCCTGGAGCAGATGAGCTGCATTGCCATTGAAAGGTGACTTTATTGTGGTGACTTTTCCAGAGCCTAGGACACCACAGTGCTGGGACTCACCAGCCCTACTGCTGTTCAGCACACAGCTACCCCACGTGCACACCACAGTGAAAACAAAGTATGAAGATCCCACGGGGCAGTCGTCTGTTCTCTGGGAGGGATGGAGCTAACAGAGCATCCCCTCACGGCCAGCAATGTTTCTGGCTTCAGAAGATGTTGTAAGGCTTGATGATACTGCATGTGGTGCCAGACAGAGCTGTGGACACTATGAGTCCGCCAGCCTTTGTCTCCCAAATAACCCCAGATGAGACAGACACTCAGCTGCAGTGCTCCCCAAGAAACCATATTGCTCTAACACCCAATACTCAACAGGGACAACAGCACAGAGAAACCCTCCCTGCAGTTTTCAGCATCTTGAGACCTTTACCTAGAGATTTGGGAGTCACCAGCCAAGCCACGGTTTTCCTCCCATTCTCACAGAGACAATGAGATTCTTCTTCCTTTTCCACTGGAGAAGCCAGGAAATGAGCAGACTGAGCCAGAGTCACACTGACCTGCCGGTTGTAGAGAGAGGTGCAATCAAGGAAGGGTTACCATGAGAGACAGGGAGCAAGGAAACCATAGCAATAGCTATTTCTTCAGTAGCAGGGAGCTGAAGTTCTGGGTTCTGCATTTGGAGTATATAGGAGGAATAACATAACAATTTCAGGGATGAAGGGTCTAGGCCTACTCAGAGATAAGATGAGAGGGCTATGTGAAGAGGTGTACAAGGTACACAAGTACAGAGAAGGATTTAAACCTTCCTTACCCTGATGCAGGCAGTCAGGTAGTTGAAAACGGTGGCTTTCAGCGTGAAGGACTCACCACGCACCACAGAGTAGGGCATGGTGAGCTCTACAAAGAAGGGCTGGAAGGCTCTGAGGGACACTGTTGGGGACAGGCCAAAGCCCGTGTCTGCCGAAGTGCAGAACGCGTTGGCTTTCCACTCAGTGATGGTGTCAGGGATGGTCACGTCTAGATTAGCATTTCCCTCAGAGCTGGTGGAACACAGAGAGCAAGGACAGAGGCATGATTTTTTATGGTGTTTTGGTGACTCTCTGTACCCCTTTTGGCCTACTGAACAGTACTGCCTGTGTGAACGATGGGGCACAGTATGTTTGTTATTGTAGGGCCACCCCACATCTTCTTCCAGACCCATGACCACTCCTTGGACTAACCTAACTACGGCTGAAGGTAATTCCATCTCAGAGGACTGCTGAGTGATCTCTGCAAACAATGGACTTTTTCGCATTGAAAAGGCTTGGCAAACGTGGGGATTCATGTTTTCATCTGATAAAGCCAGTTTTGTTAAAAAAGGAAGGAACTAGCCCAAGGTCCTCACCTTATAGATAGTAAACTCCAAATCCATGTTTCTGGGAAATACTTTCGGACTGTCTCCGTCAGCTCTTCAGGAGTGCTTGACGTGGCATAAAGTCTATCTGCTTGAATGCCTGAATGTGATGAGATGGAAAAAATATCAGCTATCCAAACAAGCAAGATCTATGTCAGCATCATGCTTTGGTCTGAGAAAGCAGCAATCTATGTAACAATGAGAAGCTGTGCTGGCAGCAGATGTTTGCTGTGGCTGTAGTAAGCACTGATACCAACAGCAGTGAAGTTTCAGGGTCAGGGCTTATTAGCAAGAGGGTAGCCTTCCATTATTTCCCACTGGTCTCCATCGAACCTCAAAGTTTGTGGGACAACACTTCACAAGGTTAAAACAAAGATGTTAGAGCAAAGAGCTATGTATGACCTTCTGTGCAAGCAGCTTTTTCCCTTTGAGGTACAGTCTTAATGTGACATCCTTCTCCATCTTATCAGGCCAACTAGCAATGGAACATTCCTCTCTTGCAGTGCTTTTTGTAGGGTCATTGTGACTCAGAAAACCACCTCCCTGACAAATGTATGGCATCCTCAAGAACTAGGCTGAGGATGCTCAAACTAAAAACGTGCAGTTGGAATTTGGGAGGGGTAAAAAAATACTTTTTGACTGAAATACAATTTTCACATGCAAAAATTATTCCTGATAAAATATTCTGAGTTTGGGATGAAATTTGGTAAAAAATGAGCTTTTTTTATACTTTGGTTTTGAACATCTGGGAAACAAAGATGGGGTAAGTGGGACTTGGTTTGCTTGGCTTTTACAAACAGAAAGAGAAATCCACCCAAACAGATAAAGAAGAAAATTTCTTAACTAAATTCTAGTTTTGGTCATCTTTACTTTGGCTAAATTAATTTCTATGTTCAGATAAAAATTGTGTAGCTAGCAAGTATACATACTATCTGTGCAATGGGCACCTCCAGAGTCTGAGGAGGACTCAGGGCACAAGTGAAAGATGCTATCAATCAGAGCTGTATCACATAGTTCCTAGTAAAAGTGACAGCTGGCTTGCTTGTATTTGCCTATCATAATATTTCAGTCTTCTTACTGTTGCCTATTTCAGTTTAAAATAATTAAAAAGCGTGTATCCTGCATCTTGTCAACTTGTGTCAAAAGTTTAAATTGTCTTAAAACTGGATGTGTACAAAAGCACAGGTTCTTGTGCCAAGGGAAAACTCTCTGAATCAGTTATCCAGCTAGAATAACTTAGATTTTCTAGGATATTTCCCTTAATATGAGACCCTGGAGGATGATAGGGCCAACTCTGTCGCCCAAACAGCTACAGTGTAAAAGTTGAGATAGCCCTTAGAAATAGGGTGAGTCCATTTCAGACTGGACTTCTGCCACATGCATCTTCCCATTCTAAGCCCCCAAAGTCTACCAACTTGTCACTGAAAATTTTGTCATCCACTTCATCTGGTTTTGACCATACGTAAAACTCGATGAGTCAATGAGGACAGACTGAAAATGGTATTGGAGACACCTTAAGTGATATCTGGGAAAAGAAGTCTACTGTAAAAGTCTAGTGAACACAGAATTCAGCAGCAGAATAAATATCCTCTGCTCTGCCAAAGTCTTTGAAAACTATCCAGTTTTGCTGACTTCTAATGTAGAGTTAACAAAGCTTGTCCGGACACCTTCAGAACCCAGCAAAAGAGGTAAGCCCCACACACATGTAGAAGCTGGCATCTGTGAAGCCACCACTTCAGTACTACTTCCAAGGATTTAGTCCACAACCCTAGCTCTTGTTGAAGTATTCACCCCAAAATAAAGACAGAATCTCTGTTCAGAACAGAGGTGATAACAAGACCCAGTTCCTTTACCACTTGTCCTCATTGAATGCATAGGTGCTCCAGACATGACTGATGTTGACTCAAGGCGGAGTCCTGCAGGCATGTAATTCTCAGTGCTGCAATACCAAGGTTTCCTCACCTTGGTATTTGTGAAAACCTTTAAACCCATTTCCTATGGGAGAGAAACCCAACATGTTTTTTTTGTTACTGATTCCTGTCAAGGTTTACACAGCAGACCTGACATTGGTATTTTACTGCCTCAAAAGGAGAGAAGCTGTTACTCTCTGTGGATTGGACCTTGAGATGATCCCCCCAACCTTGGGTCTGGGTGCCTGGATGGCTCAGAGAGACCAAAGGATAAATCTCCTCTGTTTCTAGGACACTGGTTCCAGTCCAATTCCAGCCAAGGGGTCAGGATGAGCCAAGGAGTACATATAGAGTTTTCTCTTTGGAAGGAAATGTCTGTGGCTATGATGCAGCTCAAGGACATATTGATTTATTTGGGGTAACTGTAATGGCACAGGATTATTTATCTCTTGTTAGAACCTCATTTCAAGCCAACCTCAAAACTTTTCCTGTAAGAAGAAAACTTTGAGACTGATCCCTTTCCCACCAAGTTGGGAGCAAAGCTGGCAAGACAGATGAAGTTTATGACTCTCATTGAACTTGCCTCTGGATAAAAATTAGTGTCAGATCATTCAGATTCACAAACCCTTCCCTTGTTATATTGCATCATGCCACAGAAGACTTAAGCATTCTCTGTCCTTCCCCCACTCCACTCCCTAACCATGCAAGAGGGCTATACCTTTAGGATGCTGTAAGTGTCATCTTCATTCATCTCCACTACTGGAGAATAGGTGATCCCATTCAGAATTATCTTCTTCAAGGGGACACAATTCTCCAGAGGCTCCTCCAAGAGCATTTCTGGACCATAGTAATAGTCATGCAATTCCTTCACTGGCAGCAAGCTATACACCTAGGCAGAAAGAGCCAGGGTATTTGGTGTTTTCAATGTCCACTGTCACAAAACACAACTGAGGGAGTTGGATGCAATCATCCTAACAGTCGCGTCACCTGCACATACCTCTGCATTGCCATGGTCCTCCCTGTGGTGGGGGCAATGGGAATTTGGGAGTCAAAGAAGAGATTCAAATTTGGAAGTACTGCCCCTTTTGTTATGGACACCATGCTACCCCGGTTATTATGGCTCAAATATATAAAAAAATTACACTGGCCAGCCCAGCTGCAGCCTTTGTCCCTACTCTGGGATTGTCATTTGCTGCTTGGCATGAGGGGAATAAACTCTCTGACACTTCCAGACTCTACTCCAAGAAAATGAATCCGCAGCTGCAGAGAACCATCATCAAACACACATTACAGTTTGGCTCTGACCAAGAGAAGCATTCCCCTTGAAAGAACTTCCCAATTGCCATCCCTAAAGTCACATAAAATCACTAAGAAACAGCTGCTGCCCAGTTCTCAGCTTTTTTCCCACTGAAGAAAGACGAGAAACAGGACAGGGCAGCTTTCCTGTGTCATCACTGACAAGAGGGACTGCTCACTGTTTTTACCCCAGCACTGGGCTGCACTGCTCTGACCAGGCTCCAATTTGCTCCATGGACTAAGCACTTACAGAGTTGGGTGACAGGTCAGCTTCAGGCTTCATGAGGAGAACGCTCTTGTCCACAGCACGGACAGCACAGAGGGAGTTCGGGGAGGCTCTGAACAGCAAGTGAGCACCAGAGGAAGGCAGGCCTTCAGAAGGAGAGAAGCTCAAGTCCACCTGTAGCCACAGGAAAAGCTATGTCACAGATGCCCTACCCTTGCAGGACTTTTGCCTCCAGTTCAGTGCATCAGTTCCAGCCTTACAAAGCCCACATACGCTTGTACACACACACACATCCCCACACACGCCAACTCCCTCTGTGCTACTGCAGAGCTGGGTTTTCTTCCTGCAGTGCCAGAGGAATAAGCACTAACAGTTCTTGGCAACTTCAAGCATCACAATTGTTCATAAGACTTTTAAGCCAGTTTTGGGTTTTATGGCCAGTGTGAATGTGATGACATAATCCCACATAGTGGCTAGCTCTGTTCAGGCAGCTGGGCATGGTCTTGAACCAGGTCCAGTCTCTGTACTGCATCCAGATACTGTATGTGGTGAGAAAACAGGCTTGCAAAGACTTTGCTTAGCAGATTTTTGGTAACATGAGAAGCAGTGATGTCCTGAAGCAATATTGCAATATCTACTGGCTGGTAAAGATTCTGAAGAACTGGCCTGTTGGTTGAGACCTGCCAGACTTGTGTGCCTTCCCCAAAACCTAACTCACAACTCTAACAACTCCCTACCAACCCCTGTCGTGGAAGTTCTTGCTAGCAGAAGTTGTCATCACCATCTCACTTGATTTTGTAATAAGATGGCTGACCTGCATAAATCTTCCCTCTCCACAGCAGTACAAACCCTTCCCTAACATGCAATGATCAAAGCATCCTCAGAGTAAACATGTTCCCTGACAAAGCAGCATCAGCTGCCAGTCTTCTTCATGTTCCAACCAGACCACAGCATGCTTCTGCTGACATCTCCCATCTCTCCCAGGGTGGACTCATAATCTTGAGACTGCAAAAACAATATTCTTCAGGAAAAGGCAGAACAAGAGCTGTAACAAGCTTGCTACTAGAAAAACTGTCTAGCACAGAGATAGCCCAAAGTCTGTTCTATCTGGTCTGACAACAGCTTTGAATTCAGGCTGCTTTCAGAGAGGAAAGTAGTATCTAAGCATGTAAACCACTTTGGAACCTGGCTTGAACCCAGACCTTAATGCAGTGCATAATATGATCTTTAATATATGAAAAAAATTCAGGTGACCAAGCTCCTACAGTGACACCAGTCTCAATAACTCATTTAGCTTGGGTTTTAGCAGGACAAGGGACTGCCTTTAGCAGTGTCCTGTCTACTATTCTGAAGTCCTGATAGGAATTTTTGAGGTTGTTCTGTTCTTAGGGCTGCTCATATATCAATCTTCTTTTCTGCATAAGGAATAAGTGGGGATATAAGAGAAAAATGGTCCACATGCTCACAGAAAGAATGCTTTATTTTTCTGCACCCTTTCAGTCTCACCATTGCTACTGAAGCACCACTGCGCATTGCTCAACAGGTTCAGGCCAGGTTTATCTCCATTTACGTACAACAGAAATTAAAATTACAGAGATGAGATGTATGGGAGTTGAAAGATCTGATATAAGTATTAGCTTCGCCCACTGGATTGGGGCTTTGTGTGTTTTATTTTTGCTCTATGACAACACAAGCAGCCACCTGATTGCTGGAATGAGTTTGTGGGAAATGGAGTGAAATACATGGGTATGACATAAGACATGTGGCCTCCCTTTTTCTTACTCAGGACCATCTGAGTTGCTGTGACTAGTTGCTAAGAGGAGTTTTATCAGTGTAGTCCCTGGTAGCACCTTTTTTCCAACCAATGGTCTCCTCCAAGCTAGCACAAACCAGTAAGCAGTGAAGCTACATAGAACAATTCATAGGTGGCTTGTCCAGTGTTGGCAAATCTAAATAAATGGGCTTAGCCAGGCTACATTTAAATATATGAGCTTGACCATGCTGCAGTCTGATGGCTGCTCCCTCAAGAAGTGGACACTTACCTTATTGATGAAACACTTTTCTATGTTGAACTTGGTTGAATCAGCAATCACCTCCCTGCTGGGGGAAGTGGTGTAGACGAGCATTTGGGCCACTGGAGCAATATCAGCTTGTATAGGCAGCTGTAGCAAGAAGATCCCATTGGCTGGGAAACAAAATGAACAAAACATTAAGGTACAGGAAACCTGCTCTTGGTTTCTTCTTCATGCTGAACATCATCCTAGCCATGATGAAGCTCCAGCCTCCAAGTGGGATGAACTGGTGCTCACAGAGATGCGTAAGTCTTGCTGTCTGACTGAGGAGTGTTTCAAGTCCTGTTTTCCCGTGAATAAACATGCTGAATTTTGGTTCAGCTTCTAAAAACAGACCATCAACCTGTGTCTTCTAGGAGCACTGGAGCCCCAGAAATGCAATGTCAGAAGACAGCTGGCACAGGGCATTAGAGCAAATCTGTGCAAAGCATAAATAAAGGCAGAGAAAAGAAAGCTCAAATTCTGCCCATATCTTAGAGGACATGGAGATGTGGATGCCTACTCTGTTGGGTTTGCGTGGCAAGGGTTTGGTAGCAGGGGGGCTACAGGGGTGGCTTCTGTGAGAAGCTGCTAGAAGCTTCCCCTGTGTCTGATAGAGCCAATGCCAGCCGGCTCTAAGACGGGCCCACCGCTGACCAAGGCCAAGCCAATCAGCACCTCTGTGATAACATATTTAAGAAGAAGAAAAACACTTAGAGAGAGAGAGCTTTTGCAGCCGGAGGGAGGAGTGAGAAGATGTAAGAAACTCTGCAGACACCAAGGTCAGTGCAGATGGAGGGGGAGGAGGAGCTCCAGGCGCCGGAGCAGAGATCCCCCTGCAGCCCATGGTGAAGACCATGGTGAAGCAGGCTGTCCCCCTGCAGCCCATGGAGGAAGGATGAGGGGGTGTAGAGATTCCACCTGCAGCCTGTGGAGGACCCCACGCTGGAGCAGGTGGAGGCACCTGAAGGAGGCTGCAGCCCGTGGGAAGCCCACGCTGGAGCAAGTTCCTGGCCGGACTGGTAGACCCGTGAAGAGGGGAGCCCACGCCAGGGCAGGTTTGCTGGCAGGACTTGTGACCCCGTGGGGGACCCCATGCTGGAGCAGTTTGCTCCTGAGGGTCTGCACCCCGTGAGGGGGACTCCATGCTGGAGCAGGGGAACGATGAGAGGAGTCCTCCCCCTGAGGATGAAGAAGCGGCAGAAACACCGTGAGATGAACTGACCGTAACCCCCACTCCCCGTCCCCCTGTGCCGCTGAGGAGGGGGAAGGTTGAAGCCGGGAGTGAATTTGAGCCCGGGAAGATGGGAGGGGTGGGGGGAAGTGTTTTAAGAGTTGATTTTATTTTCTCATTCCTCTATTCTGTTTTGCCTAGTAATAAATCAGATGAATTCCCTCTCTAAGTTCGGTCTGTTTTGCTCGTGACAACAACTAGCGAGTGATCTCTCCCTGTCCTTATCTCGACCTACAAGCATTTCGTTATGCCTTTTCTCCCCTGTTTAGTGAATGAGGGGAGTGAGAGAGCGGCTCTGGTGGGCACCTGGCCTCCAGCCAGGGTCAACCCACCACACCTACATTTATATGGAAGCAGCCTGTATGTCCGCCACAGTTGCCTGGCCTCCCAGGACAGCGACAATTTGGCAAGGGAGAGGAACTCACCACTTTCCTGGTCCAAATCCAGAATGTGGGTGCCTGCTTGCTTAATGATTCCCTTGGCCATCACCTGAATGGAAAGAGAAACTCTGCTGTGATTGAGGTTATGCATGAGCCAAACCTTAAAGAGGGGGAACCTGAAAGTAGAGCAACTGAGCTGTATGTCCGCTGCTCACACCCTGCTCAGCTGCTCTGTGCCTCCCTGTAGTAGAATCCTTGTGCTCACCCAGGGGGCACTGGGACATCCTTACTCTTCTGCTCCTGACCCAGACCCTCCTTTTTGTGGGAAAAGAACATGGGAAGGATGACAGTAAAGTCCTTAAAGCCTGCTGCCACAAAGCACAATTTCCATCTCCAGCCCTGCTACAATTACCAGTGACAACCTTGCTGTATGGCAGGTGCAAGCTTACCAGGTAGTAAAAGACGATTTTCTTCTGTTCTCCTATGGCCTCTGGAGTAAGGATATAGTGCACCCGGACCTCTGTGGAGGACCCACAGCCGAGTGTCTCGGACTTGGGTTCAATTTTGAGGAAGCTATTACTAGGAGAGTAAAAGCGCTTTAGTGGGAGATAGCCTTCTTCATAATATGGAACAACCCAGGAACGGTCATAGCAGTAGGGGTGTACTTTATGAGTTGCCTGGAAAAGGAAAAAATACACACATAGATCCTTAAACACAGGTGGCTGAACTGAAGCCAAAATTCATAGCCTAGTATTAAAGGTTTGGTATGTTTTGTATTTAAGCAACAAGTTAGTCTACAAAAACAAAACAAAACAAAACAAACAAAAACAAAAACAAACAAAAAAACCCACCAACCAAAAAACCACCAAACTATGAGTTTGGAAGATGCAAGACAGGGTGGTGGTATCCTTAACAAATCATTGGGAATTCTCTCACTCCCAGAGAAGCTAGAGTTTGTCTCAAAAAAGCTGAATCATCAGATGTTTGTTTGCTATCAGTATCACCTCAAGGGCTCTTTACCCTAATACCTTGCCCTCTCTAATATCCTGTTAGTTTAAAGAGAAGAGAAGCTGATTTTCATTTTTCTTCCCATTATTGGTGCTGGAGAAGTGATAGTGCTGTTCAGTTCAGACATTACTAGTGCCAAGATCAAGCTATGGAAAAGGAGGAAAAGTCTCCACCTGACAATTCAAAACCTAAATTGAATAGAAATTTAGGAGCTGAGAGAGTCCAGGTCTTCACAAAAAAGAGAGCAAGGGGAAGATATTTCACATTTAGAAGGGTGCTAATTTCAAGTAGGCATTCCAAGTGCCTCACATGCCCTTATTTCCTTATCTTTCTCACTATACTTGGAAATTCTTGCCTTTTCTTTACCCTGCAAAATTCTGAAAACTTCAAGCACCTAGCGGTAGCTTCTAGATAATTTTTAATGGTTTTAATCTGTGACAAGAGAATTGTAGGGAGAAGAGCAAATATAATTCTAGACAATCCGCCCTATTCCATGGTGAGATATTATGAAATGTGCATATTACACACACATTGCATTTTCCACTAAGAAAAAGATGCTCAGCAGCACTTATTTTTTCCCAGATAAACAAATTCCACACCAGGGAGAGAATTTCTGTGAATGGTTCATACTCTTTTTCTCTTTAAGGCAGGGAAAAGAAAAAAAGGAAAAAATAAGGAGGACAGCTTAGAAACTCAAAATGCTAGATTAGACCCTGAGAGCTGCAGATTGCCTTAATTGACCACAAAGGATATTTATATGAGACACTTGGAAAATCATTTAAATGAAAAGACAGCAAAGCACTAGCAGTGCTCCACCACGGGAGTTAGATTCACCCTTGAAACAGATTTGTCTAGATAGGGCTGGTGATCCCTTGGAGCAGAGTGGACTATTATGTCCACTCGATGTTCCTTCTAACCCTATACTGCTATTGCCAAGCAGAAATGAAACACTTATAAGCTAAGTGCAATTATGACATGGCAACCTGGTTTGTTGTACGGCTATTTCCACCACACTGATGTCAAGGTTGGCACAAACAACCAGGAACAAGAAGCTAAGTGCTTTTGCATATATAGTAGAAACATCACATGTACTCCACTTCCATCCCTGTGGGTCACTTTATCACCTCCTCTGCCCATAGGACTCACCCTAATTCCAACAGAATCTAAGGACAGCATGGAAGTGTTCAGGGCAAACCGTGCCCTGCCCTTTTCATTTGTCGTGTAGTTGGTTTCCTGGCCTCCTTGAAAAGAAATCCTCACAATTTCATTGGCGATTGGAGCACCAGACCCATCCACTAGTTTCACCTGGAGGAGCAAAAACAGTACAGTACAGAAGGAGAGGAATGCCTGTCACCTGAACAGACTGATAGACCACCAAGCTAAGGACAGTGGGCTCATGTCAGACAAGAAAGCCTCCACTGCACTTTACATGTGCATCTGTCTCTCTCAGAGCGAGCTGCAAACTCTGAATCTTATTTCTTTGGCCCTTTCTTATCTCCACCTCTGGGTCAGAGGAGTGGATGTGGAGACTGACATGCAATCCCCTTAGGCTTTAGGTCTCCTATTAAACAGGAGAATGGAAAAACAGAATTTTACTTGACTGCAGATGCGCAAGGGCAGAGGGGTCAGCAGAATAAGGGCTATGCTCTCAGCTGCTGTTCCCTGGTTTGAGAGCATCAGAGGAGAGGAGGCCCACATGGATTAGCAGCACTAAGGTCCAGCATCTTTGCAGAGTGGGGCATCTATCTGTCCAGGAGGTTCAGAAGCATGATCATTTGGGACTCATGGAATGACATTCATAGAATCATAGAATCATAGAATGGTTTGGGTTGGAAGGGACCTCAAAGATCATCTAGTTCCAACCCCATGCCATGGGCAGGGACACCCTCCACTAGACCAGGTTGCCCAAAGCCTCATTCCATTCTCATGGTTTCCCTACCTGCCCAAAGAAGGGGATTCCAGGTTTGTAGTGGGAGTCTGAATTCTCAAAGGTGATTTTGCTAATGGTGGTTGTGATCTCAGAGAAGCTTGTTCCAGTCAACTCCACTCCTGCATGAAGAAGCATGAAGAATTAATTTGCCTCTGCCTGACCAGAATTACTTTTACTCCAGGTCAACCCTCCTTTGCTGTACAAGCAATTTTGTTGATGCTCTTGGCCTCCAGGTAGGAAAACTTTAGGATTCCAGAAAAGCAAGAGTCTGCTTTTCTCCCTCATTCCTTGGCAGGCCCCTCTGCTGGTCTCTCCTGGGTCTAATACATGGCTCTCTGATCCAGATGTTTCATACCTGTCTCCTCCTCTTTAATTTTAGCTTCCACATGGAGCTTATTCTTATATCCACTTCTCTTGAGCTGGAATAACTTGGTCTTTACCATTTCAGAAATGCAGCCGTAGTTGTCTGTCTGTTGGAGGAAAACAAACAAGACCATTATTGTCTCATTTATATAATGTTTATCCAACTTGATGAATCCATCACTGTGCGTTTCTCTGATCGGGAAGAGAAGCCCCTATCCTCACAGATCATTCCCTCTGTTGTTTTTATCAAAACTGGAAAAGCACATAAATAACTTGAAAAGGAGCATTTTGAAGTACTTGCAGCAACATCAGAGCAAAGAGTTTGCAACCCAGAGGATTTTTGTGTATGTGTGTGTGAAGTTTGAAATCCCAAACACTTGATACAGAAGCATTCAAGTGTATGCCACACAGGAACTGTTTGCCAGACATCAGGCACATTAGAATATAGCTGCTGACTTAATATGCCCAAGCCGCATGAGTGATACATAAACCAAAGCCTGTGTATGTGTAGAAAGATGACAACAGCTGGAAAAGTATTTCCAGAGCTTGCCACCTCTCTTCAGCATCTTCATGTATAAGGCAAGTCTCCACAGAAAAGGGAAAAGATGCCTGGAACAGAGGTTAGCACTGCTGTGCTCATATTTTAGCACAGATAACTACAGCAGTGGCAGAGGCAACTGTGGGGATCATACTGTAGCAGATCCCAAGGACCATAAGCACATCTTCTGCTTGCTTTCTTGTCCTGGCACATTTCCACAATTGCTATTACCCCAGCTTCTGTCAGTTAAGCTAGCACTGTTGCACCTGTCTTTGCTCTTATAGACTTGCCAGTCTGAAGAGTGAAAAAAGTGATTTTTTTTTCTGTCTATCTTAATGGCTGCTGCTATATCAATATTCATTTCCTTCTTGCTCAAACTGCATCACCTCTTCCCTGGTTTCTGCTCCTTTCCTGCTTCTAACACCAACTTCTGATCCCACACACTGTCTCGAGTGTAAGCCAACTCCAACTCTGCTCTCATTGCTCATGCTTTTTCTATCTCACTTCTCTCTTATACTCTCTACACTCCATCTGACTTTTTCTTTGTTTCTTTCATCTCTTCCTTCTCCATCAGCTTCTTGCCCTTACACACACCTTTCTTACTGCACAGACCTTCCCCCATTTTTACCTTTCACATTTCATCTTGCACCCAATCTTTTCTCCTTCTTCAGGCTTCCTTAAAATACATGGAGTCTCTCCCCTCTCCACACTCATGCTTGTAGATACTCTGTCAGAGCAAGCCTGTTCCATACAAAGCATGCTCAATAAATCATACTTTCTCCTATCACTCTACCTGCAAGAGTAATCATGACTCACCTGTCCAGAGAACTCATCACACACTGCTTTAGCCTCTTCACCGTAGCAGGTAGTGGCTGCATGTTCAAACTTTCGGCAGACACGGAAGCTCACGAGGCCAGGAACAGGCTTCCCAAATGTGTATCTACCAGCAGGGAGGATTGAAAGAAAAACAGAGGCATTAGGAATGTAAGATGGGTGGAGAAAAATTACTATCTCACCCCAAATGGAACCAGGACTCTTCCCTAGACCTGCCTCCAGGATACAGCAGGATCATCATAGGAAATAAAAAGCAGAAAGAAATTTGGTAACATTTTAGGATCAAGCTTGGCAATGGGGGAAGAAACACTGAATCTTACAGTCCTGACTGCATCCCTGGGAATAACACACAAGTCTTCAGAATTCATTTACCCTAATGCTGAGTTAGTTGAGAGTACCCCTCATCTTGGAGAACACGTTGCAAGCACCTACCCCAGAGCCCAGTTCTCATGGAACTGGTTTGAGTATGTATGGGTCTTTTAGCTTGTTCCTCAGCCTGAGCCCTGGCTCTGCCTGCAGGATGCGTGGAACATGCCACACAGAATCGAATCAGGTGGCCCAAAGGAAACAGGGCAACTGCATCACTTACAGTTTCCTCTCAGCAATGACAAGCAGAAGCCACAGTTAAAACATCAGTCCTAGGTAAACTTAACTGAAGCCCTCTTCCCTAGCACTACAGCTGGTCTTAAATCCTCTATGACTCAAAAAATATGAAAAAAAAAAAAAAAAATCCCCAAAACCAGCAGAGCAGTATGTTTCTACATGTTACATACAAAGTGCCCCAAGCAATAATTGCTGCCTTTTGTCTAATGGTAGACGTAGTCTGTTTGGTCCTGGGACCCTAAAATGATTGAGAAATATAATGAAGTATCATATCACAGTCTCCCAGCTGGAGTTTCATCAGCAGCTGAAGAAAAACCTGAAAACAAAAAGGACTTGAAAGAATGACACTTACAGACCACAAACTGTCACTTTCAGCTTCTCATCAAGAATGGTGATCGTCTTGGGCATTTTCACTGTGACTTCAAATTTTGGCAGCACTGCAGCAGAACCAAAGGAAAACAGTCTATGTAGTGGGGAATAACATAAGAATGAGACGTGAAGGCTGCTCAAACGCTATTCTTACAAATGACCTGGAACCCTTTTACATCTAAATCGTCAGATTTTAGAGGCTTCTGTCACCTGCACATTCCACTGAAGTCAGTGAAAACCACAGGCACTCAGCCAACCAGTGTGCCAGGTAAGGAGACAGGATTATTACACCAGCTATTAAAATACAGTAGCTTCCTAGATAACACATGGGTTATCAGTCCCACAGCAGTAGGATACAGTAAAATAGAGAGTTAAGTCAACAGAGGTCTCCCACAAACATACAGAGCTGGGACTGCAGCCTGGTCTCTGCATTTCCAAAGCATGTAGGTCTTACCAATGTGCAAAATAGGAAGACCTCATAGCCTCCTTCATGGCTTAGCACAGAGTGACATCACATCCAAACTCAGCCGCAGGAGGGGAAGTGGATGGTGACTGTCTTGGGACAATTGAAAGAGGTCAAAGGACTTCCAGACTCATCTTCCAGGACTCATCTCTGCTGCATGAGCCAGATCATGCCAGACCATGTCAAAAGGGCTGCAGCTGGCTCACTGGGGTGGGAGGCTATGTGGGTTGTGACCATGTGCAGGTGTGTATTGGGACACCATTTTCTAGCCAAGCAGGTGGAACTGGCTTAGAAAGACTACTGGAGAGAGATGAAGGCACTAAGGCATGATGTGAGCTACAGGCTTAGAGTGTGAGGGAGGAAAGGCAAGATCTGAACTTAAAGACAGCCCCAGCCTACACCAAAAGGTCAGGACTTTGGGCCTCAGGCAGGGGAGACCCAGCGTCATAGCATGACATTTAGCAGGTGTGCAGCCAACTGGAGATGAGCTGTGGCCTTAAATCACCTCTGAAAGGAGGTGACACTTGTGGACAGACTGATCCAATCAATCACACTTGTTCCTCCTGATGGGAGCCTTGCTGAGGTGGGCAGTCAGAAGAGCTGCGTTGTATGGCCTGAGACTTAGGGAGGAGTGGAGATAGGTCGCTCAAATCCTTCAGTCTTCACTCCTCAGAAGGGGATGATGCTTGGGAGGGAGAGGACACAGAGACATTTTTCCAGCCATGCTGGACATCCTAGTCAGATCTACCACCCTGTTCAATTAAGCTTTCACAGCCCACAGGACTAGCTGTTAGGAACTTGAAACTGCAGCAACAGTTACCATACTCCTCCACAGAGAAAGGATGCTGAATTGTCTTCCCAGAGGCCTTCTGTGCCACCACTGTGTAGGTCCCTTGCATAGGTTCAGAGGTGAGGTTGAAGAACAGCTGGATTAACCCCTGCTTTAACTCTGCCTTTGTCCACTGATACAGACGGTTTTTCTTTGGGTCCTACAGATAATGAGACCATAAGAAGATTGTGAGAATAGTGGGAGTCTGCAACGAGAACTAAAAAGCACTAGCAAAAGCAGTGAGGGGAGGCCCAGCCCAAGTGTTTCAGGAGGCTGCAGGGTAGGAGTGGGGGCCACTAGCAGAGTGCCCAGGGCTGGACAATAGAAGGAGCTGTAACCTGGGCCCAGAGTACATAGTTACCATCATACAAGATAAAGCTCTGTATATTCAAATTAATGTTATGGACCTGCTTAATAAAGAAAATAGACAAGAATCATCTTGAGGCAACTGGTAGTTATGCTGCTTAGGTTGAGGTGCGATAGATGTGAACATGAATGGAATGTTTGTACTTACCTCTATATAGACCAGTGGAAACTAGAAAGAGAAGGAAGGAAACAGCAATTTTAGAATGCACATTTAGACAGAGTGCAAGTAACACAGCCAAACGACCAGGGCTATGACTATATTTCAGGCAACAAGCTGATCACCCAACGGGATAAGGAAGAAAGTCCCCGGTATGGAGTAACAGAGCATTTTGAGGTACATCAGCAGGGGGGTGGAAATCCTTTGTCTTAGGCAGAAAAGTTAGCTGAAATTGCTAACTCTGTATGATCTGCAATACTAATAAGAGCAGATGTAGATTGTGATACTGGCAGATTTGCTCACTGCTGAGGTGTTTACACCAGCACCGTTCATTTGCAGCTTGTCAAACCGTTCCAAGAATGCAGAAGGCAGCCTTATGCAGAAATTTGAAGAACAGATCCTGTTAACAAGATCTGAGGTAACCCAGGAATTGCACAACTATCTCAGTGTACTGAGAGGTCTCCCCAAAAGACACTTCTTTCCTCCCTTTCCCCACATAGATGACGTAAGGCCAAATACCTAGGGAAAAAAGTATCATACTTACCACCTCGTCCAAGGGACGGAAGTCTTTATCCAGAGAAACAATTCTGAACAGGACTGATGGAGAAAGGCAGATAGTGAGGTTCCACAGTGCAGTCACCAACAGAAATCAGTTGCAAAAACAAATGGTAAAACAGAGAACAGAGCTGCTTTCTTCTAAAGAAATTTCATTCACTAGAAAGCTAAGTCATGCTAGAAGGTTACCCATGTAAGAAATTACATGAATAAGAGGATATTAAGAGCAAATCCATGGCAGTGTGAACATCTTGCTGATCATGGGCATCAGAATCTCATTAGTAGGGACCAAAGTTAAATTTAAGTTGCCTTTGTCTACTTTGCAAGGATACATTTTTATGTTGGAATTCACATGTGTATTCTAATTTTATTATAAGCAGTCTGACTACTTAGGAAGGATGAATGCAAGCAAATTACTTCAGCACTTGGCTGCAAGTTTGTGTTGGCTCTGGAGGGATAGAGAATTCAATGTCTCTTTTAGAACATTAGTTCCTGTCCAGGCCAAATTTAGGAATCAATAGTCTAGAAGAAATAAATGGCTTACATAGTTCTCTCTGTCTTCATTGAGCAAAATCAGCTGCCACTGTGAAAGCTATTTCATGACTTAGTCTGAATTTTGGCCCTGTTCTCTATAGGACAAATATCCAGTCTTTCTCTGATTTTAATGTGGACCCCAACTGCATGGACCACAACAACAGAGCCCCCAGTGACAGACAGAGTGTGTGCAGGTGTCCCAAGTACGTGCACATATCTTAAGATTCCCCAAATTGTTCCCACATGGAGCATTAAAAACATAAGTCTCAGCCATGAGGTTGCAGTTCTGACCCCCACTGAAAGCAGTCGACATCTGGCCAGCACAATCCAACAGTTTTAGTAGGAATTTTTCCTTCAAATGCAAATCTCCGCCCCTTTGCTGGTACCTGTCTGTCCTGGCTTGTAGATGGGTTTGTCTGTCTGGACGAAGACCAAGCTCTCAGAATTCTTGACCAACACAGATTTGCGGCTCCTGAACTGCAGTGTCGCCCCCTTCACCGTCACAGTGATAAACGTGACTGATGACTGGCTATTTGATTTTGGAAGCTGGAGAATAAGAAGGGAACTATGTTATGGACCACCGTTAAAGGCTTCCTGAACTGAACCGGCCTTCATGAAATAAAAGATCTAATATAATTCTAATGGACCCAACACAGAGGTGAGGGAAACTATAATCAGGAACAAGAGACTGATATTTGCTTGACCCATATTCCTACTCATTCCTCCTGCTGTGCAGTGATTGTGTAAGTATTGTGCAGCAAAGGAACTCCCTGCTCTGCCACCCAATTTTAAGAAATTCTTACTGCCCTGACCAAAACCTTTCTGTCCTTTTCCTTTTGACATTCACAAGGGCAATGGAATAATCTCCCTTCTCTTTCAGATAATGTCCCTAGTCTTTGCAGGACTTCAGCCCGTATCTGACAAATGCAGACATGGATGCCAACCTGCTGAGTGTCCTGAAGACCAGTTCTTCAGCCTTCAAGCCAAAGACGTAATCTGTGCTCTGAGCCAGATGACCAACTTTGCTAGTTGCCCATGACTTGTTATAGTCCCTGGGGCTATCAGTTACACTAAGCTATGAACTTCCTGCTTCACTCTGTTTTTTCAGACACAGGCAATCACAGCTCTATGTTCCCACATTAATTCAGTGTACTATATCCGCAAGGCAAAAAGTATCTGAGGTCCACAAGCTCTACCCCACTTTGAAGGCACTCAACTGACAATCTGTGGCAGTTGAAGGATGATGTGGAGAGCCATTTGAAGAAGCTGTTCACCAAACAGCCATCAGGAGTGTCAATAGTAAACCTACTTCTTTCTCCTGGCCCCTCCTCCTCCTGTCCTAGAGCAGGGCTGGCTTTCCAGGATTCAGCACTTCCCATTCAGGCAGCATGCTAAGGAGATCTCAGCAGTGAGAGGGTGTTGACGATGGACATGAACATACCTTTGGCCAAGAGGGAAGTGAATACCTACCTACACAGTGTTAACTCTGTTCATTACTACTCAGCGTCCTTACAGTTTACCCCTAGCACAAAGGATCATTCCACAAGGATGAGATACTCACAGAGAAAGGGATGCAGGTGAACACATCCTTCTCCGACACCACATCGTCAATCAGGCTCCTGTTTTCCCTTTCATACTCAAGTGTGGCACTCAGCGTCACAGACTCATTCAGGCTGGTCAGCTGAACACAGACTTTCTCAGGAGAATCAGTGTGTATCAGAAAGGGCAATAGCACCATATACTGCCTAGGAACAAGGGGGAAGGACAGGTCAGAGGAGCAGGAGCAGGTAACAGGAGCTGTACAGAAAAAGCAAATAAACCAATATCTGATGACTACAGCCTTCACTGTACAGGAAGAGAGATGCATTTTCTAGGAGTATAACAAGATTGCCAGCACTTCCTCTTGGGACCCTGAATAACACCCGTGGGGAAAAGTCAATTGTCACCTTTGCTAGACACTGCTAGTAGGATCCAGGATCTGCACAAGTGCCAGTATGTAGTGAATAAATGCCATTGACCACATGCTGCAAACCATCTCTACCACTACTCTCATTCCTCGCAGAGACCCAAAACTGCCACGGCGTGGTGCCAGATCTTAAACAAAAACACCAGAGCAAATTTCATTTTTTCAGTGCTCCCTTTTGGATGAGTGAGGAGTGGCTTCTGACAGGCATCCCCAGAGCAGTGAGCAGCTGGGAGAAGAGCCCTCAACACCTCAGCAGTAAGGTAGGGCATTATCTTTAGTGGTAGGAGAGGCTCTGACACTTTTATGTCCGTCAGTTGGTCTACAGGGAGAAAGCTCTGGCCCCTCAGATCCCAACCCTGCTGTCTGCTTACCCTGCATTTGATGAAAGTGCGGCAGCACAGCTTTGCTTTGCTAGGGAGGAAAAGATATTGCCAAAAAGCCCCTCACGTGCTGCTTATGCCATACACACATACACACATACACACAACACGCTCCCTTCACATACAAACAGGGCAAAAGGGGGTGAAGAACAGATGCAGCACAATATACCCTCTCAGACCTTAACAGTCACAGTCTTAAAGTGACACGTCACCCTGGGTGAGAAAGGAATTTTCATTCCATTGGCTGAGTTGAAAATTGTAAATTAAAAAATAAAGCCATTTCTGGTCTTGCCAGCTCTGATATTTGTTCTTTTTTTTCCCCTCATTATCAAACAAAAAACCTCTCCCATCTCCTGGGCATTTCAACCTGGGAGTAGGCTAGTCAACCCAAAATGAAACCTTCTGTTGTCTTTTCAAAGAAGTCTATCTCAAGAAAAACTTAATGTGTAAACAGTTATAAAAAGTTGCCTTTCAAAAGAACCAATTTTGTACAGAAAATTTTGTTGAAATCCTGTCAATTCACTGAAGCAGCAAAAGGTATTCTCATAGACCTTTCCTCTTTTGTCTTTTTCTTTTTTTTTTCTCTGAAGTTTTACTGATATCTCTGTTTCACAGACTGTCTTGGATCCCCCTGAAGCACTAGAGTTGCAGTTTGTAGAAGACACTTTACCCATCCCTGGTGTCTTTATTCCTGGGTAAAAGAAATTAGGCAGAAGATAAGAGACAAAGCAACAGACACAGGAATACAACCCAGGTCTCCTGCCTGCCCAGAGAACCCCCCTGCATAGCTTACGGCTCTATGGTGGGTGAGGTGTCTCCAGGAAGGAAGAAGAGGAGAAGGAGGAAGATGTTTGGTTTGCGGAGCAGCCCGTCCTTCCCCATGGTGCAGAGCAGGACGTGATGAGTCAAGCAGACACCCAGTCTGGTCCGATGCTGCCTGTACTGCTCTCAGAGCCAACCCCTTTATACTCTCCTCTGCAAACAGCCCAGGGGCTGGAGGAGATAAGGGCTGGGGGCCAGGACCCATTCGGAAACGGGGAGAGGCAGTAAGGAGGAGCTGGAACCAGCAGCTCTGATTCCGGGCAGAAGGCCAGGTGCTGGCAGGGAGAGGGAGGGGAGGCTGCCCAGCAGGCTGGAGCTGTCTGTCTTTTGAGTCAGGGCAGCAAGCAACAGAGGAGGAAAGGTGGTAGCTAAAGAAAAGGACCAACAGCAGAGGATAAGGGGAAGGCCTTCCTTTCCTCCCTGTATGGAGCTGGCTACAGTACTGGTCACGGAGGCGCAGGAGCAGTTTGATTTCCTTCAAACTGGGAGCAGGAGGTTGAGCTAGAGTTTGGCTGCACCTAACCTCCACTTCTGGGCAGGATCTGAAAATAGGGAACGCAAATTCTGTGAAAACCTTCCTCCTCCACCCACCCTGTTCTCTTGTGCACTCCATTCCTGGCCCCACCAGGGCTAATGCCAGGAAAAGGGGCCACAGAGTGGCTGGACAATCAAACTGTCCAAGATAATCTGACCTTCACCCTGACAGAAACAGGGACAGTGACATGATGGGGAGCTGCCAAAAGTTCAACCCATTAACAGCATGTAACACATTAACCAGTTCCCCAGAGCAGCAGCTGCCCTCGCACAGAACAGACGTGGCCTGGGTCTTGCTTTTCCTGTACTGTTTCTTGTTCCAGGGCAAGTTATTGGCACATCTAGATCAAATTATTGCTGTTTGATGGAGTCCTTCCTGGTTTCATTATGTGAAAATCCATGTAATGCACTGTGATGGGCGATGTTGTATCATAGAGGGAAATTTCTTTTTGACCATTGTCTTTACTGTACTTACCTTGATCTGCAGCAGGAGGATCAATAGCTCTGGTAATTATTACCCTTGCAAGTGGAAGTAGAATATCGGTCTTGTAGTCCTAACCCAAACTCCAAAGAATTGAGATCTGTGTTAGAGGATTTAAAGCATAATTTTCAGATTAAAAAGGCTGCAGGATAAAATTATCATCTGTCTGTCCCTCCCCTCTCTTGCTTGGTCACATTCCCAGTAGCAACTTTGGGCCCCAGCAGCCTAATTTCAAGGGTCTCTGCATGGCCCATGTGATTCAGCTTGTAGGTGGTGGCACAGACAAGGCAGTGGCAATGAGTTTTCCTTCTCTCTCCTGCCATTTCCATCTGCTGTGAGTACAACTGAGAAGGCCAACAGGCTTTCTAGAGGTTTTTGACTAGATTTTAAGTGTTTACCTCTAAACTCTTCAAGAAAACTCCTGCCAGGTGTTGGCCTATCCATGAGGAGAGTGCGTTTTAGGGATATCTTTCCTGGATTCTTCTCAGTGAATCTGAAGTTCTGTCATTTGGCATAGCTCAAAGGGACAGGTGCCCCAATTGTGCAAAAAGAGCATTACATATCCTGCATCTGAACCAAGACTCCCACTGCATTCATTGATAGCATTACAGAAGTGCTGGTTGGAAGGGAGCTCTGGAAGTTATCTAGTCCATCCTTTCACTTAAAGCAGGACTGCTGCCAATGCTGTCTGCCGTGACTTTGTTAAGTCAAATCTTGAACACTTCCAAGGATGGAGAACCTACCATTTCTCTGGTGACCTGTTCCAGTGTTGCACTAATCTCTGGTGAAGACGTCTTTCCCCATGTCCAACCTGAACTCCCCAAGCTGCAGTTGCAGCCATTGCCCCATGTTATATCTTCTGCCTCTACCAAGAAAGGTTATGTTCCGACATCCTTGTAACTGCCTTTCAAGTAATTGTAGGCAGCTATTTAATCACTCCAACCCCTTCTCGGTCAGACTAAACAAGCCCAGCTCACCCTATCACTCACTCCCTGTGGGTCATGTGCTCCATACTCTGACTAGTTCAGACCTTCATTCTACATGTTCCTCTTGAACTGGGGGTCAGGAGACCAGACACAGTGCAAGTGCAGCCTCAGAAATGCCATGGAGAATGAGGATTGTAACTTACCTCAATCTGCTAGCCATGCTCCTCCAGTATTCATTCATCACTGCTTACAGAGTTCATCCAAAAATAACTTACTTCCAAGAAAATACGTATGTATTAATCAGCTATATCAACATACTCTAGACAGAAGATTAAAAGCTCTGCCAAAGATATTTGTTCAACTGCATTTTGGCACCATGTGCATTGGGTGAAAGTAAAATCGGCAGCTGAAAATCCCTTCCCTTTGAAGAATGGTCAACTTTTGAGGCAAAATAATGTACTTATTTATTTTACATTTCCTGAGCATCTCCTTGGGATGAGAGTGAGAAGTCATGTTTGAAGAGCTATAAAGTAAAATAATCTAGCATGCACTGCACTGCAAAATCCTAGGGGAGGCAAAGCTTTTGTACTATTCACAAGGTAAACTAGGCAAGATCAGAGACATGCTCACTTCACCTACACACATCATGATAACATGAGAAGCTGTTTCTTCACTGGGGTTCTCAGCTAGGTCTCCTTCTGTAGATGCTACCACCATTTTGGCAAAGCAGGCAAAGTCTCCAGCATTATTTCACAGGGCCTAGCAACTTTCTAGGAGTCAGGGGAAGCATCTTCTTTTGATAGTTGAAAGGACTCTGGCACAGGCAAAATGACTCACCAAAAGTAACCCAGACAATCTGAATTGAAACTCAAGGGTTTTAGCTCCTAGTACACTGCTTAAAAAACTGGTTTTCTCACAGTTTCCCCACGTCTGACTGTTGCAGGCATGGTGTGGTTTGACTACCACATATGGTTACTGAAGAGCAGACCTACCCTTGCTGGGAACATTCCCACCTTAAGCCCCTCAGCTCAGCGAACTCTCTATGAGGCTCAGCAGACATCCACTTAGCTGGGGATGCTAAGGTCTGTATTGTTGTCTTCCTCTGCCCTGATTCTTTCATGTGCTACATCCTCTATGAATGTCAAGCCTCTCATACCAGAGATATGCAATTGAAGGCATTCTGTAAATGGCAGTGTGTGGAATTTGCTGGGTTGTTGCAACTGGATTGGTCAAAACTCATTAAGCTACTTCTTTCAACCAGGTGATGCAAGGACAATTTCAATTATTTGAAAATTGCTGGGTGGAAACCGGCAATTTTCTTTTTGGAAACAAGATCTTGTTTCTGTTTTCTCTGTGGTTTCACAGTTGTTTGTAGCACTTATTTACATGTGGCACAGCAGTATCAATCCCAATAACAATCACTTCCAATTTATTTCTAATCCTCCTCATGAGACCCTGATCTAGCATTTTCAGAAGAAAACTCCAGTGTTTGGATCAATTAGTTTCTCCCTAGCCCTTCCCTGCCATGCACCGTGTTGCCTAGTTCTTTATTTTTGTATATATATATACACATTATATATACATCAAAAAGATCTCCCCTCAGCCTTCTCTTCTCCTCTTCTCTTCTCTTCTCTTCTCTTCTCTTCTCTTCTCTTCTCTTCTCTTCTCTTCTCTTCTCTTCTCTCTTCTCTCTTCTCTTCTCTTCTCTTCTCTTCTCTTCTCTTCTCTCTTCTCTCTTCTCTCCTCTTCTCTCTTCTCTCTTCTCTTCTCTTCTCTTCTCTTCTCTTCTCTTCTCTTCTCTTCTCTTCTCTTCTCTTCTCTTCTCTTCTCTTCAATAAACCGTCCCAGCTGACTCAGCCTTTCCTCATATGTGAGATGCTCCATCATCTTTGTGGCCCTTCATTGGACTCCCCAGTATGTCCATGTCTCTTTTGTACTGGGGAGCTCAGAACTAGACTCAGTACTCCAGGTGTGGCCTCACCAGTGCTGAGCAGAGAGGAAGGATCACCTCCCTTCACGTGCTGGCAACGCTTTGCGTATTGCAGCCCAGGATACCATTCACCTCCTTTGCAGCAAGGGCTCATGTTGAACTTGGTGTTCAGCAGGACCCCAGGTCCTTTTCTGTAAAGCTTCTTTCCATCTCGGTGACACCCCAGCATGTACTGGTGCATGGGGTTGTTTCTCCCCTGGTGCAGGACTTTGACCTTCTCTTGAACTTCACGAGGTTCCTGTCAGCCCATCTTTCCAGTCTGTCTCTCCCAGAACAAACACACACCTCAGAACATCTACCACTAACCTGCTGATAATAGTAAATTGGAATATGATATGAATATACTAGGATAAATAGGATAAATTGGAAATTAATAAAATTCCTCTTCCTTTGTTGGAACAAAATCACTGGGTAGAAAAAAAGAGTTTTCCAGGTATGTGGAAATGCAACCTACTGTCCCACCCTTAATGTTCACTGTGGCCTTACACTGTTCACACTCTTAGCCTGTCTCTGCTCTATTTGAACTGAAAGCTCCTTGTAGTACAGATTTGTCCACTGCTTCCTCTCTCTGCAGTACAACACTGCAGAAGTGGAGAGGGAAACACATTCTTGGTTGATTTAATAATAATACACAACTAACTGCATTCCTATGACTTCAGAAGTCCAGCCTCTTGACTAGTTTGAAGTTGGCCCATAAAACACAGCATGCAGCTGGTTCCTTCCAACAGAGAGAAGTAATGATGTGGGTACACACTTTTGATCCAGTTCAGTACTGGAGTTTTATTTGCACTGCTGGATTTACAGAAGTTGTAGGCTCATTTCACCCTCTTCTGTCCGCTCATAGCACTGGGATGCGAAAGGAGAGGCTGCTACTAGGAGAAGTCCGTTTATATGTTTCTGGCAGTGAAGTGCAGGCTCCGTTTTCCTGGTCCTGCTGGCACCAGGCAATGGAGGTGCTGGGAATGGAAATGAAATCTGATGCTCAGGAATGGAGGACAATGGCCAGCTCACCCTCAGAGATCTGAAAACACAGCATCTGTTGTGACAAAACTTTTGTTTGCCCTTAGAGGACAAATAAGGAAAGACTAGGGCAGGGAATATGTCCCAGGTCTCATCTGGTCACAAACAGCAGTAATCCAACAGATGTTGACTGAGAATGGATCTACTACTGAGGATAACTCACCGTTATGGGCAACAAACCTGTCCCTGCAAAACACCTTTGTGAGGGTGTGGAAAGCGAAAGTCTTTACTCTTGTATGGAGCTTTGGTTTGCAGGACAATGATCCACATGTACCACTGATGAGATGGTTATGAGATTAAAATGTAAAGTGTGCATGGGATTTATCTAAGAGATTTCTCACAGATCCATGGAGCAGAAAATTCACAGCTGGAAGCCTGAAAGTGATCTTTCATCAGGACAGCACAGTGTTGCACAGGGCTGTTAGAGAGGACCCTGCAAGAGACACAGAACAAAAGTGAGACTGAGAGAAAATGCTGAGATTGTCTCCTGGAGGCAAGAAAGAAAAAACATCTGATTTTGAAGGGTGGAGCCCAGAGCAAGTGAAAGAACCCAACCTCCAAAGGGCACCTCTTAGAAAAAAAAAAAAAGGTATACCAAAAAAACTATCTACCTGGAGATTACACATCTAAGTAATTTTTGCCATTGTGGAACCCAAATCGGAACCAAACATAGACACGATGCCCTTCAGTGACAGTGATATCCATCAGCATGAGAACGGCAGTGCTAAGAGTTTCATGGAAAGATGATCACCTCCAAGGAGTTTGTAAGAACAGAAAGCTGGATTCAGGAAGGGAACTAAGCTCAGTGCTAACCTACTGACAGCGAGATCTTTGGCAAGTTTGCTTGTTGGAGGAGTGTTAAGATACTAACTCATTGTGTTAACTGCCATAAAAAGGAAAGGGCCAGGCAAAGTCAGTGGACAAAATCATGTTTTCCCTCATGCAAACTCATGAGTTTTGTCCAAGTAAAGACTGAGCCAAAATTAAGGTTCTGACTTGGGTTGGCACTAGCAAAGCACCAAAGGACTAGGTCCTTACACCCAGTGACACCAGCACTTGGCAGAATGGGTGCAAGGTGGCTAAACCCAGTAAAGCCAAGGTGGACCATATGGTTTTCTGACTGAGCAACTGTGTGGGCGAATAATCCTTGGTCTGAGCAGCTGGAGGGAAGTAGAGAGTGAGATCCTGCTTTTACTGCCCTGCTTTTCACCGGTAGATGCAGGGCAGTAAAAAGTAGGGTCTTTCAAGTTCAGTGCTGTACAGGTGATGGTAAGAAGGAAATCTGCCCAGGAAGAAAGCTCCTGAGATCTGGTGCAGGAACTCTGGGTGTTGTGGAACACCAGGCAATCTGAATTAGCACTGAGGTTTTTAAAACAGAATTAAACTCACTTGGTGCCCTTGAATACAGAGCCATCTTCCCAAATCCAGTCAGAGCCTGTGCTGTTCCTCAGTCCAATCCAAAAACATCCTGTTTGAATACTCTTGAATAGGTCCTAGAAACAGTCATGAATTACAAAGTGACTAATGACAGCCAGCCTAAAAATGGACGTAAGGATAAGTAAATAGAACAGAGAGCAAGATACATCTCCTCGCCTGATTGTTCCTTAGATGGCTGACAATACTGCTTCTCCACACTTTCTAATCAGGAAGATCAGCCCTGCAGATAGTGTCTGGAATAACAACTATGTGTACATTCACAAGGAAGTAAGCGTGCTTTCAAGGGTCCTGGGCAGATTATTCAAAGGACATTTCTCAGGGCAATATATGTGAACCAACTGCACCCCAGTCTCCTGGAGTTTCCTACACAAAGCTTTATGTAGGAGTCTATAGTATTAGTATTAACATTCTACCATACAGCTAGCTAGCAAGCTAATACAAAATATTAACAATTAAAGGTAAAATCAGGTCAGGGCAGGAAGTGCGGGTACTGACATATCTGTGTAAAGAGCCCAGGACCAAAGTTCATTAAATTTTATACAAATTTTCATCCTACATATTTTCAGTGTTCATTTCCTTTTGCCTAACCTTTAACTCCTGTTTACTGTGAAAAGGTGAAGCCTGCCTGCAACAGAAACTCAGTCCTGAAGTAAATCCCCCTCTCAAAAAAAAAAAAAAAGACAAAGAGAAGTTTTGTCTTGCCCACATTTGCAATGAAACCAAACAACAGCAACCTTTCAGCGATAATGGCTGGGCCCCACCCTTGTCTCCTCCTGTCATAAACAAAGCTTCAGAGCAGACATCTTCACACAGAAGCATTAACAAAGCTGGCTTGGTGAAGTGGTGGGAATAGGAGTAGCTTGAGGAACGCTTGAGTGTTGCTGGTGGTTTGGAGGTGACTGCACTTCCCTGGCAAAGGGAGGTTGAACAGTCACAGCCTTTGCAGCATAGGGCATGTATAACTGGATAGCTAGGAAAGTCTTGCTTACGTGGGGAAGTATGAGCAGGGATAATGGGTAGCACTCTAGTAGCAGAGACAGTAGTAAGAAGCAGCCAGACTAGGGAGGCTTTCTTCATGCAGAGAAATGGGTAATCTAGGGAAGATGGGTATTTCCTAAGGAATCAGGATTTGCCTAAGCAAGTGTGAGAGCCTGGTACATACTCCCAGTCAAGCAGAGACCTGGCTTTGTAATCCTCCCCCCCCAGAACATCGTACAACAAAACCTCTGTCCAGGGACTGGAAGCTCTCCATGTTCATTGGACCTGAGCTAATAAGCCCTGGCTTGCGCAAAACCATATCGAGTATTTCTGCTCTACTTCGGCAGACATGCCTCACCTCCCTAGTGATCAGCTCTACCCATTTCTTTAGTGGTCATATGCGTGCCTCTGCCCCCAGTGAACACCTGCTGGAAAATGAGCAGTGGAACAGATGATTTCTGATTTCTCCAGCACAATTCAGGTTTTTTTGGCAGAGAGAGAAAGTAAGCATTGAAAACAGACTGAGAAAGAAATATCCGTGCATGAATACAGTGAGTGGCAGGGGTCACTGAGCAGGAGGAGCTGGAGCAGTTGCCGGGAGGAGAGGCATCACTTTTGCAAAGGAAGCATTTCTGAAGAGTGGGGACGATTTGTTTGTAGGCAATGAGTACAGAGACTGCACAGAGCCACAGTTTTTTCCCTGTAATCATTCATATCAGCCTTGTTGGGGCTAGGAGGGGATGTGGAGAGGGGCAGTGAAGAAAGCTGTCTCCTAACATCATTCATAGGATGATTCTGAGTAGCCAACAGTGACCCTCACCTCTGCCTTCTCCCCTTTGCTTCTTTGCTTGCTGGGAACTTTTAAGGGACATACTGAAACTGGAACTGCACTACAGCGTCACAGTCATAAATGTTTCCTCTAAAGTCAAAATATTGCTAGAGTGGCAGCACTGTTTGGATGTCAATCACTGAGGTATCTGCAAGGAAATGGAAGATCCTCAAAGAATAAGAAAACCATTACCATTTCACCGGCATCGCTGATCACCAGGAGATGAGCTCCCTGTGCCTCGCAGGATTTCTGGCTGGAATGCCAGTCCTTCTTCTCCTTGGAGAAGGAGTAGCAGCTCCCTCTGTAGGCTATCCACTGCTCAGGGCAGCGTGGGTGGGAGTCACCTGTAAAGGAATCAAAACACCAGCTTTTCTCTACCAGTAACCAACAGAAAGACGCTTACCAGCAAGGACCTGCTGCAAAGCAACTCTTATGGATATTTTTAATGCAGAAAACACAAGTAAGGATAAACATCTGAAAGTAACAACACATCAACACTGAACTTCAGATCCTCTGTGCAATTTCCAAATGTTCGCAAAAGAGTCACATGCACTCTGACGCTGATGCAACGCAGGCCCTCTCTAGCCTGCCCCCCCCCCCGGGTTTCCTCTGAACTACTCAGATACCTGACAACGAAAATTGGCTATCTGAAAGCAGACAACACTCTGGGTGTGCAAAAAGTAAGGGAAACAAATACGTCATTCTGTGGGTATGGTGTGATCATGTTACACATCAAGTGAACAGATTTTAAGCAGCGAAGTCAGCTCTCCCACATCGTCTAGTGCTTTCTGCATGCATGCAAAAGTGTTATAGACCTTGCATATTTGTTCTACAATTTACCACTATAATTACAGCAAACAAGTCTACAAAAACCTTTCAATATGTTTCACTGCTTTTTGCAACAGGATTTGAAATGGGTTGCCTGGGATCTGCACAAGGAATATATTCTTCAAAATATTCTGAATAGGCAGTGGATACTTAAGGCTGGTAGAAACCTAGAACAGCTTCTGGTTTGACCCCATATAATGGAGTTCATGATCTGAGATCCTGTGCTTAGATGAGTCTCCATTCCTTTGCTGTTGGTTGCTCATCCTCAGCACCCCTTTGTGCACTTACTCATCTTCCAAATCAAAGCAATCACTAGGGAGATGCTCAGTATCCCAAAGCCTATAGCTAAGCCCGGCACAACTGCTGGCCACAGACAGGGACCTGTAAAATAGAAAAGAAACCACAGTGAACAGGAGCCACATGAAAACTGAGGCTGGTTTTAGGTAGTTTGTGTCCTGGGCATTTCTACAAGGAAATCCACTGAGATTCAACAGAGCCAAACAACAACAACTACAAAAGGCACTGTATATAATTTCAAAATGGGAAACTACAGTAAAATGAAGAAGTTTGTCAGAGAGAAATTAAAAGGGATGGATAGAAGAATAAAATATTTGTAAGCACTAGGGGAGACATTTTTTAATATCTCTTGGTGGAGGCTGAAAACAAATGCACATCATGTATCAAGAATATTGTGAGAAGGACAAAGAAAGTCAATGCTAAAACAGAAGGGGAAGAGAATTCACTTAAAAACAAGAATGCATCCTTTAAGCATTGGAATCTTTGTCCAAATACAGAAAGTATACCAGATCGCTAAATTAATAAAAAAAAAAAAAATATTTTGATCTTAGAGTGGTTTGCAGGCTCACTAGTTTTTAAGACCAGTTTCTGGTTTATAGCAATATATTTAGACCTGCGGTTTTGGTTGAATGTCGTTTCTAACATAACAAGGGTGAGCGTAAGGGAGGTTTGTTGTAAGCATCATTCTTCTGGTAGAAAGATCTTTCCTAAGGTAAAGGTTTTGTCATGTTTCTTGAAGCTTGCAGGATCTTCTAGCTGCCCCGCTTGTAGTTAAAACATTTATTTATTTTTTAATCATTATTAAAGAACAAAATCCCATCTCTTTTCAGTTACAAAATACAGAAGGACTTTTCAGTCACAACCTACGCCTCAACTTCATGCAAGAGGAGAATGGGAGAACTGTAGGACTTGAACTGGGTAGGTGTTCTCTCTGCCTGCTCTCTAAACCTCTTGTAAGGTCACCTTTGCATCTCTGGTGATGTAGGTTTTGCCATCAGATTAAGCCTCAAGAGGATGGAGTCAGCTGGAGGTTAAGGTGTAGGATGGAGCTTCTTCTCTGCAGATTACAACTGCAAACTAAGTAAAAGGGGATAAATATCTATTGAAACATAATTCTTTGCTCCTAGACCACATTTCTGAGAATTTGCACTTCTGGTTTCCTTACTCTCTTTCCTCTCAAAGAAGCTATCTCCTCCATCCTCCAGATCACTGTTCTGGATTTTGGGAAAATCTACTTCCAGGACAAGGTGACCAGGATGATAGTGAAATGGTTAATCCTTAAATGGCAGGATTGGGCATCTGAGCTGCTGCCTCCTGGCAAAGAATAGAGCAGTTCAGCCTCTATTGTTTCAAACCAATTATGCCACTACATAATTTTGGGAGGAAAAAAGAATGCGAAGGGGCAAAGTCATATTGAAACATTCAAGATGAGTTTCAGACTTACATGAACTGCAGTGATCAACCTAGCAAAGTGCAATAAAAATCTTCATATATCAGGATTTTTACCCCTTACAAAAGGCAGTTCCTGAAGTACCACCTTTTTAATACAGGTTCAGGGCTTTGTGCTTGATCCTCAGCTCCTGAAGTGCATGTGAAGCTCTTGTAGAAGAGGAAGGGAGAAGTACCTGGAATGAGTTTGGAACTGAGGAGAGAAATCTGAATAGAGCATCCAGAAATATTTCCATGTATTTGTCTGAGGAATTGTGGAAGAATCTCCCCAAGCGAAGGAAGAAGTGAACTGGTGGACATTTAATGTAAACTTTCTAGTATGCAAAACACCCAGTTAGGTCTGTCAGTACTCTGGAGAAATAACTATGATACCCTGCATTCATCTGCAAGCAACGTGACCCAATATTTTTAGGTTTGGGAGTCCAAATTCAGTTCAAAAACTGAAAGCTGTTAGCATTTTATAATTCAAGTCATCTGGGACAATCTGAAGAATGTCATTGCACTGTCCCAAATAGCTCCCCTCAGCTCCTGCCTACGTCAGTATGGGAGCAGCATGATGACCTAGGGCCAGGGAGGATTTGAGAAATGAGGATCCTGTCCTTGGCTATGGCACAGACCTGGCTATCGCTGTTTACTACAAGCATGCCACACAGGCTAATGCTGCCTTAAGTGACTGCTGGACTGACAATTTTTGTAGCGTGGCACATCTAATGCTCTCTGTAAGCCAGACAGAAGACAGCCGGGACAACTCTTCATTTTTGAGGAGTCCATGTAAGCCAAAACCAGTTGGTTTAAGTGGGAGACTGATCTATACACCTGTGATATACCCATGATACTGTGTCACAGGGGTGACTCGGTAGCAAGGGTGTGCATTTGAAAACAGAGATGAAATATCTGAGAGCATGTCTCTCAAAAGTGATAGGAGCAGGGACAGAGTTGAAAATAAAGATCTTCTAAAGAAAGGAACTTAAACTGCACTCCTTAGGGACTCCTCGCATGCAGAAGAGAGCTGGGAAATAATCAAATAATATGCACAGAAGGTGTGTTCAAGCATCAGCTTCCTTATTTTAGGCCCTCTGACTTTAGCTCAAAAAGATGAGGGTACATACAGGGATCTGGAGAGGAGGGGTATTAAAAGGAAAACTGCAAACATCTCAAGATGTAATCCCCACCTTCAACAGGGTGGGAGTGAACATAAATGGCAGGGAATGAAGGGATGTCCCTGTGTTTTCTGATGCAACAGAAAACCTAATTTCTGATGAAAACACATGCAAAAGCAAGACTGCCTTCCAAGCAGAAGTGTGATGACCAGATAGGAGCTTGTGGGTTTCTGTGCTAGCTTTGTTTCCATAGTGCAGCAAGTGACCAGGCAGCAGTAACAACCACAGATATATGCAGTTATTCTGATCAGGACACAAAAATCTCATATCCCAGAACGAGAGCCTCCTTTGCTGTAACAGCTCTGAAAAAAGCTAAGGTCAACCACTAGTATTGCAGCCAATGCAACACAACTCATCTAAAGCACACGGGCAGTTAGAGGAAAAAGCAATCAGTTCATGGGAAGGACACACCTAAAAGAATGACCATCAATGCAAAATCTCACTCTTCAAAGGTGGTATTTCTCAACTAAGCAGCCAGATAAATTGCTTAGTTTGACATTTGCAAGGCCTGATCAAAGGGAATGGAGCAGAAATAAGGGAAGAGAAAATTTAAGGAAAGCACGACGAAAATCTTCCTTATCGTACAATGCCCTGAAGAACTGTCTCAAGGCAAAAGCTGAAAATTTGCACACTGGGAGGTATGTAAAACTAGAACAGAGAAAACACAGGAAAAAATGTATCACAAAAGAATCCTGCAGAGCCCCACGGGAGACAGAATGGATGATCTCATATGCCTCTTCTGTCTCTGATCTCTGATCTCTGATTAGCATACGCCTCTAATTTATCTGTACTCACATCTCGCCTGCCCTTCAAAGAACTATTGCTGACAATCTCTTATTGCTGACAAGCAGACAACTTTAAAACTGCAAACCTCTTTCAGAGAAAAGGATGCCTGGGTTGAATGCCCAGGAGTGAACACTAAAAGGGGTCTGACAGGGCAAGGGAACAATGCTGGGTCTCTGACCCATTGGCTTTTATCACAGTAACATAGTCACAGTATTTTAGAACCAAGGCAACAGCACCACGAGCTCGTACTCAAAGTCAGTGGCGAGCCCAGAGTGTTTTTGTTAGATCTTGCCTTCGCTCAAAAGAAATCTTTTGTTGACCTACCTCATCCAGCTTCCTTACCTCTCCTTTCTCGTCCAGCTTTGGCCCTTGGTGGAGGAGTCTGAGAGAATTTGACAGAAGTATAAATTACTTCCTCATTCGCTTCAGCTGCAGAAGTTTCTGATCTGCTTCCCTCCATGCCAAAGCAAAGAGTGCGTATGACAAGATGTTTCGATCAGGCTGTTGAGCGACAGGGCTCAACGCCTGTGAAACAGGAAACCTGACGCCACATTCAGAAGACAAGAAATATGAAGTTGCAACCTCTATCTCCAGCTGCTCAAAATAACCAAATTTACAACAGAATGGAGAACACTGGAAGTGCAACAACTTCCATTTTGTAAGCTGATGAGGGATGTCTTAAGAACAGCAATTAGTGGAAGAGGTGATTAATCATAAAGTGCATGGGTATTCTAACTGTTGCCAACGCAAGAGGCTGTGATTACACTGAGGTAGTAATTGTAAGAATATGTGTCATTTTGAAGAGCTCCCTCTCAGAACAGAAGCAGGTGGATAGTGAGAGCACAAGGTGAAAAAGGTGAATAGCGACAGTACAAGGTGAAATGTGGGATTAGCAATGGCTATGGCAGCCCAACTGCTGTGAAAAGGGAAGTACAGGTGGATAGCATGGGTTTGAGAAGGAAGCCTTGTGAGCTTTGGACAATTCCACTGGGAACTCTGTCTACAGCCAACAGCCAGTGTGAATGTGCTTGAGACACAGGCAGGCACTGAGAGCTCGCATCCCTCAAGACCCTCTGAGTCAACATCTCAACAGCATTAGTACAAGAGAGAAATGGACATACTGGAGAGAGTCTAGCAAGCAAAGGGCAATGTCCTGGTTTCAGCAGGGATAGGTTAATTTTCTTTCTGGCAGTTGATGTAGTGCTGTGTTTTGGATTTAGGATGAGAATAAAGTTGACAACACACTGATGTTGTAGTTGTTGCTAAGCAGTCAAGGACTTTTCGGTTTCTTATACTGCCCTGCTAACGCGAAGGCAGGGGGTGCCCAAGAAGCTGGGAGGGGACACAGCCAGGACAGCTGACCCAAAGTGGCCAAAGGAATATTCCATACCATATGACGTCATGTTCTGTTTATAACTGGGGGTGGGCTGGGAGGCTGGGCAGCTGGGGGTCTTGCACAGCATCAACTTCGGGTGGTGAGAAATTGTGCTGTTCATCACTTGTTTTGTATATATTATTATTACTATTATTATTATCTTCCTTTTTTTTGTTTGCCCTATTAAACCGTTTTTATCTCAACCCATGAGTTTTCTCACTTTCACTCTTCTGATTCTCTCCCCCATCCCGCCAGGGGGGAGTGAGCAAGCTGCTGCATGGTGCTTAGCTGCCAGCTGGGCCTAAACCACAACAGGCAACAAAGATGATGACAGAACTGGAACACCTCTCTTATGAGGAAAGGCTGAGAGCTGCGACTGTTTAGCCTCGAGAACAGACATCTTGGGGAGGATTTTATTAATGTATATAAATACCTGAAGGGAGGGTACAAGAAGAGCCAGGCTCTTTTCAGTGGTGCCCAGTGGCAGGACAAGAGCAAATGAGCACAAGTCTGAATATCAGGAAGCACTTTTTTACTGTGAGGGTGATTCAAACACTGGCATAGGTTGGCCAGAGAGGTTGTGGGGTCTCCATCCTTGGAGAGCCATCTGGACATGGTCCTGGGCAACTGGCTGTAGGTGGCCATGTTTGAGCAGGGGGGTTGGACCAGATGACCTTGAGAGGTCCCTTCCAACCCCTGCCATTTTGTGACTCTGTAGTCAGCAGTAACAGGAAATGATAGGTTTTTTCTAAAGTAGTAAAGATTGACCACTGATGAGAATGGTGGGGAGTACTGATGCTTCTAGCATCAAGAAACCTCTTATCCACATAGTTGGCTGATTTTTGTTTTGATGCAGATTCTGATCCCTTCCAGTTCATATTCAGATTAGAGACAATTGCCAGGCTCGGGGTGTACGTCTTCCTCACTGGTACAGTTCATTTACAAGAATTGCCTGGGCATTCTCAACAAAGAAGTTTGCCACGGTTTTCAGTTCTAGGACAGGGATCATTGGTCCCCATCCTGGTGACATACTGCAAATTTGAAAATTGATTGTCCAGGAGGATGCTTAGTTTGATATAGTGTTGTGGCAAATTTGTTACAATGCACATGTCGGGGAAGGCATGGATTGTATATTTGTGCAAATCTGTCCATCATGCACTTGCATGTAAGGGTGGCATATTGCACCCACAAGATGACTTCCAAACCTGGATAGGGCCTGTAGACAGCGAGACAGGGAGTGTGTACTTGAGAGGAAGGGGAAGGCAGAAAACAGCAGAGCAACACAAGAGGTGGAAAGTCTCTCCTGAATGCTTTGAATGGATATTAGAGAAGTCTAAAGAGAGCTGATGAGCCCAGAGAGGGAGAATTTGCTGTCGTCATGATGAGACCTTAGCTGGGAATGCAGTCTGTGTGGCCTGAAAGAAACCAAGATTCAGACACTGCTTAAGTGCTCAGACCAAGGGGAAAATGCTGCGGCCAAAGACACTGCAGGCTGCCTGCAGGGCCAGCGTGATCACAGAGACAGAGTTATTTGTGAGCAGGTGGAGAAATGAAGGCTGGCGGGGAAGAATTAAGAGCTCTGTTTTGATGTGGTTTACTATTTTCTCTCAAATATCAGCAATAAGCCGAGTTCTTAGTTTGGACAGGAACTAGAGGAGGGAATCACACCATAGGACGGTATGCAGGCAACACACGGTTAATAGTTGAGTATAGATAAATCTGACTTCTGCAGCTGAGATGTCTGTGCTGTACTCCCAGTGGAATTAGCAGTAGGGCACAAATCACAGCAGGACTAAATCAATCAGTTTTCCAGGAGCCAATAATGCTCCTTTCCAGTTCCTCACTACCGAAGCAGCATACTGTAGGGAAGCCTCCCAAACCCGTCTCAAACAAGTGGCTCCTCCAGCATGTTTAGTTCACTAAATCCAGCATTTTTTTCTTCACTAAAAGATGCAAAAACCTCAGACCTCTGGCAAAGAACTTACATCTCTTCCAATACCAGAGCCATGGAAAGTGGACTCTCTTACCATCACAGCAGGGGCATGACTTACGAAGAGAACTGTCCTTTAAATAAGCCAGTCTCAAATAATTTATAGCTTTATTAATCACCCTCAAGATGTTCAAGTCCACCAACTTTGCACATGATCAGCTGAACCTGAATTCCTCTGTAGTGGCAAAGAGGAGATACCTTTATTCCAAAGTATGACAAAGCAGTATGTCAGGCGGGGACAAAATCAGAAGGATCAAGGCCATGAAGCAGTTTTACAAAGAACGGTCTCCCTTGCTTGTTTATCAAGAAGTCACTCAGGAGGTACATGGTCGGGATGGCAAAGCCCACAGACAGCGATGGCCTACTACTGCCTTCGACAGTGGGAGCTAGGCGAAAGGCAAAGGCTCAGCGACGCTGGGAAGCCTTTCATCTTTACTGATGTGTTCACCTGCCTGCAGGTGATCCGAACGAGTGTGAGAGCCTGAGGTGAGAGTTCGGCTTCAAGGTGGAAAACTTACGAAGCACTCGGGTTCGGTGACTGCCAGACGGCCGCTCGGTAACCCCAACCCCCCGCGCTACTGCAGGCGCCTCACGCGTTCTGGCCGTGGCGAGGGGCGGGGCGGCCGGTGGAGAGTGCTTCTCCCCCATTGGATGAGAGGTTCCCGCCTCGAGCCGCGCTTCGCAGGGGCTCTCGGGTGGGAAGGGTTAGCCTGCGGGTGCTACGAGACGCCTTTCTGTTGGCCCTCATCGTTCATTGGAAGAGAAGCGAGGGGAGGCGGGCTTTTCACGCCTTTTTTCACCGCCCATTGGAGGGAGAAGAGGAAGGAGGCAGGCTCCTGAGTCGCCCTCGTTATAGGCTGGGGCGGGCTTTAGAAGCCTCCCCTTTCCATCGCTCGCTCCTCATTCGCTGAGGAATCGCTAGTGGGCGCGGCGATCCTGGCGGCTCCTTGACTCCTATTGGCGGAGAGCGCTAGTTCCGCCACGCCCTTCCTGCTTCCGGTTCACAGGGCGGGCTGAGGGGAGCCGGCCGGGACTGCGGAGGAGGCCGGTGCCGTCAGCGCCTGCGATCCCCGGGCCGGGCCGCCCCGCCCCGCCCCGCCCCGCCCCGACCGAGCGCCCAGCATGGCATGTCCGTGAGCGGCGGAGCGCTCTTCCGTAGGGGTGCCTGTGCCCGTGCGCGGCGGGCGGAGGCCGGGCGGCGCGGCGGGCGGGGCCGGTGCGGCAGCAGGTGGGTGCGGCGGTGCGGGGCCGGCGGCGGCGGGTTGGGCTCCGGCGGACGGGGTCCGCGGCGGAGGTGGCGCTCCGGAGGCGGGCGGGAGGTGGAGAGCGAGGGCGGGGGCGGGGGCGAAGCGCAGTGGCACCAAGGCCTCTGAGGCCGCCGTGGAGGTGAGACCGCACTGTGCCCCGGGCGGGCGGCTCGGTCCCAGCGCTGGGCAGCGGCAGCCTGCCTCCGAGGCTGTCAGCCGGAGCGGTAACCGGCCAGGGGGAAAGCAGCAGGGTCGTCCCATCGCTTTTTACCTCTGGCTGTGAGTGAAGTGTTTGCCAGTAAGTTGCCCGGAGAAGCCGTGGCTAGCGCGAAGGGCAGGGTTCTGCTTTTGGTCACGAGTTCGTGTGTCACGGGCTTCCTCATTTCAGTATACCTAACCTCTGCAGTCTGCATCGGGCCGTCGTGGAGATCAGAGACCTGGCTTGGTAGGTGTAAGCTGTCGCCATGGACTCTGCGGGGGTTGGGGGTAATTGTTAGGTTCAGCAAAACAGGCTGTGTGTCCCCCCAGGCAGGCTGCCGGTTGCCTTCTGCCAGCATCTGGAGCTTTACTGAAATCTTCGACGGGAGAAGCAGAGGGGAATGTATTAGACCACTGTGGTTGGCTGGTGCAGTCATTGAATGTTTCATACGTGATTTTAGCATGCACCTGAAAGCCAAATCTTCTAGATCTTGTGATGATCTTCATTACTGCCTCTTTGGATCTTACATAGGACGTCACACTTTACTCCTTCCCTTCTTCCCCATGTAAACAGAAGAAAACTGTTCTGTGAAGTTGCAGCTTAGTATTACTAAACACTTTCAGATTCTCAGCTAAATAGTTATAATTATTAAGATTAAGGCACTTGAAAAACAGAGCCTGACTAATCACAGCGGTTCTTTCCTGCAAGCTCTTCACACAAGAGCTGCAAAGAGGATTGATTAGAGGTCTGGTTAATCATTTTCTGCTGACTGGCTTCTCAGTGCGATACAATAACGAACAATGGCTTATGCCTGAAACTTATTCCAGCGTTCAGCCTGCTGGGCTCTGCTCTGGCTGAATCAATGCTAATTAATGTGCTCAACAGCAGAACTTTTTGTGGTCCTGAGGCAAAATTCAGAAAAGAATCCTAAATCATCCCAGTGAATTGACTTTGACTATGGAAGAGATTCAGATTTCATGCCTCTTGGAAACTGTGAGATGTTTCTAGATTTTTACTTCTCTTTTTTGCAGTCAGGACTGAGGAAGTGACCACTTATTGACTCCATGACCCTGAGGTTAGTTTGTAGGGGGCTGAAACAGTTAATCTTCTGTGTTCTCTGCATGTCCAGGATGTCATCGCCTTGCCGTACCTCTGCTGTGCTGGTAGTCTTTATGGCTCTTGCTGTCAGTGCAGGGGCTGAACAGTTGAAAGAGAGGACCTGTGATGTGATTGGTGATGAGAGCAGTGAGTCGCAAATAGAAAGAGCCCTGCTGAAGAAACTAGAGCCCCTGAGCCAAATGAGGTACGGTACAACACCCTGTAGGCCTCTGGGCCGCGCAGTGCCTACCCTTAGCCAAAGGGAAGGGGAAGATTTGGGGCCAGACTGCAGAATGGACTCCCCCATTAGTATGGGCTGCGACTGGCTTCCAGGTCTCGCGTGTCCGCTGCTCTGAGCATTGTTCTTTGTAATCCTATGGGCTGTTTATTCTGTCCTCTCCCTGCTGCAGATTTAATGTGACTGTGGAGAAAGACAAAACGGAAAACTACGTCTACAATTTCAGAGTGTGCAGGGAGGTCAACAGCACCATGCATGATTTTGGTGGCCTGGTGCAAATAGATAGACGGAATGGAAAGACTACAGTGATAGGAAGAATCAATGAAACCCAGGTCTTCAATGGAAGTAAGATTCCACTCAGTACTTTTCTTACTCGCTATCTGCCTTTTGCCTCCTGCATTTGCAGCCTGTATTGTTTCTCTCTTGGCAGGTGACTGGATCATGCTGATTTATAAAGGGGGTGATTCATATGGCAGGCACTGCAGTGGTGAGAAGAGACGAGCTGTGATAATGATTTCTTGCAAGCGGGGAGTTACAGCGGTGAGTGACACATGAGGTGAGAAAGGAGCAGGAGGCTGCCAAACAAACACTTGTTTATGAGTAGAAGGCCTTTGAGGAGGCAGCAAGGTTTTCTTCTGTCCTCCAGTGTCTGTTGCCTAGCTGCACCAACAATGATAAAACTGTATTCTGGTGAAGTTCAGCACACCTGGACATATTTTCACATGACTTAATTTCTCCCAAATTGCAGAGTTCATTCAGCATTATTTCAGAAGAGCGGGAAAAGGAGCAGGATTGTTTCTACCTCTTTGAGATGGACAGCAGTGTGGCTTGTCCAGCTGAGGATTCCCACCTCAGCATTGGCTCCATTCTACTGATCACGTGAGTCATTGCAAGAGCTGTTCATGTCTGGGCCGTGATCTCAAGTGCCATTTAGAAACATTGCAAATGCTATACTAGACTAGATAAGTGTAGTATACCTATCCACAGCTACTGTTAGATGTTACTGCGCCTCTGAGCTTTTTGGACAAAAACTCTTGCTTAAGGCATGATGCTACAGAGCTGCTCTGTTCCCTGTAGACATCCTCCTTCATAGTTTACAGACAAGTGCACTGAAACATGGAAGACGTGACTTCCTGAAATTGTACAACTCTTTGCCAGAGCTGGGAATTCAGACCAGGAGTCTTGACTCATTTTCTGTGTTTGTGCTTAGAGGCACTACTTCACATAGTGCTGCTGAAAGATCTGTACTAGCAGATCAGTATTTTTGGGGATGTTTTCTGGTCTGGTCTCTGTTTATATCTCTGTTCTTGAGTGGTGCTCAACTACTTGCTACAATACCAATCTGAGGCAGGTAGCTGGCTCAAAACAGGTTGTCTGTAAGATTTCCGCCACTCTGATTTTTAATTCTGCCCACCAGGTTTGCTTCACTGATTGCAGTCTACATCATTGGTGGGTTCCTCTACCAGCGCCTTGTAGTAGGAGCAAAGGGCATGGAGCAGTTTCCTCACTTTGCCTTCTGGCAAGATCTGGGCAATTTGGTGGCGGTGAGTGAAAATCTCTGTGTATTCCCAGCCTGGCCCATATGGTAGAACAGGAGAAAATGGCATCTGATTTGTCTTCGTGGACTATGTCTCTTGGCTAGACCTACCACCAGGGTAGTGTACCTTGAGGTAGAAGAGGATATCTGGGTTTGGGGGTTGCTTTTTTTTCTTTCTGGTGGGGTGTTTTGTGGCTTTTTTGGGGGTTGGGTTTTTTTTTTTGGAGTACTCTATTTTTGAATCCTTGCTGAGTCTGATTCCCTGCCGATACCCTGTGGTTGCTACATAACAAACTAGAACACACGCTCATTAGAGGATTGTTAAGCTGGGGACTGTGAAATGTTCATGTCCGACTCCCTGAAGCCCTTCCTGAGTCACCTTAGTGCCATTGATCTTCCATGCTCGTCTCAGCCTGATGTTGCCGCGTACTGTTAATCAGTACCGCGTTCTACCGTTAATCAGTACTGCGTTCTACCCCAGAGCTTTCAAGATTGAGAGATTGAGTAGGATGTTTGTATGTGTGCTCCTCTTGTCAAGACAAGTTTTGGGGACCTGTCCCAAATAGCACAGGGATAGGTGTAATCCCTTAGAAAAAGAGAAGTCACAGAAGCTGCTTTGCTTTGGATTGCATACAGTCTAATTCCGGTGCAATATCTTGTGCTTGTAGGATGGCTGTGACTTTGTCTGCCGATCTAAGCCTCGAAATGCGCCAGCTGCATACCGTGGTGTGGGTGATGACCAGCTGGGTGAGGAGTCAGAAGAACGGGATGACCACTTGCTACCAATGTGATAGGCTTTCAACACTTTGAGTTCTTTTCTCCCCTTCTCCCCAGCGCTTGTTTAGCCAGGTGCCTCCCAGCCAGTTCTCCTTATCTCACTTCTGATTTTTCTTTACACTTTTGCTTTTGCTGCTCTCTGGTGTGTCGAGTCCCATGGATGCCTCTGGGTTTGAACAGTGCTGGTCCCTGATGGCATGTCTGATGAATATAATGCTGGTTTAGGCTTTTAAAAATGAAGCAGAGCTGGGAGGAGGGAAAAGTGCTGAGAATTGAGTAGAAGATGGCAAGAAAGCAATACAAGTGTTCAGCACTGAGCAGGAATGGGAGATGAATCACAGAGGAAAAAAGGGCCATGGATGGGTGCAGAAAGAAGGAAGAAGAGGCAGTGGGTTAAAACAGCTGAGATGGTAGGAGGGATCTTTTGTGTCTGTCTTTTGGTTTTGTGGGTTTTTTTCCTAGGGTTTACAGGATCTATAAGACACTGGAATTATTTTTCTTTGAATGCATTTTCAGCTTTTCTAGCTTTTGCACTGTTCCACACTGTTTCTGCCAGTGTAACTTGCACAGTGTGCTCTATGCCAGACTCCGTGGGGGTGGAAGAGGCATTAGCACCTCTGCAGTCTTTTCCTAATGGCAATATGTTGAAGAGTTCACACCAGTTTCCTTCAACAGTTACAAAGGGATGCATGCCATCCTCTCAGACTGAGAGGGGCAATGCTAAAAACCTATAGGAGTTAAATACAGTCTTGTGACTTTCCAGTTCAGTCAAAATATTGTCTCAGTCTTCTCAATCATTGAGAAGCAAAAAGAAATAAAGTGCTGCTAAGTAAAGGGAACATTTGCTGAAACTGACATCAAGGCAAAATTAGAAAGGTAGCTGCCACTTGAGTTCTGTTACAAGCTTCCCCAGGTGACTACCCATGCAGCTTGGTCACTATCAGCATTGTGACTTCATGCTCTCCAAAAGTTCCTTGTTTGGCAGAGGTTTTTCCTGTGAAGCTCCCAGAATTTATTTTTATAAAAAAGGAACCACAGAAGCCAAGGATAAGAATACCAACACATTCAAAACTGCATAAGGGACTCCTGCAATTACAGGGTCGGTTCTGTAAATCACTGTCACCTTAAGGATAGATGGTGCAGACCAGTTTTAAGGCACTTGCCCTGTGCAGATGGTACTTGCATACTGCTACTGGCTGGGAGTGAGAGAGACCTCCTCCTGAGGCCCTGGTGAAAAGCAGGTACAGCTGAGTTATAAGACTTAATGGGAACCTTCAGGAACTTGGCACCTTGATTGCTAATTGCTTTTTATGTGAGGGGCTAGACTCTTAAGCAATCCCAGTCTGCCCTGTTGTAGACTGGCAGAGAACTGTCCTCAGTCTTGAGGGCAGAGACTGTGAATTAAGCAAGCTGCCATTACTGCTAATGGCAGAGAACAGACAAGGTTTGTGTATTTTTAATACTATCAAAGCAGTCTGAACAGTGACATTGAAGGAAAAGGGGTGGCCCTGCTTTCTTGCTGGGTTTGGAGTGGGCAAACAATTCCTGCTTTCTTTGACTTTTGTTACAGTCTGAATCTTTCTCATAACATGGGAAAAATAGAAAGTCACTTGGTCTGTTACTATTTTTCATGGTGGTGTTTAAGGTAATTTTTTTTGTACAAAACACAACTTTCAAAAATAAAATGTCAATAAAAACCACAGTGTAGTGTTGTACTAATGTAACAGGCGCTTTCTTTGGTGCTAGAGCATCTTACTTATTCAAGGTGAGGGGTCCTTAGCGTGTGGTGCCTTATGCCTGAACTTCTTTTGCCAGGAATGGATCTCCTTGTTAGTACATACTTTTTTGCTGCCACCTTGTATCACTCCAGTTCCCTTAGGGCTTAAGAGGGAGAGGTATAAACATCTTTCTACACTGAAACTTTAAAAGCTCATGTAGTTACAGATGTATTTCTCTGCAGCAATAAAAATCAAAAGTAACTTTTTGATGGCAGGGTGTACTTGGCAATGAACTAATGTTCAGGTATGTATGTGGTGGTGGGGGGGAGTTACAAAGCAGCCAGAACTACAAAGCCTGAACAAGCATTTTTTTTTTATTAAGAACATTGAACATGAAATGAAGAAGTGAAACCTTCCCATTTGACTGAATAAAATTGGGTCCTCAGAAGCAGCTAGTACAACAGGCAGGCTAGCTGCCAGCCTATCCTGTGCTAAGGGTCAAACTAAACAGTTTTATCACTGCTGAGGATAAAATGGTTAAAGGGCAGCTTTCCTCTGCTGACTGCAGTTAGAGATTCTAACCACCCCCTTTGCTGCCCCCAAATTACATGAGACCAAATAGTGTTGTCAGGGTGCAAGCATGGGCAGCTTCCAAGTCTTCTTGACTCAAAATAGGCCTAAAGGAAGTCTTCTCTCACAGGAACAGGGATGTCATTGAAGTGAGATTCAACAGTACAGTTAAGACTAGGAAGCTGCTGCCACATTTTGTCCAGCCTCTAAGCACTTCCCCCCTCTCTTTTTCTAAGAGGTCAATAAAGAACCCATTCCAAAGATCTCTAGTGTTTTCCTACCTATGCTATTAGGCTTCCTCCCGTGCCACTACAGCTTTCCTGCAACAGTAGGTGCTTTCCACTCAGTCTTGTTTAACTCGAATATTCACATGAAACTTCTGAAAACAGAAAAGCTGAGACATATGGTTTATAAATCATCTTGCTTTGGGGTATTTAGCTCCAGGGGTCACTTACTTCTTCATGCTTTGTGTAATTTCTTCAGGTTTTTTTACTTGTTTGTTTTAAGCAGAGGTGCTTCTGGAAGAGAAGAACTGCCTAGTTTTTCACCTTTGGCAAACTGGTTACAAAACTTCAGAGTATCACTTTCAGTCCTTAAAAAAAAAAAAAAACACAACCCCAAACCTAGAGGGGCTGAAAGGGAGGGACTCAGCCTATAACATCATTCCACCCCTTAGAAAGGAGAAGTAGCATTAAAGGATCAGTATTCAGTTGTTGTAGGGTATAGTTTTGCTTCATTGGTTTTTTTAACTGAGGAAGAGAAATATTTGTTTGACAACAACAAAAAAAGAGCCTGAGGCAAGTGATACAATCCTACTAGCTTAAACTTTGTCCCATAAGCTCTCCTGAGGATAATGAAGACAGACACAAAAAATAATACAAACTGATAAGAAAACACAAAAAAAACCCCAAACCCAAAATCTGAGTCCATTTTATGAAGAGCCTTGGCGCTCCTGGAGACTGCTTTGGATCTGTAAATCATGCCCTAGAACAATGGGGAGACAAACCCAGTGCTGCAGGGTTCCCTAATGTAAGACAATCTCCCTCCCCTTCTATTTTCCTATCACCTTGTCATAAGTACTCAGGATAAATCCTCCTCTGACTGGTTCCAAAAGGAGCATCTGGAGCGAATAGCTGCCGCAACACTTTGTCTTCACTCTGCATCTCTACAGGAAACAGTAAAGCTAAGGCAGCTCCTATTGCCACAGGCCTTCAAGTTTGGTATGCATGTTGGAATGGCTATTAAACCCAGTTCATGAACAGCCTAGGGTGGTTTTTTTTTTGTTGTTTTGTTTTTTTTTTTAAAAGAGTAGAACAGCAGCAGCCCCTTTTGCTCTAATTTTTGTTTGTCCACCTCTGTCTCTTGGAATTCACTAGTTTCCCTTCCTAAATGCCCCAAGCACAGCAGCTCCCACTGTCTGCGTGGGGCCAGCTCTTCGTATGCCTCAAGTTCTGGCACAGCAAGATTCAAAACTAAGATCTAGCAGACCTGCTGTAGCAAAAAGGGGCGAGGGCCATTCCCTTTCAGAAGTCTGCTAAGAACAGAAAGAGGTCCCCTTCCTGTCTTTATGTGGTATACAGGAGAGGCATATTCAAAATCAGGAAGAAGGAAAGATGTTTCAAGGCCTCAGGTGGGAGTTTTCCTCCCCCTTGTAGCACCATTGAGACCAAGACATGGGCTTGTGCATAGCAGTTTCAATCAGTTAAATTCCTTCTCATTCTTCTTGAATGCAAGACCACTGAGGACTGTCCTGCCCCAGGAGGATGCTCCAAAGCTGGCAGCTGCCCTCGGGTCAGAGCAAAGGTGAGACCTCTGGCTTCAGAGCTGTTAGGTCTCCTTGAGGACATTGATCTTGGCACAGATCTTGAGAGCTGGTCCCAGCTTGATGTTCATGGCACTCATGAGGTGTTCCTCCTTCAGAAGCAACAGGGCCTGGCCATCAATTTCCTGTGACCGAAACTCCTCAGCAATCTCCTGGCATCCTGTGAAAGCAAAAAAACAGCACTGAGAAACAGATGTGCCCTGGGCACTCCCCTCCTTCCCACTCTTCTGGCCCCTGGCAGGTACAGAAAGCAAGCTAGGAATCTAACCAACCCCACTCTACTCCACAGTCTGCTGCTTGAGGAGTATAACTCATCTGTCTGTATGACCTACTCCAATTCAGAATGATGTACAGAAGTACAATAAAAGCACTAGGCACCACTGACACCACTTTCTTTCCATAAAGAGAGCCCACAAATTTCCCCATACTACTGGATGACAGGACTGCCCGAGAGGACCCAACTTCACCTTGCAGTGATGCAATGAACTCATACACTTCCTCCACACTCCAACAACTGGGATTGCTGGACAGGAAGACTGGGTTGATGCCATGTAGATCTGGTGTAGGTGGGGTCATACTAGAGTTTGCCAGGTCCCTCTCTCCATGACTGGCCCTCACTGACAGGGGTCCTGGAGATGTAGGGGACAAAGCTTCATCATAGCTGGAGTTATCAGAGCCTCGACTTGAGTCTTCCTGGCCCTACAAGCCCATAGGAAAGAAAGAAAACAAAAGGTGTTTTGTAAGAAATTCACAGTCACTAGGTGCAAAACAAGACACTGGGAACAGCACTGTCTCAATAGTCTGGGACAGCTGTTTCAGGCTGTTGGTCCAGGGGCACCTGACACAAGAGCTCCCTGATGTCAGAAAGGGGAGATTTTACTCTCACCCCCCTTCCTCTTCCTTCTCCCTATCCTCCCCCAGTCCATCCCTCTTCCTCATGTCAGCTCTGAAGCTCATTTGGTTCTTCTGTGATTTGGTTCAATTCACTCATCTGGAAGAATGCTAATCAAATGGGAAAAGTGGATTGTTTTCTACCAAGGCTGTCAGCTGATCTCACCACTGACACATATGTGGGAGTGAACACAGTGAAAAGAACAAGTACAAATGTGAATCCACTTTTTACAGTCGATGAATGATTAGAACAGCCCACTGTGCCTTGTGTAACCACTGTGTCAGTGTGTACTTTTCATGTCCTGTATGACTACACCCACTGTGAGAAAGTGGTACCTCCAGCAGTGACAACTTTTACACTGAGATCTGCCTTGGCAGAAGCAGACAGGATGACATCCTTACCCTGTGGCGCTTGCCCTGGATCTTTGTTCGAGCAATTTCAGAGCTGCTGCGCCGCGATCCCCGTCGGCGCACACGAGCATAGTTAGCTTCCTGAAATTCCTTCATCTTCTTTCTCTGCAGCCGAAACTGATGGCTGCAGCTGACATTGTACCTGAAATAAGTAGAAGCAGAGTAGCAGTTAGGAAACAGCAACTATCTAAACCTACTGCTTCTCCTTGCTCTACGTGGGGATAAAACTCTTCTTTACCAGCAAGTTCTGTTCCTCCTCCTTCTAAGACTTCCCCTTGGAAGGGACTAGTCCAGACTTCTGACACAAGCAATATTTGGACACCAGAGGCTTGATCTAACATCTGAAGGGTCAATTAAGTCATTCCCCTAAGGGAAAAAAGACCCATAACAAGCACTCCGCTATCTATTTGCAGCAATGACTAGTCTCGCTTCTCCCCGTTTTTTCCCCAATGCTACCTTGTGTCTTTGTCCAGTAGATGCAATGCAGCAGACAGCTACCAATATGCATTCATTTAGTCAGTTAAATGTACAAAGAGAGGTTCTTTGGAGCGCAAGAACTTCCCCCTTAACATTTCGTTTTTCTGAGCAAATCAGAAATCCTGTTTACACTCAACACCGCATCTACCTCTCCAGACCTAGAAACATTCATAAATCATTTTGAGTCCTAAAAGATCTCTGTGGCCAGTGCATCCCATGGAGGGAGGATCGGATGTACTTAAGTGTTGTACAATACCTGGAGAAGGGGCACATGCTCAGTTCCAGAGAATGTATAGTCAGAGAAAAGGAAGATTATGTCATGCTTTTACCTTTTAGCACAGGTCATGGAACAAAACCTCTTGGAGCCACGGAACTGGGTTGCTGGGGCATACTTCCCACAGTATTCACACTTCAGCAGGTTTGCCTTCTTATCAAGCTCTAGTGAGATACAGAGATATGAAACAATTGATGATTTGAACTGAAGCAGATCATACACAACAATTCCCTATTCCACTACTCTTCCTCTGCGCAGACAGATTCCAAGCACTATCTAGTAAGCAGTTACCTTGTGGAAGAAGCTGGGGGAAGAGAGGCAGAAGCTCCACTAATGAGTACCTCAGGATATTGAGCAGAACAGTTTATTTTTCCTTGTCAGTACCATTTCGCTGAACAAAAAATAGCATATCCCTCATATCCTACAAGGCTGTGGGAGAAATCTCCATCACTGCAGTATCTGCTGTGTTTAGACATCCTTCCCAGCCTTCTCATTAGAGACAGGTACAGTTCAGATTCTCCTGCTTACTACTGACACAGGGTGTGTTAGATCATATTAATAACAAAGTACTGTATTCTGGCGCTCAAGAAAAGGAGATCCTAGGTCCATAGCTTGAGTCTCTAAGGAGCTAGCAGGAAGAGATACAAGTCCATAATGTATAAAGTTAGTAATTCAGTATCAGAGAACAGAAACTTTCATTAATGCTAGCTAGGCCTCCTGGTGCTGAAACTCACCCACAGAAGCACTGTCGCCTCCTGGAGAATTGCTGGACAGGTTTTCACTCTGGCCAGAAGGAGCCTCTCCTTGCAGCGGTTTCTCAGATTCTTTCAGCAGCTGAGAACAACCCACCTGGACAGGAAGAAAAAAAAGAGTTGGGCCCATCAGTAAAGGACTCTCTGTGTCCACCACCCTCTGCAAAGTATCTACCACTCATACCTTACTACAGGTCAGAAAGATCCCTCTGCCTACTAGGGAAGGAGAGATGCTGAACAAAGTTATTATTACTCCTTCCTGACTCACAGGCTTGGCAGTTCATTCAAAGATCACAAAGAACTATCTGCCTTGGATATCCTGCAATTCCATGTAACTGCATCTCCCCTTATTTGCTTTAACTTCACTTGCTGCTTGTTCAAAATGCAATGCATCTTTCCCTCACAAAAATCAGAGAGAAGAACCTTCTTACAATTCTTGCATGAATTACAGTTTTGAGGACAACTGCAGAAAACAGTTCCCGTCACATTTGTTTTACTCCTTCCAACCTATTTAATGCCACCACTTAATGCCTTGCTTCATGCATGACACCTCCCCCTTCTTCTTCTCTATCTCAGGCTAAAAAATGCTGATGTGGAACATAAGAAAAGAAACTCCTGTCCAAAGATGGAAACTCACCACCCTCCCAAGACAGCATTACACCTCCTTCCCTCACAGCAGAGAATCCCTACCGGAAAGGGCTCTGCTCCTTCCTGGATGACAAAGCCTTCAATGATGTGTGTCAGGATCTGGGGCTTGACAATGGCTTGTGGGGGTTTGGAGTCTCCCATTTGACGTGACACCATTGCCAGGTTAGGGGTGGAAGCAGAGGTGGGGGTGACTGATGTTCCTTCACTTGAGGTGGTATTTGGGGTTGCAATGGCAGCAGGATCAGATTTATCTGGAAAATTAACAGCACAGGAGTCAGTTACCTTTGCCCCATCTACTTCAAATGGAACATGAGATCAAATCATTACGGCGCACACAAGCAGAGCTCTCCTTTGTACCTCACCTCCAAGGCCACTCTTCTCCTCCATGCTTTTGGGGCTGTCTGTCACAGGAGAGGACCTGGCAGGCAAGAGCGCAGTGACACTGGGCGACTCCTCCTTCTCCTCCTCTGACTCTGCCTTGCGCTTTACCGCTAAGTTCTGAGACTTGCCCTGCATGAATAGAGACAAACACATAAGCAGAGAGAGGAGCCCCAAAGCAAAGAAGACAGACTGAAGGCAAAAGGAAAATACATCCTGCTCCATCATACTTCATCTCCAGCCTGATTCCTTCTCCTGAAAATGCCTCTAGATCCCTCACAGGATATAGCTCTACTTAGGAGCATTTACCTAGCAGGGAACAAAGTTTCACATAGCAACATGAATTGGCATGTTGATGTAGTACCAAGACACTGTGTGAACCTCAGGGGATTATTCCAGGAAGAAAGAAATGGAATAGCAGTCACCCAGCAGTCTCCAAAGAGGCTTTTGGCTAGATCAGATCAGTTTCAATGAAGGAGAGTCAAAACAGTAGGGGAAATGTGTTGGATGAGAGCAGACTTGTCCCTCCCACTCTAGCAATCAGACAAATCCTGTGACACCTTCCTGAAGAAGCAGCCAGAGTTTAGAAACAGTCTCAGCAATTGGCTAAGGATATCTAAGCTGGCAAAGTGCTGTTGTCCCTAGGGAGCTAGGCAGGCCCTAGCTGGACAATTCAGAATAACACAGATAAGACCTGTGGAACATGAGCCATCTTTGTTTTCCTCTGCATAGCCTGTTGCTAGGGGATCCTCTGAGGCCCAGAGTCAGTGGTTGGTACCACACACCAAGGGGTCTCTGACCTGGAGGTATCCATACCTAGTGAGAAGAGAGGAGTTCAGTCTTCATGGCCCACCCAGCTCTCATCTCTCTCCTGAGAGAGACAACAAAGAGGCCAGTTATTGTTTGTATTGGGTTTGTGTGGCGAGGTTTTGGTAGCAGTGGGACTGCAGGGGTGGCTTCTGTCAGAAGCTGCCCCCATGTCAGACAGAGCCAATGCCAGCCAGCTCCAAAGTGAACCTGCTGCTGGCCAAAGCTGAGCCCATCAGCGACAGTGGTAGTTCCTCTGTGATAACATATTTAAGGGGGGAAAATACTGTGCAACAGCAGCTGGGAGAAAGCAGTGAGAAACAGCCCTGCAGATGCCCAGGTCAGTGTAGAAGGAGGGGGAGAAGGTGCTCCAGGCGCTGGAGCAGAGATTCCCCTGCAGCCCGTGGAAAAGACCATGGTGAGGCAGGCTGTCCCCCTGCAGCCTATGGAGGTCCATGATGGAGCAGATATCCACCTGCAGCCCATGGAGGACCCCATGCCAGAGCAGGTGGAGGCACCCAAAGGAGGCTGTGACCCCGTGAGAAGCCCACGCTGGAGCAGGCTCCTGGCAGAACCTGTGGCCCCGTGGAGAGAGGAGACCACGCTGGAGCAGGTTTGCTGGCAGGACTTGTGACCCTGTGGGGGACCCACGCTGGAGCAGTCTGCTCCTGAAGGACTGCACCCCGTGGAAGGGACCCGTGCTGGAGCAGTTCATGAAGAACTGTAGCCCATGGGAAGGACTCACATTGGAGAAGTTCGTGAATGACTTTATCCAATGGGAGGAACCCCAGACTGGAGCAAGGGCAAAGCGTGAGGAGGAAGGAGTGGCAGCGACAAAATGATATGAATGTTACAACCCCCATTCCCCATCCTCCTGCACCGCTCAGGAGGAGGTAGAAAAGTCAGGAGTGAAGCTGAGCCCATGAAGAAGGAGAGGTGTTTTTTAGATTTGTTCTTATTTCTCATTATCCTATTCTGAATAACTGACAGTAAATTAAATTTCCCTAAATTGAGTTTGTTTTGCCCATGATGATAACTGGCAATTGGATCTCCTTGTGCTTATCTCAGCCCCCAAGCTTTGCATTGTATTTTTCTCCCCCAGTCTTCTTGTGAAGGTGGAGTGATGGAGCAGCTTGGTGGTCGCCCAGCAGCCAGCCAAGGTCAACCCACCACACTGTTAAATGTGATATTTAGTAAGTGATGTGGACACCTACTCTATTTGGGGCAGGGTCTGAGTCTCACCTACTTACTTCATGCAAGCCTTTGAATGATAATGTGCAAGAGAAATGCTTGTAGTTCCAAGGGTTAGATTGGAATTGGTGTTTTTGAGAGGAAAGTCTCCACATCCCTTTACCCAAACCCCTTACCCATCCCATCCCACTGACCTGGGCCTGGACTGCGATTGGTGTCCTAGGAATGAACAAAGAGAATCCATATGCTATTCTCCTTCTCAATGGTATCACTTACTGGCAACTGGACAGACTGCATGTAGAATGCTGCTGGCATCTGAGCCACAACTGGAGAGGAGGCTGGGCTCTTCACCATGTGGGCTGTGCCTTGAACTTGTGCCAAATTCACCCCTGTGGTAAGAGGAGGAGCTTCCTGTGAGGACGCTGGAGCTGAAGATGACGATGGGGAAGCAGCATGGGCCTGGGAAACAGGCTGGACCACAGCTGGCATTCCCCGGGATGTTGGCACTGCTGCAGCAATCTGAGCCAAACCCAGTGCTTGGGCTTGGCCCGAGCCCTGCTGCCGAGTACCCACCACCTGAACTGGGATGTGTGGTGGAGGCTGCTGCGCTGCTGACATTTTGGCAGGCCCAAGCTGAGGTGGTTTGATGGGGGCGACCAGAGATTTTGACTGAATTGGAACAGGCGACTTGGTGGCTGGCTGGCAAGGACTGTCCTGCTGGAGCTGCACAGGCTGTGGCTGGGACTGCAACATAGGTTGTACCACAAGGGTCTGAGCCTGCTGCTGGTTCTGAGGTGGAGCCTGCTGCTGCGGAGGTTGAGCTTGCTGTTGCTGCTGTTGGGCCAGAGATGGTGCTTGCTGCTGTTGCTGCTGTTGGGCCAGCTGGAGATGGGTGGCTGTGTGGAGAAGCTGGGACTGACGGTGCTGGAACTGCTGCTGGTGATGAATGGCGATCTGCTGCTGGATCACTACCTGCTTCTGCAGGTGGATCTGCTGCTGCTGCTGGATCAGCGAGTGTGGCTGGATCTGGGTATATGTGGCTATACAAACACAGAGTGGGAAAAGAGGAGAGCACAAAAGTTAGCAACAGTGCAGCTGGGAACAACAACAACAGAAAAAAAAGGCAGGCAGCCACTGCGCTGGTTTGAGTCATTAAGCTCTAAAATGACCAACAGCTTTACTGGCAGAGGACATGGGGAACTAAATCAACTTCGCTTGCTAATAGAGAGGGAAAACGCCTAGAGACCCGCCTCCAGGAGTGTACAGGCTGGGAGGCATGTTGGGAAACATCTCACCACTGGGCTTTCAAATGGCACTCTTGCAAAAGCCCAGTGGGCTCAAAGAGAAGGAACAGGTCTGCCCTTACCTGAGCTGATCAATGTCTGGCTGGGTGCTGGTGTAGCAGTCCTGGTCAGGTTCATGCCCACCATTTGCTGTCCACTGCTGTCCGTTTCGCCCTTCTTTGTAGCTGCATTCTCTGTCTCCGTCTGGCTTCCCTGGCTGACAGTCACAGCCTGGGCAGCTGCTACTGGTAAGGGCTGAACCACCCCGGTGCCTTTCCTTTGGCAACTGCCAGCGGCACCTGAAGAGGAGGTCTGGCTCAATCCCGTGGAGGTCTGGCTCCCACCACTTGCCGCCACACCCCCGGAGACACCATTGCTGCCTGCTGCCCCCTGGCTCAAGTTGAGGGACTGGCTGCTGGAGGAGGCCTGAGCCACAGCCAAGGTCTGGCCCGTGCTGGTGGCCTGCGGTAAGCCAGAAGCCTGGGAGCTTCCCGGCAGAGCTGCCTTCTGAGCAGAGCCTTGGAGCTGGGTGTTAGTGGCCGAGGTCTGCTGCCCCCTCACAGCCAAGTTCTGCACCTAGAAACACACATACAAAACAGAGTTCATTTGCTTTGCGTACATTACTGGATGGAAGTTTGGCAGAGAACTCATAAGCAACACAATCTACTGGGATGCTGGTTAAGTTAGTGCTTCAAGTCTCACATGGGGAGCTGGCTAACACTGCACGGCAAAGCTCACGTGCAACCTCCCCAGGAAACACATTATCCTGGACTCCTTCCTGCCCCTTCTCTGATGGAAGTTAAAGATCTCGTGGCACTTTCTGAACAGCACATGAGGACACCGCCATTCTCTGAGGCATGGTGCAGCATTGAGACCTGCCTGCTGTGCCCTTGCATTAGTAGGATTCAGTTTAGCATGGCTCTAAAGGTGCTGAGATACCCCTTTCAAGACCAGTAATTCCTTTTCAATTTTTGTGCCACCTGCCTCCTCCCAATGTGCAGGGCCTTCCACTCTGGAGGCCCACAGATCTACTCATGGCCTGCAGCCCTTCTGATTTCACCAGTTTCTCTGCATTTTGGTGCTGCCATCTTCTGTGTTTACTCCCCTTCCAAATGCAGTGTTATCTTCAAGTTTGATCATGGCTGACTTTCCTTCAAAGAAAGTGCTCCAGACAAGACAAATATGAAGTACCTGGAAATCCCAAGAATGACTGGGGATAGGACAAGGAAAATGGGAAGCCATGGCAGCTCCTTGACCTTGAGAACTACTTATAGATGAATACAGGAGCTAAGAGCTTGTGGCCTCTTTGGTCTTTGACATCTTTACCACAACAAACCAACTGGGTGAAGGAATACTACCACGCGCAAAGACTCTTCATTGCAGAGTGAAAACTGGACATAGAACCCAACAATTCTTTTAACACAAGGACAACCAAGAAACTGTGAAGACAGGATTGATCCAGCCTGTGGCTCACCCCAGAAATTTTAAGCAGAAATGAATCCCATCTCTGGAGGCAAAAGGCAAACATGAAAAAAGGGTGGCAAGAGAGAACAGAATCTCCTGCTTGCACAGGGACACAGGTTGGGGATAAAATAGAGCTAATCTGCTACACAGGGATAGCTGGAGACGAAGACCAGAGTGCAGGGTGACAGAGAGCAGGGGAAGGGGACGACTCTGGGAAGGGGTGTCACTGACCTGGTCTGTGTCTGCATGGACCCCAGGAGACTGAGTGGGTGGTACCTCCTGCTGGACAGCGGCCACAGCCCCGTTGGGCATCAGGATGAGTTGGGAGGCAAGAGGCACATTGCGGCCCAAGGTCCGGTTTACCTGCAACAGGTTCCCCAGCTGTGGCTGTTGAGGGAGGTGGTGTGGAATGAAAGGAACGGAGGGGAAGAGAGAAAGAAAGACAGCGAACCACAAGCAAACAGATTACAAAGCAACACTGGGCTGCAATGTCACACATTGCAAAAACCCCAACCCTCCCTGCACTGTAATGCTGAACATAAACCTCAGGAGCAGGAAACTGGGAACAATTTCCTTACAGAAACAAGCTCTCTTCTATCAAACATGGGCCTGGGCCAACTCCCACAGACTGCCCAAGGCTGGCTGAAAGACTGGGGTATCACTTAATATTCAGATGTATATCCAGGACTGGTTGAGAAACAGCAATAAAAGACATACATCCAAGACCAAGCTTGCTTGAAAAGAAGGGGATTACAATATGTATCTAAAGTCAACTGAGATGCAGAAAATATTTTTTAAGTAGGTAACCAAACCCCAGACTGACTATAGTCAAGCCTAATGTTTTCTGTTTAGCAGTACTTCAAATTGATTAAAAGGATGAGATATTTGTTCATGTTGATTTGTTTCTAGACTTACATTCCTGAGCTCAGCAGTGGTAAAAAAGTAATTTACCATGTATCTGTTCCAGCATTTAACCAGAAGAGTAGATTTGTTTCTGTGAGCTACATTCAAGTCTAGGACGCATATTTCACATTTACATTCTAGTGAGAAGTGCCATGGGATCTTTAACATCTATGCAGAGCAGAAATAAACATGATTCTTAACAATCTCACCAGAGCCACACAATACAAAGCTCATCTACCCTCAAAAGCTGAGCCCAGAGTCAAACTTGTGATTTCAGGTACAAGAGCTTCCCCACCTGAATTTAAAATATAGTGCATCATCCTTAAAGCTAGAGTTGGTCCAAAGGTGTTGGTAATCCCAAGCAGCTAAACACTGAATTAGGGTTCATGGTCAGGACACATTTTGCGTACACATCTCTTACCCGGAGATACATCTGGGCCTGTGACTGGTTGAGAGGCGGTGAGGTGGTATTCCCAAGGAGCACGGACTGTGTCAGGGTTGTGGCGCTGGGGGAACTCACACTCTGTGACCGACTGATCAGCTGAGCAGCTGATGTGGTGGCTAGGTTAATCTTAAAACAGAGAAAAGCCCCAAATCATATATGAAGAGATGGAGGCAAAGAAATAATTACAAATTATCTTAGTGGGGTACAGCCAGAACAGACATTTTACAGGTTTTTTTCCCTGTATCCCACAGGGGACCAAGAAAATAGTTCCTGTCTTAAGGTGCTACGCAATCTAAACTAGCCAAAGCCTGGATGCTGAGCCTCAGTATCACCACAGTTAGCACGCAACTGCAATAAGAGATCCCAAAGAAATACATCATTTTCTCCAGCCTCTCAAGTAAAGAAAAAACCTCCTCACAAAGTAGTTTCTACCCTACCAACTCATCTACTCTCTGAAAAAATCCCAGTTCCTCAAGACTCACTACAAAACCAGACTTGCTCTCATCAACAAACTACTACTCTGCCAAAAACCCCCCCCAGCAACCCCTTTCAAGCTGCTCATGACACTTCCTCTTAGAAGTCCTGATCTTTTTCTAAACCATGACAATGTATCTCCAAAGCCTCAGCAAAGACAGATCAGTTTCTACCTTTCCAGCTAAGAGCCCGCTCCCACTCAGAAACCTTTTGGTCTCCTCAACCCCCGCCAATAATGATAGCACCCCAAATCCTCAAAGTTGTCTGCATCTTGTGGATTCCCAGCATTCTTAGAAGCTATGTTTCCCTGGCTAACTGCCTTCCTAAAAGATAAAGAGGAGAAAGAACAAGGCATGGGGTGGGAGGGAGGCTTTGGTATGTGGGTGAGGGAGTAGTTACTTACAGAGGCCTGGGTGGTGGTGGTCTGTTGCGGGGTGCTGGTGTTGGGGGAGCTGGCCTGTCTACTGGCTGCAATTGTAGCCTGCAAGAGAGATTGACACAGAAATGAGTGCCTGGAACAAACTTCAATCCAGCCCAAATATTTGGCTTTGTCAGAACACCTAGTCCCATCATCATCATCTCCCATTTCTGAGAACAGGAGCACAATCTAACCACTACAAATCCCTGCTGTGCCCTACAAATCAGGTGCAGCAACTCAGCGAGGTACCTCCTCATCTCCAACCAGTTCAGGCCTATATAATACCCAAGACAGTGGACAACAGTCCATTACAGTCCATCCAGACCCTTACAGTCCATGACCTCCAGTCCTTCCACCCATGGGTACATACCCCACCGTTGCTGCAGCTTGTCATGCTACACACTACAACCCTCATCCTGATGCTGCAATCCCTCTGTTAACATCCAGACGTTCCCTGCAATATTAGCAATTTGCTGGGCTAGTTATGCAGTTTAGTAACAATGCAATGATAGCACCACAAGTAACAGATTTCAGGTTAGAGCACACATAGTTCGTGGAGGAATGTAAATATTGATAGATTATTTTTTCCTTGTCTATGATCCCATGGGAATTCCACTGTATGAGTTTAGTTAGTTTTATAACTAAGATTTGTGCAAAACTGGTGAGAGGATTCTATGCCCTCTGTGCTATAAAACTGCAGGTAGGGATTTTGAAAACAACTAAATCCTGGACTAACAGCCAAGGAGCAGAGCTACTGATGGAAATATTGTTACACAGACAGAACTGTATTCACATCACATAATTCATCTTCAACTGATGATAAGTCTTGCAGCTGAGGGAAGTTGCTAAAGAAAAAAATAAATTGCTCAACAATTATGCGTCATAAAATATCTTGATTTGTATAAACGTATCTCAATTAAAGAAACACCCTCCTGGCTAGACAAGATCTACCCCAGATCCCTCTTGCTAGTAACTGGTAAAGAAAACACGGGCTACTAAGTTTCAAGACATAAAATTCAGGGGATACTGCCTGAAAGTTCACACACACAAGACCATGTTTGTTATCAGAGAAATAACAATCCATGGTTCACTTTAAGACAGCTTTCAAACACTACTGCATCCGCTGCTGATTTAACCACCCATCTTTTATTTAAAGCAGCTGCAAGGGCTAGTCATAGGCTTCTAAAGTGCAAGTTTCCTTATGCGGATGTCAAATTTTGGCTTTCCCTGGTCTGTACCTGAAAACCAAATAAATCTTTGCATCAAGCTTCCAGTTTACTAGCTGTTTGTATTAGCTCTAAAGAATATGTTTAGGGACTGTTGTCTAATCATGGATCAGGAGGATCTTGGTGTACAAGTCGCTGTATAAAAAGAAAATCTCTGGATCTTCCCCAGAGAATGATCCAATTCCTCTCCTCTGCCCCTTGGCAACTCACCTGCTGGACAGCAGCCAGGCTGTGAAGCTGGGCACTGTTAAGCTGCTGTTGGAGCATAAACTGATGAAAGTACTGGGCTGCATTGGGCTGTCTCTGGAGTGCCTGCAGGGCCTAGAGAAAGAGGAAAACCCAATTGTCAAAAATAGCGTGCCCTTGAAATATGAGAGAAATGAAGAAATAAATTAACAGCCATGAGCGCATCCCTAGACCCCATGAAAAAAGCAAAACCACTAGATTAGCACATCAAAATACAGATTACGGCTATGAATTTGGTAACAGACTGAATCACAGGTGTATTCCAGGATAACAGGAAGCACACTTATGAGACTTTCATAAACTCCAGGAATTTGGGGATGCGTGTGCTCAAGGAGGCAGACAAGTATTCCAGTGTAGCATGTACATGGAGGATCAAAGGATGGTTTCGGTTGGAAGGGACCTTAAAGATCATCTAGTTCCAACCCCCCTGCTGCGGGCCGGGACACCCTCCACTAGACCACATTGCCCAAAGCCTCATCCAACCTGGTCTTAAACACTTCCAGGGATGGGGCCTCCACAACCTCTCCGGGCAACCTCTTCCAGTACCTCACCACTCTAACAGTGAAGAATTCCTTTCTAACATCTAATCTAAATCAACCCTCCTTCAGCTTAAACCCATTACCCCTTGTCCTGTCACTACACTCCCTGATAAACAGTCCCTCACCATCTTTCCTGTAGGCCCCCTTCAGGTACTGGTAAGCTGCAATTAGATCTCCCTGGAGCCTTCTTTTCTCCAGGCTGAACAATCCCAACTCTCTCAGCCTGTCTTCATAGGTGAGGTGCTCCATCCCTCCGATCAGCTTTGCGGCCGTCCTCTGGACTCACTCCAACAGCTCCATGTCTCTCCTGTACTGGGGCCCCCAGAGCTGGACGCAATACTCCAGGTGGGGTCTCACGAGAGCGGAGCAGAGGGTCAGGATCACCTCCCTCGACCTGCTGGTCACACCTCTTTTGATTCAGCCCAGGACACGGTTGGCTTTCTGGGCTGCAAGCGCACACTGCCGGCTCACGTTGAGCTTCTCATCAATCAATACCCCGAAGTCCTTCTCCTCAGGCCTGCTCTTAATCCATTCCTCGCCCAGCCTATAGTCATGCTTGGGATTGCACTGACCCACGTGCAGGACCTTGCACTTGGCCTTGTTGAATATACACTATACAGAGGAACTGGGATGCTAAAACTGAATGACTTGCTCTAGAACAGTAGGCTAAAAATCAATCTCTTGCATCACAGTACAGATTAAATCTAAAAGGCTGAACACTGGAGGAGTAACCTATAAAATACAAAGCACAGTATCAGGCTACAGGAACTAAAGATCGGGCCTAGCACAAGAATTTCTACATCTGCACACATGACAGTCCTTCAAGCACACTCCCACCTCAACACATGACAACTCAGAGGAACACAAAAGGGCTCACCATCCCCTTCCACTGATGCACATCCCATGCCAGAACATAACTGTGGCTCACCTGTACTGCCTGTCGCTCATAGAGAGACATCTGCGATATCTGGGGACGGGTGCTTCCTCCAGAACTGGAGCTCCCGCTGGCGGAGCTGGAGTTCTGCTCACTTTCGGTCTCCATGGTGACAGGATCCTGGGAGCTCAGGCTGAGACAGACTCCAGATCTACATCGAGAGAATTGGACACTAAGTCAGGATAGAGAAAGAACCAAACAGTATTTCATCGCATTACACATCTTTTTTTATTGGAATATCCCAGTACCAGGCTCCTTGCACAGCTTTGCTACATCACAGGAAACTGGGGATGCCAGGGGTGCAAAATCACTCAGAAATTATACTCACAGTTTAAATCTTTTATTACCACAGTCAGAAATGTAATGTGCACATTCTCATATTTTATTACCGTGCTACAATTGCGAGCTACAGCATCCTGAATTCTTAAAAAGGAAGCAGAGTGAAATAGCAGCTGCAGCTCATTCAGGCAATCATTTGGTTACAGACCTGATCACCTCTCCTTCAAGGCTAGCGAACTGAGGCAAATTGCACTGTGCTTCCAGTCTCCCACTGCATTTTAGCAACTTCTGATTCTCTCTTCCTCCAGTCCCACAAGAGGTATAATTACCCCGCAACTTCGCTACCCTACTGCAGATATACCAACGCAGTCCCTCCTTCTCCCAGTTTAGCCCCCAGCCCTTAACTGTGTCTTTCTCCAATCACACGGACTTCCAGTTACTTGTTCCTGACAGATCATAACTTGAGTATTAGACTGGAAGCTAGTATCTGTGGTGGTGAGTTGCTTTCAGGAAGAACAGTCAGAAGAAAAGTGGATGAAGGATTCACTGGCAACACTTGTGAGGGGACAGCTGCTGAAGAGGTCATACAAAGCCAGAGGGATCTTCCAGCCACAGAAAAATGAGTTGCAGTGAACCACAGGACTGAGAAAGGGCTGGAGAAGACTTTCATCAGCCAAGAGGATGAGAAGTGAGACTGAAGAGAGTGCTTAGCAGAAGGGTAACACATTGGGATGATCAGGGAGTCTCCTGCAGCAAGACACACGGGCTGCACAGGGAGCAACAGTAGGAGCAATTACAGTCAGAAAAGGGAAAGAGCAAAAGTGATTATTCAACAGAATTCCACTGAAAAAAAATTTACTTTTTAGAAGGATATCGTTCCATGTAAGATTTAAAAAAAAAAGTTTCTGATAGTCTCAATATCACTGACATCCTGTTTGTTTCCAAAACACCAGCTGGCTCCCCTACAACCTACCTGAAAGAGCTGTAAATGAGACCCCTACTCAGGATTCCACAGCACCAGCACAGCTGCTGTATTTAGGCCTTTTTTAATCCAGAGATTTCGAGCTTCACAGCCTTCACCAAACACAAGTTTTTCCAGGTGCATAAACAAATGGACCAGCACAGCAGTAAAGGAGGTGGAACAATAGTCTCGATCAGACAACTTTTTAAGTTCTGGAATGGTGTTAAGGGCAGCAGATGACTTTAAAGTAGGGCAACAGCATTAACACTGCAGAGAATGGCTGACTAAATCAGGGAACTGCTGCTCCGAACCTGCTCCTCAAAACCTGGAAAATTCTATAACTGATAAGCAGATAGCTGCTGCTCAAGTCCTGGCTTCCCCACACATCTCTATCTCTGCCCTCAAGTCCTGCCCAGGCATCTCCCTGCTAATCCAGCACTGGCTTCCCACACTGCTTCAGCAGTGGCCATTGATAATTCTGCCCTGCAGTCCTTGTCTTCTCAACTGAGACATGCACCCTCCTAAGTGGCCACTACTGTTTTCAGGCACAACTCTATTACAGCTAGAAACAGTTGGTGAATACACCTATCTAAAACATAAAAGCTCTGGAGAAGACAATTGCCTTAAATATCTTCCCCAGGGGGCAGCGCCACAAAAAAAAGTAAATGAAGCCTGAAAATAAATAAATAGAGAAGGGAGAGAAAGAATGAAAGAATGAAAGAAAGAAACAAACTGTGGTAGATAAATGAAATACTTTGAGTTAAAATGCAAGTCCGAGTGACTACCTGCATTACACCAAGTTATCTAGTAGCTCAGCTACCATTAGGAGACAATTTCTGTTCTCTTGCCCACCCTCAACCTCCCCATGCAGGTTCCTCCCAGCATTTACTTCGCTTCTGGTGCTCACTAGATCAACTTGTTAACTTCACAGAAAAACTACCCTAAACATAATTTTCTGCCAGATCAGTGAGTTGAATTAGCTCACTTGTGATGCCACAAGTGCCAGTGAGAGAGAAAAGAAAGTAAGTAAGGATCAGCTTAGCTGTAGCATATTCCCTTACCCTCAAGAGCTGCACCAGAAGGAGAAACCTGGCTTCCTACTTGGTGCTCTGCTCCACCAATATGTTTCCTCAGTAAACAGCAGCATTGCTTCTTAAGATCTCCAGCATTTTTGAGAGTTCCATGTTGACCTAGACCTTAAAATCAGGTCCTAGCACAAACAGAATCCTACTGAAACACCTCTGGGATGAGAGGCATAAAAAAATTTTGGTCTCTGTGTGGGCAAAAGGCCTTTTGGGGCCATGGATAGAGAAGCATACTCTCCCTTTGCAGAAGGATGGTAAGAATTTTAAGTCACTCATAGCAAGGAGGGTTATCCAGCAAAACCCTTTCCAAACACAAAAGTGAAAAGGCACAGTATTTCCCCAGGCAAGTTCATCTAAGGATGCAGCTCCATGTTAGCGTAACCTGATCCAAACACAGGCTATTCCCACACAAAATAGCACAGATTACACCCTCTCCTCTCCTTCAAGTGCATCTTCCAGCACCCTCCTCTTGTAAAAATATAGTAATCACTGTGGCGTCAGACCACTTTACTCAGCTAGCTGCTCCATGAAATGGATAACCTACCGAAAATAAGTTTTCCAACACATTGAGTTAACTAACTCACCTTGCAAAAATCATCAGTAGATCCCCCCCGCAAAAAAACCCAACAAAAAACCCCAACAGGGCAACAATGTGGCCCTTACTGGAAATTAACCTTTGAACAACAGTTAAATTGGATTAAGTCTAACACAGAACTGCACCCCAAAAGGCAGACACAGAATAAAAGGCCTGTTAACACCATGGCAGGAATGACAGCACAGCAGAAAGGAAGGGAAGGACGGAGAGCAGTGCAAACACGGGCCAGCACGGAGCCTAACCTGCGCTGCAGATCTCAGCACACACCAAGAACACCACAGGTGGCCCGTCTACAAGTTCCTGACCTTTCTCAAGTGCAAGAGCAGAAGAGTCAGGCCCAAACATCTACTCTAGTCCCTGAACACTAGGCAGGAAAGTTTTATTCACTCAATCCATCCATTCCCCCGGCACGTGACTGCTGCCTGCAGAACATTTTCTAACCTTATAACTGGTTTTGTCGCTTCACCCTTGAGAAACTAAGCAAACAAGTGAGATTTGCACAGGTTTGTCCACAGGTTTTGGGGAGAAAAATTAGCAACCAGGACTGCAGCACGCTCCTCGCTCTGTTCCTGCAGCTTTTTACAACACAGCTACGCAAGCAGAGGCGTGAAACTGCCGGGACACGTTAACTCTGCTCCGGGATGCTGTGGGAGCAGCAGTAGGTGCGACTCTTGAGCACTGCAGGACCCTCACACCACCTGTTCCCCGCCCCGCCACCCGCCTTTCCCCGCCAAGCGGGGCCGCAGGCGCCCGGGACCGAGGTGGACGCAGCGCGGCGGCAGCCCCCCCCCCGGCCGGCAGCAACTCCGGCAGCAAAGTTAAGCCGACAGAGAGCGTGCAGGCGTCCTGCCTGCCCGCCCGCCCGCCTGCAACGCGTATGTACCATGCACGCAGCCCCGCCGCGGCGGGAGGCGGGGATCCGCCGCAGGATGCCCGCCGCAGGGAACTAAAGAAAGGCGCGTGTTTCACGCCCGGCCACCGGCGGGGGGAGCGGCAGCTGCCCGGGAGGCGGGAGCGAGGCTACGAGGAGGGGAGTTGTTCCCGGCCGCTGCTCCCGGGGCCGACCCGGGCAGACAATAGCTGCTCCGCCGCCGCTGTCAACTTCCAGCCCGCCCCGGCCCCAGGGAACTCTCCCCCCCGCGGCCGCCCGCGCCCCGGGCCCGGCCTCACCTGCAGCCGCCGCGGCGCGGCACTGCCCCGCTCCGCTCCCGCAGCAGCGGCGGCGGCGGCGGCACCGCCCCCCGCCGTGCCGGGAGCCCCCGCGTCCGCCCGAGGGACCCGCGCTGCCGGCGTTACCGGAGTCCCCGGGCCGCCACCGCCGCCGCCTGACACGCCCCCCGCGCGCGGGCGGGCAGCCAGGCCGGGCCCCGGCCGGGCGGGGCGGGGCCCGGGGGCCCCGTTGTTGGGAGAGGGCGGGGCCGGGGGCGTTACCTCGCGGCGGCTCCCGGCGGGCCCGGCCCGGCCGCGGCCTGGCAGGGCAGCCCCGGGGCGGGCCTGGCGCGGCCGCGCGGGGCGGGGCGGCAGGGGCGGAGCCCACACGCGCGCGCCGCGCCCCGGCCGGTTCCACCTCCCCCTTTTTTTCTTTTTTTTTTTCTCTTTTTTTTTTTTTTTAAAATCTTGGCCTCTGGGGCTCCCCGCTGCTCCGTCACTTCCTCCCTCGAGGCGCTTCCGGGCACGTGACCCCCTTCCCCGGGCGCCGCTTGCCGTTGCCCTGGTGACGGCAGCCGGGGCCTGGCGGGACGCGGGTTCAGGCCCGGCGGGAACGGCGGGGCCGGGCCGGGGCTGCCGGGGCGGGGGGCTCGGTACCTCGGTCGCGGCCTCCTGCCGGGCCTGCAGGGGAAGGGGACCAAGGGATCAAGATCTTGATAAGCATCGCAGCCTTCGCCAGTCAGAGCAGATGTCCTCTGTGCTGGGACACACTTTGCCATCGGTCCTTCTGGAGACTGGTTAACCTCGTTAAACATTTATCGTTTTATTTAAGTTGTAAAATGCTTGCCTTAGTGCCTGGAACATGCTTTGGTGAACAAACAGGACACAGCGGTAATAACAATGCCTGGGAGGTTTCCTGTCAGGTCACGTAGAGCACGTGTAGAGGTGCACAGTGGAAACCTGCATAAACAGGGTAAAGAAACCACAGTGCCAGAGCTTGCTGGCAACTTTCAGAAGAGAAGCTGCACTGTGCAGGCATTTGGGCCTTGCTTCCCTTGATGGCTCTCAAAGAGCATCGGTTCTTCTGTCAGTTGCCTGGCTTAGGGTACGAGTGGTTAATTAGGGTAAACTTACTCATTTGTAACAATAGTGTTGTAGCCAGCATGACTGTTTCTAAGTACACAAGAAATGCCCTATCCAGTCAGACCAGTAGCTCATCTTGACAAGAGCTGGTGAGTTTCCTCTCAATATGATGGCTTATGCACCGAGGAAGTGTAGGAAGAAGCAAAAGACAAACACAAATGAATCGTACTCCATCTACATGTGCAAGATGCAGAAGCTCAAGCACCGCTGAGGCTATGAGCATCATAAATTCTCCTGCAAGTGACATATTTGAGCTTTACATTGCATTTGACTGAGTAACTGAAAGTTCTGGGCTATCAATTCACAGGAGATCCAGGCCCGTTGACTTAGAATATTTGCTGCTGCTGCCGGAAAAACAGTAAAACACACTGTACAGAAGGGCGTTTGGCCTGTTACCAAACACAACCTGCTTTAAATGCTGGGGATTCTTTTTTTAATTTAGATGGAAAACTGCCTGGCTGATTATCTTAAAAAAAATAATATTTAACGCTATTCAAAATAAAAGGTCAGATAGTGATCAAAGGAACAATGACAAGGCAGGGAACCCAGCCACTCCTAAAACCCTCAACGACTGGATGAACGACTAAGCCATTTGTCCCTGTTGCAAAACCCACTGAAGTCGATTCAAGGGAGGAAACTCTCTGGAATCTATGCAAACGAAGGGGAACTACTGCAATAAAGTGGCTTTAGGACTTACTGGGGGGTGCTTCGGTGCAGAGGAGGAGGGGGAAGGGATGTTGGAATCGATACAGAGAATCTGAGGATTTAGAAGACTACACTGGTATGTTTGAGGTAGGAATCACAGGCCGGGAAATGAAGGGACCAAAGTGGATCAGAGACGAACAAGCATGGGGAAAATGGAGAGAAGAGCGGGATAAACTAAGCTGGCCAAATGCAATCAGCATGTTTGCACCTGATTACCACAGTCTGTACTATATTCGTAATAATTTGTAATAATTATTTGAATTATTTCCTGTGTGATTGTGCTCTCTGTGGTGTACATTTGTGTGCGATCCAATAACAAACTTAGGTCTGTCTAGCCATCAAGTAGGATGAAAGGTTTGAGGGGCCAGAAACCCAAGAGACTATGAAGGTGCGTTTCTCTGAGCACTGCTCCGTAGGAACAGGATCAGGCTACTGACATGGTGTTTATGTGGGTGTCTGAAATGCTGTCTGCCGTCAGTGTTAACCTGCGTGTGCATGTCTAATTGTTGTCACTGAGGTTCATGCTACAGTTTGTGAGACTGGCTTATAGGGTCTGGCTGGAAACCTGTCAAACACTACGCCTAAATATAAGCCAGGATTCGTTTCAGAGGTAGCATCACTTGCTCACAATTTACCTGCTGATCTTCCCAGCTCTGGGCTTCTCAGAAAGAAGCAGCTCATTTTCATTCCAGTGACATTTTTTCCATTCCAAACCCAAAGGAGTTTTGCTGGAGAAACGGCATCTTGCAAAGCAAGCCACAGAGCGATGGTGACACTCAGTGGCCTTGCAGGAAAAGTGCACCTTCTGAGTTCACGGTTTTTTCCAATTTATCAGGAAGACAGTGGTAGCAAATGAACCTCATATGCAGATGAGTAAACAACACTGCTTAGCATAAGGATGAGTCTGCATACTGTGCTATACAGATTCATATAGTGCAAGCATAAATGGGCATCTAGCCAATGTATCTGCATTTGCCTTCTTTCCCATTCCCACACTCATTTACTCACTTCAGTCTGGAAGTGAGACCGTCACCTTCAGGCACCTCAGAAGGAAAACCCTTTCTCTTGTGATGGGGAAGCCTGGAGTTTTCACACACACTGTTGGGGAACATGGCAGCTTGTAATGTGTTCAGCCCTAGCCACCAAGAGCTAATCCTTAGATCTATACCATGGACGTACAAGGGGAGCCAGAAACCTGATTCAGACCGACCTCCAAGCCTGGGATGTCTTCCTGCTCAGAGAAGAAGTTGGCATTATTCCCAGTTTACTGGGACATATACGTGGGATAAGTCTACATTGCGGTTACAGCCATGTAGTTCTTACAGGCTGCCCAGATCTCTGCTTTTGGTGTCCGCACCTTCCCACACATAGACACCAGCCCATCCACAGCCTCACCGCATCACAGGATCTCAACACCCTCCTGCGAGCCCTGGCCAGTCTGGCTGATCACCATCTCCAGAAGAAAGAAGCTGGCGTGGATCATAGCAAGCAACCCCAGGGTCTAATCGCCATTCTGTCCTGTCTCTGAGTGAAAGCTCAGCTGACTGTGCTAGTTTCTAAGTCCTCTCTGACCTTTCCAGCCCCGCATTTCAGACAAGTCTTTGTATACCACCACGTCTCCCATATCCCTGCCCTACACGTTATTTTGATCCTAGTGTGAATCTGCACTTCCTACCATTACAAGGCTTCCCCAAGTCTGCAAGCTGAAAAAGTAGAGAGGCTGCAACCACGTCTCCTCACCTTTGTTTCCCATCCCTCGAAAAAACAGGTCAATGCATGCCAAACCACATTTCTCCCTGGAGGGAGTGGGAAGTTGGAACACATAAAGGGAAAATCAGAAGGCTTTGTCTGCCTGTGAGGAGCCAGCACCAGGGGTCAGTTACCTGCCGTGCCCTGAAGGCGCCCTTCTCACCACCACCTTTAAGATGTGAACTGCATATGAAAGGAAAAGCAGGTCAGCAAGCAAAAGCTGATAGATATCAGTCAACTTCCAAATGTTACTGGGCCTGACCATCAAGACACTATCAACTACAATGCTTATCAAAATAGAGAGTGGGGAATTAAGCCCACTGTTTGGCAAACTGTACAGCACAAGAAGTCACAAGTTTTAGACTTTTCTCGGGAAAGAAGCCTCTCTGAATGTCAAAGGTAAGCCACATTCCAGGGCCTCTACCCTTAAATCAAAACAAACCACATTAACAAAAGAAATCCAAGCATGCTTTAAAAATTCCTTATACTTATTCCTTTATTGAACTGTGGATTAATACAAACACCTTAATGCAGCTATTCAAGCTTGGTAGAAAACTAACCTATAGGATAAGATTAAAAATTAGGAAGGCATCATATGTGAGTCTACAGGTATGCTTACAGACACAGTACATCTCATGAGATGGGTCCATGGAGTCTCACATGGTTCTTAGTAGTAGCTATTTTCAAGATCTGTTATTGTCCTGCAGCTGCAAGAAAAAGAATCTAGGTCATTGTTTACCTCAAAAAGGAGGCAAAAACCTTGGAATAAACCTTAGACTCTGTATTTTGTCAACAGTCCCCAGTAACAAGCCTTAAAATTCCAAACTACAGCTCTGCAGTTTTGTATTTCTTTCCTGTTATTTGGGCAAAAAGTCAGAGAAATAAGGAAGGCAGATTCACAAACCATTTCTCTGTCTCCGAAGTGGGACACGTTAGTTAAGCATACACTAATATGCATGAGTCAGGAAAGAAGGCTTGTGTCCAAGCTTCCAGGAGAGTTTGCAACTGAGTGACAACAGACAACTCATTTGTCCTGTGTCCTAACTTCTCTCTGGATGACGGCTCCTTTCAGTTTTCCATATGACCATTGCAGAGGCTCTGTGAAAGCCTAGGAAACTGATCTCTTCTGCACCCACTTGAAGCAGTGCAGTCTTTCAGTCCTAATTGTACAGTACTGGCAGATAACCACAGAGGCCCAAGTAAGCCATACACACCAAACCTTTATGATTTATCAGTGCTTCAGCAGATCCTCATCTGTTCATTGTACAATCTATCTTCTTCATGTATAGATTTTTAAGTATCCTATTTATTATAATAGAGCCATAACAAAGTCAGAAGCCATTTGAGGCCATCTTGTGCACTTACAGTCCTCCTCCTGTTAAGGAGCCTGCTTCCCACTCCTTTTAAGAACTTTTCTTTGCAGAAAATTCCCTTGCTATCTGAGATGCTAGTTACCAGATTGCCTGTTAGCTGCCTCCTGTACTATACTCTTCAGGACCTTCTTTTTTGCAGGCTGAAACTGCAAAAATTTGCAGGAAATTTCCCAATTGCCTTCAGGCCATCTGGGCAACCAAGACCCGCACAGTGGCTGTGGTGATGTGATGGGAGGAAGTCCTCACTGACTTCTACTGTACATTTAAGGAAGCTTGCCACACAGCAACTCTTTTTCAACCCTCTGCTTTGCCATCTTCCTCAACCCCTCTCACATGCAGCTGAACGACATCGATCTGATTTGAAACCACAGCCCAGAAACATCTGTTTGTATTCACATTTCACACACTTAATTTCCTTACTTACCTACCCCACGCAGGTACAAGGTGGCAAGACTTCCTATCATTAGATGGAGAGGAATCTTGGTGGGCCTGTTTCTATTTATATCTAATTTCGTGGTTATCTGATGATATAAACTGTAAAATAGACCCTTGACAGATGTCCATGTAGAGGCAGGAGAGCCTGGCTCATGGGCACACTGAGTGCACTGGGTTACAGCCTTCAGTTTTTATTGATAACCTCCCTATCTGAAGTTCAACCAGATTAGAGGACCTTCCTCCTGAAGCTCCTTCAGTCCAGCCCAAATACCCAGAGGAAGAAACTTGCCAGGAAGGCAACTGGGAGATTGTAAGGCCCACTTTGCTCCCTTGTCCTTTCCTGTCAATTGGTGGAGCACCATCAAACTGTACCTATTGATTCCCACGATGTCTTTGGAAGGGGCAATCATAGAGAATCATGGAATGGTTTGGGTTGGAAGGGACCTTAAAGATCATCTAGTTCCAACCCCCCTGCTATGGGCCCTCCACGAGACCGCATTGCCCAAAGCCTCATCCAACCTGGTCTTAAACACTTCCAGGGATGGGGCCTCCACAACCCCTCCAGGCAACCTCTTCCAGTACCTCACCACTCTAACAGTGAAGAATTCCTTTCTAACATCTAATCTAAATCAACCCTCCTTCAGCTTAAACCCATTACCCCTTGTCCTGTCACTGCACTCCCTGATAAACAGTTCCCCTCCATCTTTTCTGTAGGCCCCCTTCAGGTACTGGAAGTCCGCAATTAGATCTCCCTGGAGCCTTCTTTTCTCCAGGCTGAACAATCCCAACTCTCTCAGCCTGTCCTCATAGGAGAGGTGCTCCATCCCTCCGATCAGCTTTGTGGCCCTCCTCTGGATTCACTCCAACAGCTCCATGTCTCTCCTGTACTGGGGCACCCAGAGCTGGACGCAATGCTAGGGGAACACTGCTTGGAGAAGAGAGAGAGAGAATCTTGGTGCAGGTGGTAGAGGGAAGGAGAAAATGAGGAATGTGAGAATGAGTGGGAAGGGATTGGGGGAAGTGGAGGTGCAGGGTGGTGGTGAAGGCACAGACACTGAGACCAGGCAGAGGTCTTAGGGCAGCCTGGCAACCAGGGCTGTGAGAGGAGGAGACTCACCCCATTGGCAAAGGGTGGGGGAAGCAGGGTCTTGCCTTGTCCCTGGGTTCCCCAACACCTAGAGTTCCATCCCCAACGTCACCCAAGAGGGACCTGTCCTCCTTCCCCATCCTACGTCCCCGCACGGCCCACCTGACTCAAGACCCTGACCTCCCCTTCTCCTCCTCTCTCCTTACATTCCCTTTCTGCTGCAGGATCCCCACTTCCAATAGGGAGGGAGAGAGGGAGAGGAGTGGTTGAAGGAGTTTTGTTTCTGGATCAAAGCTGGTTAGTTTTAACCAGGTAAGGGGAATTTCCACTGTTGGGTTTGTTTGGGTTTTGTTTTGCTTGGTTTACATGGTGCTATTCAGAGCCCTAAAAGTATTATCAAGATATGTCCTATTCTTTCTCAGCCTGCTGTGCTGCCATCACCATCTTTCACAGCCAGGGTACATCATGAGTTTTCATCCTTTTTGGATTCCAAGACTGTTTTCCCAGTAAATCAGGAGTTGATGACTAAAGAGTGAATTCACTCACACTTTTTGAGTGATTTTGAGGGACCAGCAGTAAAGGTGGTGGGCAAGCCCCCTATGAGGCAGAAGAGGTGAATTTGCAGGGACAATCAGCTGCAATCAGGATCACAATATCTTTTTTTCTTCTGGAGACAGCAGAGTTCAGGTCCATGGCTGGAGCAACGTAATAGGTGGGATGTGGATTGGAAGGTCTCTGCCTGCCTCTGCCACTCCTCCTAGCTAGACTGTGTCAGCTCCAAAGGCTCTTCTGCAACTTCTGGTCTCTTTCAGACATGTAGGCCCTTTTTTCATCTTCCAGGCTCATATCTCCTGGGCATCATTTGTTGCTTAGTCTGTGTCTTGCGGGAAGAGTGTCCTTTTCTAGCCCCAGCTCCAGGAGCACAGCACAGGACCTATGATGCTGTTCAGGTACTACCCCAGTCCTGACACTACAAGATGGTGACATGCAGCAGTCACTTACACAAGTGTTAGTCTACCCTATATCCATAGTATATGCACATGATCTTCATCTGCTAGCTTTCTGAGGTTGTGTTAGCTAGCTGCTCCATCGCCTTCTGCAAGACAGGTATATAGAGGAAGCTCTAAGGACATCAATACCCATTTGCCATGTTATAAGGAAGGTGAAACTGCCAGAACCTCAGGAAGATCATGGACAATTCACTACATGGTAACATCTAGTAATGTCTTCTGTTTGCATTAAACTTCTACAGCAGCTTTAGTTTTGCATGTCCTGCATGCACACAGAGTCCATCACTGCCTCATATTGCTATTTCTTTTTATGAAAGGTAACTGAATCACTAAAAGGAGATTACAAATGTTTGCTTCCCAAAAATGTAGCACAGGCCATAAAAAATCAGCCCCACGAAAACATCCAGATCCAACCCTTATTTTATATGACTTTGCAGACTTGCTTTTAAAGCAATAGGCATTGAAAGAAAATCCTGCAGCCCTTGATCTGAAATTGAGATCTGCGGGATCATGCCCTTGAGTTTCTAAAATACTCCCACTTGACATAAAAAATGGAAACAAATAAAAGGCCACATAACTGTAGTGAATTTGGAGGGGATGTTATTTTGGTCTCATGGCCTCCCTTCATAAGGCACAGTTACACAGTTCTTTTCTGTCTGGAAGAACTGGTAAAGTAGTTCTCCCTTAGCCTCCCCTTGCCAGTTCCTACTCTTCAGTTGTGACAGAAAGATGATTCACAGGGCCATGTAGTGAACCAGATCAGGGTAAAAATGCCTTTTTTAACTTGGAATTTGGTTGCAGACAAAATGTTATGTTAATTGAGAAGGTTGCCCAGAGATGGGACTCGAGGAGGACATGAAGACTTAAGCCACTATGGTGACCAAAAGCAAAGTGTGTAATCATGACCTAAATGATGCTTCTCTTTTTCAAGCATTAAAATCTGTGCAGACTTCACCAACTGTCAAGTCACTGCCTTCTTTCCAGGTTCCACATACTTTATTTCACTTGATCCCACATGACTGTGTATCAAGCCAGGTTTCACACAGAAACTTAGGGCATAGATCAAAGGAAATAGTGTGCATCCAACACAGCAGTGAAGAGGAGAGCCAGAGCAATGAAGTTTTCCTTATGGAAGCAGAAAACTCAGATTATTGGTTGCAGACCCAGGGCATTCTAGTAGGAACCCTTCTTCAAGATATCTGTGGAGAGAAAAACCAAGAAAAGGCAAAGTGCCTGATGAATTTTTAGGAAACTATCTGAGGACTAAGAGATCTTAGGGGATGAGTTGCAACATCTTTTTGTCATTGACATAGGCATTTCCAGTTGCATTCAGATTTGGAATGCTGTGAGGACTGCACACGTGAGGAATGTATGGAAATGGAATAAAAATAGATACTTTTAACTTTCCATGGTATGCTCAAGCCTTGGTCTGCATTGAGATTATACCTGGACTCGAAAGTCTGCCCACAACTAGTACAGTAGATCCCAATTCAACCTGCAAGTCCAAGAAGGCTCTACAGCACATGATGGAATTAAATACAGAGCAGAGGTGGGCTGCTTTGCTTGCTTACCACCAGTCCTCTGCTCCATTTCAGCCGTTCCCACCTTGGAAGCCTGTTAACACTAACCTGAACTACAAGGGAAAACATATTCTCCTGCTGTGCGGTCATCTGTAGAAAAAAGAGAAAGGGTGGTGAGCTGCAGAACTGCATGGTAGGTTAATGCCAAGCTTCTTTCTCTTTAACAAAACCATCCCACTACCTTAATTTTTCACTCATCAGACTGCGAATGCAGGAACAGAAAAATGTCTATGGTGGGTCTGTCTCCCCAACATGTCTCACATATAGCTGCAAAAGACCCTCTCATGCATTGTGATACATTCAAATGCAAGGCCATTTTTGTAAATAGAGAACCTTTCAGTAGTGTAGCCCTGCTTTTTTACTGGTAATTAGTATTTTCATGTCAGATAATAATTTTTAATTTGTATGTACTAAGCACAAAAATTCTTGTACAGGATGGAATAACAAAGAGAGAGCATATTAGGTGACAATATTTCGCTCTGTAAAGGCTGGATTAAGAAGTCTCCTCCTCTTCGTGGCATGGTGTGGAAGAAGGAACAAGAATGGAATTCAGTATACAACATGTAGGCCTGTGGTGTATCTTTCTAAATCTCCAGTGGTAGTTTTTCCATTTTGTTCTCAAATTCTTTTTAAAAAATAATTCTTAATGTTCCATCTGGTGTTTTGGCTCATACAGAGCACGGGATAATCAGAGAGACTCAAAATGACTCCAAGATCTCTTTTCTGTGTGCTGATAGTTCATGTAGAGCTTTAAAGCTATTATCCTCTGAGATGCAGAATCATAGAATGGTTTGGGTTGGAAGGGACCTTAAACATCATCTAGTTCCACCCCTCTGCCATGGGGAGGGACACCCTCCACTAGACCAGGTTGTTCAAAGCCCCATGGATGGTAGGATTATTACACTGTGCATGAAAAACATAGAAGTAAATTCTGCCTTCTGGTGGATCAGGGTGGCAGTATATAACATTGATTTTAAATAAATCCCTAAGTATTTTTAAGAGAGCTAAGGGGCTGGAGAAGACATGGTAAATTGACAGAGAAACTTTCTTTCCACAGAGATGTAGCCTGAAGCTAGAGGAAGTAAAAAAGCACAGTCATTTTGAACACACACACACCACAATATAATCATAGTGCCAGGCAGTTTCATCACAAGAACAGAAAAGCAAGTGATTCTGCTACTTGAATGTAGAAGTTTTGTACAGAGGAAACCCAAGCTTGGAGTTGCAGGAGAAAGTGCACTGGAATAAGGGAGATAAGGGAATAAGGGCCATAGACAGAACTGTGTCTGAGTGGGGGGTATAATAGTTACTCTTTGCCTACCTGGTTTATAGTAGTCGTAGACATGCACTGTTGCCGCTTTCAGGTTCTGCACTTCAACATCTTGTTCCACTGAGATGTTAAACTTCAGAGAAGTCTCACCCAGCTGGAGAGAAGAGAAGTAAGCAGAAATGCACTGGCCATCTCAAAGTCATCTACATAACAACTTTATTCCCTCTGCATCAGAGGGAATTATCTTTCCAGGTTCTTCCACCCTCTTCCTCATTCACCAAAATTTTAGCCTGTTTGACCAGCCTAGAGATTTGTATTTCTGATCTCCGAGAGTCCCAAAACAAAGTACTGCAGTTGCTACTACTTGAAGAGGCAGCTCCCTGTGGTCTTCCTCTTACCTCTTCCAAGTAGATTGTGACTTTGTCTGGTTTTATCTCTGTCTTCTTCACCAGGGGTATCTTCTCCAGCTGTATAGGAAGACAAGAGATGAGCTTGGTTAGCGTCAGCTCATTCACCTTCCCTGTTGTTGGTATTTGTCAGTGAACCACTGCTGACTAAAGCACTTTGCCTAGTCAGAGGAAGGCCTGTGTTCCCGAGCTGTAATGGCACTGAGACTGCTGGGAGCACACAAAGCCTTAGAAAAGATTTTTTCAGATTTGGAACAAGTGTCTTTGAGCTGCGTTCCTACTTTCAGCACTTGTAGCAAAAGGAAAGATGTTTAGTAGGAGGTTATGGTGGATGTTCCTGGCTATCTCCTGGAACACTGGAGCATGTCATTGAACAAATCTAAGGGATTCAACACTGCTTTATGGACTATCCCTACAAATGGCACTGGCAACAGCAAAGGGTCTAAGTGCACCCCAGATGGTTCTAACTAGGTGCTTTTCAGCTCCTCTCTAACCTCTTACTGCATATGTGATCCTCACATGAAAAACCGCACAACCAGTTGTGCAAGTGGAAAGTTGCCTGGTGAAATAGCCCACTATATCTGCACTTGCTTAGTTTAGTGAATTTGTAGCAAGCTAAGTAGCTACTGTTCTCCAGCAGTTCTTAGATGTTTGGATATTTCTGGCTGAGCTACATCTGGAAAATACATTTTCATATCTTCAGGGAAGGCCAGAGGAAAAAGTCTTACCACTCGCATAGAGTTCTTCCCAGGAATGAACCCTGACAGCATCTCCACCTCAACCAGGGCCATGTTACTGGTTTTACGGTCCCCTACGTAACTGAAAAAAGGCATGACAGAAGCATATTCGATGTGGAAGGCATCACAGCATTTCTAGTAAACAATTCCAAATTCTGGCTTGCTCTACAGTGATGTGAAAGCTCAGCAGCATATCTGACTGATGGGAGAAAGGGACAAAAAAATCTCCCCCATCTACTCGCTCAATATGGAGACAGATTGTGCAGCAAATGTTTTATGGTTAATCTTCATGCTGTCCTCTCCAACAGGTGGAAGTGATCTTTGATGCTACAGGTTGAGAGCAGCAGTGTTGGCATCATTCTCTTTCAGGACAGTAGGGCATGGAGAATATGGACCGAGACGCTCATCCTAGACAGATGCAGGCAAGTGAAATATTGATAGGGAGTGGAGTTTCTGCTGTCTGGTTCCAGGAGAGGTTCACACTGCAGGAGAATGCACCTCAGGGCTGGTTCAGCCCAGGCTACCAAGTATCCCCTGGGGGGAGCTCTGGCCCTTGGGAATGCTGCCATCTCAGCTGCTAGTGGTCTGGGAGCTGCTGACTGCCCCATGCTGACTGAGACAGTTGCTGTGATTCTGCAAGCCACTGCCAATGCGTTCTTGTTCCCCTCCAGACCTTAATTCTAAGTTCACGATCTCTTTGGGACCTATGGAGAAGAAGAGAGTCTTCCCCTATGTCTTTGTCTACACAGACAGGAGGTTTTTATAGGATTCTGGTCATACTACTGGGGGTCTCACTTGTTTCCACTGAAGAAAGAGCCTCAAGGGATCTCATACCTGACAGACACATGAATATCAAGCTGTTTCCTGAGACCATCACATTCTTTTGGTACTGTTTCCACATCCAGGACAAAGATCTCTTCTGTTTTTGATGGTGGGGTGTTATAGTACAAAGTGGTCTGGTGAGGGAGAAAACATCTCTGTGAAGTATCCCAGAGCTTCCCTTTATGAGCTAAAAGACTACCTGGCCTCCAGCTTTTAACAAATTGGTAGCCAGTGGCTAACACAGTTGGCCCCAGCTATGCTTTCTGTTCAGACACATGCTGTTTAGCACGTAGTGTCAGATACATCTGCCAAATGTAACCCTCAGCATGGAGGGTCAGCTATCTGTGATCCAAGGCCTCATTCAGTACACCATTGTCTCAATCTTACTGAAAAAATATATTGTTAAGGTGTGAGAAAGGACATTAGCTAAAGCCCTGCCCATAAGGAGAAAGAAGTGTAACTGTTAACTGTTGACATGGTAATGGCTAGTAGTTTTAGGTATCAAGAGGAAAAATACTGACAAAACAACTATAAAACCATTAAGAAAGAAAGAGTGAGCAAAGAATCAGAAGAGGACAACTCAGCAAAAGGGCTGATCACACTCCTCCAAAGAACAATATTTTCCTCCACCTGCTTGGTGACTAGCTAGCAGGTACCCATGAGATTTCTCATAGTTATTGACTATATTCTAGTGTAGGCAAGTAGTTTGAGCCCTACTTTCCTCCTACATGCATTAACAATAAATAATTGTTGTGTCCTCTTGTCTGTACACTGCTTGCAGATTCTCTGTGAGTGTCATAAGAGATGGCTAAACAGAAGTGACCCAGTGAGGTAGGTTTTCATAGGGAGTGACTTGAGTTCTTTGCTCCATGAATGACTCATAAGCAGACCACTAGCGAAGCTGCCAGAAAAAGGTGTGTTCTCCTGATGGACCAGTTGTGTTGGTGTACTAGGATAAGAAGACCTTGGTCCTACATCACTCCTCATCTCTGCATGTGATAACAACCCAAAGAATATTATGGCAGAAGATATGCAGTGCTTGGCTCCTGGAGCAGTGACGTCAGCAACATATGTTCGATATGGAAGCAAGTACTATTCTGTATCTCGTCACTCCTGACTTCAGATCTACAGATCTCTTAATAATGACATGGCTCTGTAGCATGGGACAGCAAAGCTGAGACATTTCTGAGAAGAAGATACTATAGATGGTTGCAATAAAACCGTGTCAACAGAGTACACCTGAGCTCCTTCAAGCTTGACATGAATCTGTCTAGAAAGCCAAATTCTGCTCAGAATTTGAGGCTATAGTGCCTGCTTAGAGCCAAACCTCACTTGAATAGTTAGTGGTAAAACCTGGCAGCTCTGTTCCTTATATATACTCACCTGTACATAAATGCAGCCACTGCCAGTCGCCTGCACTGTGTAATTCCCTGGAACTGCAGGGAGAGATGCCTGATGCAGGACCAACTTGTTGTTCCTGTGCACATGGAACTCCAATGGGGAAGCTTCTTTGGCTTTCACTGTCACCTTTACATCTCTGATCTCCTGAGGAATCAGGGCTGCATACTGAGCAAGGGCCTGCAGGCTAACAACTGTGTCCTGAAGGGAGAGAGTCACTTTGCTGTGGAGCTATGCAGTACAAGATCCAGTGCACTAGGTCAGGCACTGCAGAGAGAACCACACTCCTCGTGGCCCTGATTCACACCCTGACACAAGCGGGGTCTAGGCCACTAAGTGCACAGGTAGGGTCTATGCCACAGGCAGCAGGACAACTTCTGTTACTTGGAAAGGATGGCTTCTGAGCCCTGGATAATCCCAATTACACAATTACAGAAAAAGAGTTTCCCCATGGCGTTCCCCCTCCCAAGCAGGGCTCATGTACGCCTGTCTGCAAAGGATGGATCTAGAGTGACATGCACATGAGAGATGTGCACATGACTCCGGCCACAGTATCTCTCTCCTTCCTCCATGACTTTCCCTGGCTTGTTACCTGTGTGGAAGCAAATCCGCCAAAGGCCTTTCTTTGTCCGCTTAGCCAGTGCACCAGCTTGCTCACTGAGGCTTCATTGGGTGCCAAGTCTGGTTTGGAGACATGAGCCAGGAGAATGTAGGCTACTGTCTCAATCATAGAAGATGATTCTTCACTACTGGAATGTGAGGTCAGGAGCTCTGCTGATGGGGGGAGAAACACGCAGAACAGAAGAAGAGTAAATCCCAGTGAACATCAGGTTCTCCTGCCCTGGTACCCTTTGAGTGCTGTCAGTTTCTTGTACACCATCAGAAATGCATGTGCCTTTCTGGGGCACCTCAGAGTGCAGAAGCCAATCCCTCCTCGTTTTTTTGCACTCTGAAGGGCCAGCCATCTATGATAGGCTCCATTTCTTCCTTCGAAATCACAGAGAGATCCAGGCCCCAAGTGACCTCTAGGAAACAGTTCCCCTAGAAACTGATTGACTCTGAACAGAGGCTCTTTGCTTAAAGTACAGTCCTAGTCTTATTCAGCTCTGTGTATATTCAAAGCTATGTCCCCAAGTTACGGCATTTTTTCTGTTTCTGCATTTACCTAGGACAGTCTAACAAGGCTCACTGTGCTGAAGAGCTCTAAGACTCATTTCCAGTCAGTTGTACCTAATGTACAAGAATTGGTCACTCTGTGAGGGAGAGTTGCTGGCAGGCTACCAGAGGAGCAAGAGTACCCAACTTATTTTGTTGACATCCTCACTGTACAGTGTGTAGGCTAGAAGAATTGAAGCTAAAGCTGGGCTCCCACCCATGGTCCAAGCTCACAGGCACTGAATGCATGTGAATCTGGTTGAATGTTTTGCTGTAGTGATAGTAAGGGGCTAACCAAAATTCAGCTAAGAATTTAGCTTAATTGTGCCAGTGTAGACTGGCAATGGTATAAACGTGAAAACCTGAAATGCTTTTAAATTCAAAGTCAGTTTTCAGAATAAACCTTCGCATTTGAAATAAGAATCAGAAAATCACTTGTTTGCATAACACCAGCAAAAAGACTTCAGAATTTAGCTCAGGGACTCTATGGACTGGTATTACTTCATTATGGTTATCACAATGCAAGGTTTTTGCATGAAGGATTTGTGATTTGTGACATAAGCAGATGTGCTGGTTTTGGCTAGGATAGAGTTAATTTTCTTCATAGTAGCTAGTATGGGGCTCTGTTTTGGATTTGTGCTGAAAACAGCGTTGATAACACAGGGATGTTTTCGTTACTGCTGAGCAGTGCTTACACAGAGCCAAGGCCTTTGCTGCTCCTCACACCACCCCACCAGCAAGGAGGCTGGGGGTGCACAAAGACTTGGGAGAGGACACAGCCAGGACAGCTGACCCAAACTGATCAAAAGGATATTCCATACCATATGATGTCATGCTCAGCATATAAAGCTGGGGGAAGAAGGAAGTGGGGGACATTCAGAGTGATAGCATTTGTCTTCCCAAGTCACCGTTATACATGATGGAGCCCTGCTTTCCTGGACATGGCTGAACACCTGCCTGCCCATGGCAAGTGGTGAATGAGTTCCTCCTCTTGCTTTGCTTGCACCACGTGGCTTTTGCTTTACCTATTATACTGTCTTGATCTCAACCCACGAATTTTCTCACTTTCACTCTTCTGATTCTCTCCTCCATCCCGCCAGGGATGAAGTGAGTGAGCAGCTGCATGGGGCTTAGCTGACAGCTGGGTGTAAACCACAACAGCAGAACAATTTTTTCATGAAGTGGTAGAAGGTGTCTTGGAGATGCAGCTACAGGTGACCTACAGATTAACCTTGATTCTTTAAAAAGCACCAAACTCCTGTTTGAGATCCAACTGTAATCCTGTTAGTGAGGCTAACAGAATCTCAGCCACCTGGCCACAGAAGGTGTCTCTAGCCAGCAGAAGATAATCCTCTCGGGAAGCAATTCTCCAGCAGGCGATCTGGCTGCAATCACATCCTCAGAGTCAGTAGGTAGAACACAGACACATTTAAACATGTAGGACAACAACTTTCCCTCACATACAACTCCATTGGTCCTGCCAAGTCATTGCTAACTATTGTCAGTGGAAGCAAGAGCCAGACAAAACTATCACTTGACCCATAGACAGTTTGTAGTGCTCCATGCTCTAGGGCCTTAAGGGGACATTTTCCAAAGTGCTTGGTAAGTTAGGAGCATCAGACTGACTGGACATCAATGAGGATGTGCTCCAGTCTCTTGATCCATTTGTACTATCTCAGAGGCAGCTCTGAAAAAGTATTGCATTCAGTGTGTGCAATTCTGCTCCTTCCAACTCGCCCACTAGCCACCCTGTGAAGCCAGCTGGGCAGCTTGACTGGCTATGCAGTGAACTACACTCTGCACTGGTAGCTGGTCAGGCTGAAAAATCCTCTGTCCCCTTTTTCTTCTGTGTTATTTTTCAGTTCCCAATGTAGTTCATCACGCTGCCAGATGAACAGATGTGGAGAGGAACTTACTTAACCCAAATCAGGCAATATTGTTACCAACTGTTTAACCATAGGGTTACGTGCTTTGAAATCTCCACCTGGCATCCTCATTCAGGATATAAGTCCAGTTTTCTCCAAATTAAATAGACAAAAGGGAGAACCAAGCTCAGCAGCACAGAAATAAAAATGCATCCACCCAAGGTTCCTGAACTGAGTAGAGCAGCAATAGGGAAGCAGTCAAAAGGTTTGAATTCTGCAAGTAAATGCCCTGACCAGCAGCTGAATAGACATAGTGAAGCAAGTTTCCCCTGCAAGATCTCTTGTACTTTGTATGAGTTGCTGAAGAACGATGAGAGCACCACAGCTCAAGTACTTTGACTACACAAATTAAGCATGGATCACCTCTGCTGTTTTTGATTAGATTTTCTGGGTCTAATAAAGCTAGAGACTTTCACAGCTTCATTAAATTACCATTTTCTGACAGAAAAGCCAATCAGAATAGTTAAGTTTCCCAAACCACTGCAATTAAACCCTACAGATATCAGGCCTTAATCACAGTCATTATCTCTAGAACCTGAAATCTTCTAAACAACAACAACTTACAAGTTTCCTTCTCTAGCATATCCAGGAGCTGCTGTTTCATCTCCATGTCCTTGCTCAATGTGAAGACATAAGCCATCAAGGCCTTGACATAAAGACTTGTCTTATCAAGTGTTATATTCTTGAGGCAATGTAAAGCATTATCCAGCATGGTGTCCTGAGAAAGGAATCCAAACCCAGTGAATTTCCTCTGACCGCTTCTTGTTGTGAAAATCTATTCCCAACCCTTAAGCATGCCAGCTACACACTTGATGTATTTCAGTGCTAGCATATCTCTCAGGCTGTGGAACGTGGAGTAGACAAAGACCCACTCACTGTGCATTGAAAACAAAGATGTGATGGGACATATCACTGGAACAGGGGATTATTAATACACTGGAGAATCCAGCTGTAGGAAGTGTCTAGTAACATGCTGGCTCAGAACTGTCAGACCTGCGTGCTATGGGTCTCAGCTCCCGAGGGACTACAATGCTGTTTTCGGAGCTTCTAATAGAATCATAGCATGGTTTGGGTTGGAATGGACCTTGAAGATCATCTAGTTCCAACCCCCCCTGCCATGGGCAGGGACACCCTCCACTAGACCAGGTTGCCCAAAGCCTCATCCAATCTGGCCTTGAACACTTCCAGGGAGGGGGCCTCCATAACTTCTCTGGGCAACCTGTTCCAGTGCCTCACCATCCTCACAGTGAAGAATTTCTTCCTAATAGCTAATCTAAATCTACCTTCCTTCACCTTAAGGCCATTACCTCTTGTTCTATCACTCCATGCCCTTGTAAACAGTCCCTCTCCAGATTTCCTGTAGGCCCCTTTCAGGTACTGCAAGGCTGCTCTAAGGTCTCCCCAGAGCCTTGTTGTCTCCAGGCTGAACAATCCCAACTCTCTCAGCCTGTCCTCATAGGAGAGGTGCTCCATCCCTCTGATCAGCTTCATGGCCCTCCCCTGGACTCACTCCAACAGTTCAATGTCCTTCTTATGTTGGAGGCACCAGAGCTGGACGCAGTACTCCAGGTGGGGTCTCACGAGAGCAGAGTAGAGGGGCAGAATTACCTCACTCAACCTGCTGGTCATGCTGCTTTTGATACAGCCCAGGATGTGGTTGGCTTTCTGGGCTGCAAGCGCATGCTTCCGGCTCATGTCGAGCTTCTTGTCCACCAACACCCCCAAGTCCTTCTCCTCGTGGCTGCTCTCGATCCATTCTCCACCCAGCCTGCATTTGTGCTTGGGAGTGCCCCGACCCACGTGCAGGACCTTGCACTTGGCCTTGTTGAACTTCATGAAGTTTGCATGGGCCCACCTCTCAAGCCTGCAAAAGTCCCTCTGGATGGCATCCCTTCCCTCCAGAGTGTCGACCCCACCACACAGCTTGGTGTCGTCGGCAAATTTGCTGAGGGTGCACTTGATCCCATTGTCCATGTCACTGACAAAGGTGTTAAACAGCACTGCTCCCAATACCGAACCCTGAGGAATGCCACTCGTCACTGATCTCCATTTGGACATTGAGCCGTTGACTGCAACTCTTTGAGTGAGACTGTCCAGCCAATTCCTTATCCACCGAGTGGTCCATCTGTCAAATCCATGTCTCTCCAGTTTAGAGACAAGGATGTGATGTGGGACAGTGTCAAATGCTTTGCACTAGTCCAGGTAGATGACGTCAGTTTCTCTTCTCTTATCCACCAATGCTGTAACCCTGTTGCAGAAGGCCACCAAATTTGTCAGGCATGATTTGCCCTTAGTGAAGCCATGTTGGCTGTCACCAGTCACCTCCTTATTTTCCATGTGCCTGAGCATAGTCTCCAGGAGGGTCTGCTCCATGATCTTGCCAGGCACAGAGGTGAGATCAACTGGCCTGTAGTCTTCCCCGGGTCTTCCTTTTTTCCCTTTTTAAAGATGGGAGTTATGTTTCCCTTTTTCCGGTCAGTGGGAACTTCACTGGGCTGCCATGACTTCTCAAATATGATGCATAGTGGCTTAGCAACTTCATCTGCCAGTTCCTTCAGGACCCACAGATGCATCTCATCAGGTCCCATGGACTTGTGCACTTTCAAGTTCCTTAGATGGTCTCAAACCTGATCTTCTCCTACAGTGGTGGTTCTTCATTCTCCCAGTCCCTGCCTTTGGCTTCCATGACTTGGGCAGTGTGGATAGAACACTTCCCAGTAAAGACTGAGGCAAAAAAGTCATTGAGTACCTCAGCCTTCTCCATATACTGGGTAACCAGGTCTCCCATTTTATTCTGGAGGGGGGCTACATTTTCCCTCATCTTTCTTTTATCACCAACATACCTGTAGAAGCTTTTCCTGTTGCCCTTGACATCCCTGGCCACATTTAAGTCTATATCAGGGCTTTAGTTTTTCTAACTTGTATTCCTCTCAGGCTACCTGCCTTTGCTTCCACTGTCTGTAGGCTTCCTTTTTGTGTTTGAATTTGCCCAGGAGGTCCTTGTTCATCCATGCAGGCCTCCTGGTGATCCTTGAATACTAGCCAGCTGTCTTGGGCCCTTCTTCCTTCCAGGATGTTGTCCCATGGTATTCTACCAAGTAGGTCCCTGAAGAGGCCAAAGTCTGCTCTCTTGAAGTCCAGGGCAGGGAGCTTGCTGTGCGCCCTCCTTGCCGCCCTGACATCTTGAACTCCACTATTTAATGGTCACTGCAGCCAAGGCTGCCCTTGAGCTTCACATCCCCTACCAGCCCCTCCTTCTTGGTAAGAACAAGGTCCAGCATTGGCACCTTGAAGGTGACAGAAGTTATCATCAATGCATTCCAGGAACCTCCCAGGTTGCTTATGCCCTGCTGTGCTGTCCCTCCAACAGATGTCAGGGTGGTTGAAGTTCCCCATGAGGACCAGGGCTTGTGAACATGAGGCTGCTCCTATCTGCCTATAGAGGGCCTAATCTGCTCGGTCTCCCTGGTCAGGTGGCCTGTAGCAGACCCCCACTGTAATGTCCCCTGTCCCTATGCTCCCTTTAATCCTGACCCATAAGCTCTCAGTCAGCTCCTTGTCCATCCCCAAGTGGAGCTGATCATTGACATAAGAGGGCGACACCCCCTCCTCGTCTCCCCTGCCTGTGCTTCCTAAGGAGCTGGTACCCTTCCATCCCAACAGTCCAGTCACAGGAGCCATCCCACCACGTCTCCGTGATGCCAATAAGATCATAGCCCTGCAGGCATGGGCACGTCTCCAACTCCTCTTGTTTGTTCCCCATGCTAGGTGCATTTGCATAGAGGCATTTCAGTTGGGCCCCCAATGAAACTGGCTTACTGGCTGGAATTCCTTTAAGGTATTTTACCAGTGTTTCTCTGTTGGCTCCTTTTACCTCAGGAGCCCCTGGCTCATCTCCATAAGATTGCAAGTGTGCTGCAGTATATGCAGCACATCTCCGAGCAAGACTAGGGCCTTTGCTAGCACCCAGTCCCTCTGACTTTGGTGTGTCATCCCACAGCTTGTTGCAGGCAAGTCTGATATTATCCCACTCCCCCTTCAAGCCTATTTTAAAGCTCTGTCAATGAGCCCAGCAAGCTCCTGAGCAAAGACCCTCCTCCCCCTTTGAGAAAGGTGAATCTCATCTGACGCCAGCAAGCCCGGTGCCATGTAGGCCATCCCATTATCGAAAAACCTAAAATTGTGGTGGTGACACCAGCCACGGAGCCATGTACCAGTAAGGCTGGAATATCAGCCCATTGTGGCTAGAACAGTCTACACTTGGCTTGAAGATCACTGCTTTCATTTCAGGTCTGAAGGAGGGGGGAGTCCATACCTGAAAGGTGGTCTTTTTTTCTTCCTTTAGCTATATTGGTCAGTCTAATGAAAACTATTGCCTCTCCCCACAAGCCCTAAGCCATTTTCAGAGACAGTTGTTTCCCGTGAGATCAGCTGGGAATGGCAGATGCTCTACTTTGCTGCAAATCAGGCCATTTATATTAAGAACTCCTCACAAAGTTAAAATTTTCCTATTGACCTTATTGTGTACAAAGGTGGGACATGACAGAAACTTTCGCCAACTCAAGCTCGCTACTCCCTGAAACCACAATCCTGGGGAGGAACGAAGGGTGGAGCATGCTCCCAAGCCCTGCAAGAGTTTGGATGTGACTTACATTCTTCTCCAGATGGAGCTCAACCAGTGCAGCAGTGATATAGGCTGTTAACGAGATTGTATCGTCCACACCACCCTGCAAGTCACACAGACAAACATCAGAAAGGGACAAAACCAATCATTGCTTGCCTGTCATTGTAGAGCCACTGAAACTGCTTATGGATGGCGTATCTGAGAGAGTACAGTAGCATGCTTCTGGGTATTCTTGGACGTGTGAGCACCGAAGGAAAGCACTCCAGGCTCACTTACTGAATATCATGAAAGTCTGGTGTTGAGGGTAGCCTCAGAGCCATACTGTGCATACAGCCTAGGCATACTTTCTTGTAGAAGGGCATGGAGCAAACTGTTAAGCTATTTATTTTATTAAATATGTTACAACTGGACACTTGAACAAAGTTTTTATGATGCAGGATTTGCATACATGAAGCAATGCAAGTTTACATATAATTTAGCTGACTGTGAGAACCTACAGGTGAATATGGGTAAACAGGCTCACAGGAGCCTCTTTTCCCATCAGAGGACATTCATTCTTGGGGAAGCTCTACTTGCATCCTCAGACATGAGACAAGACATCTAAAATGAGGGGGGAAATTTGGGCTGAGATGCTGAGAAGCATCATTCACACTAAATAGCAGAAACTTTGCAGTGTAAGGGGGTTTGTGGGGGGGCAAAACCTATTCCAAAAAGTTCTGTTCAAATAGAAAGCCTAAGCTGAGAAATTAATGAAAGTCAGACAAAGATGTACACTCTGGTTTTTACTGCATCCAAATTTTAAGAAAAATAGTGTAACCCTTTGCTTTGCTAAAATACCAGCCTGCATTCTTTCATAAATCTGCCTTGTATTTCATATGGGCGACTTTGCAATCTGACCAGTCTGGATTATTCTTACCTTTACAAAGACAATGAACCAAAGTATTACCATACTACATGAACGTTGTTTGATATCTGAGCACTAGGGCATGTTCACCAGGAGTTTGGTGCATTTCCAGCTACACTGCAGGGATCATTTTGGGGATGCCAGGCTTCAGGAGAAGTCATACTTTTTGTGTGGTGGCGAGACAACTGTGTCTTCAGATAATCCCATATTAGAGCACACAGTCAGGCCTATCTGGAGAGTATTGTGCATCATAAGGCATGAGAAGAGGGAGAATCCAGACAGGGTATTCTAGACAAGCACTAAAATATAAAAAATATTTCTCCCTGTGCCCTTGAAATGCCTTGGCATAATTAGCCATGGCACCTTTTGGCTAAAGTAAAAATGAAGAAAGCCTAGCAGAGATTAAAACCTCACACAGAGGAAATAAACGCCTGCTGGTTTAGGCCACGCTTTTTCATTCTGCTCTGGGAAGCTGCCTTGGCTGTGCTAGACCATGGGGATATTGCTTTGTGCTACCATGCACCATGGAAGAGCCTGGGGAAGCAACCCTGTGCCCCACATTGTGTTCCTCCGGCTCCCACTCACATGTCTGGCAGCCATACCTTCAAGTCGTTGTTGAAGAGCTTCCCCACACTCTGGAAGCAGCCACTGGGCAGCTGATGCTTCTGCAGCCAGAGCAGAGCGTTGCGCACATGGTCCTTATTGATGTAAATGTAAGAGCTGGCTTGTCCAAAGGACCTGGCTACAAAAGCTGTCAGCCTGTGGGCAGAGCACAGAGGAATCCCATGTCACGACCAGGAGCTGAATCAGCAAGGACACTAGGTTTGGATGACAGTACTGACTCTGGTCATTTACCATGTGTTTCCCTGGTTGTCAGCTTTCCCAAAGGCACTGTAGGAGCCATCATCATGTTTGTAGAGCAGCTGACGCTGGTAACCTACGAACACAGGTGTCAGGACAAAACTCTCATTGTGAGGGCCTGTAGCATCTCAAACTGTATCTCTGCTGTGGGAAGAAGGCTTTGTCTCTTGCTGTGGCAAGACACTTCACCAGGTCCTACAGCCAGAGACATTGAGGCAAACCTACCACCCCACAATTCCCCATGCATCCCACAGCATCGCCACGACCGGAAGCATCACTGAAGTGCGCCACGTGACTGCTCTATGTTACTAGAGCTGCTATGTGCAAGTACTGGGGGTATCTGCCCTAATGTTTTGTGAAATGGTGACATGCTCACACACCTTATGTCTCCCCGTGGCCCAGGAAACTCTCACTTGCTGTGAATAAAAAAAGCTGTAGGAGTAAGGAGAAAGGCTTTTACTAGAGGGGACCAATATGAAACCCTGTTTGCTTTTCAGCACTTCTGCTAGCCCTGTTGGGACTCAAGAAAGTGCTTTTTATGGGACATACAGAAAGCGACAAGGCTATGCCTTTAAGCTCAGAGGGCAGAATGCTGTTTGCATCAGTTTGCTCTTCCTCCACCCTCCTCACAGCCTCGCTGTTCAGCCTCCACCTTGCCCCTCTGCTGCTGCCATTCTTTTGAGTATGCCCCCCTCTCCCAGACATCCGTCCTAACTCACGGTACAGGAGAGAAATGAGGAAGGAAAGGGAGTAAAATCCTATGCATGGGAGGCTGCTGAGCTTGCAGTGTAGCAGGATAAGGAGACTGACAGGCTGGAATGTGAGGTACATTGCAAAATGAGACACAGACACTGGCACTGTACTAAATTCAGATTATATTGGACAGAGCTGACATGCCCCCACAATACGTGTCCTAAACCACGGGAAAACACTAAGCTACAAAATTCCTATCTATCCACAAAGGCCATTCTTTATTCCAATTAATAGCTGATGCCCTGTTTCCACGAGGGACTTCGGTGTGCCTTGGACTGATAAGGGAACAAACCACAGGCATCACATAATGATGGAGATCATTAATTACGCACCCCCTTCTCAGAAAAGCAGGCTTAGTACCTCAATAGCAGGCAGAGACAGAAGTCCTGCTTCTTCAGAAACACACTTTTCCTCCCATGAGACATGTCTATTATTCTCTGTGATATCTTCCTTTGTCACAGCTCTGGCGGTGCTCCCACTCCTGCCCTGCACCTCCCCACCAGACCAGTGCCCCACACCTTCATTTTGCAGCAAAAGGAAGATGGACAATGTTTACCTGTTCTCAGGAATTTCAGTGCTTTATTTTCAACTTCTGGGTCCAGTTGTTTAGTCTTGTTCAAGTACTAGAGTATGAAGATGTTTGGTGCAAACTGAACCATGTTCTGTTCGCCACAGCCAAAGGGCATCTCTAGCAGCTGGTCTAAATTTTGCAGTGCTGGGCCCATGATGTCCCCTTATGTTTGAGGTGGAGGGGCAGGAGAAAAGAAAAACACAGACATTCAGCAGTATGAAATGAAGGGACTGTTGCCTTCTCAAAACTCTACTGGGATCCTGGAAAAGAGCCAGCTCCTCACTGAACAGAGATGATTAAGATTTCTGCTGACCCCTCCTAGATTAGACCAGCACAGAAAGGGAAGAGGTCATGGTTCTGGGAGGAGGGAAGGAATGCAAAGATGAGGAGATCTGAAGAAAGGTGAAGACAGCTATCAGTCCTGAGTGGGTATCAAAGAGGGAAAAGAATTATAGAGACAAACTAGGTGGAAATCTGCAGAGGGATGGTTTTAGTTCAGTGAGGTGGATGGCAGTGACAGACATCATAGGAGACACCCCGCCACTTGGGCATCACCCAGGATCATCCCTTATAAAAGGAATAAATATTGCAAAAGATTACTTGATCTGCATTTCTGAGGCCAACGTCACACCCCTTACAGTTTATCTCATGAGGAACTAGGTTGATGCATCGCTAAAGCATTGTGGAAACTCTTCCGCTGGGGACCCAAGAGCAGGGAAAGCCTTTCTCACCAATCACAGAGAAACTGGCTCGGCCAGATCCCTCCAGCACTTCTGCAGGCAGCATCAGGGAGAACTCTTCAGAGACAGTGTTATCTGAGGAAGGCAGAACCCAGAAATTTATCCCGTGGAAGAAATATCACACAGAAGTGTAACATACCAGGGAGACCCAGGTGAGGCTCAGTGTAATGTTGAGTCACAGCAGCTGAGACTTGCAAACAAATGCCTCAGTACAGGAAACTTTGTCAGGTAGAAGACAGACATGGACTAACTATAGTAGTTGTTCTTCCAGGCAGGGACAGTGCCACCAGCGCTTGCTCTCTGACAAATTCTCCCCACCTCTGGGTACTTGCAGTAGCCCTGTCCCTTCCATCCTGCTCTCATGATCAATAGCAGTCAAGGATTTTTGTCCCGTACCTGTAGTACAGAGAAAGGCATTTTGGGTCTTCTCTTGTAGGACACCTCCTGGCTGCAGATGGAGAAAGAGTAGTTCAGATAGGGAAAGCAGGAAAGGAAGTCACCATGCCTCAGCAGGCCTGTCTGCTTCCAAGAAGAAAGGGCTAAACTTCCTCTTAGCATCTTGCTAACTTCCTCAGGGGACGACCCGCTGCTCCCAAGTGTTCTCCACCCTGAGGTCTGACTAACCTTCACAAGCAGAGGTTTTATCACAGTGTCTCTCTCCCCTTGCAAAGGTGTCACAGCAATCCTGTTATCACACAGATTGTGTGAGTCTTCTGCCATGCTGCTCACAGTGACATTCACTTTACCTGCAAGGAGCACAGGGGCACATCACTGAGCACTTGCAGCAGACAACTGTATGTACCAGCATTGGGACCAGACATGCAGAGGCAGGCAAATTCCACCCCTCCCACCTCCCACTAGCTGCCACTCATCCCTCTGCTCAACCTCACCCAGCCTGGTGGCTATTACGTTCCACTCAAAGGTTTTTGCTTCGTTGGCACAGAGGCAGCTGGTGAACCGGCAGTCTGGACAGGCATCCAGCTTTAGTTCTGGGGTCTCTGCGAGAGTGGTGCGCATCTGAGTGTGGTGGGGTGTACAAGCACACGTTGGCATAGTGTTAGCACCAAGAACTGCACAAAGAACAAACACCCCAGGTCACAAACTGCAAGGCTGTGCTTTGTGGCCCCAATGCCAGTATCTAGGGCTCCTGAGAAGCTCATAGCTTGCCTTTGAGCCAAGTTTTTGCTCTGACAGAGGTGTGTTATTGGGGAAATACTCACCTGGATACAGTCCTTGAGGTAGTTGAAGACAGTGGCTTTTATGCTGAAAGTCTCTCCTTGGATCACAGAGTATGGCAGTGACAGATCTACAGAGAAAGGCTGGAAGACCCTAAGAGTGGTCAGAGGAGAGAACCCAAAGCCAGTATCGGCAACACAGAAGGTGTTGGCATTCCATTCTGTGATGGTGTCAGGTACAGCAACTTGGACAAATGCTTGCCCATCATCCCTACAGCAGGAAGAGGGAGAGGAGAACTTGCTTAGAAGCAGTTAGAAGCCTCCAGAGGTCTCTTTGGGGAAGGCAGGTAGAGGCTGTTACCAACCTGACAGGGACCAAATCCCAAATCCAGGTCTCTGGGAAAAGTGTCCGTGGTTTTGGCTTCCTCATGTTATTAGAGTGAGGTGCAGAATCACTATGGTCAACACGATTTTCTGCAGATAGGCAAACAATACCTCAGAAAACAGCATGTGTAGCTCCAGGTGAAATTAGTTCTTCATTCACAGGCAATCTAACACAAACTGTAAATGCTTTGTGACACAGAACAAGAATGGACAGGGTTGGCTTTTCAGTGAGGATCTGGCACAGTGTATCTTTGAGGAACACAGCTTTAGGGAGACAGAGTTGGGTGAAGTTTAGCCTGATAGATCCAGCAAGTTTGGTCTGGATCCAGGGGGAGACAGCATGCTCAAATGGAGTTGCACTCTCTTAAATAATCTGTGAAAGTGCTGGTGAAGAGCATACTACATTTCCTGTGAAGAGCACAGAACACAGGGACAGCCAGTAAAGCACAGATATTTGAGCTTTTATCTGTGATTTATAAATCAGGTCCATTGAACTGGACACAAGCTTCATTCCGCTCATATACAAACAAGAAACACAGCAGAGGGAAGCAAGAAGCAGAGTCTCAGCTGCAGGCTGGCCAGAACTGGGAGAAGGGCCTCTTCAGTCAAGGAGATGTACATGTCCGTTCCTTACCAAGAAGGATGTCTTTTCCAGAATACTTCTTTTTCTCAAAGCCTGGTTGCATACAGGAAACTGGTTTCTTGATTCTTGTATTGGTTAATATTTTCATGCACAATAGCTGGGAAAACAGTGAAGAGAGTAAATCAGTGATAAATAAAAGGGAACAAGGAATGTTGAAAATATCTCATGATAGCAGGTATCATAAGGGGGCTGGTGATAGCTGAAATATTTTTAAATGCTGCTTGTTTATATACGTATGCATAGACTTACAGGCTTAGACTCTGGCCAATGCAGGAAGAATGAAAAACAGCTTCTGAGCAATACTGGGGCCAATTATTACCTCTCATAAAAGTAAATTTCAACTTCACATGCCTAACTCTAACAATGAGCCAGAGTCAAACACCATATATCCCATGAAAAACTTAAGGAAAAAAAAAAAAATCCAAGCTTTGAATCTCTGCACAATTTTAGAATGGAAAGATCTGACTGGTTGTTCACACAAAACCATTCTTAACAGTCCTGGCTTAAAAAACTTGACGGGGAACTCAGTCGCAACTTAGTATGGATTCTGCTTTTGTCTGAATGAGACTCAGACTCTCAGAGCCTTTGCTTTGCAAGGTGGGAATGTTGGACTGAATGCTCCCTCATGTGCATGGAGAAGAAGACATCATCACACCAAAAGAACACATTTGATCCTGTGAGCAATCCTTGCTTTGATTTAAGGATCTGCAAGTCACTGAGAACTCTTCTTTCTTGAAGTGTCAAAACTCTTCATGGAGAGTATGGGTCCTCACTCTCTCTGTGGAGGCTGCACATGCCTGTGGATTTAATCATATGCTACAGGACAGTCATCTGTTACAGGGTCACTAATAATTGAGATATAGTAGCATCTCCTTTAACTAGCATCCAACATAATCTAGGAGTAAGTATCTAGAAGACAGCGGAGTACCATGCCTTTGGAGGCAATCAGGATCTGTATTTGTAAGGAAGAGTTCTGTCAGCCTGAGAAGCCCATGCAGCTCAGACTACATTTTGGGTTGCTTTCAGTGTGTTGTTACCCTCTTCTCCTATTTTGAGGTGCTTTTGCTTGCATATATTTCTTTAAACAGCATTCTGTCAGAAGCAGCACCACTTGGGTTTCAGTTAGCAGATATGTTGTTAATCTTTTTCTGGATATTGTGCTTGTTAGTAGATAAGCTTCTTCTGTCATTTGTCTTGACAGTTAGCTATAAAGTCAAATTGTGAAGGACTTCTTTTTATTAAAACTGCTTTGAGGAGAAGTAACAAGAGATTCAATGAAACACAGAGTAAAGGAGTTTGCAAATAAAATAATAGCCAAACAGTGATTGGTAAAAACATGATGAGGTCCTCAGGTCTTACTGGGATATTCTTGCCACTCCCTCTTTGTAGATATGGTAGCCTAAACTAAGTTTATTCATTTTTACACTGTCTTTCTCTAATCAAATGGTTTGCGCTATTCTTACTTGTAAGTTTCATTTTTCCCCATAGTCCCCAAATTAGTGTGGCCACACAGATGGACAAGGCACAGATGACTTGTAGCAATGAAAATCAGGGCAGCTGAAGTTTGCTAAGAGTAAATTCTTGTAGGCATTCCGGGTTGCATAGTGGCAACCGCTGGCTCAGGAAGAGTTTGGTACAAGTGTAAAGACTCACTTTAAACAGATTAAAGACATCACCATCACTTTGGTACCATGGTGCTCCCATCTGAGTCTTTTTGTGGAGACTGGACTGCTGTGGCAAACAAGGGTATGCTTCAAAGTCTTCCAAGTGATTAGGGAACCCTCGTCCTCCAATTACGAAGCTGTCATCAAAGATCTTCTCATACAGCTGCAATGGAAAAATAGAGGTCTTCATAAGGAACTGGCCAACAAGCATGAGTATGGGTCAAATATTTGGATTGTAGCCCTCTATTATACTTTGTAAAGTTTTGCAGTTGAGGAAGTTGGCACTGGCCCAGCTTATACTAAATGACATGAAGCCCAAGGAGTGGATGTAAGCAAGTAACTTTTAGTCTGCAGACTTTCATCTCTGACAGTTCAAGCCTTTTACCTCTAGGGTGCAAGATTAGGATAAAACGCATGATTCAGTTTGAGCACAAGTCATTGGCACATCTGACTCACATATTTAATGATCGCTACTTTATATAACTATTAGTACATGATGCAAGTGTTCTGCCCTAGAAGAGCATTCCTGTAAAATGCAACACCAGATCACACTCTCGGTCCTACCTACAGGTGCAGCAAGTCCCCCTGGATTTGATGAACCTTCCTTGTAACAGGCTGGCCTGCTATAACCCAGGTTACAACTTTGCCCGAGGCATATATATGTGTATTATCTCTGATATACATTGTGGCATTATGTTAGGATTTTCAATTCTTGCAGTATTTTTGTTCTAAGTCTTAAATTCATTCCTCTGAAACACACAACTGCTTTAAAGTAAGTTCCTTCTGCTTTAACCTAAGTTCCTTCAAACCTCCTAGATTCTCAGAATGCACCTGGGTGCCGACAAAGTCCTGACCACTTTTCACCAGCCACTGTCTGCACGGGGTGTTGTCCCCTAGCTACTGTTTTCTAAAGAACTGCTCAGGTGCTCAGCCTGATCTGTCGTATGGTTATAATTCAGCAATGTTTGGGGCAGAGGGATAGGAGGACCCTACTGGGGCAGAATTCCATTTGAAAAGTTTAGCCTCACTGCCCGTTGGAAGATGGAAGAGCAGAGAGACAGGTGGATGTGAGGAAAGCTGCTAAGCACTGTCTTTCCAAGGGGAAAGCACCAGCATCTCTTTGGAGCTGCTCTCTCTGCCTACCCCTGCAGTGCCATGCAGCATCCACCACTCTCACAGTGCAGGGCTGATCCACGAGGAACATGATCACCACCTCAGAAGAGGCTGAGGAGGGGGATGCCAGGGCAGCCACCTAACACTGCAGCCGTGTCCTGGGATCGACTATGGGCTTCCTCCCACCAATGCGTGGAGACAGAAGGCAGGCAGACATTAGGGGCTGATCACTGCAGGCTGCACTCACTGTGTCTGCTGTTAGGGTATTATTATTCTTCAGGAGGACACTCTTGTCAACAGCTTGGACAGAGCACAAGGACCCTGGAGCAGCCTTGAGGTCCAGACTGACTCTCGATCCCGGGACTTCCTCTTTGTGTGAGAAGTCCAGTGCCACCTGCAAAAGAAGACAGGGTCAGGGGGCTTAGCGTTGGAGAGTGGGACCCTATGACTCTTAGATGTCTAGGCAGCAGAGGGAAAGACAGAGAATAAGGTAGGGAAGGGTGCTGAGATGCTGAGACAGGTCCTCCTGGAAACCCATCAGGAAGGTTACAGTGTGTACAGCGCAGCCAGAATTTTCCTACAACCACACACCCACCACCCTCTGATCCAGAGCTAACACAGAGAGCTAAGCAGGCAGGGTTCTCCTCTCTGTTAGGGAGAACATGGGGGACAGCGTGTTCCAAAGTCAGTCATGGGGAATGGGGCAAGAAAACAGAGTTCAAGGATGCCTGATTTACTCCTTGGGAAAGGCTTGCCCATCAGTGTTGGGGAGGGCAGACTAGGAATTCAGGGAAGAAGGAAGTTACCTGTTTTGTTTCCCAGACAAAAATAGTGGGCATCTGGTTAGGCGTGTATCCAGCTTACACCACTTGGCTGAGAAAAAAAACAGGTCCAGGAACCACAGCAGGCCAGAGCACATCAATGAAGCTGTCGCGCTTGTGCGTTTCTACTCACCTTGTGTCTAAAGCACTTTTCTACTTGAAACTCTTCCACATCAGCCACCACCTCTCCATCCAAGAAGACTGCATACAGTAGAAGCTTGATGTCAGGCAGGAAGTCATTGCCAATAGTCAGAGTCAATGAGAAGGAGCCCTGCAGATCTGCACAAGATAGCAGCAAGGAAGAGAGGGAAAACATTTGATTGAATCAGCTCATTGGGGTAGGACACACAATAAGAATAAAAAGAGGGAATTTAATAATTTTTGCCTGCAGATAAGAACATCCCACAAATACCGTCATAGATTATCAACAGGATACTGGCTACTTCTTTGGCTCAAGTTTGGCAAAAATATTCCTCTTCCCTACTGCACCTTAGATAAAAAGGCAAGCTACACAAATTTTATATCTTCTCCAAAAGTACAAGCTATCAGCAAAGTCATAAGGTTGGATATTAGAACAATTAGACAAGGCAGGAGAAGGACAGTCACCTAGAAAGACACTGAACTGAGAGGAGATTGTGTTGGTCTAATGTGATGGACCACCACTAAGAACTCAGATCCACCTGTGGATAAGAATAACACCTGCAGAGATTGTCACTGAACAGTGGTCACAGTTTCTGCGGTGTGTTATGAGGCACTTCATGCGTTTCTACTCACTCTCATGCTGGATAATTGGCATCTGCTTCTCTCCACTGAAAAGGATCTTGCCTTTTGCTATCACCTGAAGAACAAAGAGAAGAGCCATTCAGGGGCCTGGATTCTGACAGCATGAGGAGAGTGGGAAAAGAACAAGAGAAGGGAGAAGGACGACTGACAGATGTTGTCACAGAAGCTCCTCTGGCAGGACATGACCCAAAGAGCTCTGCAGCAGAGATGGTGATAGCATAGCTAGGAAAGAATTTGAGAGGTGTTGGTTAGGCAATGAGGAGACATGGCTGCTTGCAAAGCCAGAGGTACATCTGAAGCTAAGAGCAGCTTTTAAGCCCCAGTGAACTCTGATCTTCACATTACAAAGATACAGCACTTTTTGACCACAAGAATGAGCCCAGTTCAGTAACCAAGATACTCATGACCTCTCAGCTAGACTGTACTCCTACTCTTGCTTTGGACTCACTTCCTCGAGAGTGGACTTCATCAAAACATGATTACATATCTCTGGAGTGCATCAAAACCCTGTGCATTTTTTCCTGTAAATATGCAGGCCAGGGGAGGTCAGCTGCCCCAGACATTGCCTCTTAGTTCACAGACAGATTGTCCCAGACCCAGATGGAAATCTGGGGCAAACCTGCTGGGCAGAAACCAAGATAGTCTTCCACTGCCACCCATGTGAACATAATAGAAAGTAGGATAAATGGCAGGCATCTATCACCCAAGCTATGTCAAGACACTCCTTACAAAGCAAAGCAGCGGGGGGGTAGAAGCAGGTCCAGGAACTGGAAAACAGGAGGAGGTTTGGGCAGAACAACTCACAAACTGACTTATACTGGCCTGGGAGTAGCTTACCCTTTCCCGTGACTATCTATGTGCTGTGTGAAAAGGGTAAAATGCCAGTAAGCATAATCTTGCCCTGAGATCCAGCTGTCTTCTGTGCTCACCAAATAGTAGAAATCAATGTGTTCTGCTTCAGAGCTGAGTTTATTCCGGTCAAGAATATAATCCACTTGCACTTCCTGCTCTTGATCACAGGGCATCACATTATTCCTGGCCTTGATCTCAAGGAAGCTGTTGCTCTCAGAGTAGAAAGATTTCAGCCAGTGAAAGCTATCCTCAACTCCTGGGTAACTTTCAGAAGAATCTTGCTCATCGTAATTTCCAAGGTTGTAAGTACCCTTCAGAGCACAAAAACATGTGTTGGCAATCAGTATCAAGTGATACAAGGGAGCTTGTATACCTGCTGAAAACACTAAGTTATTACCTGAGCTGATGGCAGACCACATATCTGTATGCTTAAAATATTCTTTTGTTTAAATGTAATTTTAAAGTGTCTTATGAGACTTTCTCTTACGAAGTTTTAGCAAAAATCTAAGTCTAGTAGATTTGCCCGCAATCTCATTTTTCTTCCTTTATCTTTCCATGGGGACACAACCCACACCAGACTTTAACCACAGCACCCCTGTTTTCAGTTTGTGTTTCTGGTCAGATGCCCTGAAGCACAGCAGACACCAAAACAGCTTTTGTATGGTAAAGCTCTACTTCTCTGCAGATAATTTAGGGCTCTGTGGACAATAGCCATGGGCCTAGGAACAAGAACAAGAGCCTGTCCCCAGGCTCACTGAGGACAGAAATCTACCTCCTAGATAACAGAATCTCTGATCCCCAAATCCTACCCAAACAAAATTAGGGAACCTCACTCTGGATAGACAGGGGTCTCAGGGAAAAATGTCCAGAACAATAGTTGCAGTCTCTGAGAAATGAATGGCAACAGGAGATAGTACTGCTTGGGCATGAATCCCACATCAGCTGCAGGAATGCAGGTAGTGGGAAGATGACTGTACTGCCAGGTTGGTAACAACAAGCTCCAGGTGTGGGATCAGAAGTTGTGAGAAGAAGCCAAGTGCTTCAAGGCCTGGTATTCAAAGTGAGGTCAAGAGCCACTACCTGCCAGGCTGAGCCTGCACAAGCTATGTGCTGCTGCGGGGCAAGGGCAGCCACTAGAAGTGGAGTTCAAGAGAGACAGGTGTCAACTGCCAGTTCTGCTGAGCCACCTCCAACATGTCCTAGAGTGGAGAAGGGGAGATTTCCTCCAAGGAAGTATTCAGAATAACAGATGTTTTTAATGGAGTCAAAGGAAGATAAGGCCAGAGGGGTTGGGGGGAGGGGTACAAAAGATTAGGGTTGTGCTTCAGATCAGGACAGCAGAGCACCTTTGGTGACCATTTGGTTTAACAGTTGCAGCACAGCCTCCAGTTTCCCTGAGGAGATGGCACTGGAGAGTAAAGATGCTTCCACAGACATAGTCAAATGAGATCAGAAGACAGAGGATGGTGCTCCAAAACCTCAGATTTCTTCCACTTTCTATCCCTTTCCTCAGTCTACCTTCACTTTATCCTCCTTTTTCTTTGGCTGATGCTCACCTTCAGAGAAACCAGTGTGCCATTCCAGCTGGTGGTATCCAATGAAAAGTGGACTTCCCCATTCTCATCTGTGAGGAATGACAGGTGTCTCTCCTCATCGTTGACATCAACTGTTAGGTAGACCGTTTCATGTCTGAGGGGAGACTCGTTACTGTGGCAGAACATCTGCAGGGAAGGGGATGAAGTTAATACCCCATTCTGCCACACTCCAAGGCACTGCCAGTGCTTAATATTGTTTCTACCACTGGGTTTCCTCAACCCATCTAGCTTTCAGACAGGTTGGAAGGATCCAAATAAAATGTGACAAATACACAAAACCAACAATGTGCAGCTGTTCGGGACTAGAAATAAACAGTAGGGCAGCCAAATGAGACACCTATACTGAGGGGGGGAGGTGATTTCCTCAGATCCTGAGCTTTTTCTTGGACAATGCTGTAGGATCCTTGATGATGAGAAACAGTCTTGTCTCCAGCAACTTAACTCTTGCTGTTTCTTGTCCTTCTTCATGCTGGGGTTAGTAGTGGCCCAGATGAAAGTGTTTCTAGGCCCCATGGGACAGCAGTCCTAGCATCGCCCAGGGAACTTGACTTAGAAATGACTGCCAGTGAACTGATATGCAAGGCTTCAGTGATTTCTGCCAAGTTACCAGGAATATTTGTCCAAAGGGAATGTTGTTTCCCTGTCGACCCCACCCCTGTTCCATATGCCTTTTATTGCACAGACTAGTTTCAGGAGCTACTCCTGGGGAAGCCTCAAGAGACTGCAGCTGGCCCTAAAATTCCTGACCAGGGAATATACTAGGTTAGGATGGGGAGAAGAAATTGCTTCTACAGGATGCTTCACTCATAGTTGCTGGGTAGCAGCAGAGCAGCACGTACTTTCCTGGAGATTGTTGCTTTCTGCCTACAGAAGATTAGACCTATGATGTGTAGCAGAGAAGGGATCCATGGGTGTTACCTTCCCTGTGTACGGTAGTCCACGTTTGTAGAATGGATGGATGTTGATAAACTCTATAGACTTCATTCTTGTCGCAACAGGAATTCCAGAAATTTCCTTAGTCTCTGCTCCTGGGTGGAGAGATAAGAAATCTGTTAAACCCTAGCAGTGCTCTCAGGGAAGCAGAAGACAAGAAGATGTTTCAACATCCTACAACATACCTACAACACCTACAACCTCTAAATTTAGGAAAGAAAATGCATTCTTCTAGGATATGATTCACTCGACCTTTCTGGGGCCTCTGCTTCATGACATGATGCATTGTATCCTATAATTACTTATTTCTCTTTTTGAAGATAAACTAGAAGACTGTTTAGTTACAGACAGCTACACTATAGATGCCTAAAAGTGGCCTGAAGGACCCCACCCACAGTGTGACAGTTTGAACAATGGACACGTCCAGCTGCCAGAGCTAGGTGCACATTAACACTGATATTGAAAACTTACCTCCTTATAGTCAATATTGTGTCAGACTAAAAGTGAGCAGAATGGGATTCCTGACAGCAGGAGCGTGCATAAGCAGTCCTGCCTGAGGCTTAGGAAAAGAGAGGACAAGAGACTGTGGGTAGGGGCTACCTGTTAGGGTGGTGCACTACAATTACCAAGGACTGCAAGGGCTTGTTGCAGACTTTTCCATGGCTAGCAAGGGCTTTGCAACTGGCTGAGGAACAACTTGGTGTCCAGGCAATCACTAAAATGTTATATATGTGCTAGTGGAGATGAAGGGTGGAGAGAATTAGGAAATCTGGTAATAGTACATGGAAGAGGTACCAGAATAGAGATCATCATCATGCCAGAAGACTTGGAAACTCTCAAGTTACTTTTTCAAAAGGAATTCAACTGCCACAGAAAGGCCAAAACCAAAGAAGTTGCCTGCAAGGAAGAGAATGCTTCACATATTCTCCAGTACCTGTTCCGTCTTCCACCATTTCTCCTATCACAATTACGTAGCTGTTAGTTTCATTTAATTCCAGAGTCTCTGTCTTCACTGTAAAAGTAGTGCAGCCATCCTTGTTTGTCTGCAGAAAAAGAGATATAAACAGAGAGAAAGAGCATGTTGTGGAGGAAAACAAACTATTTCACAGATGCTGGGCAATCCTAAAGAAGTATTTCCAAATATGTGTGGAACGGATGGAAGCTCAAAAACCTGTAACTGCAGAAACCCACCATGGATACCTTAGGCAGAGAAGAAAATTGACATGCTTGGATTAAAGAGTCACCAAAAAAGTGACAGAAAAAAGTGCTTCAGGCAAATCACATAAGGGTTAATTATGTTACAGACAAACTCAGGGGACTGTATTAAATCCAGATCCTGCAGCTGAAAGAACATGAGTGTCTTTACCTGAGCTAAAGGTAACCTCCTCCCTGAAATTATATGGCCCTGATGAATAAAGCCTGACAGTGTGGCTTTCCAGTCAAGACCATCTCTGTGATGTGGCCATGTTAAACAAAGGCATCCAACCTGTTACAGATTGCAAGAGCTTTGCCAAGCATGAAGGCGGAGACTAGGTACAGCCAGTCTGCCAGAGAGGGGAGGTGGACAAAGTGGTTTTAGTCATGCCTGTTAAGTTCTGCACAGAACCTTGCAGGGCCTCTTACATGCCATGTGAGAGGGAGCTGGCATTCAGTTGCTGTTTTGCGCAGCTAAGACTGTACAGCATTCCAGCTAGAGATATTTTGCTACTGTGTGCATTTTAAAAGATGCAGAGATCCAGCTGGATTTTTACAGTTTGGCTTGTTACCGACTGGTCTGACATTTAGAAATATTTTCTTGTGACTTTCAGGCTGAAAGAGCTGCATCTGAAAGCCATGGGAACAGCCAAGTGTGGAGCTTAAGCACAAATGTATAATGAACACAAATGTGCATAAACTGTAACCAGCACTGGACATAATCTCAGACAGGAAACTATCAAGCTTAAGATGATCCATTAACTGCATGGATACAGCAAGAAAGAGGGCATTAAGCCACAGACCATCTGATGCTCTGATAGCCTGTTCATTGGTGGGAGCGGTCACAGGACAGAACAGACCAGTGATCTGAGTGCATACAATATGATATAGACACTTGGGAAAGACCCGAGGCATCATTACTTACACAGAGCTTACACCTTCTCCTGAAACACTGAGTCAGATATGGGCAGCTAGAGCAGTAATTCAAGTCACAGGAAGAGGAATCAATGGTCTGGTAAGGTCTAAGCAAGTGGGAAGACACCAGACTAAACAGGTTGGTGCACATCAGAGGTGCATCGAGGCAGGTTAAGGTGACAGACGTACATTTCCAGCAGGTTATACTTTCCACTCTCCTATTTGTTCACCTACCCAGCTGTTTTGCTTCCTCATCTCAGTAGAACTTGATAAATTGCCTTCCGAGAACTGGGATAATGTGATAAAAGTAATACCTATTTTCCCTTGAACGGGCTTCCCATAGGTATACCTGTGTTAAAGGGGAGAAACGTTGACCTGAAGACTGGCCACTTCAGCAGAAATATTGATCCAGGCCACACACACACACACCCCCATCAGTGGGGAAGTGGAGCCTGGAAGAGCTTTGTACCTTGTATGCTCAGGAACTTCAGCTCATCCCTTAAGATCAGTTTGCATCCCTCTCCACCACTGTACCCCGCATCCTTAGTGTCTTTCAGCGTCACAGTAAGTGACCAGGTGTGAGAAGGAGCCCATTCCAGAGAGTGATCTGTTTTCCCCAACCACAGGGTAATGCAAGAACATCATACTGGAAGCCACTTCTTGGCTATGGGCAATCTGGAGGTGATTGCGGAGTCGAAGGCCAGAGATCACATCAGGTACTCACTTGCTACAGACCTTCAGCTGAAATTCTTCTTCCGCTGTAGTGATAAATGGAGGGTGCTCAATCTGTAATTCAATTTTTTTCAGCACTGCACAAAAGAGAGGAAGATAAGGATGGAGGAAAAAAAGCAATTCTAAGTATGGACATTGACTGTAAGTTTCTGTTACAGCTGTGGTCCAGATGCGGGGAAAGACAGTAATGTCCCAAGTTACTCATCACCATGTTGCAATAGGGGTTACTCCCTTCAGCCATGCCACCTTCTATTTGCTCCTACAGTTGCATGTGGGACTGCTTTCTACTCCAGCTCAGTCAAGCATGAACATTGTAAATGGCACGGGGTTTTGTCCTTACCTGCATCACTGCAACTGAATGGGACTAAGACATGATGCCACTTCCTATTATAGCAGCTGACTGGAGTGGATAGTAAACCTAGCTTAGAAGAGGGTGACAATGAGCAGCAGAAAGCACTCATTACAGGGCCCAGCCACAGCTAGAACTAGATGTTAGACCACAGCCTCTCCTTTGTACCCTATGCAGCTGCAGAACCTCCAGCCCAGCAGGAGATGTATGCATAGACTCATCTGTCCCTGTCCCCAGTCTGCTGTTCTCCCAGGGAAAAGGTCTGATGAACATGGCTGCATCAGCCTGCTCTCCTCTCCAGCTACCCGCACTGCTTTCCCCCCACCTCTGTTGTCCAAGTCTCACCATATTCATCAACAGTGAAGGTTTTTTGAACCATGTCTTGTTGCACTGAGATGGTATACTCCCCAAGGGGTGCTTTGGAGGCCAGGGGGAAGGATAGATCCACAATGCCATGTCTTGACTTTACATTCAGCCACTCAGCAATGCGGTTATATTCAGGATCCTGTTTGGGAAAGGACATGCAGAGCCACCAAGTCACACTGGGAGCATGGGTACCTGGCAGGTCCAGCCACAGTCAGGCACAAGAACGCACCACGAGGGCTTACCCTTGCCCCAGTAGAGAGGACACCAGATCACCAGGCAAGATTCCTTCTCCTCTCTCCAGTATCCTTTCACTGAACTTTTGAATTGCAAAGGCTGCCAAGAACAGTAAAAGTAAAAGCTTTACTTCCTAGTAAAGCTACTAGGAAGACACCATAGCACTGTGGGAAGGAGAAGCAGCTGTGCTGCATCTACTGAGCAGTTAGCCTTGTGCTCTGTGCAGACAAGGTGTTGGGCAAAGGTTCATTACTGCCCTGCCTCTAGCTCAGCTATGTGCATCACAGAGGTGCTGGTTTGAATGAAGAACCCAGGCTGACCAGGTAGAAAAGACTGGAGCTGAACCTGAACCATAACCATAACCTTATGAGGTTACATTTGTGGCACAACTCTGTCCAGGAGTGAAAGGGCACAGTGAAAGAGACAGACATCTCCCTTTGGTCAGTTCTTTGTCACTTACCTCCAGCCATATCTGGGAATACTGTAAAAACAAGAGAAATAGAAGCTCAGTTTCGTACAGAGCAGAACAGCATCCATGTGAACCAGTATTAATAATACTGCCTAATGTGGACCCTGACCAGAACGTTCTGCCCCATCCAGACCCCACACTAGGTTTCCTCCTCCCTCTGTACTAGCTTACGCTGCAGTATTTCTCCAAGGGACCAGTGGATGAGTGGTTTCCCTTCAAAGATCATTTGTTCTTATGGTTTAACAGACATGAAGGGAGATGTCTCTCATGAGCCTCTCAATGTGTCTCATGCTGAGGTTCCTACTTCTAGTAAAGAACAAGGTGATACCCCGTTTTTAATGACCTTAAGATCCTCGTCCAGGTTCACAATTCGAAATTTCACTGGAGATATAAAGAAAAGGATAGTAAAGCATTCTGGCTGCAACATGTCCTCGCACAAATCTGCTTATCCTTTTCTGTGTTCCAGTATTCTTGTGTCTCTGTTTACCTCAGAGGTATTCAAGTCTTTCCTCAAACAGCCCTCCCCAGCATCTCCCACCCCAGGAGATTTTGTCTGGGAGGTCTATATGCAGCTGTGAGCTGTAGAAACTCACTTCCTTTACCTGGAAAGATTACAATGATGTGTTAAACAGTGGGGGTGGTCTGTGTGCAGTCTGTTCATATTGTGAAGACTGTGGACTAACTCTGTATTTCTATAGCTTGGAACTGTCGCTCTAGGCTTTACTCAGATATTAACAACTGTCTTCAAAAAACATGAGATTTTTCAGTGTCCTGGAGAGTCCTGGCTTTCCTTTTAGGTGTCACTAGAGATACCACACCAGAACAACACCCCGGAGCAGCGGGCTGGGAATTTGGTGTAGCACAGCTTGGAGGGGAACATCCTGACTCATACTGTTCCTGGAAACAGCTGATAATAGAGATCTACATTCTTTCATCTCCAACAAGCTTAGCTTGCTGCACTTGGTGAAATCTTCCCGCAAGATGTGGCTGTTACCTTGTTCCATATACCACCTTCTTGCCTTACCTGTTTCTCCAGGTTTGTATAAGCTCTTGTCTGTCTCTACCAGAATTACATTCTTCTGGGGCTTGACCAGAACTTTCTTGCGACCCTCAAAGAGCACGTTGTCCCCACTGTGGATCAGGACATGCAGAAAAACCACCTTCTCTGGCTGTCAAGTTAAAAAAAAACCAAACTGCCTGAGACTACAAGTAGCTTGAAGGAGAGAGGAATCAACCTGTCCTACCAAAATCTCCGGAGAGCCTCCCTTTCCCTCCTTTGATTTAGCTCTCTCCTTTCCCTAGTCATAGTCTTCTCTCTGATCCCCAACTTCCTCATTCTCTTTTCTCTGCCTTTCTCCTTGTCACGTTTGCCTCTTTTCACATTTCTTTTTCCCCATTACTATCTTTCCCACCCTGCCTCTCCAACATTAACATGGCTCAGTCGCAGGAGAAGCTGAAGCCCTCTAGTTTGTTAGAGGAGAGGCAGTCAAGAGACGTGTCTTACGTGTGATGTGGAATCATTTCTTTTTCTGGGAATCAATTCTGGCACCTAGGTTGATTGATACAAGACAACAGAAAACAAATTCGTCAGAAACTTTCCATATTATGCCAGATGTGAGACATCATATCACTGTTAAAAAATCCCCAAAATTCAGTGTCCAAATTCCACTGTATGGTGCTGTCTCTAACCCACTTGCCATTATAGGGAGAAGAAGCAGTCACTGCCTGTCTCTTATTCATGAACCTGAGAGCAAGTGAACTGACATGTCATTCTCCTACTTCAAATAAATGTGAGATTTTTATGAAACCAAGAAAAAACATAGGGAAGTCAGATCTGGAGCTGACCAAGACAGTAATGGGAGATGAGATACTGATCAGGAACACCAGGACATCTCAGTATCAGAAAGACCGAGCTCACCAAGAGAAAGGTTCCTTTTGCTAATGGCAGACTTTCTTGGCTTTCCAGACCCAGGACTTGTTCTCTCCTAAGGGGTGGCACCAAACACTTGGTTAATCATTGTCTTGTTGATGCGAGAACCAGAAGTGACTACAGCCCCACCTTGAATCCTGCTGAATCTGCAGGACAATCAGGGCATAGGCACAGCGACTTTGTACAGTGCTGAGAAAGACAGGGGCAGTTTGTAGAGCCTCAGCACCAGGCACATCTCCATGGCTCTCTAAAAATGTAACTGAAGGTCCTGTCATGCCTCAGCCTTAGTGTGTCTAGTTAAGCCAACTAGAGCAGCAGAGTTGCAATGACAGGAACTCAAGCCACCCAAGAAACATCCAGGCTGCTTAGGTGAAATTCAGTTCATTGTGGGTTCAGCGCTGTCACCACCCATCACAGCTAAATTAAAGCAAGCTCAATGTCTGTGCAGGCTGCAACTACACCTTGCAACATAGATGCAGCTTTAGAGAAGAATGGTCCTCTTGGAGCTGGAGGGACAGGCTTCTGAGGAAGTGAGAATGAAAAGAATATATTCCTAATGCATTGACTTGCACTGTGATATACAAGCATTTTTAGGGACCAAACTCTGAGTAAACTGAAAGTCGATGTTTTCCAACAGGCTTTAAGTAGGATGAAATGGTCTAATACAGATCAAAAGAACAGGTTTTTATCTACACAGGGAAGATTCCCTACTTTGTCAGGCTCCAAGACACTGCTGTATTCTGCCTGGCACTGGTAGGAGAATATACTTAACATGCTTGCAACCCATGGCAAGGCAAAGGACAGTGTACCCAGAGAAGTGCTGGGCTCCTGTCTGAAGAGAAGGTGAGAGTTTCCACTGCCAAATCAGCAGCCACAGCTACACTCACCTGGAAGGTGATGCACTGAAAAGTGCCTGGCTTCTCCACATCCTGTTCCACCAGCGTGTGATTCTGGGTTGTCACCTCCAAGGTGACAGCCAGGTGAACGGCTTCAGTCAGGGACCTGAGGTGAATGTAGAGTTTCTCGTCTTGGGAATGGTGAATGACAGCAGGAAGCACCACCATATAGTGACTAGAATAGAGCAGGAGATGTTCAAAGACAATTCAGAGGATGAGGTGGACAGGCCAGAATCCATCTCTGCTGCTTTCATGAAGAGGTAGACCAGGGGTCAGAAATGTCTGGAGGCCTGCAGTGAAGTGCAGCTCCCTTTCCATATCAGAAAGAAGCAACATGCCCAGTGTGGAACTAGAGAGCTCCTGATATCTGTCACCACCTTGCCACCAGCCAAGACTCAGCTGCCCAGTGTACAATATTCCAACTGCAAGCACACAGAGCAGAACAAGGGTGAGTGAGGAATGAAGCCAAAGACTCAGTGACTGAGGCGTAAGGCTTCAGTCCTCACACCAAATTTCATCTCCACCAGCACAGGATGAACAGAGGCAAAACTTGTGACCTCTGAGCTTTGCAGTGTGTGCAGTGCAGTGCCTGCACAAGCAAACACCAGGGGCTTCACCTGCAGTGGTGCTCGACACCCAGTGCTCCAGCAGGACTCAGTAGGAGCTGCTTCTGCTCAGCCTCCCCACCATTCAGCTGTGTGATGCTAAATAGTGCAGGACCTCAGCACCACTTTGCAATGACAGTCCCTTCCACCAAGCCCCCCGAAATCAAAAGATCATCTCACGGTTCCAGGCTTGCTGCAGCTGCGACTGGGAATAGGGTCAGGGCTAATAGGAGCACTGGTGCTCCCATTGCTGGGGCTGGGACAAACAGCTGACAAGATCCACACAGCAGGAGAGAACTGCCTGTGCTTATAGGCTGGAGCAATCCTAAATATCGCCCTCAGATGCTCCTAGGTCCAAAGAGTGGGGGAGTTGATATATGGAGATAGTATCTCTTTCAGGCTAATGACATTAGCTAATATTTACTTGCTTCCACCAACAGCAGAGTAAAGGCCACAAAGCACAGTTCTCCACCCACATCTGCATTTGGATGGTGTTCCAGGCCATGGGGTACCAGAGCACTGGATGGGGGGGAGATGTGGGGTGGGTGAACCCTGACCCAGGCTGAAGGGGACTTAGGAGAAAAACTCATCTCAGCTGTGGCTGGTCTGGATCCTGGCTGTAGCATACGATGAGAGCCAAAGCTGCACACCAGCTACTGTGCTCAGCTTGTAAAAAGCATTGTCAGTACTCTTTCTGTGCACCATTAGTGATCTTTCCCTCATGTAGTGTTTAATCAGAGCTTGGAGTAAAAACCTTTCAATTCACCTCCATACCCTGCATTGCTACCTCTGTCCACCCATCCATCCCAGCCATGCCTGATCCTCCTGGGTACAGAACCTTTTCCAGGGCTGCTCCTGCCACCCACCACCAACTCCCCTTGTAGCTCCACTGTAAGTCCTTTCCAAATAAAGCAAGAGATTTTAACTCCCTACATATTTTAGCAAATCTCTACTTTACATTCCCTCAAGCCAGATGTCCGATCATCTGCCAGCCATAAGGTAGTTCCACACTGACACCACCACTGGTCTCCTCCAGACTCTTCTCAGGCACTGCAACTTTTTGCTTCCTTTTCCTGGGTGGCAGCAGTGAAGTGAACAGGACTTAAGTGTATTTGCCCTCTAGTTACAATCTCATTTGAAGGTGGATGTCCTCATCCTACCCTGCTCCAGCTGTGTTTTTGCAGACCATGACCAAAAGTACACAATATAGAGTGAATTTGCCATCCACTCTTTGCTCCCAGCTGAAGCAATCTCCTGGATTTACTTTGGCACAGTCCCCATATGTGTGCTTAGCATCCACCCTCTTAGAGCACAGTCCGATGTAACAGGAACACAGTAGCCTTTAACCTAGCACTGACATTGCAGATAATCTGCAGGTTTAAAGCACTGTATGTCACTGATCTGGGAGCATATTTGATTCTCCAAAGTCAAGAGCGTTTTGAGTTCAAGCATAAACTATCGGGACAAAAAACCAATCTGAATTCTGTCTGATTTCAGAAACACTCCCTGTGGCTCTGCATCTCTGAATGGTCATCAAGTTGGCTGTCTCTGAAGTTAAATGGGAAGAGATAGACAACAAAAAGATAATAACATACTAAAGTTCTTCCCTTCTTCCAGGGAGGAATAGGTGCACTGGCAGAGCTGAGTGTCAAGCTCTGGGCTGGTCTGGCTGGGGTCTGCAGGGCAGGAGTGAAATTTCAGTAAGAAGTAAATAATACATAAAAAATAAGTTCTACAGAAGAAGAACCCTGAAGCAAAATCCACTGACATCACAAAGAACGGATTTGCCCCAGGATGTTTCCGATGAAATCCTGGTAAAGACATCTTTCTAAAAATTGGGCCTCTGTCCCAAATGTAGCAACTGAGCACTCCTACTCCCATCAGCTGTGCTGCATAAGGCAGAGCAAGACACTTCCCAGAGAAATATCCACAAGCCTTACAAAGTCTCAAGGCAAGTGCCTTTGGTGTGTAGGCAATAGACATTGTCTCCGCCCCTTCCACCCGCCCACATCCCAGCCCCAGCCATGCGCAGCGTGATTTCCACCTTCTTGGTTTCGAAGCCAAGAGAGAGACAGGCACCCTGTCGGGGCAGGAGCTGAGTAGTCCTTCAGCTCTGGATGAAAGGGAAGAAAGAAGACAGCAGAATCAGGGGTGAAGGGGGGACAGAAGAGAGACTAAGCTTTCTGTAGAGGGATCCGACCTGCAATCAGCTATGTGGACCATCGCTTTCTTGTGGGGCAGCATCCTTCTCCTGCCTAGCACGGCTGGAACATCCTCAATGCTGTAAGAACCTCAGCTGCTTCGCATATGCGCTCTGGTCTGTGGGGTATGCTGGAGGGGTGGAGGTGTGACAGAAACAGGACAGAAGTTCTAAGACCAGGAGTGTTTTTCCAGGGAGGCATAATTTCTTGTATTCCCAAGGTTTCGCTTATTTCTCACCCCCCCGCCCCTCCTCACTGGTTCTCCCTTTAGTGCCTTTGATGTAAACCATGTATTTCTGCACGACTCAGGCAGAGCAACTCTGCCAGTTTTCTACTTGTGTTTAATTCTGACCTGCCAACATCTCACGTCTCCTGCTGTGCTCCAGAATATATTTCCTTTTGGGCTATGCTTTTCTACCCAGAGTCATAGGTAGTCATAGGTCACCATTTAAATCTAGTGGACAAAGCTGAGTGCCTTTACAAACTGGGAAAATGTGAGCTGGAATGCTCTCTGTAAAGCAGTGTGTTCATTCTGGCTTGGCTGGCCATCTGCTCCCTCCATGCCTTTTCTCAGACCTCTGGCAAGGACAATTCCCAGCACTGCTTCTCTTCATATACTTTATCAGGAATGCAACTCCTGTTCCAGCAGGCACTGCTGTGATATACTGGCTTGTGAACTTGCTCTTGCTTTTTGAAGGCCTTTGCTTTTGCAGCCATGGCCTAAGTGCAAACAGAAATGTGGCTGTGCTTGAACAGTAGATATTACAGCAGGAAATATGTTGCTGGGTTGTAGCTGGGTTCTCTCCTGCCATGTGGTGTGGCATGCACAAGTCTAGTTTTAAAAATCTTTTCCAGTGGGAGTACAGCCTCTTCCTCTAGGACATAGGCTGACACAGCTCCCACTCAAATGATGTTTTACTGCTACCTGTTTCCAACTGTGACCTTCAGCATGAAGCTTTGCTTATGGAAATACTGCTTGCTTCAGCAGGCTGTCTGCTGTCCCGCCTGTATGTCAATGGTTTTTATAGATTCATGAGAAAGTAATCCAGCCTGGCCTTTGGGATCCTTCAATGACAGCCTCAGATATGCTGTCTAGTATTTTTATAGCTCAGAAGGCAAGGACAAGACATGAATTGTCAAAGGGGTGTGAGAAAATGTTCCAGAGTAAAGGGTCTTTAGGAGCAAAAGAGGTATGGGAGGTTCAAGCAGTGAGTCTTTAGTGCTCATTCCATCCTTTGGCCCAGTGGCAGGAAGGAGGCACCATGAGTCAGCTTAAGTAGGAAAATCAAAATGTTGTCATGTTGTAGTTTAACCTGGCAGGCAGCTAAAATTGTTCACACAGCCGTTCGCTCAGTCCGTCCGTCCCCCCACAGTGGGATGGGGAGAGAATCTAAAAGGTAAAATTTATGGGTTGAGATAAAGACAGTTTAATAAGACAGACAAGGATGGTGATGATGATGATGATGATGATGATAGCACATACAAAACAAATGATGCACAGCACAATTGCTCACCACCCAGAATGGATGCTCAGCTAGTTCCTAAGCTGCACCGCCTCCTGGCCAACACCCCAGCTGGGTGCTCCAGATGGAGCATGACGTCATATGGTATGGAATATCCCTTTGGCCAGTTTGGGTCAGTTGTCCTGCCTGTGTCCCCTCCCAGCTTTTTGGGCATCCCTCACCTTCTTGTTGGCAGACCAGTATAAGAAGCTGAAAAGTCCTTGACTGCTTGGCAACAACTAAAACATCAGTGTGTTACCAACATTATTCTCATACTAAATCCAAAACACAGCATTATACCAGCTGCTAGGAAGAAAATTAACTGTCTCCCTGCCCAAACCAGGACACGTTGTCATCTGTTAACAGATCCCCTAATATTAGCATCAGACAAGCTGCTCAAGGCAGCTTGACAGCAGTCAAGCGTGAAAGCACTCAAGACTCCTGGCAAGCAGGACTTTGACTCCCTCTTCCAGGGTGCTGAGCTCCAATGAAGAACTGCCACCAGGTCACATCCCTGCTTCTTGCTGTTCTGATCTTTCCAGGCCCTGCTCTCCCGTTGCTGCAAAACATGCCACTGCTGAACCTGTCCAGAGGCAGTAAGCAGGATGAGTCAATGATAAGAGTTTTCAAACCTGCTTGAATGTTGGCTTTTCTTTGGTCCTAGTTGCTGCAGTGCAGTATAAAAAGAAAAAAAAACCAACAAAAAAAATTAACATCATCTTGGTGTCGTCCATGGGCACAGCTATGAGAGTAGCCACAGAGGTGTGAGATCTGGCATAAGAGAGCAAGGAGGACAGGAGTGTCAGGAGCTGAAGAGATTCACTACAGTACCTATAGATGAGAAGAAGGGTGTGATCTTGTCCCACTGGCATCGTGACAGTGGAATGAAGAGACCAGAAGTCTTGTTAGGAAGTACCCAAATCCTGTGGTCAAAACCTGTCCTCTTAGCAAATCAATTTCACCTGACTTTTTTTTTTCTTTCTTAATAGAAATTATGCCGTGGCAATACCATCTCAGCTCTACTACCCCTTCTCAGAGACAGTGTGCCTCCAGCTCAGCAGAAAGCAAGCAGTCCCGATCCATGTGACAGTAACCTTGCAAAGCAGAGCTGGGAATGAGACTCTGATCACTCAGTCCATCTCTCAGCTCACCTTCTTTCATTGCACAAGCTTCCAGGTGAGGAAGATTTTTTCAAGGGTTGTCAGTAGGGTGGACAGTGCATGAGTTCTGCTCTTGCCAGGCAGGAAGGCAAAGAATTGTGTCTTCCCATGGAGGCATCTTAATTGGGCACTGAATCTTCTGCTTCAGCCTGTATAGGTCTGCCAGTGTCCTTCCTGCTGTGTAGTCCCACTGATGTTTTACTCTTCTAGAAAACATTCTGAAAAGTACTGTGAGGTCTTTCAGAGCAAGAAGAACTGGAGCAATATAAAAGCAGTATGATAATTGTTATTCCAAAAGCCTAGGGATCCATGGATGGGATCCACCCTGAATGATGGTTACAACTATGCCTACAGGTCCCTCCTCCTGTTGGAAACCCCGATGAAGTGGCTTTTATTGTTATCACAGTCCTGGAAGCCAACTCAGAATTTCAGAAGAAACAGAAAGTCCTAATCAGGCATGCAGACAAGAAGACTTTTATCCAGACAGACAAACCTGTGTACAAACCTGGACAGATTGGTATGGACAGAATGCCATGTCTTGTGAGAGAGGCCACAAAATACGGGGTAGCCTTTAGCACTTGGAGTGGGACCTGCTCTGCAAGGGACATGGGTCACAGGCTTCATCTCCCTTCTAGGCTTTGAGGGATTTGGGGATACCTCTCTCCTACATCAGCACAGCGCATGTTTTCTCCAGTACTAGCCATACTCAGACAGCATGCCAGTGTGAACAGGGCTTGTGTGTTTTGGCTGATGCGTGATGAAACGTTCACATGCCAGTGTGCTATATTCATGATTGCTCCAGTCAAAGCCACAATAGTCTGTCAGTGCCCCAAACCCCTCTCTCTCCCACAGACTCCCTCAGAGGAGGATCTGGTCCTGCTGGCCCCATCACTACCTTGGCACAGCTCAGATCACCACAGGGTCCAGCTGTTTCTCCCATGCCTCTCCACACTTTCCACTGGCATGACCTTCACTGCAGGCAAGACTGAGTGTCCCACCACAGGTCCAGTGTCCAGAAAAATGCTGTTTCTCATCAGCACAGCCAGCCTTCCCAGAAAGCCCACACAGCCTCTCTTACCTCTTTTTTTCCAGCAGACTGCCAGCTCACAGCAGGGCTTTGAGCATAGGCCCAGGAGTGGATGGCTCTAGCTGCTGCCCACACTCAGTGAAGTGCATGGGCATGTCTTTCTTAGCCATTCATTCTTATTGTTATTAACAGACTTGATTTCATTTCAGCCAGTCCTGTTTTTCTTTTGCTCTATAGTCAAGTTGCGAATTGTAACCTTGGATCAGAACTTTATTGCCAGCAATGAAACGGTAAGTCCAGAAGGGAGAAACCTTATTAAGTCTGAAAATGCTATGGGCTGCCTCCATGACTTCTTGATCGGTGCTTGGCCCAGCTGGGTGATCCTTTTGTGGACAGCTAGTCTCAGTGTTGCTTTCGCTGCTTACAAACAGCATTGGGCACCACCTGCAATGAGGTGCTGGGTTACAGGAAATCCCTGGGAATTGCTTAGGAAAAACTCATGGATGGTTGGGGGATAAAGAAGTCCAGGAAGGTGGATGGCATCTTACCTGAAAACATCCCACCAGTAACTGTTATTTCCTCCCCACAGCACCGCCTGGTGGAACTGAAGGTAAAGAACCTACTTTACTGAAAGTGGTGATCTCTTCTCACCTTGGGGAAGACACAGGTTTGGAGATGGTGGTGGGGAAATATGGATGCAGACACCTCAGAATGAATGGGAACAGTCCTTGATGACTTGCCCTTCCTTCCTTCCTTTAGTATCCACACAAGTTTGGCAGTGCAGAGTCATGATACTGATCACACAGGGGTCCCTAGAGTAAATGATGGGTGCCACTGAAAATCAGTCCAGAAAACTTTTCTAGAGTGGTCACAGGACTTTTAGTCCCTCTGCCCTGTGAATTGAAGATTTCTGAAAAGTCTGAAGTTTCTTTAAGGAGGCTTTTATATTTAACATACAGAAAATAAAAGTTTGACCAGTTAGTGTGGTGGCTACACAGCTAGAGAAAATTCCTAAAGCAGCATTCAGTATATTGTTCTCAAAATCTCTTAGTTTAGTTTCAATATGATAGGTAAAATATGGACTGCAATCACCTGAGCTAAGATACCTGAAAGTGGTGGGGCATTTGTAATAACCCATGCAGAGAGGTCACAGTTCCAACTAGCAATTGGCAGTAGCTAATGCACATTTGCATGCAGTATCAAACAAGCAATCAATACATAAACATATGGTTTCAGAGACACCTATGCAATGCTTTATGCCAGTTTATACAAACATTGTACTCTGATCCAGCGTCACCCTTTCAAACAACAGTTCCCATTTGTTCCATATGTTTATAAAGCATCCATCAACTCATCAGAGTCCTTCCTGGCTGGGCAGTGTGACTGTAGCCAGAGTTCTGCATCTTGCCCTCCCAAGAACCAGCAGTGGGAGAACACTGTCCATCATGGATTGAATGTGACAGTTAACAAAGCCTCCAAATGCCCTTGCATCCCAGGTCTTTACAGCCTCCTTTCTATACTGGGCCTCATGGTCCCCTGCATTCTGGGGACTCATTTCCCTAGACTGTCCTGGGGATTCAAGACATCAGACTCCCCAGTAATCACTCCCAAGTAGCTCATGCCTCAGGCATCATGTGTTGTCAGGACCGACCTTCTCCACAGTGATCTGGGGGCTATGCCAGCTCAGATTACCACAGGGGTCTCTAAGAGGGACCACCTCTATCTCTTAGTGAGACAGGTAGGCAGTAAACCACAGTTTTGCAGTAGTCATTGAGATGGCCGTGCCACCAGAGAGCAATAATATGATAGACTTTGTCAATGAGACAGGGAGAAAAACCCTATCCTCTTCGAGCTCAGACTCACCTGAGCACTGTAGCTGTCATAGACCTGGACTCTCAGAACAAGATGATATGTGCTCAGACCATGCGGTGGTAGCTTGGACATCCTGCAAAAGAGTCTCTTTTTGCACTGGGAAATAACTATGCTCTATTACTGCCTATGCAGGACCCCAAAGGGAACCAAATTGCACAGTGGCTCAATGTGATGCCTCTGGGAGGCATTGTGGATCTGTCCTTCCCTCTGGCTGCAGAAGCACTGGTTGGAGAGTACACCATCAAAATGCCTGACCGCACACATACCTTCAGGGTCGAGGAGTATGGTAAGAGTTTCAGGGAGCTGACGGCAGCAGAGAAAGATGTATTGCCTCCAGCCCCCCTCTCTCACATGGAGTTGGATGGCCCATGCAGCTTGTGAACAGCTGTGCTAGTTGTGCTAGCACCTGAGATGTCCAACTGCCTGCCAGCAAGTGTAATCACTGACTTTTGCTCAGGCCCACTGGCTTTCTCCTCCCCCATGTCCTAAGGATGGACTGAGGCGCTGTTCCACAGCTGTGCTCTGGGGAGGAGACTAAGGCTGTCTGCTCCCACCACACTCCTCTGGCTGGGCTGCTGGTGCATTGCTACCAGGCCCTGTGCTGGTAGTCAGGGAACAAAAGGAGAGATTTGTTTTCTGTGAACAACCATTTGGGAAGGATTAGAACAAATGACCTGTCTCTGTTCTCACTGAATTATATTTCTCCTGCTTTTGCACAGTGCTTCCCAAGTTCAGTGTCTCCATCCAGATGCCTCAGGTGGTCACCATCTTAGAGGAGAACTTCCGTCTCCACGTCTGTGGCATGTGAGCTGACTTATTGTGACAGAAGGTGCATTCTTACTGGTTTGAAAACTGCACAGCTGTCAATAACTGAGCTCCAAGTGGTCTCTGCCAACCCTACCCCCACCCCAAAGCCTGGTACCCTGTCATCCTTTGCTAACGAATTCTCCTAGACTCTCACCTTTCTCCATATTCTCTCTCCCTACTTCTTTCTCTGTGAGTTTGAACGTGTGGCAGTGGATCCCCTCAGTGGGCCATGTGCCCTACAATACAGTACCTCTGCTGCATTGATTAGTGCCCATGCGGAAGGAATAATGAATCAACTTGTGACCAGCACAAGGTCCCCTAGCACTGCCTGGTAGAGCTAGTGTTGTCTTGGAGAGAATTCACCCTCCACTGCCTCCTGTCTCAATCTGATAAAGTCATTTTAACTTCTTGGCCTCTGCTGAGCTCATGAACCATGAAGATAGTGCTGGCTGCTGGGTTGTATAGCTGCAAACCACAGGCTAAAGCCGATACTATTCACCCTTACGCCAGTGTTTCTGTATGTAAGTCCTCTCTGCTATGTTTCCCAGGTACACGTATGGGAAACCAGTCCTAGGTAGTGTGAAGGCTGTGGTCTGCCGTAAACATATACGCTATCATCGGAAGTCTTCCAAAGCCAAGCACAGTATTTGTAAGGATTACACTGGCGAGGTGAGCACGTGGGAGATCCACTCCTCTTGCAAAAGAGAGCAACAGGGGCCAATAGAGGGAAGAATACCAAAGGAAGGAGTGGTACAGACATCAGCTATTGAAGCAGCATGCTCTTTGCTTGGGGATGAATAATGAGTTAAGGACTGGTATGTCCTTAACGTCCCAGTGTAGCAATCTTAGCCCCTGTCAGTGACTTCTCTGACTGCACTTAGATGCACTCAAAGTAAGAAGCATCTGTAGGCAAGCTAACTATTTCAGATTTTCCTACAAAACAGGTATTGCAACAGGGCAATAAAAAAATACAAACACTGTTCACATCAATTCACTTTCACTGGATGCTTTTTAGCACCACCTTTTAATCTGGTGGAAACATCTATGTGCTGTTCCCCAGAAACAGCTGTTTTGGAGACACAGAAATTACCTCTTGCATCTAAGCAAGCAATTACGGTTCAGCACAGACTTTACTCATTCATCTCTAGGATTGAATGAATGTATCTATATTTTTTAACATATTTTTAAGTAACCCAGCACATCTCTTAAAGATAAATCCTACCCTAGCAGAAGAAATCATATTGTCAGGGAGAAATGACAGCTCATGTTTGCTACTGGCACATAAGTGAGTGTGTAAAGATGAAACATGTGTGAAACAGCATCTCCTATTAGTGACAGCTCCACAGAAAAGAAGTACGTTTCATGCCAGTGTAGGAGTTGCTCCTTTAATTCAAGTGTCTTAGTCATGTACTTTTAGACTTCTGGGCCTTGGGTTTGATCTGCACTGCAGAAGGGATTAGTGCATTCATGAATGGTTAACAGATACAATTTCACATCCCCAGACAAACAAGAATGGCTGCTTTGACACTGAGGTGAATATTAAGATCTACCACCAGAAGCGTAGTGACAATTATGATTTCAACCTGGAAGCTGTGGCTTTTCTGAAAGAAAGTGGAACAGGTAGCAAAAACTGATTCCACACTTTGTGGAAAATCTTTTAATTTTGTAACACTCATACAACATGCTTGTAAGACTCCTTATAGATCCTTGCGTCTTCCCATCAAACCACTGGAGCTTTCTGCACTGGCTCCCATGGGGTCAAGTGTTCAGAGGGTTGTGTCTTCCCTGGGAGCACTATGGCAGCATGGATGTTCTCGTGTACCATACCACCCAGGGCTGACTTACACAGGACATGTGAGTTCTCCCAGTTGCAGAATGGATTTTACCAGTAGACTTGCTCCTCCACAAGCTGTTGTGGCCAGTCCAGCTCTGCCAGTCACTTTGGTTTAGCAGAGATGGGAAGAGCTGCTTTTTCTCATCTTCTAGTCACAGAAGAAATGTGCATAGAGGTGGGCCAGGCCAGGTGTTTTTGTTCTTAAACCATACTTTAAGAAAGTCCATTGGAATGAGGAGATACTCAGAGCAACCAGCGACAACCAAGACCCTGACTGTGTACTGTTAATAGCTCCTCGTCAGATTTATCTCCACATCCCAGATAGGGCGATGAGGCTACTTGTCCAGAGCTACTGTTAAATATTCCATCCTGTAAGGTTCCTTCTCTTACAAAATTTTACAAACACTTCCTTACAAGAACATGTTTTGCAGCCCCTTGCTGAAAGCAGTGACGCACGTTCACTTAGCAAACAACTGCAGTGATTTCAAATGGGCACCACAAGACAAGACAGCAGATTGTAAACTAATGTGGTGAAGGCAAGGAAAAATATTGCCTTCTAGTGACTCAGCTGTGAGAATGGGAGGAGAATGGAAGTGGACAGTTATGAGTAGGACCATCTGAAACAAAGTCAGAAAGAGCATTTGAGAAGTGTCTGGCAGAGACCTCCTGGTTGACTGCTGTCATTCTAGCAGGTCAGAATGTAGGAGGCACTATTGCTGAGCGCGTGTGTATTAAATGACTCCCGAAGTTATATGGAGAACCTACAATCCCCTATGAGTGATAGTCCATCCCTTACCTCGGTCCACCCAATCTTGCTGCCTTTGCTCAGATGCATGATACTCACCTGCATGCACCTCCTGTCTTTCCTAGGGGTGGAATTCAACACTACTGAAAACTGCAAGGTCACTTTTGATATCACAACTCTCCAATTCTGGGGGACAAGCTACTACTATCAGCAAGGAGCTCCCTACTATGGACATGTAAGTGAACACGGCAGAAACATGGAAAGCCTGGCAGCTGGGCCTAAGGGGATGGTGGGCACCGAACTACTGAGGGGTCCCCTTGCTCTGCGCTGCCCAAGGCTGCTAGAACAGTCCTCTGTCCCAGTCTCTCCTTTGACATCTCTGCCAAGATGTAATCCAAAGGTGTGACCACAGGATAGACACATGGCTTTGCCAGATGAGATGGCTGCTGCATAAACGGGGAGGGATTGGAGGAATTAGAGTTCACGCTGAGAGCCCCTTGCAGAGAGGGGAACTGGGACTTCTACCAGGAGGTAGATTTTCAGTCTCCTATTCTCTGACTGTTCTCTGCATCATTACAGCTGGAACTCAAAAGTGCCAATGGGACACACCTGAAGAACAGAGAGGTGATTCTTACAGTGTCCTATGGTAGCAAGAAGCAGACCAAGACCTACTTCACGGATGACACTGGGATGGCCTCTTTCACCTTAGAGACGTTAGCATGGGACAACAGCAGTAAAGTTCTACTACAGGTCAAGCCCAATAATTACATTGGATTTGGCTAGCACTAAGCAATGCATCCCTCAGACCTATAGACTATGTCATTGTCTCGGTATAGCCAAGGAGACAGAGGCATGGAGCAGTGAAATGACAGATCTAGGGCCAGAGGAATAGCCCACAGCAGAACCAGAGTTCTGTCCCCTGGTGCCACACATGGTCCCTGAGCAGTCAGGAGACATGATGAGAGATGGGCCAGTGAACAGAGGCCCCATGAAGTTGTGACTGAGGTCTACCTACATAGCACCTCTCTCTGAGGTGGAAAGGGCTTTGTGGGGCTGGGCAGGAACGGGGAGCAAAGGAAAAACTCCAACATGGTATGGAACAGAAAGACAGGAAAAGAACTAGGGAAGAAGCATCCCAGAGCGTGGTGGAGCGGGCAATGCCAAGCACCACAGAAAGGGTCTTACTGAGCTTGGCTTAGGTGGAAATAGACACCTTACCATGGCAGAGTTCAGAGACCACTGTCCAGTCAGTCTTGGTTTTGGTGTGGGGAGAGCTGTAAGAAACCTTCAGACATCAAGCCACCTTTTCTGTGCCACAGGCAAAGACCCAGCCGGAGGACTTAAGCGGTCGAAATGTGAGGGTGTCTTATGGCACTGCATCCCTCACACTGAGGGCCTTCTACTCTTCCAGCCGCAGCTCTGTGAGGATCCAGCCAGTGCAGGTGATGCTGCCCTGTGGGGATGTGCAGCAGGTCACTGTGCACTATCGCATCCTAGCCACAGAGCTGGAGGACAGGGCTGCCAGAGCAGACTTCTACCACCTGGTGAGTGCAGGGCAGAGCCAGCAATGAGGTCAGCTTTGTGATGGGTCTGTGTCAGCACAGGGCCATTTGCTGGCCCAGAGACACGGAGCAGAGAGAGGCACTATCAACCCTTTGCTCTGTTCATTACTCTTTAGGTTTTGGCCAGAGGATCCCTTGTGCATCATGGCCAAACAACAGTACTTCTTGATACAATATTAGGTAAGAGCTTCTAAATACCAGGAACAGAATAAGGATCCAACAAGAAAGCCCCTCCAGCCTAAATGGGGAAGGAGAGAAAAGAGATCTGAGACCAACAGGAAACAACAGAGCTAGCACAAAAAATCAAGAGGAAATGGCAAATATGCTATCTCTCTCCTGTCTTTTAATTTCCCTAATTTTTTTTCTGATCAAATGATGAAGTTGTCACAGTTTATCTGCCAAGCAGTAATTATCAGAGACCTCCAAGAAAACTCACGGGATCTTTTTTCTGGACTCAAGTGGAAAGTCATTTCTCTTCCAAGTGCACACTGTTGCCAAGATCCCTCATGATGTAAGGTCACTGCTATGAAATGGACTAACCTACATCCTGGTCTAGCTGTGGCCTCCCCAGAAGCAAGACAGAAGAGTTTTTATCCAAATAACTGTACAGAAGTATTATAGAGGATGAGCATGTTGCTGCTGTAATCCTGGGAGACAGACTTCCTTGCCTCTTCCTATACTTTTTCTGTTTTTCCTTCTTCCTTCAGGTCAGTATAGTGGGGATTTCAATGTCACTCTGCCCATTGACCTCATTTCACCCATGGCTACCCTCTTTGTTTACACTGCCTTCCCTGAGGGACAAGTGGCAGCTGACACCTTCAGTCTGAAAGTCCCCAAGTGCTTCAGGAACCATGTAAGTATTGCGCAAAACATAAAGGGACAGGTAGGCTGGAGGGTAGCTCATTAACTACAAATTGGCAATAGATGTCCAGCAGAATCCAGTAGTCAGTCTCTCCTTTCTTTCCTCTGTCAATGTCTTCAGTCCCTCTTTCTTCTGCTGTTTCAGGTGAAGCTTGGCTTCTCAGACACAGTGGCTCTACCAGGATCGGCTGTGCATCTCCATTTGCAGGCTGCACCAGGCTCCCTATGTAGCATCCGTGCTGTAGACCAGAGCGTCCTTCTCCTGAGGCCAGAGGCTGAGCTATCCAGGGATAGTGTGAGTCGCTTTAGTGCTGAGTCTTGCTAATATTGGAGATGCCTTTTGAGTATCTGGTGGCAGGCACTGGTTAATAAGGCACAGTGGATATACCAACAAGTACTTGAATAGGGACAGGACATGGGAAGAAAATGAAGGCCAACATCAAACACCAGTCAAAACTTCCAGTCTCCACGGAGGGATCTAATAGAATAACCCACTGTTATTCCCCAGTACAGCCCAAAGTCACATCCTTGTTAAACTTAGAGTGCTTTGCCACATTGGCAATCAGATGGCAAGAGAGTTCCATCTCCTGGACTAATTCACGACAGTACTCTGAAAAACAGAGTTACATTGAAAAAAAAATGCCCACTGTGTGATAGGCTCCATGTCTCTGTTCTGGCTGACATGAACCAGACAGTCCTTCCGTTCAGAGACTGGACTGTAAGTGGTGCCTTGGGAGTGGAAGGGCCCCATTTCTCCTCTAGACCGGGGATGCATTTGGACCCTTGAATTGCCTCTTGCCACTGTCTTGGTGGATCCAGGATGTGCCTTTGGTCAGACAAGAAGCTGTCTAATGACTCTTACAGGGAAGGAGTCCTCACTGTATGCATTGAGTTCACAGGTACAATCTATGAGCTAGAACTGGCCACAGCTATGCAGCTGTACCCTAGAGGGGTTCACGTTCATCTCTGGTGCTGTGCATCTAAAACTTGTGGAGGCTCTACCTGGAGCTCAAAAACCTTTGGGGCTGGGCTTTTGTGGCAGGCAGGATCCAAGCTCTGCTTCTGTGGTCACAGGAAATCTCTGGCTAGAAATAAAAAATTGCTACTTCTCACACTGACCTGTACTGTTTTCATTCTCTGTCTACAGGTGCACAATATGTTCAGCTCTTCTCAGGAGCACCCCAGCACCCTCACAGACTCTTACAGTGACTACTGTACTATCCACAAGAGCCCAGGAACCATTGGTTCCCCTCAGACCACCCTTCCACCAGGAACAATGTCACCATTCATGTACAACAGATACGCTTATGCAGTGTCCCAGCCAGATGTTTATGAACTTCTGAAGGTAAATCCAATTTCCAGAAAACCTGAAATATCAGAGCTGAGCCCTTTTGTATCCCAGGTCAGCACTGGGTAGCTTCACAGAGTGTCTTTCCTGTAAACACTGGCAACTTCAGGTTCCGAATTTGCCAAACTTCTGAACTAGAGATCTCTGACACTCCATGCTCCCAGCTTAATAAATTCCCATTGATCAGGCAGGTCCCTAGAACCCAGCTGCCCATTTATCCCAAGCTCGACACCCTCAGACTTTCCAGGGGTTGGAAGGAGAGCGTCAGCCTGAGTCACAGAAAATTGGAGGTTGGAAAAGCAAAGCACCTGAGAGAAAAGGGGTACTGGGGAAACGAGGGAAAAAATACTAGAAAGGAATAGCAGGTGAAAGACGAGAACAAGTTTGTGTTAGGGTGGGGAGCAAACTGTGGCGCCAAAATAATGACTTTGGGTGTGGGCACACACATCCGAGTGGTCAGCCTTACAATCCTGACAGGAGAGAGCCTCCTTTGGCGTGAGGGGCCAGGACCAGGTTTCGGGAGCAGGGTGGTTCTGCATTCTCTCCCTATACAAATTCACGCGTCAGGCTGAGGTGCAACAACACAGGGTGGTTGATATGCTGGGAGGCGGGGGCAGAGACAGACCCTCAGACACACCACTCCGTCCACTGAAATCTACCTTCTTTTCTTCCCCTTCTTTCCTCCAGAATTCAGGTCTGACATTTTTAACCAGCCTTAAAATCAAGTCTCCAATTGAGTGCCGCACGCAGACCACTTTCTACTACGACTACATGTGTACATCTCGATTTATCCTGTTTCTTTGGAAATCACGGGTAACATACAGGCTGCATGAGGGCAGCTGAACATGCAGTATGCTGAGGAACTGGGGATGGCTTCCAAAGATGAGTGGGAGGTTGCACAGGAGATGTGCACTACAGGAAGAGGGGAAGGGTCGTGACGTGTGTGTGTGTCCAGTGCACTGGAGGGGCGGAGAGGTGTCTGCATAGGATGAACATGCCTGGAAGCTTCTGCTGGCAAACAGGAAGATAAGATGGTGAAGGGGGGAAATGAGGCAGCTGTCTCAGGAAAAAGACATCTGTTTATAAGACTAGGAAAGGTCTTGCTGGAAACCAGAGAATGAGCCAAGATTGGCACTGGGCAGCATCTAGGCCCTTCTGCAGGGGCTGAGAGGAAAAGTGTGAGCAGGTAGAGTTCCTCATGGGGGAGCACACACATACTGGCATCCATGTGGTCTCCTGGGTCGTCTCGTGGAAGACAATACCTACTTCATGTAGGTTGAGGGTATCTTGCAGAGGACAAGGGGGATTGGAGTGGGAGTGGGAGGGACAGAGATCTGAGCTTTTCCCAGCTGAACTCTATCCTGATTTCACAGTTGCTCTGCCTTTGAATGAATGCTTGTATTCCCAATAGCTTATGGCGAGCTGGCAGACTTGGACAACTTGGACCCAGAAACAGATGCTGCTGTTGAACGTGCTGAGTCAGAGCACGTTGAGCTGGGTAGCGAGGCAGGGCCAGTACGTACCTGGTTTCCAGAGACATTCATCTGGACTCTGGTTCCCATCAAGTGAGTAATTATGGGCTGTGGCGTCACATGGATCCAGACCTCCTACCAGCCACAGCAGAGAGGGAATGGGCAGGAGCAGAGCCAGGGCATTATTGCCTTCTGTGCCCACAAAGAAAAGGGAGGTGTGAAGAAGTGGATAAGGCCAATGGAGGTTTGGTTCAGTTCCTGGCTCTGCCTGAGATTTTCCAAATGATCCTGGGGAACTTAAAATCACAGACTCCTACAGGGTGGAAGAGGCCTCCAATTCTCTGTAGCTCAAAATCCTGCACAAGGCAGGTCCAGTTAGATCAGATTGTAGTCAAGTTCTCTGTATCTCCAAGGATGGAGATTCCACAAACTGGGCACCTGTTCCAGTGTTTGACCATGCTCATGTTATTTTTTTTTTCTTATCTCAAGTCAGAATTTCCCATGTTCTAACTTGTGTCTGTTACTGTTCATCCTATCAATATATACCTCAGAAGAAACTGGTTCCATTGTCTCTACACCCTCCCAATATGTAGCTTTAGAAAGCTGAAAGATCTCTCCCTAGCCTTTCCCTCTTAAGTTTGAAAACCCTGGTTCTTTCAGCCATTCCTTGTACATGAAATGTCCCAGCCTTCTGACGATCTTGGTAGTCCTCCACTGAATACATTCAAGTATATCAGTATCTTTCTTATACTAGAAGGCAAAAATGGGACACAATACTACAGATGTGGTCCCACAATGAAGGAATACAGTGAAAAAAGAACTTTCCTCAATCCAGTGGCTGCAGTCTTCTTAACACAGTCCAGAAGTAGATGGCCTTCATTGCTGTAAGGGCACATGACATGTCTCGTGCTCAACTTGTTATCCACCAGGACCTCCACCTCTTTTTCTGCAAAGTTGCTTACTAGCCAGTCACTGCCTAGCCTGTACTGTTGCATGGTGTAATTCCATCCCAGATACAAAATTTACCCATGTTTGAGCCCATTTTTCCAGCTTGTCAATCTACATTTTAATAGCAACCTTTCCCTCCAGCATATCAGGAACCCCTTCCCAACAAGGTATAGTCTAATACACAGCAAGATTAGTCTGCTAATTGCTGAGGATGTCCTCTCTCCTATTATCCAGATCATTAATAAAGCCATTAAGCAGTATTGGCCCAAGCGTCAGTCCCTGAGGGATGCCACGGGTAAACAGCCATCAGATGGACTTTGTGTCACCAATAACCATCCTTTGTCCCCAATGGTCCAGTCAATTTTCTGCTCACCTTATCATTGACTTGTCCAGTACACACTAATGTGACTACAAGGATACTATGGGAGACTGTGACAAAGGCCTTGCCAAAGTCAAGTTATGCACTGTTCTCCCCTTATTCACACATCTCATCCTAATTCTCCCACGTGCCAATGTTCTCCATCTGTAAAACAGGATCTCTGCCTCTCCATCTCATTTGGCTGGATTATGCCCATTTCAGGGCAGGGACCATCTTCCATTTTGTGTATGCAGATCTGTAAGTGACACTTATAATGATGTCTGCCGAGCTGTGGTTGCAAGTTTGGGTAGTAGTGCGGTGGAAGTGTCACACAGTAGTCCCTGGCACAGGCCAAGTATATAACATGGATCCCTGGGAACCCTGTGTGCCCACACAAAACAACAATTTAAAGTGCAACACTGTCAAGAAGTAAATTTTGGATTGCATTTGCCTCTCAGTCCTTCCTTGCCCACCTATTTGCTAACCTTCCCATACATCTGTCCTACTTCCCAGGAATCCCCACATCTTCACACACCCTTCCAGTTCATAGTCCTTCTGTATTCATCTTCCCAAGAGAAATCTTTACAGGGATGGAGACAACGCCTTTCATTCTGTTTTCTCCTCAGTGATTCAGGGGCTGCTGAGCTAGCTGTCACAGTACCTGACAGTATCACAGACTGGAGAGCCATGACCTTCTGCATCTCAGAGAGCCATGGCTTGGGAATCTCAGATACCACCAGCCTACGGAGCTTCAAGCCCTTCTTCGTGGAACCCATCTTGCCCTACTCTGTTTTCCGAGGAGAGTCATTTCCCCTGAAAGTCAAAGTCTTCAGCTACCTGCAGCAGTGCATGGTGGTGAGTGGCTCCCTCCAGGATGGTTTTTGGGCTGGGGGATGTGTGGTAACAGTACTTCACTGACAGAGACCCAGAGAAGGGGCTGCCTCCCCAGGTGCTGGGCCAAAGAGACCAAGGAAGCTCTTCACAAAGCTCCATGCAGAGCCATTTCTGTCCAGCTTACCCCTCCCCATAAGCTCAACCCTACAGGACTGCAATGTCCGCGGGCTGTTGGTTCCCCACAGATATTGCAACAGGGCCATCATCATACTCACCCTGGGCTTCTGAGCTTGACTGACATTTGGATTAAGGACCAGAAAAGAAAAACAAAGCAGCAGCTCTGTAACCCGAACTCCCTTTTGTTTCACCTCTAGCTCCAGCTTAGCCTAATGGACTCCAGGGATTTTGAATTCGTGCATGCAAATGTCAAGTTCACTATTTGTCTGTGTCCTGATTCAGCAAAAACATTTTTCTGGGATGTGAAGGCTACAAAATTAGGTAAGGGAACAAGGGAGGGGCAGGAATGGGAGGCACTGGCTTGAGGAAACAAAAGCTGGGCTGGAAGGGAGAGTGTGAGCAAAGCATGAGTGAGCAGCCTTAGGCTGAGCAAACTAAAATGTATGCATGGCTATGCCAACTGGCCTCTTGATGTTTTGTTCTTTAGGGAAGGTGAATGTCACTGTCACTGCTGAGGTGATGGAGCAGGAAGATGTTTGCACAGAGGGTACAGCTGTTGTGCCAGAGTCTGGAGGGAAGGACACAGTGGTTAAACACCTGCTGGTGAAGGTGAGAGTATGCTTCAGGGTCCTGGCAAGGTTGGAACTGGGCCAGGCTTAAAACAGCCGAGTGGGAGGCTCTGGGAAGGGAGAGTTGGCCAGGCAGGTAAGCACGTGTCTTGGGTAGGCTGCTGAAGGAGTGATTCTAAGGGTAGGTTGGGTTGGTGCATGAGCTGAGCACCTCCGCTTGATGGGACAGACACTTCAGAACTGCTTGCTACCAACGCAATGGGGGCAAAGGCCACGTAGCAGCTTAGAAACCTGCTTCCCAGTGAAACTCCACTGTCGGCACGTACATCCCTGCTGTCTGCATGAGGCCCTGTCCATGGCCCATGAGGATGGAAAAGGTGCTTGCAGGAAGGTGGGGTGCTGTGCAGCTGCTTTCTCATTCTACTGCTCTCCCTCCTGAGCTGACCAGCCTTTTCCCCATCAGGCAGAGGGACTGCTGGAGGAAAAGACCCACACCTCAGTCCTGTGCCCTAAAGGTAGGTGCGGGTACCCCAAAGACAGGGACTGTCTTACCACTGGAGCTGTACATGCACACAGAGCAAGGAGACCAAACAGAAGCAGTGTGGTGTGTGAACAATTCTAGGTCTACCTGAAGGTGCATGGGGAGGGGAAAGTCAAGGATTTTGGAGCTTTTATGGAGAGGCAAAGCCATTCAGCTATACCCAGTACTACAAGCTCCTGGCAGCACCAAGTCACTGCCTAACCACCTCACAGTGACTCATGAGTCATCCTCTCTTTCGAATGCTGATTTCAACAACTGATGAGGTGATCCCAGCCTTGTTTACACCATCTCCTGAGTATGCCTGTGGGTCTGCCATCTCCCTCCTGCCTGTCGTTGTTCTGATGCTTTTGCCATTTGCAGGAACTTCAGCTTCAGAGACGATCACATTCAGTATGCCAGAGAACATGGTCCTTGGGTCGGAGAGAGCCTACATCTCTTTCTTAGGTGAGATTTAAGACGATCTTAGAAAGTAAGATTTTTCCCAGCAGAAGTCTTTTCTTCTGGTGCCACCATGTCTGCTTCAACAAACAGAGTAACAAGAGGGAATGTGTACAGGGAGGTGTGATACTGGGCCCTTATGTCTTCCAGAGAAGCACCCCATCTCTCGTATACAAGTGACGCTGGGTCAGATGGGTGTATAATTTCACCAGCCAAGGGAAAGATAGACAAGCACAATATCACTGTTCCTACAGGGCTCTATAAACATTAAAGTCACTCCAGTGTGAGCAGAGGTGAACTGAGACCAGTCATAGCAGGTTATCTGAGAATCAATGAGACCAGATATTTTTTACATGCAAGAATAAGTAAAGCCCCCAAAGCTGTGGTTCTGTCCTACAGGTGACATTTTGGGGACAGCACTGGACAACATAGATGAGCTCCTCCAGATGTCCAGTGGCTGTGGTGAGCAGAACATGGTTCATTTTGCCCCCAATGTCTTTATCACACGATACCTTGAAGAAACAGGACAACTGACTCCAGAAATCAAAAAGAAGGCAATTGGCTATCTGGAAAGTGGTAAGTGGATTTCTGCTCATGTTGGAGTTATTAAGCTGGTGATGTCCACTACAGTAGATTGTGCAGTGGGGATCTCAGCAGAGGCTTGGTGCTGAACAGGATTTGTGCAGCATCACTTGCCTGACGCCATGGGAATTACAGCACCGTAAATCAGGCTGCTGTATCTCAGCTGAACAAGGGGTGCATGGCACCCCTCTGAAATCCCTTTGCTGAATTCTTCAGAGACAATGCTCTCTATAATGATCAGCAGGATTGGTAGGGCAGGTCTTCACCTTGAGAACACAACAGACACAGAGCATCTTCACTACCCCCAGCCTCTTCCTGCAGGATATCAGCGGCAACTCCTGTACAAGCACACAGATGGCTCATACAGTGCCTTTGGGGAAGGAAGTGAGCCAGGGAACACATGGTAAGCAGAGATATCCAGACACCATTGAGGAACAACAGCTTGACATGGTCAGGCTCAAGCTGGCTTGGATTTTGGTCTGGGGAAACAGGGAGACTGGAGGTATGGAGTTTTGAACAGAAACTGCTCCTGAGACTTTTTGGAAGAGAATTGTGCCAATGAACTGACTTGAATTACACTTGTTTGATTGTTTGTGCTTGGGCACCCAAACTGAGAATGATTCTGAGAGCTTGGCTGCAAAGACGCCCTCTTCCCAGGTTTTACAGAGTGCTTTGTGCCCAAACAGTATTGGGAAAGGGGCTGAATGAGCTCACTAAATATCAGTCCTCTTGGCTTTAAATCACACAAGTGCACCCCGTTGGAACTGGCAGAGCTCTGGGGGAGGCACTGAACTGTTGGTGAATTTTTTCTCTCTTCCTGCAAATGGATCTGAGCTCAAGCTTCAAGAGCACCTAATTCATGCGTTGCTTCCAATTCTCCATCTGCACAGAGGCTCTGGCCTGCCGGTATTTCTCCAGGGCTGAGATAGTGGAAGACACAGAGACTCCTGTCTCCTGCTGGAGATGGGCATCAGTGACTGGTTCAATTCGATTTTATTCTCTCTTCTTTGGTTCTAGGCTTACTGCTCTTGTCCTCAAGACCTTCAGCCAAGCCCGGGATTTCATCCACATAGATGAGCAGAATATAAAGGATGCTGCCAGTGCCCTGATTAAAAGTCAGACTCCATCTGGCTGCTTCAAGAGTGAGGGGAAGCTCTTCAACAATGGTCTGATGGTATGACATGTCCTGGCTGTTCATTAGGTACCTCAGAGATCCTTCACTTTCTGATCCAATTTGGGTGCCAAGAACAAACAAACCCTACTGCAGGAGGGAGGCTCTGATGTGCCCAGGGTCACCCTTGGGTGACACTCAGGGTTGTGCTTAGTCATGGTGGCACTTTTTCAAGTTATGAATGATGGAGGTTTGCATGGGAACTGAACCAGTGCCCTGCCCTAGCCCCATCTCAACAGCTACCATATGCCTCAAAAAACCAAACCAAACCAAACCAAACCAAAACAAAACAAAAAAAAAGTTTTCAAGCTCTGTATTATTCCCTTGGTAAACTGGTTTAGCTTCCTTTCCCATTATTGAGCTGCCATTTCTTCCTTCAGTCTTAGTTCCCCCCTGTACAGAGGGAGTCAGAAATTGAGTGGATGGAGATTGATGGCAGCCACTCATGTGAGATTCACCTTACCAGGGATGTGCCCTGAACACTCAGAAACACAGCATTTATGCATGCACAGACACACACAGAGTACCACCAAAGTGGAGCTAGCAGCAGTTCGGTGGACAGGACCTCAGATAATCCTCTAAGTGAAGAGAATGGTACCTTTCACTTCCCCTTGCAAAAGATACCTTTTTTGCTCCTCCATACTCTAGCCACTGTCCTGGCCCTCAAGTGAGGTGCTGCCTTGCAGTGGGGTTGTGGGAACATCACTTTCCCCTGGCACTGAAATCTGCTACTGAACATTTTTTGCAATCTTTTTCCCTTCTCATGGCAGCCCTCCTCTTCTCTGTTTTGTGGTGGCTGCAGGGTGCAGTGGAGGAAGGACTGGGGCTGAGCTCTGCAATCATCACAGCTCTCATACACTCAGGGATGTCACGCTCCGTGAGTATCGGCAGCAGGGACGTTACCCTGGGGTGCACACAGGGCTACGTTACCAGTTTTCTCCCCATGTGTCCCGTCCCTGTTTCCACCCTGGTCTGCACACATCGAGACTGCATTCCCTCCCCATACACCCTGCCAGCAAACGGTGTGCTTTTGATTGTATCCTAGGATCCAGTTGTGTGGAAAGCTCTGAAATGTATAAAGGACCTGGTCAATGCTGATACTGGCAGTTCCAACCTCTACAGCCTGGCACTAGCCGCAAATGCCTTTGCAGTAGCAGGTGATAAGGCCCTCAGGCAGAAAATACTCAAAAGATTGGACAAGGCTGCCATAATATCAGGTACCAAAGACTGTGGGGCAGGAGAGAAGGCCATTGGCAGAAATGTGTGGAGATCCCAGGGCTCAACGACCAAAGGAATGGTGGGCAGGAGTGGGGGGCACTGGCAGAGCTCTGTGGGGAGCCCAAGGCTTGGACAGCCTCTGTTTGCCAAGCTGTCACAGGCTATATCCATACTGTGAGACGGACTTAGTCTCATAGTCCTGGTCTCCCAGTCATCCAAACTAGGGGACCTTCATGGATGTTGTTGAGCTCCTTCCCAGCCCACAGACCTAGGTTTTTACTGGGAAAAGCAGGGTGTGGGGGGCAAATAGGGAGATATGCACCCATATCTTGTCCTAATGTACATGTTCACTAGGTACCTAGGCACAGGGGCTGAGTAGGACTCCAAGGTCATTAGATACAGCTATGCACTCCATAAGTGTTCCCACTCCTCCTCTAGATGACCAAATATTCTGGAGTCAACAGTCCAAACAGGAAGAAGACTCCCTATATTGGTATCGGGCTCCATCTGTTGATGTGGAATTGACATCTAGTATCCTCATGGCTCATCTTTCAAAGTCAAGTTTGTCTTCAGATGAAATCAGAAAGGCATCCCAGATTGTGTCATGGCTCACCAAGCAGCAAAACCCTTATGGAGGCTTTGCTTCAAGCCAGGTAATCCCCTTGAGCCATCATTAGCAGAGAACCTGCCGTCAGTTATGGTTTGTGCAATGGGTTCTAGCACAGCCCATAGTAAAAACAAAACAAAACAAAACAAAACAAGAGATGTATGGATTTACAGCTCCTGTAAGTTGGGAAAAGACAAATACTGGTATTACTCTGAGCTAATCCCATCCTAAAAGTCCAAGGGGAAAGTTCAACCCCTATTGTGCTGTGGCTGCAGTTTGAGGGAGGGAAAGGCTAAGGACTGTGCATGCACAGGAAGCAAGGACACTATTTTGCCCAATGTGTGTCTCTTTCCTCAGGACACGGTGGTTGCTCTGGAAGCCCTAGCCTTGTATGCAGCCAAGACCTTTAGCAAGGATGGCCCTGATCTTGAGGCTTCTCTCTCCTCTGAGGGTTTCAACCAAAACATCCAAGTAGACAACACCAATCGCCTCCTGCTGCAGACAGTGGAGCTACCAGCCATTCCCCAGGATTATACTGTGCGTGTGCAGGGCCATGGGTGCCTCTTCCTGCAGGTAAGCCCAGCCAGGCAGAAAAGGTCTGTCGGGGGAAAAGCCTTGAAAGCCAGAGGACCTCTCACCTTGCTACTTAGCCAACACTGAAAACAGACTACAGCAGTGATTTGCAAGATCAGGGCTTCAAGGCTGGTAGGAGTAGCTGGGATCCAACAGGAAGGGAATATCAATTTCCCAAATGACATCTGGACCATCTCCATCTAGTCAGAGCTGCACCTCTTCCCCAAGAAGTTCAGTGAACACCACTAGGAGCAGTGCACTAGCAGAACCTCCACTTCCACAACATAGTTTTCTCTTACACCAGTGCAGGGCAGCAAACAGCAGCCAAAAGCTAGACAAGGATACTCTCCAGAAAAAAAAAAGAAAAAACCAACAACAACAACAACAACAAAAAAAACCCTGTTATTTTCTACCAGCTAGCTTCTTTCTGTCCTCGCAGGCCATTCTGCGCTACCACATCCCTCCACAGAGGAGTGACGTCACCTTTGCCGTATCTGTGCAGACAGAGTGCACCGCACCCAACGCCACCCAGTTCCCTGTCACCGTTCATGCTCGGTAGGAGACGCTCAGCTGCCCCTTGCCTCCCCTGTGCCGAGAGGCTTCTTGCACCACACCAGTCTCTTGATGGCCAGGATTCTCCTTCACTCATGAGGTCTAAGTGCTATGTCCCCATTCATTTAACTATGCTCTCTTCAGCTGGGTGAAAGGTACAAGGCTCCAGAGGGATGGCACAGGCTATAGTCCTGTCTTGTTATCATGCCAGTCACCACAAATTCTCTCAAGGTCTGTGGTCTCAAGGTCACCCCCTTCTAGGATTAGGACTCAAAACACTAGTGATGTGAAGGTCCTGTGGGACTGACTGCTGACACTTATTCCTAAGTCTTCCTTCCTCTGCTCCTGGTTGACTGTCACACCACTCTCCTCTGCTGTACCCCTGCCTGACTTGGGACAGAAATGCCAAGAGAGCAGGCGGAGACTGTGATACTCCCTGTCATGCCTAGAGAAGATAACTCCAGAAGCCTTCCAAGGAATTTATTCTCCTTGGCTCAACACAATTAAAAGAGAGATCAGGGGAAGCACAAAGATTTGTTACAGTACAGAACAGGTATGCTTACAGGAGAAACACTGGAAGGAAAGGCAGATTCCTCCACCTGAGTACCAAAGCTGGGCTGGAGTATCTGGAGATCATGGCTCAGAAAGTAACATTAGTGCTGTCCCCTGGGTTCCTGCTGCAGCTACACAGGGAACCGCGTGTCCACCAACATGGTCCTGATCCAAGTGGAGCTGCTGTCTGGATACAGCCCCATGGCAGGTTCACTGGAAGAGGTGAGACCGCGAGTTTGTGTCCAGCTGGGGTGGGAACAGTGATGGATGTCCGCCATGCAGAATTATATGCAGAACTGTGATCGCTCCTGTGGGCAGAGAAACACAGTTCTTTTCTTCCCAAGAAATTTTTATACCCAAAGTCTCTCCCAGGCCACACCTTGCCTTCCCCTACCCCAAGGGCTTCCTTGGCCATGTGAACATATTGTCCATGCTCTTGCAAGGGCAAATATCCCTGAATATTTCTGCTTTCTGTTAGAGTCTTTCTGACAATTTCCCCCCCTATTTTCAGCTAAAGAAAATGCCTTTAGTGAAGAAAGTTGAAAGCGAAGCTGACCAAGTCATTCTCTACCTGGAGGAAGTGAGTGGAATTTAGGCTAACATCATCATTAAAAGGACTACAGACTGGCAGATAGCTTTTAGCTTACTCTTGTATCTTGGTTCCATTAGTATTGTAAGTATCCAGAGCTGTTGTTCCTGCATACCAGCCACGTTTGCTGACCTGAAAAAGCGTGTTGTGTCGGGCTGCAGTAGTTCAGCTGTAGAGCTTGTATACAGGGTCACTTGAGTGAAATGAGGCTAGCTCTGATGTTAAGCCTACATCTGTTGGCACTGTTCAGAGATTGTTGAAAGTCCATGTACAGTATCTGATCAGGATTGGGGAGTAGTAGTAGGATCCATCTAGTAAATTCAAACAAGCCCAAATTCTTAGAAAGCCCTTAAGCAGCCTGAATGTAGTAGGGAGCATCCAAGATTGCTCATGGAGTTTGCCAAGATCACTCAAATTAAACCAGATGGTTGTGTGAGCAGCAGTGCTTGCTCCACCGCCTCATTAATCAACAGATTAACAACCACTCCCACTCCAGCCTTTCTGTAGCTACAGCACCAGAAACAAGATCTGGAATGAATTTTAAAACTTCAGAGTTTCCAAGGAACACTTCTACATTTCTGTGATTCTTCATTCCCAGTCATCAATAAGCTGAGCTAAGCTAGCCTCATATTAAGCGGGTTATTGTCATGTGGATGCAGCAGACTTGCAGAGGTGCTGCTTTCGTTACATCTACAGCACAGAGCAGAAAGGCAGCACAGAGAAAGATTTCAGCTCAGGCTGCCAGGTAGCACAAGGTGGAGCCCAATCAACAGAAGGTCATGTAACTACTACCATCCAGCAGATGTTTATCCACACCTTGCATTTGTCTGCTTAATGATGAGGGTTGTGTGAGACTGGAGAATAAGAGCTGAGATAATGGGACTGTGTATAAGAAAGTAGCCACTGAGGCAAGATGCATGAAGGAGCTCAGAGCAGAGCTGGATGAGAATGTGGAATTCATTGGGAACACTAGTGCTACATTTAGATATCTAATGCACATTGACTCTGCGGGTTTGATGTCTCTCATGAGCTGAGTTAAATTTGGTGATCAAAAATGGGAGATGGCCACAGAACGTAAAGTAAAAGGTATTTCTGAGATGGACTGGAAAGCAGAACAGATCTGTCACAGTGGTAAGGTCTCCACGGAGCCTGAGTGAGAGCAGATGGAAGGGATTGTCTCACAGGACTTTGGTTCTGGCTGTAATCCTTGCATCTCTTGGTCTTAGCTGACTAGACAGCCTCACGCCTACACTTTGCTGGTGCAGCAGGACATGCAAGTGAAGGATCGTAAGCCAGCTAATGTCAAGGTCTATGATTACTACATGCCAGGTGAGTTCAGATGTTGTACTGCAGAAACTACCCAAATGTACCACTGGAAAGAATTTTTTTTAAGTTTTCAAGTCTATTAGACACATTTATCTAACTGCCCCTTAGAAGTTCTCTAGTGATGGACTTACCCTCTTGGGTTTCAAAATGGTAGATCCTTCTTTCTCTGGTCCCAGAACTTGCAAGCTTTAAGCTGGCATGTAGATCCACTTAGGGTCTAACTCTCCCAACAGGAGGGGAGCAAGGATCTCACAGCCATGATTTTGTACACTCATTTTGTGGGAGGCAGGAAGGGCAGAGGGAAGGGATGGCTTAGAAGAGTGAGGACCCCCTTAGAAGAATGACACTGAAAACAACTTGTCCTCTGTGGTCCCCAGTGGGAGGAAAAGCTAGAAATGTGCCAGGGATTGCTATTGCTTCAGAAAGTGAGGAACCCATAACTGTAATGCAGCTGTTTGGGACTTATGGCTTCAAAAGATGGCAAGCCCCATGACTTGGGCAAATCCAAACCAGCTGCACATAGAGTCTTTGACACATTCCAGTGGTTTGATGTCTCACAGTGGAGGGGAGTCATGGCCTTTAGGCTGAGGGAACGCCTCTCCTAGAAACAGAGGCACAATGCTGGGTTGTTTTAGTGAGTTTCTGGCAATTGTATCTCACCAGCACTTGTTTTCTCATCTTCCAGAAGAAACTACAGTGATGAGCTACAGTGCCCCATGCGAATGAGGTGAGGACTCAACGCCTCTTTTGTCATCACAGGCATGGTCCTGAAGGGTATGGAGAGGGAAGGAGATGCAGACAAAGGCCCTTGGTCAAGCAACTTGCCAGGCTGCAGGTTCAGTGTAGGAAGTGATTAGCAATGCTAAGTAAGGATGAGTTCCTGTATCCCAGTGGTTAAACTGAGGGAAAGGGAGAACTTAAGTGGAAGGTTTGAGGTGCCCAGCTCATGACAGAGTTGGAGGTATGTTACAGAAATCAAGGGCTGCCTGTCCCGAGTCCTACCACCAGTCCTAACATTTTGCATCAAATATAATTTCCTCAAGTTAACATAGTTCCTTTTCCTGGCATTTTTCCTGCGGTTCCACAGTCCTCCAGCCCTGTGCACGCAACATGCCACATTCACCTTCACTGCAGGGCCTGACTCCTTTTCATTGCCAAGCCTTTCACAGTCTCAGCCTGGCTTCTGATCCATCCTAGGGAACAGGCACCTGCCCCTCCTCTTTCCAGGCTGAGCAAAGGCAAAGCTTGAACTTGACCAGTGCCTGCTCCTGTTCTAAACTTTGCTTGCAGCTGTATGCTTCCTCGCCCACAGCACACGAGATGGAGAAAAACACCTGCTTCATCTATCACCTGTGGGAGGCACACAGCCCTGCTCTGGGGTGCCTGTCACAAGCCCCACACTCTTAGTAGAGATTCTGCCATAGGCTTTGTATGGCTAGAGTCAGAGAGAGCCCTGTCCTTGATGGTTTGGCAGTCCCGTTTGGTCCTGAGGTGCAAAGCACACACCTCACACACACACAGACACACACCCCGCCACCCCACCCCGAATTCCCAGTGGTTAGTTTTAATACTTCAGGAACACAGATTTTTTTTGTCCTTTGTTGTCTTCACAGGAACAAGGACAGACCCATCCTCTGCAGTCTCTGTCCATCAGTCCTTTGTCACCCCTGCCAACAGCCACCACATGGAGATGAGAGGCAAAGAGAAAATACTTGAAATTTCCTGCTGAACAGTTAGCTTCCAAAAGGCTCAGACTGTGCCTGGCATCTTATTAAAAGTCAGGAGACTAGAACTGTCTGATTGAGTGATTATTCAGGTTTACCGTTTTTCTCCCAAACCAGGAAAACTGCATTTAAGAGCACCTGGGAAAAATAACTTCTTCATCTCTGCTCTGTGTGTGTGTGTACATGTACACATGCAAAACTCTGCCCTCCAGCAGCGGACTTGCACAGGAGGAGGTAGAGCATGCACCAAAGCAGAGTTGCTGTCTGGGGGAGGTGACCATCACACAAGCTGGAGCTGAAGGCAAGGGAGAAGTGGGATATGTTCAATAGTTCCTTTGGCCAACGGTTGCATTTAGAGACCTTTATCAAGAGCAGTTGGCAAGGCTGTACTGCTGAGGGCAGTGAGGGGCTAGAGTCTCAATGCACTGCATTACTATCTGGACACTGCTTCCAAGAAGAGCTGATGGCACAGGAGCTTGCAGGATGGGCACAGGAGATACAGCTGTCATAGCATGTTCAGTTGCATCTTGTATGCCAAAGCTGCCTGAGTCATACGGCAAGAAGTATTAGGAGAAACCACAGGAAGCATGAGGAAAGACCAATAGAGGAGCTAGAAGGTTTGTACATTGGCAATGGCAGAAACCCAATCTTCATGGGTTAAGCCCATGTTCATCAACAATTGGCACAATGGCAGCGAGGTCAGGGGTCATGCTTACTTTAATTCTTCTTCCCAGGTGCGTACCAGATATGTGACACCCCCTCCCACCCCAACCCAGGCCCTCACAGTGCAGGCACAACTGCTGGACTGTTGTGATCCATCAGTCCATCCACTCAGGCGCAGAACCACATGGGGTCAACTTTAATGTGGGTTGTGTCCCACCTGGGGCACTTCCTTCCATTCTGTACCAACCTGAAATATTGGGCAAAGGCAGGAGTCATGGTGTAGCAGTTCCTCTCCTTTCCTTTATCACAAATTTGGGAGCTCCTACACCCATTTCTGAGGAACCATGTGGGGACAGAAGGTAAGACAAGCAAGGAGGGCATGATCCAGGCCCTCCATGGCTATCACCAGGCTGCGGAAGGTGCCTTGTCTTGGCTAGTAGTGGGGGTGGCTCTCCAGGTAGGTCCCTAGGCAGCACTCTCTCTGAGGAATGGTGTCAGGATGCAGCATGTGCCATGTCAAGATTCTGTCTTATCCTTCCAGAAGGGACTTCTCCAGACCTGTCCTGGCTTCAGGCCACCCCCCTTCTGGCAGTTGGGTATGTCACCCCACAAGACAAAACATTACATCTTCCCAGATTCAGCTTGCTCCTTTGGCTCCCTGAATCCCCCTTCCTACCCTGCAATGAATGTAGCAGGGAGTGGAGAGAAAGGAGCATTGTCCAGGTCTGAGGGCCCTTGTTAGCACCGGCTGCTATAGCTCTGCATTCTCACTCCACATGATGCTCAGCCCTTCCTTCCTCACTCTCATTTTGAGAGACGCTGTCCCTGTCTCCACCTTCCATCAGACCCTTCCAGCTGCCTCCCTGGCTGTAAAAGAGCTCCAATAGCTCTATACACCTAGCCACAGGCAACTGCCAGTTCATCTTTCCAGCTGGATATATGCTCCCCACTGATTACCATCCTCCTTTCTGTCTTTGATTGCTTACATTCCTTTTTTCCCACCCAAGACTCATCATTTCCTGATGCCACTGTTTGTGCCATGCAGGGACTTGCTGCCTACCTCAACTACAGACAGCACTGTAGTCAGCCAAGGCTCGCTCCTCTGCAAAAGGAAATGAGGAAGTCGATTATACACATGCATGCACACGGAGAAGAGTGCACAACATCTTTTCCAGTCAGAGAACTAGCAACCCAGCTCCCAACCCCACAGTAGGAGGGACTCTGCAACTCACCTGGCTGGTAGTAATCGTAGACTTTGATGCTGGCTGGTTTCAGGTTCTTCATCTGAATTACTTGTTCCAGTTGCAGAGTGAAAGTCTGAGATTCATCATTGAGCTTGTGGAGATGGAAAGAAATTAGCAAGGAAGGGGAGAAAGAAGTCATTGCATCTTCATCTTCCCTAGCTTGAACGTTTTCCTGTACTAAATCTCTCTAATCCATTAGAGATTCTGGATTTTAGAAATGGAGTATGTGTGAGGAATAGCAAAAGTTAAACCAATAACAATGAAATTGGGGAAGCTTCCTCTGCCCACAGTTCTACCAGTGCTCTTTCCCCATGCCTAGCCCAGCCCTGAGCTGCTCACACAGCTCCTTGTCCTCTGGCCTCTTGCTCTCGCTGTGCCAAACCAAATGCTTTTGTTTCCACTTACCTTCTCCAGATAAATGTAGACCACATCAGCTTTCACTTCTATTTTCTTAATGATAGTTCTGCGCTCCAGCTGGGATAGGAAACAATAACACAAGGAAATTCGTTAGCACTTCCCTTAGGGCTTCCCGACCCTGGGGTATTGAAGGTATGGTGTGGAGTTGGACTCTGTGTGGAACTGCGTCTTTCTCACACGTAAGGGTTTTAGTGGTTATATCTTTGGTAGTCCCCCCTGGACATCCCTTGTGAGCATCTTGGTGATGAACTATGCTGTCCCTGATCAGTTAGAGAAATCTCCCACTCTGAGGACAAAAGGCCGTGTGCATAGGACTGATGTCAGCAAACACATGCAGGCACCAGTAAAGATTCTTGTTATCTCACTGACTGCTAGACTGCTTTTAAAAACCTGCCTGGGGGCTGTGCAAATCATAGGTCTTTCAGTTTTATGACTCAATTGGAAAAATATAATCTTTTTGGCTAGAACTAGAGTCTCTCTTATAAATCCTGTCTTAGAATTTCTGGCAAACAAATCCTGGTGTTTAGCACACCCAGCAGCACATTTTGTTCCTGGCCCAAGGCAGAATAGTGTCAGTGGGAGACGCTGAACCACCTCTGATCTCCCATAGCCAGCCTTTGTGGGCCCTTTATGGAAATGAGAGGTTTTCATTCATTTACAACACCAAAGGGCCCCTGCGAATTTAGTTACCTCACGGCCTGAAACGAACGGTTCCCAACAGGAGCAAGCAGGTGGCACCCTTCACCACAGACGCTTTTTTTTTTAATTCCAAAGTCCTTACCAACATCCTGGATCTGGGAGCCAGGGCAAATCCAGACAGCAGGGAGACCTCCACCATCACCATGTTGGATGTGACTCTGCTCCCGATGTAGCTGTAGAAGAAGAAACTGTCAGAGGGTCTGACTCTGTGAGAATAGTGTCCTCCCAGCCCCCCTTCCCTCCACCACCATGCCCTGTGTGCAGGACCCTGAGCCAGGCAGCCCATCAGGGACTGGGGACGCAGCAGCCACTGCTCCTCTCGCAGGAGGTAGTCAGCACCTTCCTTCCCCACCCCTTCCACCTATGAAATTCACCCTCTATCCTGTCCGCCCCAAGTGCCAGGTCCCTCCATCACAGCTCTGAGACACTCCCGGCTGCTGTCCGCAAGCACAGCAGGTCTTACTGGAGGAGGAAACAACCCTCGGGGTCACCTGGCAAGGATGTGGACAGTGAGGACACGCGCATTGGCCTGGCTACAGTTGGTCAGCTCTGTGTTGACACGCAGAGTGAAGGTTACAGCAGCCCGCGGGGGAGGCTCGTGGTACCTCAGCACTGTCTGCAGGGCGAGGGCCAGGAGGGGAAAAGACAGGCCAGGCATGATCTCATGCTGGGAGAAGAGGCAGAGTCCTCTGCTTCTCTCCCATGCTTGTCCCACCACCTCACCTGAGCAAAGATGCAGCTGCTGCCATGGACCTGCACCAGGAACTGCCCTGGGACCTCTGTCAGTGCTGCCTGCTGCACCAGCAGCCGCTTCTGGCGGTTGACTTGGAAAGCCTTCCCGAAGCCCCTCTGGGACTTCACCCTCACAAGCGCCTGGCCTGATGCGCTGAACGTCCTTGCTGCGTATTTTGCTAAGGCTTGCAAGGCAACAACTGTGTCCTAGGGAGGGAGAGACAGTCACCCCTCTGAAAGCAGCTCTAGTGAAGCCGACTTGGAGCAGGAAGACCTCAAGAGGACTCCCCCTGCCAACCTCGGGTGCAAAAGTAAATCAATCTACAGGTAGCTACTTGTTACCTGGGTGGAGGCAAAGCCCCCGTAAGCGTTCTGCTGCCGGGTCAGCCATGCCACAATACCAGCTGCAGTTGTCATGTCACCTGCATGCACCCGTGGCTTAGAGACGTACGCCAGGAGCACGTAGGCTGTCAACTCTATGTCCACTGACTGAGTACCAGGCCAGAAGTCTGTGGAAGCTGGAGAGCTTGGCTTGGGGCTCCAGTGGATTTCTCCTCCTGCAGAAGGAAAAGGAGGATGCAGGCTATCTAGAGAGGACATAATTGGGGGTTCACAGGAAACAAAACCCAGAGTGCTTTTAGGGCTCCTTCAGCTAATTCCCTGTACTCAGGCCAGGATCACTTTCTTCAGTTTATTCTCCAGGACTTCATCTGGTCTTAGCTGACAGATTCCTACCTCCTTCCTACCTTTCAAGAGGATCTTGAAATCCTCCAGGCTGAGGAAACTCTTTCTGATAAGTCACCCTCAGTTTGTGAAATAAATTACTGTATTTTTAGTCACACAGTTCAGCTACTGCACAAATACAAGGAATATGTGCAAATGCATATGTCATTTTTAACCGCTCCAGCTGGGCATACGTTATTCCAGATCCCAGCAGGTGGACGAGAAGCATTACCCCAACCAGCAGTCAGCACCTGATTTGATGGCCTGTTCCTCCAGTTTATACAGCAGCTCCTGAGTTGTCTCATAGTCCCCAGCCAGGGAAAAGGCATAGGCCAGCACGGCTTCTGTGTATATGTTGGTGATGTTGTGAACTGCCCGCTGCAGGCAGTGGAGGGTAGTCTGCATCAGCTTGCCCTGCATTAGGAAAAGAGACGCATACCAAACTCTTGACAGGAGCAAAACAGGGGGCAGGGAAGCTCATTCCAGGGAGCCAGACTATGTCTGCCTGATGTAGCTCCAGAGAAACCCATTAAACTACACACTCTCTTGAGAAAACAGGCAGCGCAGCCCCAGTGTGCACTGGGAGCCACAGCCACCAAACACTTGCACCATGCCAGTTTCAGAGCACTGTCTCTTTAGAGGAATGACTTCACAGTTTGTCCAAACATTGGCTTCCTCCCAGCAGCTCCCGACCTGTGCCTGGCCTGGAGATGCCAGCATCACAAGCTGACGTATCCCCATAGCGGTGCCCGGGCATGGGAGCGTACAGGAGAGCACAAGGGAGGGGGAGCATGCTCACCTTCAGCGGCTGACCCAGCTCCAGCAGCGCTGCAGCAACATATGCCCCCAGGGAGATTTCATCATCCACGCTGCCCTGTGAAGGGAATGCACCTTTCACTCACACAGTGGTGTCTGGACATCACAGGCAGTGACTCCCCAGAAGGAAAAGCATCCTTTTCATGTTCCCCACCCAATACCCTGCTCTCTTTAAGGCTGGTTGCACAGGTTGCAGGAGTGACTTTCCAGGATCCGTTGGGATCCCACAATCTTTTGCTGCCACAACATCTCTCCAGCCATTCCCCAGCTGTGCTGCCTGGCTTGGCCCTCATTTACCTTTAGGGAGGAGTGAAAGAGGCTTCCTTTGGTCACAAAGCAGCCACTGGGGAGCTGGTTTTGCTCTAGCCAGCGTAGGGCATCCTGGACATTCTTGTCGTCTACATAGATGTATTTTCTGGCTTGGCCAAAACTCTTGACTACAAAAGCTGTCAGCCTACAAAGAGGATGAGTTGTGAGATAAAGAGAAACACAAAAAAGGTAAAGAGAAATTCAAAGGCCTCCTGGTGCTCGTGCCTGAAGTTAACACTGATATAGTGGGGTGCGAAAAAAGAGTCATTTTCTTACAGAAAAGCAAGCTAAAAGTGGAAATGGTCCACAGGACCCAAGTGGCTCCTCTCCCTCAGCCTGGCTCCACAAATGTGCTATTCATGTATTACTGCTTTACCCAGTCATTTCACAGGTGAAAAACCTCTTGCCCCTTCTACTTTTACCCATTCCAGTTTATCTCCCCCAAATACCTAGAGACAATCTTGAATTTCCCATTTCTTCCTCCCTTCCTTTCTCCATTTCTCCCAGCCCAGACACCACAGGGTCAAGCTGGGCCAATGAAGCTCTTTCAAAATCTCACAACAAAGACAATTTTTTATTGCTCATCCTGATCTACCTCCAGTCAGTATTGACCGCTCTTGGCTGCTGGGACACCACCAGCAGTACCTGGTGTTGTCTGTGGGGCAACAGCAGGGCCATAGAGACAAAAAGGGACGTCCCAGCCCCCTGGGACCACAGCTTTGTTGTTCCACTTTCCCAGAAAGTCTGCTGCCCTGCCTCACTGCTTTTTCAAGTGGCTGGAGTCCCTCAATCTGTCTCCCTGCCAGACAGCTCCTGGGATCTCCATCCAGAAGAAGGAACACACAACCCAACAGCTTTCCCAGGCACATTAGCTGCTCTGGCCCAGACAGGAAAAATCAGGAGTAAAGGATATTTGTAGTGCTTACCAAGTGTTCCCTTCCTCATCCTGCTGCCCAAAGACACTGTAGGATCCATCTCTCTGCCTATAAAGAAGCTGCATCTGATACCCTGGGGAGATGGGAACAGTGATTAATACAGCACAGCAACACAGAGGTGCCAAAATCAACAGAGTGAGAGCAAAGGGCAAGAGCTATTGGTAGGCTGGACGCAGGGGAAGGCAGAGGAGCAAGGTGGGTCTGTTGTCCTTGCCATTGCGCAGGAATCCTGTTGCCCTCTCCTTGATCTCAGGGGTCAGCTGCCTTGTCTTCTCCAGGTACTGCAGCACATAGACAATGGGGGCAAACAGCACCATGTTCTGCTCCCCACAGCCATGGGGCATCTGCACCAGACGGTCCAGGTTCTGCAGTGCCGTCCCCAGGAGGTCACCTACGCAAGGATGTAAGAAACAAAGCAAGTGTAAGTATGATTTGAGGAGCTACTTAGCCAGGCAGTGGATAATAGTGCTTTATCTCAGCACAGGAGGAAAACACTCTTCCCAGTCTGGCATCATGATACAGGGTGACCACACTATGGAGTCCCTGAGGAACTTTCCCTTATCAGCCTTTGCAGTCAGAAGGGCTCCAACCGTAACAAGTACTATTTGTAAAAGGCTATGAGCAGAGCTGCAGTTGCTTAGTGTGTGTCACACAGACAAATATTAAAGCACTTAGGGAAAGGTTGAGATATTTCTGGTCTTTAGCCAGGCCTGCTCTACCTGGCCATATGTCAAGCATGAAAATGTCAGTAAGCCAGCAGGAGTGCTAGTCAGCTGGTGTGAAGGTGTCCATATGTCCTCCAGCCAGCCAGAAAAGCCTTGTATTCAGTTTCCTCCTTTGGGGCTCTGTTGCATAATATCCATAATATCCATGGCTACTTATGCCAGGCCTGGCTTCTTACCAATTCTGGCATGGGGGCAAATGAGCCCAGTGCAAAGAAGTGTATTGAATGGTAGGTATGTCTGGTCCCAATAGCCTCTCAAAAATGTTCTTTCGTATCTTAGCAATGCTGAGAAGGATTTCTTCTCTCCAGGACCTTCTGTTATACCAGTAAAACTTAACAGGGAGACAAGGTGGTTTGCTGATTGTATATACACAGAACTAGCCAAGGTCCCAAAGTCCCAGTAAAAATAATGGCCTAGAGTCTCTGCTCCAAAGCCCTAGCTAGAAAAATAAGGATTATTCTCCTCTGCAGATTACTTTTCCCATGAAAGCCTAAGTGCTGATCCAAAAATCTGAAAGCCCAGTGTTGGCAAACCTTGCAGAGGATAGAAACACAGCATTGTCTCTTTTGAGCAGTTTCATGTCAAATGGATCCCCTGACACCATCACCAAGTTAAGCCTTGCTCATCTGTAACAGCAGTCAGTGAGCCCACAATAGAAATCACTTACCTGAGATGGAAATGGAAGCCCTGGCAGATCCCTTTACTACATTGTCAGGGAGCTGAAGGGACACAGGTTCTTCAACCATGTTTCCTGATAATGACAGGATAAAGGTGTAGCATGAAAAATCAAGCCAAATGCATCTAACCAGAGGGACTAGACTGGCACAGATAAATGGGACACTGCCTACATCCCATCCTGCTCACACAGACCACTCCCTACAGTCTGTCCCAGCCATCACACCAAGCTCCATTGCCTGGAAACTTTTCAGATTAGAAGACACATGAGAGCTGCTGGCCAGGCTGAGGGCTCACCAAGCTTCACAACTCAATTCACTATGCTTCACAAGCTTCACAAGAATCACAGCTGGCCATCACTGGGCAGGGGGACATCCTGGAGAGCCTTGCAATGCTGCAGGGGCAGGGTGGGAGGGCTGGAGCAGCTCTCGCTATCAAGCCCCAGGAATGCCGGGGACTACAGTGTGAGAAGGAGGCTACAGGGCAGGATTTTGTCATCTATACTCAGTGGCAAATTCAGTAGGACAGCACATGTGGAAATAATATTTCTTGTTCTTTCCTGTCTAATAGGAAGTGAAATTTCCTACATGAAAAATCATTTGAAAACATTCTTTCATCAGACCTCCCACAGTTTAGTCCTACTCTCAGGTCTAGTTATTTCAGGCTGGAGAACCCATTCAGGCTGTCCACATACCTCCTCTCGGGCACAGAAAGGAGCTGTAAGACTTCTCCACTAACACACCTTCTGGCTGCCAGGGCAGAAACACGAACATAGGACAGGAGAAACAAGATCACACACAAAATTTCCAAAACAGAAGCAAAATTTCAGAGTAATTTCAGGTCTTTTAATTCAGTAGTTAGTCCCCGGGCTGTCAGGGGACTCCATCCTCCTCACCTTTGGCAGGTCTGCACTAAAGCTACCTGCTTCACTGCTCAAAAGAGCAAGAGCAAGCCTGAGGAACAGGGCTCTCTGGTCAGTGAACATATACAAAAGCTCTTGTACAATGGGTGATTGAGCGGGGAAAGGTACAGGGAGAAACACAGACATGGTGTATGAATGCAGCTCAAGAAAGAGTACCACAAGAAGGGAATAGGCTTGGCTACATCCTGCGGGGAACAAAGCAATCAGATTTGGTATGCTAATGCTGGCCAAAAAATGAGGAGAGAAAAGTCATTTATCCCAGCTCAGCCTCCCTTCCCCCAGTGGCAGGGGATACTCAGAGAAAGAAGAGAGCCTGCTCTCATACTGACCCGGACCAGCAAGTGTTTGACCACTGTATGCCTCCGCCTCATGGTAGCTGGCAAGGGCTTCCTGCCCCCACACCGTGGCGTGGTGTCCAGTACCTCTGTCCTCACTGTGATATTCAGAGTCCCTAGCAAATAAATTGAACAGAGCCTGTTTCTTATACCAATAGACAAATGGAGTCAATTTGCTTTAACTGACAGTGGTCTGAAATCCTTCAGGTGGCTGGTCTTCGTAGCCTCAGCGGTGTGGCCAGTAAAGGTGAACAAGCCAGTACTGATGGCTTGTTCAGACACCCTAAGCATGAGGGAACTAGGTAATGTATCACCAACAGTGACTTCATTGCGCTACATATGACTATAACCAGAGAAGGTCCAGAAGCCCCTTGGACCCCAGTATCCCCTTCTCATTGCATATGAAGCACAGCACCAGCAATACAAGGTTTCCCCACCCACATCCACGCAGCCCCCTCCCCCCCAGCTGGTACCACAGCCCTCTTTTTAAGAGTTCTCCATGCCACCCATTCAGTTCCTACCCTCTCTGATGAGCCTGTCTAAGAAAAGACAAAGAAAGCAGACATGATGGATCACATGCTTGAACCACCACACATAAATTTCGGGATCCAGAGGAGGCAAGGCTCTGCCAGCTTCTCTGGAACTCTCACTCCCTCTCACTCAATGGTGATGGGTTTCATTCCATTGGGAACCCATCACCATTCCCATTTTTGCTGCCGTACCCAGCTGGACTGCTGTCACATTCCACATGAAGGTCTTGGACTCCTCTGCACACAGACACTCCTTGTCCCTGCAGGTCCGACATGGCTCTACCTGGAAGTCTGAGGATTTAGCCAGGGCCACATGGATCTGAGAGAATGACAGATGCAGGTGAGCAACTAGGCAACTCAGGAGAGATGGCTTGGCAGAACACGCTCTAAAACTGGAAGTCATGGTAGGTCTGTCCTACAGAGTGTTACCTGTGGCACAGGCACACACCTGTACGCACTGCTGCAGGTAGTTGAAGGCAGTAGCTTGCAGCACAAAGGTCTCTCCTCGGATGACAGAATATGGCAGTGTCACATCCACAAAGAAGGGCTGGACCGTTCTGAGGCTTGTAGTTGGGGCAAGGCCAAATCCCCTCCCAGCCAAGCAGAAGGCCTTGACTTTCCACTCTGCGGCAGCAGCAGGCGCTGTGACCAGGACACTCCTGCTGCCGTTGGAGCTAAGAGGAAGAGAGCACTTGCATGAAGAAAGTCATCCCACTCCGCTACATGACCCTGGGTGAGGGAGGCTGTGCAGGTCCTCATGCTCGGAACAACCTCTGCTATATTACCAATGACTTCTGCTCCAGTGGCTCACAGCAAGGCATCTCTCAGTAATTTGTTCCCTAAAGCCATAAACCCTGCTTAAGTGCCATTGGTAATGGCTTTGTACCCTTCTCCTGAGCAAGACATTGCTTGAGCATTCCAGCTCTGAACACTCAGTCAATAGCACAATGTTCTGGAAAGCAGCAGCACCACATCCTCCTGAGTCTTAATCTAAGCACTGTGGCAACTATGGCTACAAATTTAGCTGGTGCACCCACCAAATTGAGAATTTAGTAGAGTGTACCCCAATGGGTAAAGAGAGAATACTTGGTGGTTTGGTCTTGAACTGTATTGTTCTTCTCTACACCTGTGTAGACTTCAGTTCTACAACTCAACATCTATTAGTCCTTCAGTTTGACACGCTACAAATGCAGGGAAGAGCCACAAAATTCACATGCAGACCTCTCTTTACACCTATGGCTGGACTTTTGCACAAATGCAAGTCAGCCAAGATTCAATAACAAAGGGATCATCCTTCTGTCCATTTCTAAAGTCTGGCATCACTTACCCAACAGAGAATAGATTCCAGATCCAAGTCTCAGGGAAATAGTGGTGAAGTCTTTCATGGGTTGTAAATTGGGGTTGTTCCTTAGTGATTCTTTGGTCTTCTGTAGAAGGCCCCCCTGAAAGAGAGAATAAGGAGTCCCACCAGAGCAGGAGAGGGGAACTCTGCCAATGATAGATAGCATAGCACTGGGGCAAGAGGCAAAGCAAGCAGTAAGAGAGACATGGGAAGAGTTTGGCAGAGGAAAACACAAGGGAGTGGGCTGATTTGGTAGGAGAGGGAAAATAAGAAAGGAAGAGAGAGTGGTAACAGGAGAACCAGCTTGCAGTGAGCTGGTTGCAAGTTTTCCAAGACTTAGACAAAGCCTCTTGTTGACCTGACCCAGAGTTGGTGCTAACAAGACTTTCAGAGAGTCATTTGAACCAACACTTCTGTGAATAACAATATTGTTTGCTTGTCTGCAGAAAACTCACAGGCCTCTGCAAGCAATGGTTTAAATACAAGCAGGCATGTGAGCCAGCTTAGTATGATTATTTAGCACAAACTGAGACACAGAGGAAGGAAGTGGCTGTCCCTGCAGCCGCAGGTGGGGACAGAAGCCAGGTCTCAGCACAGCCTGTGGGGTAGTCACTGGGAAACAGATCCTGGCCCACACTTGGGTTTGTCTGTGCCAGGAAAGGGATTGCCATCCTTTAATCTTAGGGAACGTCCAGCTAGTGATATTCTTCAGAGCCCTTTTTACAGGGACTGGGTCATTCCTGCCAAGGCCGGTAGACCAGGCTGCTAGGCTGCGGCAGCCATACCCATTACTCCTCAGAAAGTCAATATCCACCACCAGCAAACCCCAGAGATCAGAGGGTTCTTCCATGTCGGTGACCTCATGTCCCAGGTAGGCTGAAAGTGCAGCTCACCAATGGTCAGCTTCCTATCCACCCGATGAAAGCACTGAGATGGCTTCTTGATTACAAGGTTTGAGAAGATTTTCAGCCCCATGTTCTGTTAGGAAAAGAAGGAGGGCAGGGAAGGCAGAAAAGCATCTGTGAGTGGGGAAAAGCAGCCACTGCTCTTCAAAATTACTCTGAAAACCATCGGGGCTAGGACAGCCCCCAGAGCAGCACTGGCCCAAGCAGACGCAGTGCTGAGGGAGGCATGGCACAGCCTCCCTGGTCCCTTCTTTCTCAGGACATCACTAAACCACCACCTCACTACTGGGGGACACCGGGATGTCTTGCTCTTCTCAACACATTTCCAGTGGCAAGATCACAGAGGAGAGGTGTCAGTGTCCTGCCCTGTCCCCTCATGCATGCTGGCGGGAACAGCTACATGAAATCTGCTTTCTGAAGTCATACAGAGGTGTGATGGGGAGCACATCCTCCCATTCAGCCCTTGGGGCTGTGACATGGTCCTGTCCACAAACACAAGAGATGTCCCTATGCTGTGAAAGAGCCTCTTAGGATGTGTTTCTATTGCTAAACAAAAGAGGACAGGATCTGATCCCAGGTCCAAGGCCAAATGGCACTGCCTATCTTGTGTCCATGCTGCTTAAGGCTAGCACTTTCTAGAGGAGATCTGCCTGGGAACAGCCCAAAACAGTGCCAGAGAACAGGCTAACAACCAAGCCATGTCAAAGATCTGTGGTTTAATGCTTGGGATCCCTCCATGTCTCTCTTTTCTCTAACACTGTAGATAAACAGTACAGCCCAGGATCTCATTCCCAAGCCCAAAAAGCTGGGTTTTGCTGGTCCAGGATCTCATTACTGTCTTGCTTTCTGCTTCTGTGGAGGGGAATACAGATGTTCATACTCATAATGGGATTGTACATCTCTTGAGACAGCACAGCTAGGTTAGGACAGACAGCAGGGGCTGTCTGGAGAAGGCAAGGCATTCTCAGACTGCTTGAGGAGAAAGATGTCTCAGATGGTCATAGTTTCAACAACTCTGGGAAAAGCACAAGGTGATTACCCGGAAGAGGTTAAAGATGTCAGGCTGAAAGGAATGCTGTGGCTTCCCTCGTAGCAGAGGTGACGTGGACTGGGGCTGAACACAGTGATGTGAATGCTCTTCTACTTGGGCAGGGTATCCATGTTTGTAGGCAGCAGGGAACAATCCATAGACCTAGAGAAACCCACAGGTAGGGAAGAATTGGGCAAGGAGCAGATACCTCCAAATGCTTCACTCCACCCTCCCCTGGCATTCATATCTGCTTCTGTCCACCTCCCTAGGCAGAGCTCACTTTCTCCTCCACACAAAGTCCTCCTCATCCATTGGCCTCTGGCTCTGCTTGCCACAGCCCCTGCCTGCCTCCCCAGCTCATCTGTCACGCCTGTTTTTTTGCCCAGTTGCACAGACACTCACCATTTGGCTTGTTAGCTTGCTCTCTGGTCTCACAAAGAACATGTTTTCATCCGCTGCCTGTACTGCACACAGGGAGCCAGGGGCTGCCTGCAGTCGGAGCTGCACTGTTGACCCCGGGTGGGCTTCTTTTGCTGGGAATCCTACCTTGACCTTGAGCAACACACCAGGAAAGGAAATACGAAAAAGAGAGAAAGAGGGGTAAGGAGGCTGATAGACAGGCAGCACAGACAGAAAGAAGGAGACCAGCTGGAGTCTTCCCCACTCAGCCACTGCTATGAGCAGAAGTAACTGCTGAAGCTTTCCTGGTCTGTGGGCACTATGCTGCAGACATCCCCTTCTCTCTTCTCCCCAGTTCTCTCTTTGAAGGATCTGAGGGTCTCCTTCCCTCAGACCTGCTGACTCCTGCTTGTCAGCTCTCCCTCAGCCACAGGAGTAAGTCTTACCTGATTTTCAAAGCACAAGGCAACATCGAAACGGATGCTGTCTGCTGTTACCCCTCCATTGGGGAAGATGGTGTACACCACTAAGGAAGGTGATGGGGTGAAGTCAGCGGTGAAGGTCAAAGGTATGGAGAATGAGCCCTTCAACACTGAGGAAGGAAAGGTAAAATGTTTTCATCACAGCCCCACCGAGATGTCCTTCTGCCCTCCTTCCTTGTTCTGCTTTATAATCCCACAATGTCAAACCAATTCCTGCTGCTGCTCTGTCTGCCATCTCCTCCATTCTCTGACCCCAGGTGCTCCATCTTCCCACAGGTCCTCCTAGCCTCTCTTCCATAGTTCTGTCTTTTCAGCCTCTTCCAGCTGACACAACTGCTTCCTCAGCCTCCCTCTGTCCTGTTCACTGACTGTCCAGGACCTATAGGTTCAGGGAATTTGGGAGAAACTCTGGCAAGTCTCACTGTCCAACCTAGAAACACACCAGGCGCAACTGTTTCCCATGGTTCGGCTGCCACAGACTTACTGTTCAGCTTCCCAACCTGGACAGTCCTCTGGCCCCTGACAACAATTCCAGCCTTCCCAGTGACCTGCAGGAGGAGTGACACAGGATGAGCAGACTGCTGTTTGCCACCGGAGTGCAGTCACACTCATCCATGTGCATCTTGCTCTCCTAAAAAGCCTCAGAAATAAATTGTGGGTCCAAACCAACCCCACACCTCAGGTCCAGCACATTTGCAGACATCATAATGTGGGAAGAGAAGCTTTAACGTGTGAGATTCTGGTCTGACCTGTCCAGTTAGGGCAATGGATGGGTAGTGGGTTCACTGGAGATGATAACTGAGAGACAGTCAAGGTATTTCCGCTCTCCTAGGCAGCACTCCAGACCGGACCAAAAGCCATTTCCACTGAGCAGCTGTTTGATAACCAGAGTGAAAAAGTGATCCCCCATCCAGTTTTACAGGGGGAAGAGCTTGACAGCAAACTCTGCACAAGACACTTCCCACTGCAGCCTTGGCAGAGGTTAAGTGGGCAATGGGCTGCAAAGGTAGAAGCCTCCTCTCATGCATGGAGGTGACTGGGGGCCTGGTACCAGGATCACACTGTGGCCAGGATGAGCTGTACTGGGTATAGCATTCACCCAGTTCTCCAAGAACAAGTTTTTCCTGTCATCCCTCCAGAGATGATCTAAATTACACCCTCAACATTTCACTGGGGTCTGGTCCCATCAGTGCAGCCTTTCCCCCCAGGTTCTCTACTACCCTTACTCACATAATACGCAAAACCTATACGGCTGGTATCTTCTCCCAGGTCATCCCGACTGAGAGTGAAGGTCACCTGGATGTTCTGCTTCAGCCCACAAGGCAGTATTTCTGCGAGTGGGTGTATGTCCAAGAAGCTCTTGGTTGTGACATGGAAGGGTTGCAGGTGATGATAAGCATTTGTGTAACTGAAGTCAGTTTTTCGAGGTGTGTGTGTGAGATCCTCCAGTATGAACCTGCCCTGAGAGGGGACCAGAGACACACAGAAATCAAGAGTTTCATGCTTCAGTGCTTTGTCAGGCTGTCATCAGCTTGGTTTGGGAAAAGCTGCCGCTTGGTGCCTTCCAGGCACGGAGCCCAGGCCTGAGCTGGCAGGGGGGCTGCAGGGCAGCAGTGGGGAGCACTGGCAGAGCTCAAGGATTCTCACTTTCCTGTATGCAGGAAAGTGGGATTTACCTCCAAAGAGACTGATGAGCTGTTCCAGGCAGTTGTGTCCAGGTTGAATGATGCTATTCCACTGCCATCTGTGATGTACGTTTTGATAAACCGACGCCTCATGAACTTTATCACAAGGTAGACTTTTCTGTTTTTCATACCATTTCCATGGTGATCCTGAAGCTTAATCTGGTGACAACAGGGCAAGGCAGAAAAGCCAAAGTCAGATATTTCTTCCAGTGTCGTACCCAAAACATTCCTCCCTCTGACAAACATAGAGCCTCCTATGCAGGTGGCCTTAACTTCAGCCTGGCCCCAAGAAGACAGGAGACCTATAAAACTCCCTCATCTCTAAAGCTAAGTTGAGAGTGATTAAAACCTGTCTGCTCCAAAAGGTGTGTGTGGCTAGAGCATGAAGAGGTCATCTCCTAGCCAACAGCTGAGACATCCTTGCAACCCAGCATCCCTGCTGAGACATCACTCATCACTCTCAGCAGAAGCTGGAGGTATAAAAACATCAGGGAATCTGAAATGCAGAAACTGGAGCTGCATTGTCAAGTAATGTGACACATTGCAAGGTAAAGTACTCTGTCTCAGGAACAGAAAATGGTTTGGGTCAGCAAAATTTACTAGACACTAAATTCCTTGGCAAATGATGGGGAGGAAGAAGCAAGGGAAAAAAAAATCACCTTCCCCCTGTAGGGTACTCCAGGGATGTAATATGCATTTGGCATCTCAAACACTGCCCTTGCAGCTATTCTGGAGATGAGGATTTGGCTGGAGGTGTTGATCTGCACCCCTGTTGGAACACAGAGTGCAAGGGAAGAAGGATCAGTATCGGAGGTGACTACCACACCCTAGTTTAATCTCACTTTGTTATTCCCAGCCCCTTTAAGCAGCGTATCTCAGACTTCCCTTCCAACACCAGCACCCTTCAAGGTTTGGAGGCTGTTCCTGTGGCAGCTCTTTCTTTAGTTAAGATGTCCCCAAGCCCCTTTGTGGCCTCACGGACCACGCTCCCAGCCACATCTCATCCGCCTGCTGCTGGCAGCATAGCTCTCCGTGGGCACAGCGAGTTTCTTGGGTGGGACCGCTTTCCATGTTCTGTGATGGTCCCAGCACCAGGCAGAGGAGAGGAAGAGGTGTGCCCACACCGACTCTCATGCCCCCCACAATGGTCCCTCTCACCCTTGCACCTTCTCTGCTGAACCCGTGGGTACCTGTGCCCATCTCTAGGAGAGAGGCTTCTGCATAGAGCTTGCCATCTTCCTCGCCAGGAGCCAGGTTGAAGACTGACGTGCTTACAGAAGGGGTGAAGCACCCCTTGCTCACGGTCTGCAATAGGAAGTGGTAGATATTATTTGGGGCTGGGGAGGAGGGAAGGAGTCAGAAGTACAAGGTATTAGTCATTCTGTCATAACTGTTGACTGCAACAAGAAATAATGCAGAATCATAGATAGATAGATATGGTTCACATTTTAAATGCTGTATTTTCTATTTTCTATGCATGAATATGTGTGATTCACATTGTACAAATATAAAACAAAGCACGCATCACAGTTTTATCAAAGTTACAATGCAGGCAAGTTTCCAGCTTCAGTAGAAATCCAAAGACTGCACTAACTGGATCACAGAGCAAATATATGAGTATTTTAATAGATCTAGCTAGAAGAACTGCAGCATCAAATGAAAATTCAAAGTAACGAATCATTCCCAGAGCTGGAAGATTACAACTACTGTAACAAGTCATAATGACAAATCATAAAGCATGAAAAGTTTTCAACCATATATGTACAAGGGAAGAGTCCAGCTATGAAATACTTTGTTAGGAATGCATTAATTGAATAAAAACAATTACTTATTAGTCTACATACACATTACAGAGATGGCAAACCTTCCCCACATAGCAATTCAATCTGCTCACTCAGCCCTTGACACTTCATACTGTGTTGTGCTCCTTCACTACCCATGTATCTTCCAGGACTTTACTCACCAGACCGCTGTACTCCCTACAGATGTCCCTGCTGGCATTTTGAGGACGCCTCCTTGCCTTCTGGCACAAAGTCACCCGCATGGTCCCTTGCACTGCTCTCCCATAGCTGTACCTGCAGGGAGAACACCAGAGGAGCTGCAGCGCAGAGGCACTGCGTGTTTTGCCGAGCACGTTGCTCCACACAGGTGGCCTTCCTGATGAAGGGCTTAATGAAGCCTGTAAGCAGGCAGGCATAAATGAAAATACAGCACACTGTGTACTTGGGGCGTGCAATAGCACAGTCCTGCATCCAACAAAGGCAGAAACAAAGCACAGACAGGAAAGGACCCACACTCTCCAAAGCTCTCCCACTTCTGGGCACTTGCTGTCCTGAAATTGCTGGCAGACACAGAGAGCAGACCTGAGCTGATGTGTCCACGCAGCACAGAGCAGCACCCAGTGGAAATACTAGCTCAGGTGTGAAAGCAGCAGAAACCTGTGTCCCTGTAGACAGCAACAGTAAGTGCATGTTATGGCAGTAACAGGGCTACAGAGTGACCTCAGACCTGCATCACTATGGGCTTATTGCATGATCTGAACTCTCGTTTTCATCATCAGGCCTGCTCTGCTCTTTTTTGCAAGGTACAGCAGAATTGTACCCTTGGCAGTGCAGGCATTGCCCCTGCCTGCCTTGCTGCCTTTCCCTGCTTTGACTCCTCTCTGGATTTCCCTTTGGAGCAATGCTCCTGACAGTATCAGTAACAGGAAGACATCTATGACCCATCCTGGGGATGCAGAGTGCTGTACTGTTTTCTACTAGAGCGTCATATGGTCTAATTTTAAATGAGAAATTATGTCAGACCAGCAGCAAAGAGACACAGTCTCTGGACAACCCAGCCCCAAATACAAATGAGTTCACGCCCTTTATCTGTCTGCAAAGTGCTTCCCAGATGATTCTCCTTCCTTCTTTGTGCTTATATTGTTCTGAGGTCATGCCTTCCTTCACACTCACATCTGCTCAGTTTTTGCTAACAACTACACAACTGGAGAAACCCACTTGCTGCTTCTAAGAAGGTAATAAGTCCAGCAGCATGTAAATGAGAAGGAATAGCGTAACCTTCTAAAGAAACAACAGTTCCTCAGCAGATCTGTCCCATATCAAACATGTATTTTCCCCCACATAAGGTCTTTCAAGGCTGGACACACACAGCTTCCAGAGCAGGGTATCACTTGCCTAGGGCAAATCTCCCTATAGCTGGATGGTCTCTCCCAAGTATGACTCATGTACCTCTTCCCCAAGGAAGAACCCATTGGTTTGACTCTTGCACTATTTGGGATTCTTCGAAAGGAACGACTGTGTTTGGCCCTTCTTCAGCCACTTCTCCTTGATGGACTCAAGATATAGCAGACATACAGAAGGAGAGACACAGTTTTGATGAGCTCTTTCCTCTCCTCTGAACATCCTCCTTACCTGCCACACACACGCAGTGGGAAAGTTTTATCTGAAGCGTAAATCTGAGCTGGCCCCTCGAAGAAAACATCAAACTTTTGCAACACTGGAACAAAAACCACAGAGTTACTCCATCAAAGGCAACAGACTACCGAGACATGGGATCACAAAAGGGAAGAGTGTGGTCTTGAAGGAATGCGTTCATGAGGTAAAAGCAAGGACTAATTAGAAACAGGGAAACCAAAGAAAGAATCCCCTTTTTTCCCCCCAGTATATGAACAGTCTGACAGAAGTCTTTAGTGTATTCTCACTCTGTGCCAGCCTAGTTGTTAGCAGATACCTTCTCCAGGAATCTCCAGCACAATCTCCCTTGTGTTTATTTCTGATATTGCCCACTCTATAGATTTGTGCTTAATCCTAGTTCTCAGGCAGTAAATCTTAGTTTACAATGTTTGGCTATGTATTGTTATACAGATAGAAACAAGCAACTTTTTCCATCCCATTCTTTGTTCTCCATGCTCCATCTTACCGCGTTCCTCCACCTTAAAGGTACTGGACGCTTTTGGGTTCTCCACACTGATGGTGTAAGTCCCCAGAGAGAGTTCAGCAGCCAACTGGAAAGACAGATCTGCAATGCCTTGTTTTGGTCTCACATCCAGCCACTGGCCAATGCGGTTGTGATTTGGGTCCTGCGGTCCGAGAGAAGGAAAGAAGAAGCAGTTTTCAGCAACACCTGCTCTTCTCTACCCAGAGCCCACTGGATTCAAAGCCATTTCAGAGATTTCAGAGGCTTGCACAAGTTCCTGGTGTTTTTTCCCCAGAAGGTGCTGGAGCACCAATAGAGGTGAACCCAACCCACCCACAGTTACTCTGTACTGCCATCGAAAAATAATGTATGAAAGGTTCTGACATATAGACTCTCCAGTCTTACATAAAGATGAACTGTAATAGTTAGCTAAAGCCTGGCTGGCATTCCTGAATGTAGAAACGGATGGAAGCTGAACCATCTGGATTATCAATGCTTGTTAACAAGATGCATGTGGACAGAGTATGCCCATGCATGTGTATACACAGACCCTAAGAAAAGTAACTTGACTCAGTAAGACAGCAGCCTAGGTATTATCTATACTGAAATACGTTTCCTCATAACACCTGAGGAGTCTGAAACACCCACCTGGACTTCCACCACGGAGTACTGCAAAGCAAACAGACAGCAATATCAGAAAGTGGCATGACAGAGCAACCTGCTTATAAACTTATATCTTACCCACCTAGCCCACATGCTGTGACAACACCACCAGTCCCAAATATTACAGTGCAAGGAGTTTGATCCTACCGAAACCAGGAGAATGGCTTTGAAATAGTAAGAAAAATATGAAACATAAAAATCTGTGCTATTCTTTGGACATGCTTTTTGATCACTGAATTTTTAAGATGTACCTTGACAGATACTCTGCAGCTGTGAAAGCTAGAATTTACTATTAAAAAAAGGAGAAAAGTAGAGGCACTCACAAATACCACCATCTCAAGTTCACAAATATTAAAAGACATCAGTTTTGTAACATAAATCCCAAGAATTAGAAAAACTGCATCACCTATAGGAAAACTACACCCCATATTTTCCTGTAAAATCCCTGGCCTAGGAGGTAAGGCTTGGAGATATGAATTACTGCTGACTGAAGCTGACAGTAACAGGGAGGGACAAACAAGGACATACTTCAGCCCTTCTAGGCCTATTATTTCTCCTTTTGTTCATATATCACTGCAGCTATCAGCCAGAAGGCAGCAGTGGTGAAGGACATGTGATTTGGGAGCACAAGGCATAAGGAGGCAGGAGCAGGGGCTTGGGAGAGTAACTGGTCTGTAAACAGAAGGCCATATGTAATTCACATTATTCATCATTCTAAGCTTTCATGCAAGTTATCATAGGCAGCTCTGTTTTCACTGAAACAAAAAAAAAAAAGTCCAGGTTAACTATTTTCATAACTTGAATCTAATGTCAATGCTAAAACAAAACATGCTGGTGAACGGCACCCATGTTATCTCCAAACCATCTAATTTACAAACTATATATTATAGCTTTAATGCTGCAGTGCACTCAAGTCTCATAATAGTTTTGGTTAAACATGACCTATCTTGAATTTTTCATCACAGCATTAACAGTTATAACGCTAATTTACTTATACTCACACATAGACATCAAACATTTATGGTCAAATATCTTCATGAAACAATTGTAGGCCTGGAAGCAAACTTATTGTTTACTCTATTATCTAACTAACATGAGAGATATGACTTCTCTGTTGGGAGGAGAAAGGAGTGTGTGATCCAAAAAAGAGGAAATTAAGTCAGCAATAAAGAAGCCCGAAGGATCTCTCCCTTTATTTCAGTCTAGAGGGATTTGATCCAACTCTCTGCTCACATGTGCCCTTCAGCATTTTTCTGTCATGGCATGAACTCCTGTTGGCTCTCCTTAAATTGCTTGAGGACAGGAGAGTGTGAAATAGCTATAGCTGCTGGCCTCAGGTATAATTGCTTACCGTAGAAAGACGCTAGTCTTGCAGTTTCCTGGCTAGCACATATGCAAGTTTCTGGCACCTTCTCACTCCCTCGACATGGAGAGAATGAGCTGCTGCCAGCAGCAAGTCAGTTAAGCTGTTATTTGGTTAAAAGTTGTTAACTTAACCAAGTCATTTGGTTAAGCTGTTTTCTCTCTTTTATTTTGTTATGATCCCTTCATGCGTATCCTTTCCCATATCAATTAATTTTTCTTAAAAGTTTGCAGATGCATCACAGCTTGCTTCAGACCCTGCTGCCACCCTTAGGTCCACAAAGCGCTGAGCTTTCCAGAGCTGCGGGAGGAGAGCTTTGGGTCTGGCTGAGTCTGCACACAACTTGTCTGCTATGCCCATGGCCAGCAGCCCACAGATGTCCCCAGAAGCCCTGCCTGGTTTTTTGGTGGGGTGGGGGGTGAGCAGGTGCACACAGCTCCCGGGCTGCCCTGTACTAATTCAGCTATCAGGGAGCGCTGGCACACTCCCTGAATACCATCAGCAGCACCAGCCCTCCCCACCAGCCAGCAGCCGTCCTGTGAGTGCGACAGCACAGCCATCGGCAAACAGGCGCTGCTGTTCCAGTGTAGTTTATAGAGGGTTGGTGTTGGCCGCCCTGGGTGCTACAGACATTGGGACTGTCTCTGCCTCCACGGCGTGGGGCTGGCAGAGGAGGTAGAACTGACACAGGGAGCCCGGAGACTCCCTTGCCTCCACTTAGGTGGGCTTTACCTTGCTGTTAACGGGAGCAAAATCTTCAGTCAACGTTACAACCCGGAATTTCACTGAAGGGCGAAAATGGAGAAGAGAGCGTTATAGAGACAGAGTGCATTTTGGAATGGACTTGCCCTGCACTTGCCTTGCCCCAAAAAGCACAGCTCCCCTCACAGCCCTACCCACGGCCCCCTGCCTGCAGCCCCCCATACCCCTTGCTCAGCCCTGCTCACCGCCTCTAGCCCCAAAACGCGTGGCAGCAGCACAGCAGCCAGCCTCACAATTTAGGGTCTTTCCCACAGGCTACACCCGCAGTTACCCTTACATTTCCTTGTCTGCAGTGTGAGCAGACCAGTCCCACCTGGCCCTGGCTGAGAAGACCACATCTGGGTCTGCTCCCTCTTCCAAGCCAGCTCTGCTCCTAGAGTGTGAGACCAACCCTTCCAGTCCCCTCCCACCCCTAAAACATGGTGCACACATACAGCATTACAGAGGGCAATAGATAGCTCACCTCCCTGTCCCCATGGAGGCCGCGTGGCACAAAGCACTTGGCACATCACTCACGGGAAATTGGGAACAAAGTCCAGACAGAGCAGGGCAGGGGAACTGTTGGGGTGCTCCATGCAGTGCTCACCTGTCTGTCCTGGGTTATAGACAGGTTTATCCATCTGGATGAAGGTGCCTGTGCTAGCCCTGCGGATCAGGACTTGCTTCTCTTCATTTGCACTGAAGTAGTGGCCATTGGAGATGCGCAGGTGGACAGTGCCCACCTCCTGGCTGCCTGCAGGTTGGGGGACCTAGGACACAAAAGAGGAGCTACCAGGTTAGCCCGCCGTAGGAGAGGACAAGGTGGCATCAGAGCAGTGCTCTTGCTCCTGCTGCACTGTGAGGCCAGTCTCTTCTCTGTCTTACTCTGAAGACCAGCACAGGGTGTCCCCTTGGTGGCTGAGGGCTACGTATGTGGAAGCACAGGGACAACACCTTTGCACTTGGGACAGATTTTGGACAAGAGGAAAAGGGAGCCTGTTCTGGCACAGAAATTGTGTCTGCCCCTTCACAGGACCACTGTTAGAGCCTGCATGGAGCAAGGTGAAGAAGACTCAACCCAAGGGAAGAAAAGGTCTATTTTGATGAGAAATCTGTTTCCTAGAGTGTGCAGGTCCCAGAGGCTGAAATACACTCTTATTCATCAGTGCAAATCAAGAAGATAAGGTTCATGAGTTTGGCAGATTAGAAAGATTTGTGCTGAGCTTGTGTGCAAACCATCCCATGTCTTTCCTAGGCCTCCAGCACATTTTCCAGCCCTTAAGGAGAAGCTTGGAGGGATGCAGACATGATGGGAGGCTGTCTGAGATGAAAGGTCTGGCTCATCCTGCATCATGATTCACAAACACCACCCTGTGACAGTGCTTCCTTCTCAGAGGAGAGAATGAGCTGCACAGCTGACATCTGGGTGCTTCTGAGCGCCTCCGTCCTCCTCAGTCCTTTGGTGCCTGGCCAGGCAGCCTTCCCTCCGTGTGCTACCAGAGTGGATTGTGAGATACCCAGCAGGAACAATATCATGCAGACAGGCAAAGGCAGGGAGCAGACATCAGGCTCCCACTAAACACTCTCCCTGACTTCGCATTCACTTCTTTCCATGCCCTCTCTCCTCCTGTCATCCTCATTCTCTCTTTCTCTGGTGAGAGGAGTTGTGAACCAAAAGAGCATGCTGGGAGCTGCCAGCTAGAGGTCCCTGCCAAGAATGGTCCTGACCTGAAATTTGGAGCACTCGAAGATCCAGTTGTTCCGGACGACCTTGCGGTAAAGGCTGAGGTTGCCAGATGGTAACACCAGAGTTAAGGCCACACGAATAGGCTTCTCCACCCCACGGAGGTCCAAGCATACCCTCTGGGAAGAGGGGTAGTGCAGTGCAGCTGGAACAATGATCAGGTATCTCCTGCAGTGGAGAAACAAGACATCACATCCTGGGAGTAGTCTCACCCACTCTTGGCACTAATAGTCTATGGTCTGAGGAAGTAGGAAGGTTTACCACCTCTCTGGGGGCAGGAGGTGCTGCTCTGCTGGAGTGAGAGGGACAGATCAACAGTCAGACTGTGAACTTCTCACAGGGGTGACGGAAGGTATATAGTTAATTTCAGATAAATACAAGAGAAATGCTTTCAGGTGACCTCAGACCACCCTAGTGTGTACATGGGTTTGGAGGATGCCACAGTAGTACAGAGAAACATATACAGTAGAGACCATCTCTGCTTCTTCAAAGGGAACCATTCTTAGGTGTTCCCAGTACACATGGAAAATGTAACAGTCCAGCCCCTCAACAGAAAAGGATTTGCCCTTCTTGCTTTGAAATGGCTCCTCAACTACCTTGGCAGCAGACTGGTTCCTGCTTAATCATCCCCAGCCCTGCAGACCTTTTCATTTTTCCTTCACTTTATCCTACACCTTTCCCTTCAGCCTGCCTCAAACTGCAGTCCTTCACTCTTGTTCCCACCACCAGTCCTCACCTAGTTCTTGTACTGCAGCAAGAGGTTCCCACCTTCAGAAGGATCCTGTGTTCGTAACAAGGCTTGTGGTGTGCTGCATACCACCCATGTCTATCCCCTCTAGAAGATGACACGCAGGTTCCCACGCTCTCTCCCTGCTATCCTGGCTCGTCCCTCAGCATCACAACTATCAATCACCAGATTTTTAAATGGCACTTACGGTTGTGCCACTATCCCCAGGGTGTAGAGCAGGCAGCTCAGGAGGAAGGGAGTCCACATTTTCATGGGAGACCCTCAGAGAGGTGGATTCCTCTGGAGGGCTGGTCAGGAGAGAAGGTAGGGTACAGCTTCTCTCCTTCCAAGGTCTCCAGGCCACCTGCTGTTGTTGCCGTTTCTCCCAGGAAGCAGACAAGAAGCCCCAAAGCTTCCTTCCTCCTGCCTCATTCCTGTGTTTATAGTGCTGCAGGCACAGGGTTGTACCATTCAGGATGTTCCCCAGCCAATCCAAGTCTTTTTGGACTCCAGCCTCTCTGCTCTTCTACTCCCCTGTGGATGGACCAGCATCATTCAGACAAATTTGCTTTTTATTTTGCTAAGCACCAGCCTGTTTCCTGTTCACTGCGCTGACCCGGCTCCCTGTGCCAGTCGCAGCCGCAGTCCCATTGTTTTGCCTCCAGCTGGATTGTCCCACGACCCCTTGGCTTGTGCACTCAGCTGGAGCTCACAGTGAACTCTCATGGTCATACTGTCCCCAAGTTTTCTGAGTCTGTACCTCCTGAGGCAGGTCTCAGTCTTGAACTGGAAACCAGGCTTTGTACAAAATAAGTATATATGCACCGTGCTCTGCTCCTTTGCAGTGCTGCCTTCCTTACCCAGGAAGAGAGCACAGAGAGCAGGCAAAGCTGGAGTGCTCACCTTATCTCTGCCCTACAGGTATTTCTGACTGAAGCAGAAATCTAACAGCTGCAGTTCACTCCAGCTATATCACACGGTCCTCTGTGGTCTAGTTCAGGGCCAACTTACACACGCACTCACTACTGGAAATGAGGGTTGAACATTGGTCAGGCAGGTCAAAAACTGCATGGCTTGAGTCCTACAGGGTTATCTTTACCTACCAAGAGGCTGTGGCTCTAGCCCTATGTGATGGGAACACATATACTATCTAGTTTGGGAGCTTCTTTCCATATTCTAATTTTATACCTGTTAGTCTACTGATTATACTGAACTTTTCCCTGAGTATCTCAATATAATTGAAAAGGAAATCTGGTTCTTGAAACTACTTATTCTTAAAACAAGGAAGTTCTTCTACTTTAGTGTAATGGCCATTTCATTTCAAAATGCACCACTAATTTATCCTGCAGTACCAAACTGAGCTCTTAAATATGTAGGGCCTAGTAATACTTTCCTTTTCTTTAGGGAAGACTGATGCATAACAAGGAAACTAGGATATAGGGCTTTTTTTTTTTTTTACAGCCCCCACATACACACATACAGTGGGCAGACACAAATCCTCTCTCTCCTTTTTCTCCCTCGCTTTGCCAGGCTTTGTTCAGCTCAGAGCTGCTGGTGCCAATGGCTGAGAAAAAGGTGCAAGTGCACCTGGATAAATAAGCAAACAGGAACCAGAGCAAGAATGTGAATCACTCTCTGGCACTAGGCTGCCCTTCGTTTCTTTCCATGGGTCTCAAAAAGTACAGGCAGTGCCTGCTGAACAATCCCAGCTGACATTTGTTTGTTCGCAGTAGACCCACAGCAGTTCCAGGGTACAGCCAGATCCCTCGTAACAGCACAGGGGCTCACAACGGCAAAGGCATTGACAGTCCTGGCTCCTACTGACTCCAGCAGCTGTTTTGTGAGAGCGGACACATAAACACCTCTAGAGTCCTGGACTTAGCACTGATTGGAAACCTACATCCTGAGCAATCAGCCCAGTCCAACTCCCAGACAATGAAGCAGAATGAAACAAATGTTGGAGCAGCAAAACCAAAGTCGTAGGCTTGCTGTGCATGATTCATCTGACTCAGCCCCATCTCCATCTCCATCTCCTATTACCAGCATGGTGACCAGATGCTGGTGGCCAGGAGGCAATTGGGAAGCAAGCATCTCTTAACAGGGCTCTGCGCCCACTGGAACTTCTAGCTGCTGTCTTGTACTGAGACCCTTCCCCAGCCCACAGACGCATTGATCACTTGTTCCAGAGACAGGCAAGAGCCACACAAGGAGCTGAGGTTGGATTTGTGTCCCTGGAGGCAAGCAGTCCTTGGTGCTCAAGCAGTAGAGCTGATCACAAGCTAGATGGAAGCACACGCAACACTGAGACTCCAGGTTGAATCACCGCAATCCCTCAATTTTGTGAAAGATGAACAAATGAGTGTGATGTTTGACACTTCCTGCTCCAAGCAGAGATGGGGGGAGTTTAGGCCACAGAGAAATCAATGTGTTTTGTACAAAAGTGGTTTTTTCCCTGTCTTTAAATTCTCCTGGAAGACAGTCACCTTCCTCCAAAGTCTCTCTAGTAGTCATACACCACAGGTACCACAGTTTAAGTCTGAGAAAGAACCTTTTGAAGGACCCAGAAGAGATGTTAAGAAAGTGGGCACATAAATTGCAATGGATATCAAGTAAAAAATGTCACTGTGTGCAATTTTTACACAGAGCGTGTGTACACATATGCATATGAGTGGGGGCTTTTTGTGTGTGTGTGTGAACTCCTTCTGCAATAATGGGCTTATGCATGAGCTACCCCTCCTGGGGTCAGCAAGGAGTAGATAGAATACATGCATGTGCATGACAACTACAGCAGTTGCTTTCCCAATAAATCTCTATTCCAGGGAGTTTTAGCAGACCTGTTGCCTGTGCTTTGCTAAGCACTGCAAATGGGTGATAAGAACATGGTGGCATCGGCAGTGATAAGCGGGGTCCCTCCCTCTCTGCACGAGCTCAGTCTCTAGCCAATGGTGCTCTGTAAGTACCAAGACCAGCTGCAGGCCTGACTGCTACTGACTACAGCTCCGGGTCTGCTTTTTGATATCAGCAAGGACAGACATCAGCAGAGGTAAAGGCAAGGGGGAGAGGAGACATTTGCAGAGAAAGCTGCAGTATCTGCAAATTTGTTTTTAAAAAAGTTTCAGAGAAAGCAGTATTCTGGCAGAAATCCTCTTTTCCAGCGTTAGGCTCTGCATTGCTCATGGACTGCTGAGGAAATTGAATAAAGAGAAGAAAAAAGCACCTGTTTAAACAAAGGTGCAGAAGGAGGGAGAAAGCGATACCTGGAATGAAGCCAACCCCAGCGCAGCCACTTCTGGCACTGCACAGGGCACTGGTAACACCTAACTGCTGTGCTGAATTTATGCAGTCATTCTGGTCCTGTTAACCTGCACGTGAGGCACGGAGCAGGCTTTCAGCAGCCTGCCTTGCTAGCAGATCTCCTCAGTGCGTTAGGGAGAGCGTTCGCTCTTAACCAAAAGAACTTGCAACGCTCCTGTCTTTACCTCACAGAGGGGACTTGCTGAGACTTCAGGGTTACTCTGAAACTTCAAAGTTGAAATTTAAACAAGCTTTCCACATCCCTCCCTTTAAACCACCACAAATCCCAGCCTTGCTGCAGGGTCTGGTCTAGAGAACTTTCAGGGCTGTAGCCAAATCCATACCCTCAACCCCAACCCTCCTCCCAGACCTCCCACTCCTAAACCTGACTTTGTGCTTAAGCCATCACACTCTCATAACCAGTGAGGATCTGTGGAGACCCACCTGTCTATGCAGGGATGTAGCACTGCCAAGCTTGAAAATCCCAGGTCGTGAGTTAGACTTCCTTAAATCATGAGGTTTGACTTTAAAAAGCAGCAATAAATGTTGAATTTTCACATACGCTTTGGGTGTTGAATTGCACTTGCATCTCCTTGTCATGTGACAAAGACCCTCTTCACTCTCTAGTAGCTCATTAAGGGGGAGGTCCAACCTTGGGGCACCATCCCTGCCTGACAGCTCATGTTTGAATTGCCTTGTGCAAGATCCCTCTTCACAGGAGAGGCAGAAACTAAAATTACTGCTCTCCCTCTTTCTGTGCTAGGAGGACAGAGGGTAATCTGTGAGACACACAGCGGGGTAGATTTTACTTTACATCCGTGTAAAGTGCAGAATCAGCCACGGCCTTATTGCTCAGCTACATCTGTGTGCAGTAGATGATGCTTAGTGGGATCACTCTCCATACAGGGCGAGGAGCCCTCACCCCATACTGCTGGCTGCACAACACTGCTGGACTGGAATCCCATGCTGGAAGAAATGAATGCCAGGTGCACAGTTTAGCTACACTCTCTCTATGAGAGTTTGCTTCTGCTCTCTCTCCTCCAAGGTAATCCTCTGTCACAGAGTTAAAATACATACCACAGTACCCAGATTTGTGATTTATATTTTATTTTTATTCTTTTACAAGCAAGAAAATCCCTAGATTAAAACAGTTAGAATTAATCAGACACCCCAAAGAATTCACCAGGAAATGGCTGTCAGGATGGGCAGGATGGCTTGGGCTGGGTTTAGTCCTGAAATCCAACTTGAGATTTGCCCCAGCCCACTGAGATGTGACTTTCCAGGTGATGCACGCCCCCTCATACCAGAAGCAATAATCCAGCAGCCCTGCTGTCCTGTGGCATCTCGCACTAGTGGGATCCCTGTGGGCTGAAACAGTGGACAGTAAGGGAGCAGACCAAGTTCTTGGAGAAAGGAGAGGAGGTGTAATCCAGAGAGCAAATAATATGACCCAAATTATTAATTCTGGGATGCTAACAACTAGGGAGCCCCAGCTCTCGCTAAGGACTCTAAAAGGAAAGGGTTTCTCTGGTTTGATCTTGTTTTATCTCAGCCTCTTCCCAGGAAGAGGTGCGACTCTCCATACCCGAACAGTGTAAGCTGAAACTGTATTCTGCTTGGAAGTTCTTCTGGAACAGTGCAAACCATCTATGAGCACTGCCACTCAGCTGGCAGGCATCCCATGCACTCTACCAGCCCAGAGAACCCTGCAGAGAGTGCCAGAAAATGCACGTGACTGGTCCTTCACAGCATGGCCACATGTTAAACACTTCATGTCCCGCCTACAGGGCAATCCAGCAAAGACTACGTTACAAAGTCCAGAAAATAAGGCAGAGATTAAAGCCCCTGAAGGCCTAAGGAATTCCAGATATAGTGCTAGACGAAAGGAACATGCTGAATCAGAGATATACAGGGCTCCTCTGGGACAGAGAGAGGTAGCTGGATTGCAGAGGAAAGATCACAAGGCTGCTAGGTCTGTACAGGGGCTGAGGAAGGGACTCACACCTACCTCAGATGCAGAAGACATTATAATTAGCCAGGGCCTGCTCCTCTGCAACAAGACAGGAGAGACCTAAGTTATCCTTGCACAGAGGCAAGTGCAAACACTCAGACAGCCCTGGCACCCCATGGTCCCACGCTCACCTGGATGGTAGTAGTCATAGACCCTGACATGGCCTGGCTTCAGGTTGGTCACCCCAATCTCCCGCTCCAGATGCAGGACATACGTCTCAGATTTATGGCTCAGCTGGGGAAGAAGAGCAAATGATACTTCACTTACAAGCTCTTCTCTTTATTCCTCACCTGAATTTGATCCTACTGATCAGCAATAACAACTCTGTGGAGTCAAAGGCAGGACTTCAAGATGAATCTTCAATATCCTGCTCTGCTAGCCCAGTCCTGGATCCTCCACACAACTCTGCCACTGTCTTCCACTCCTGCAGCTTCTGTAGTAGCACATACATACCTTGTCCAAGTAGATGGCAACACCTCCTTTTGTTTTCTCAGTTCTTCTCACAGGGTGCCAATGCTGCAGCTAGGACAGAAGAGCAGAGGAAGCAATTTAGTTGGGTCTTTTGAAAAGCAAGTGTGAGACATCCCAACAAGGTTTATCTAAGGTTGAGTGGGAAGATTCTCATTCACTCACTTCCAGACTTATTCTGGGCTCTCAGCCCTTCAGGCTGATCTCCCTGCAGGGCCACTCAGCTCCTGCAAAACCCAAGGACAGGAACCTAGGCTACTTAGCTGTCAAGGATATGCTGAGTGAATTGGGTCAGAAGGATCACCATCCTCATGGCACAAAGAGAGAGCCAACAGTACATGTTCATGTTTGATGTGTGGCAGAGGGGAAGGGATGGTGAGATTGCTCAAGAGACAGGCAACACCTTCCTATGCAACCTCCCCCTCTCCTTGGGCATGGATGGTCCCACTGACAGCACACCACCATCTGATTCCAGGCTTCTTACAGACATCCCAGATCCTGGAGCCAGGACAAATCCAGACAGTAGCGACACCTCCACGATCACCATGCTGGAAGTGGATCTCTTCCCAGTGTACCTGGGGGAGAAGATCAAAAAGAGTCTCTCTCAGCTTCCCCTTCCCCCCACTACCATATCCTGCATGCAGGACCCTGAGCCAGGCAGCCCAGCCAGTACCGGGGCCAAGGCAGTCACTGCTCCCTCTCACAGGTGGCAGATGATGGCTGCGGTGCTCTGAGTATCCCCAACCTGAACTCACTACTTGCACTCCTCTCCCTAGCAGGAACCAAAGCCCTCAGAAACATTTCCCCTTCCCCCAAGACACTTGTATCTTTCTTTTTCCATCTTGACCTTCTGCTGAAACTGCCTGGTACCTCCATTGCAGCCAAGAAGTACCCCTCAGCCATGCCTGGCTTTCCTTCCCAAGGGGAGCTGTGTCTTTAGAGTCACCTGACATTGACATAGACAGTAACAGAGTGTGTATCATCATCGGTGCAATTGGCTGGCTCGGTTTTCACTCGCAAGGCAAAGGATGTGGAAACCTGTGTGGAGGGCGTGTTGTACCTCAGCACCATCTGCAGAGAGAGACAAAAAGACAGAATAAGACATGGATAATTAGTTCAACATCATCTATCACACCTTTTTTTCACTATTCTAATCCTCAAGATTAGACTCCAGACAGTGACTGGATAAACCATACACCACGAGCACACTCATCCCAGTACCCAAAATAAAGGTCATTCAGATTGGAAACATTCCATGATCCTTCTAGCTTGGGCTCCTTCTCCTCACCCTTCTCCTTGAGACTGTGCAAGTCAGGCACACAGCAGTGGGACCACTATACAACACTTCCATCCTCCAGTACCCTGAGAGCCATGGAAACATCACTGTCCTCACATTTGGACACATTCTGTCTCTGAGTCTCCTACAGCACACAGGTTTATTGCATTGGCAACAGACTGGGATTAAAGCTCAGTTAATGCACATTTCCTTGCTTAGAGCTGCAATGGAGGCTTTTGGGTTTTGTAAGATAATGAGCAGAGGGTTGTCACAGCAGGGTTTGCAAGAACCTACCCGGGTAAAGACACAACAGCTCCCGTGGGCCTGCACCGAGAACTTTCCTGGGACTTCTGTCAGTGCTGCCTCCTGCACCAATAGCCGGTTCCGGTAGGAGACTTGGAACCTCCTCCGAAAGCCTCTCTGGGACCTCACCCTCACTTCTGCAACCCCTTTTGTGCTGTATGTCAGTGCTGCATACTTCGCCAAGGCCTGCAAGGCAACTACTGTGTCCTAAAATGGAAGAAACAATTACATTTGCAGCTCTGAGACCCGAAGACACTTGAACTCGCTGTCCTGAGGACCTCCATATACAAAGGCTCCTTTCCTCAAAGCATTCACACTTGCATAAATTGTGCCTAGATTGTGCAGAGGTTCTTTCTCAAGCAACATCACCTTCCCCGACCACAAGTTACCTGTGTTGAAGCAAACCCTCCATAGGCATTCTGCTGCCTGGTGAGCCAGGTGACGATGCCAGAGGCTGTGGTGAGATCAGACCCTGTGACATTTGGCTTGGAAAGCAGGGCCAGAAGGACATAGGCTGTCAACTCCACATCCATAGACAGTGGCTGTGACCAAGGGCTGGTGCTGGGTCTGGACTTGGATGAGGTCTGACTCCAGTGGATCTGCCCACCTGGGAAAGGAAGGGAGTAGATGGCATTAAGAAAGAAATCCTGAGGCCTGGGAGGTACAGTGCCTTGTGTCTACGAAGATGATTGAGTAAATGCCTCTTGGCTGGGTCATTATGTCACTGGGTGAACTGCAACCCCAATATTTTGCAATACCCAACACTCCATATTACACACCGAGGCGATATACAAAAACTAGTATGCCAATAACCTGCATACACAGTACCTCCCAGACATCCAACTTCTCCATTGTCCTGTTTGTCAGGTCCACTAACTACCTGATACTAGCTAGCTACCCACTAGCCAGTCCTAGGGGTCAGGGACTAACAAGAAGCGGGGCAGCTTGCCAGCTTGCTTCCCTCTCTGGCGCTTTGCACTCCTGCATAAGAAAGCCCACTTCTCTTGGAACCCAGATTCCACTTTGGGTACCAGAAAAGGATGATAGGGTTGAAGGAGATCAGCACCCACACCACGCTATTGCCAGCACATACCCTGAGTTTGTAGACTGGCTGTCTGAAAACTCTCTTTGGTGAAGGACTTAAAAGGCTGTGGTCCTTCCAAGGTTGCATGTAACCAAGGGCTCAGAAAGGTCACTTGTCCCTTCTCTGATATTCACCTGGCACTGAGGTTCCCATACCTGCTCTGATTGCCTTTCGATCAAGCATATCAAGTAGCTCCTGTGTGCGTTGAGAGTCCTTAGCCAGGGCAAAGGTGTAGGCCAGCAGGGCCTGAGTGTAAGTGCTGGCAGCTTCGGGAAGGGAAGGAGCGATGCAGCCCAGAGCTTTGCGCACCACAGTACTCTACAGAGAAGAGTTACACGGGTGTTGGTCACGCACAAAGACACGTGAGGCAGGCAAACACTGAGGTACACAGGCAGAAGGATGCATTAGCACAGAAAGCACCCCACACATTCCCCCAGGTGTCTCTGTGCTTGAGCCCGTATCAGTGCAGCACCAGTAAGCAGTGTCTCCAGCCCTTGGTGCAAGGTGCTTGACAGACCGTCCCAAGCTGGTCATGGGTTTCAGCAGTGTGCTCTCAATGAAGTGAACGCCTTACTGCTGGAATAACACCACCACACCTTACTTTCCAAGTCTGAACACAACAAGAGCAACAATGCACAATTGCAAATGCTTACACCCAGCCTGCTGACCAAGATTACTATGTTCAATTCACCTCTACAGTGCCTTACAAGGTCGCTGGGATTTCCATTTTTCCCTGGAACACCTGTACTGCTGTTGGGAGGAGGCAGTAAACCCACTGGTCTCAGCAGCATTGTGTTCCAGCGTTCAGCTATGCTATTCCAAACATAAGCCAAAAGCTTGCAGTGGTTGTGTGCATCTACAGCACTTTGTGGTTTCTCCTCTTCCAGTGGCCACTTGGCTATAAGGATCACAAAAGTGCTACATTTGAGATTTATTCTGACATGTGACATGCTCTTCTTTCCCTTAAGGGAAAGAGAAAAAGGTTATGTCTGTGTCATCTTTGTGCTCTCTAGATGGTGAAATAGTATTGCTGGATGAAGTCACCAATTCTCAGCAATGCTCAAACTATCTACTCATGGAGTACCAGAAGTTCCCAGGGTCTAACTGATGCTTTTTGGTTGCTCTCTCTGTTGAAGCCCAGCAGAAGCAGTAAGCTAAGCTCCCATCATTTCAAAAGTCCTACTTTTCTATTTGCCCTTAAATATAATAACTGCAAGGAGCGCAGTAACCTTTGTATTCTGTAACTGAACAGACCTAAGTAGAATTACATTTGTGAATTTATTCAGAGGCTCCTTTATTATTCCTTTTCCTTCTTAAATGTCTCACTTTCTCAGATAGTTAAAATGGACGTAACAGCACTAATGTTTGTACAACTACCAAACTTCAAGTGAAAAACACTTCATGTACCACCTGTGAAGTGCTGTTATCATACATCTTAATACCTTGTCTAGGAACAGCCTGACATGTATTATAACTTATCTGGCTCTGGTGTCTTCTGGTGAAACTAACACAAGAACTGAGTGTGCCACTCTATTGGAAGTGTTTTCACACTTACTGTGCTCATCCTGGTGTTGACAATAGCAGTCCTAAGTGCATTTAGCTTCCATGGGAGCAGTCACGTGCCAGCTAAGAAACTGCTACTCTACAAACGTCATTTGTTTCTGCAGTCAACATAAACAATCTGTTTTGTTCTGAGAGATCAATTTCCAACACAGAGTGGGTGTAGAGAGCTGTTTGTATCTGCCTAGATTTTTTGTCATGCAAACCATGCTTTAAGATAAGTTCATTCAGGACAGTGTAAAATATCTCCAACCTTTTTCCTTGCATTTTAACTCCTAATGACTTTTACAAGCCTTTTAGGTATGCTTGTAAGGGAAAGTAGGGTCTGTTCTGAACATCATGAGTGCATTAGCAGGACATGCTCAAACTCTCAGAATTTTCACCTGCAGTGATTGTGTATTCTTTGTAAAAACATTTATAACACATTCAAGGACACTCTTTTCCTGGGTGCTATGGCGTGCTTTGTGTTTCGCACTTCATCTACCTACAGACCTACTCAGCAAATTCCTTCACTGGGGCTAGGATAACTACTGTGAGACTTGTATTTTTACCTATTTGTTGGTACTTTTGAGTGCCTTCCATTATCACAAGCATCTTTTTTTCAAACAATGGTTTATGCGTGTATGTCCAATTGAATCACTGTCTGCTTACTTTCACATCAACAAACCTGCTTCTGCAACAAATCATTCCTCACTCCATGGACAATCATTTCTGAGCTACTACTGTTGTCATCTTCTCTGGAACATAAGGAATCCCATGAGGTCTCCTACCCTGTGGTAGCCTAAATTTTCTATCAATCATCACCACTATCAGGGCACTAAGTCACCTCCATGGATTCATTCAGGACAGAGTGGCTTCCACTAGCTCATCATGCAAATTGCTTTGAGGTCCTGTTTGTCTCCCTTTCAGGGTTTTACTCAGGGATTTGGAGCACAGTCTGGTCTCTTCTCAGTGACTCTTTGCTTTCCTTCCCAAATGACAAAACTGGTTCCTAAGACCTACAACAAACTCTTTGTTAATTTTATACCAGGATGAAGGTCCTTGTCCTTTTGTTTCATTCTGCTGCAGAGTGCAGTACATGTCAAATATTTGTCATCCAGTTTCATGAAAAGCCTCCTCAATGAAAGTCAGCCAAAACTCAGACAGTTCATAGAATTACCAAATGATAGAATAATTCAGATTGGGAGGGACCTCTGAAGGTCTCTAATCCAACCTCCTGTTCAAAGCAGGGTTAGCTATAAGATTAGACCAGGTTGCTCAGGGTTTTAACCGGTTTTAACCATTTGAAAACCTTCAATGACAGAGACAACTAAACCTCTCTAGGCAACCTGTTTCAACACTTAATTGTCCTTGTGGTGAAAAAAGGTGACCTGAAGGACATCTGTTACCAGAAAGAATGTTAATTTCCATCTGTCTTGCTTTTTTCCCCTAAGCCCATTGCTTTCAGTTGCAGTGAAAAGCACTGCTCTTTCACTTTTCTTATTTCTGGAGAATTTTTCTTCTCAAAGTCTATAGCAATAGCACTTCTGCATCAAGTTGACTATATTTTTTTAACTGCCAGTACCACAGAGTAATTAGTTATGATCTTTAGCATGTGTAAGAATTCCCTCTTGTTATTACTTAGGTGTACAATTCCAGCTGTCCTACTTCACATGTATCTCCCTACAGCACTCCATTCCCAGACTTCCACTTTCTGGGAAGCTAAAACACATTAAAAATGTCATTATGGCTCTTTACTTAACTGTGGGAGCAGCTACACTGACCTCTCCTCTGTAACAACTCACACTAGCTCTCAGCTGTGTGTAGTACAAGGGGGTAGGAGAATGGAGGAAGTGGAGCAACAATGAGCAACCAAAGCCTGGGAAATGGGCATAATATCTAGCCATGAACTCCAGTGGCTCCCTGCAGTCTAAATTCACCTTCTCCCCTGTCAGCAATGTCCTCCACAAGGGATAGTTGAGGCTTTTTCCTGAGAAGTGTTAAGTTCTTCCTCCCCCACCCTATTACTTTGTCCACAAACCTCTCCAAGACACTCTGTTGTCTGCTTCAGTGACGCAACTAAGCTCTTCAGGGTTCAGATCTTATGGCAAAATCATGGCAAAGAATCCCAATATTTACCTCTGGTGTCTCTCCTGCCTCCAAGTATGCAGCAGTGATGTAGGCAGCCAAGGGGACTTCCCCATCCACACCTCCCTACAAAAAGCATAAACACCCAAAAAGCTGGGAGAGTTAATACACAAACACCTGAAGCTTTTCAGTAAAGGTCTCACCTATCCCTGGCTTGCCCCTGCACAAGAAAGCAGAACAATACAGGAAAGTGAACTAAACAATTACCAGTACACTTAGCAAGAACTGCTTTGAGTTGTCCTTCAAGGTGCTCTGGTTCCTACCTTCATGGCTGTGTGGAAAAGTTGGCCCACATTTCTGAAGCAACCATTGGGAAGCTGGTGGAACTCCAGCCAGGTGAGAGCAGCTTGGATGATCCTGTTGTCCAGGAAAATGTATGACTTGGCTTGGACAAAGCATTTAACCACAAATGCAGTCAGCCTGGTTGAGAGAGAACAGAAAAAAAGGCATGAGAGGGAAGAGAGAAGCAGAAAGAGATGGAGTGAATGACAGGGAAGGATGAGTGGAAAGAAAGAATCTAAGCAGAAGCTGAGGGGAAGAAAAAAGTGGGAATTTAAAACTGGTGGGTCTCTCCTCACCTATTGTTCTGCTATTCCTTATTTGCTGGTCCGAGGACAGTTCATCCCAAGGACAGCTGCATACCTGTGGGATGCCCTAGCTCACAAAGCATCTGGTACACTTTGGGTCCAATAGGATGGAAAGGATTCAAGAAGCAGAAAGCTGCCCACCTCCAGGCTGTCAGACAGTAGGTAGACAGCAGAGAGCGAGCCGAGGACTTACCAAGTATTACCATACTCATCCTTGGTACCAAATTCACTGTAGGAACCATCAGGGTGTTGATACTGCAGCTGTATCTGATACCCTGGGAAGCAGGATAGGACATTAGTGCTCAGAATGGTTTTCTCAGTGAGGTCACTGTGCAGGGAATGAATGGGGTGGTGTTAACGTTATAAGTGGTTGAGTGCTCTGGGGGGAAGGGGAGTAGGCAACCACTGGTAGGCTGGACACAGGGGAAGGCAGAGGAGCAAGGTGGGTCTGTTGTCCTTGCCATTGCGCAGGAATCCTGTTGCCCTCTCCTTGATCTCAGGGGTCAGCTGCCTTGTCTTCTCCAGGTACTGCAGCACATAGACAATGGGGGCAAACAGCACCATGTTCTGCTCCCCACAGCCGTGAGGCATCTGCACCAGGTGGTCCAGGTTCTGCAGTGCCGTCCCCAGGAGGTCACCTAGAACAGAGCACAGGCACCCTGACCACCACCTGGGCAGGAGGTTTGGGGATTCATCTCCTCCTACCTGTGACCCATTCCCAGCAGTGCATCAGGCAAGGTAGCCCCTGCACAGCAGTGTGGGGACACCTCTGTCCAGCCAGCTTATCAGTGCCACTGTACCCTCCACACAGTGGAGTTCTGGGTTTGGGCCTTCCTAGGGCTAAACTCAGAGATATGGGATTTGGAAAGGTATTATCATAGTTGAGTTCCTTACCTGTGACGGAGACGGTGGCTCTGACTGAACCTTCAACCACATTTAGAGGCAACATCAGGGACACAGACTCCTGTGCTGGATTCCCTGACACCAGCAGGGTTAGGTGTGTGGGGAGGACAAAAAGAAAAAGATTCTGATGAAAACAGCCTTCAAAATCCCCAGAGACTGTTCAAGACTGTTCTGTGCTAACATCCCATTTTCCTGTCACAGAGGTTGCAGACGACCTCAAAACCCCTGTCCCATTCCACCCTGAACTCCCTCCATCAACTTCATTGTGACTGCGCTATCCTCACAGCCTTCCTTCTAAAGAGCCTGAGAGGATCTTCTCCTGGAAACCCTCTGTGGTCAAAGCCACCTTCTTGCTTTTCTTTACAAAAGTTATTCCATCTCATTTCAGATTTCAGTTGCAGGTATGTCTTCTCAATGCGCCTCATACTCTCAAAATCTGCTAATGGTCCTGTCATACACCATAAAATTCAAGACAGGAGCAGCAATCCTAAATCATGACCTCCAGCCTCACCATGTACAGTAGACTGGTTTTATTACCACAGGTGAAAAAGGCCTCAAGCTATCACCTTAGTATCAGGGATGCTGATGCTAAAAGATTGGACCTTACATCTTACCCAGGGGAAGCTCTAGCTGGCACAATTAGAGTATGCTTCTGTAGCTTGGTTGTGTTGATGGAGAAAATATTTCAGCACGCGGAAAGAACCAGGAGGTAGTTAGGCAGAAAGGGGGGGATGAGCAGGGTGAAAAAAGAAAATAATCTACCTTTTTTGGGACACAGGATGGAGCTGTGAGCCTTTTCTACCAACACTCCCTCTGGCTGTTGGAGCACATGAAAGTAGCATTATAATGATTGCACAGAAGAGAAACAGGATTACAAGTGGATTAGAAATAGATATGGGCAAAATCCTGATTCAGACTGGAAAGTTGTAACATCATTATCACATAAAAATGTAAATTATTGTCAATCGTTTTCATTTCAGATAAGAAAACATACCATAACTTCTGAATGCCTGTGAAACTGATGCTGTAAGATTCAGAAGAGAGCTCAGGAACAAGGACATAAAAAAGTGTACATATTTAAATTTACCATGGTATGAAGTGGAGGATACCCCTCTACCTCCCACATCCATCAGCCCTCATGGTCAGGCCCAGATCAGGCCCTGAGATTCTAATTATACACCTTTAATAGCAAGGGCTAACTCTCAAAATTAACCTGCACAAAATCTGGGAATTGCACAAAGCCCTTTTAGGTCTGGGTAACAGAAGAGTTTATCTGACCCGGACAAGAAGGAGTTTGGTGATCGTGTCCTTCTGTCCTTGGTTTGGGACAAATGGTATCTCTTCACCACAGAGCTCTTTGGTGGCCACAGCCTCTGTGGTGAGGGTGATGTTCGCGAGCCCTGAAAATAACACACAATTAGGTACATAAAACATCTTCTGAGGAAGCACTTCCCAGTAATACAACAGAAGTCACCTGTTGACAACAAAAAAGTGGGTCAGAGCCCTACATGATTCTGTACCTGCTAGCACAGACTGGCAAGTAATCATGACCTTAGGATGAATGCAAACAAGCACTCTGGTTAACAGGGCAAACAACTCCTCTCTCCATGTCGACTCCTTTAAAACATGCCCACCTTGGTCCCATCCCTTCTAAATTCCACCACCCCACCTCCCTGTTCTTCTCACCTAGTTGTTCAGCTGTGACGGTCCACTGAAAGGTCTTGTCTTCATTGGCACATAAGCAGCTGCTGTAGACACAGCCTTTGCATGGCTTCAGCTGGAAGTGTGTAAGCTCCTTCAGGGTCACTTGGATCTGAAGGGGCAGCAGGGGTGGCAGGTGGTAACACGATAAACATCACAGGCCATAGATTTCAGCCATCTCCTACCTACCCATACCCTGCTTTTCTTGTAGACCCTATCAGGGCTCACCTACCTTCATGCATCGCTGCAGGTAATTGAAGACTATGGCCTTCAAGATGAAGGTCTCGCCCTGGATCACAGAAGACGGCAGCGTGAGCTCCACAAGAAAGGGCTTGAAAACAAGCAGGCTGGAGGTTGGAGCAAGTCCAAAGCCGTTACGTCCTGTGCAGAACATCCCTGCTTTCCATTCTGTGATGGTGTTAGGCACAGTAACAGTGACATTTGTGCTCCCACTGGGACTGAGAAGTAGACAGCAACAGAAGCATTTAACTGAATCTTGCTGTACGCAGCACCAGGTGACCTAGTCCGTGCCACTCTCTCCAGTGCACCCCATTCCCTAAATTCAGTCTAACCCCTAACCTCTGCTGAACTTGTAGCCCTTGTAAGGTTACAAGTAGGCGCTTGTAGAAGTAGGGACGCCTGCCTCAGATGCTTATATCAGCAGAACATTTTTGACAATAGGTTACATGGCTGCAAGATGCCATCAATCACACTCAGTGCTTTTCTCAGCACTTGCCCCGTGCGCATCTAAAAATGCTTTACAGATGTCAGTAGTTTTATTCTTCTTGGCCTAGGGAAGGACAACCAGATACCAGAAGAGCAACAAGACTGGCTCAACATCAGTAGAACTTAGCAGAAGAAACAGATCCAGCCATTCACATTCCTGTGCAACACTGACAGCTTAAAGTCCAACATGAAGACAGGGCAGAGACTTGGCTTGTGCCCACATCACAACTTCTGAAAGCAGCAGACTGTTCTGTGGCTGCTACCACAGCAGACAAAACCAGCCCTAGCTAAAGCTAATTATATTATTTGACTCCAATAACTGGAGACATTTGCTTTTGCCAGGCACATACAGGAAGGCAACACATACAACACAGAGACCTTTGGTTGCACAGATCGGTCTGGTGGATAAATCACAAAGGAAATATCTGGTGCTAGGGAGTGAAGGGATGAATGTAGCTGAAAGGACAGTGAAGGTGGGAGAGGGCAGATATGGGGGCATCTGGCCTGAGCAGACTCCAGTCTCCAGACAAGAAATTCTTGAAGTCAGAGATGAAAAATCTCCAAAAGCTCCCTCAGCAGACCCTGTGTACTCACTGAACCTTTCTCAAGGACACAACTCGTAGTCCTGTTACAGACTTCTGTGTAGATCAGCTTCCCCTGCATCCCAGGATACATCCTGTGAGCATAGTTTGGGAAATGCCAGCCCACAGGGCTACCACAAGCAGAGTGTAGGCAGTAAACCAAGCTGTTGTGCTGCACCACACCTGCTTTCCTATCTTCCCACCTCCCATGGATGGACATTACTTCTGTATGATCATCTAGTACCAGAAAATGCATTTGATGCAGACATCAGCTCTGATGAGAAACAACCTGACAGGTATGAGCCCCATGACATACATCCTTAGACATCTTCCTCAGCAGCTTATGATCTAAACTGAGTATCTGCTGCCATTCCCAGTCACACTAAGCCACCCAGACTAGACCCCCACTGCTCAGTTTACTCACCCCACAGAATACAAATCCCATATCCAGGTTTTGGGGAAGTGCTTGTGGACTTTCTCGTCAGCTGAAGAAACAGGTGAAAACATAGCAGGCTGATAGGTAGATGTGGTCAGATGCTCTGCTGGAAATAACAAAGATCCGGTCACCACAGGGTCCTCAGTCCCTGGTTTAGAGCAGAGGGGCTCCAGCCCAGCTCAGGCTGCAGGTCAGCCGGTCAGCTCTTGGGAAGGACAGCACTGGAACAGAAGGTGCTATCCCAAATTTTAAAGTTTCTTGCCTCATTTCAAACAGTAGAGGTGCTGTGGGCCTTACTTGCATTTGTAGGCACCAAGGGAAGGGCAACCATTCCCTCACCTCAGAGGTGAGACCTGGGATCCAGACAGCTGACTAACATTTCAGAGCCAGAAGCCATGAGCCCCAAGCAGCCTCACACTAGCACAACAGGTTCAGAGACAGGGAACACTCTCGCTCCTCCATTTGCAATTACAGCAAGTACTGCCTCTTAGCTCAAACCCAGGATTGCTTTCACATGAAAGACTGAGCATCCCATGTAAGAAGAAACAGTTGGCAAATGCTTACTGTTATGTGTTTTATGGGGCTGTGCGAACATCAACATGGGCCTGGAAGTAAACATTACTGTTTCCTGCAGCATAGTTGTTGATGGCGTGGTTGGACACACTCTGGGTTTCTTGATATTGGTGTTGGACATAATTTTCAACCCCATTTCCTGCAGGAAATAAAAGAACTGATGCACCAGAAGCTTGTCCTCTCCTCTCTGCTCTCTACCCTGTGCCTTCTTGTCCCGTCACACAGTGGGGACTTGGCTGTCCTCTGGCTTGGCAAAGCATTCTCTTGCTTCATTGAAAAGGGAATTATTCAGATTCTCAGCAATGGGCAAACAAGGTTTTCTGAGCTAATTCATCTAGCCTGAGTCAGACAAATTTATTCTTTTTCAAACACATGGTCATTTAGGTACTATGCCTTCTCAGCTTGCAGAGTGCAATTGCTCATGCTATGGAGATTAAGCATACTATGTGAAATTCAATTAAAGCAACCAATCATCCTTGGCATCCTGAATCACACAACCAAAGTGCAGTAACCGCACAAAAAATTATTCTTGGTCAACAATTTCAAGTCACTTATTCAAATAACAAGTGAGTTACAAGGGCCTAAACTGGGCCTGTTCCCTGTACTGTCTGTAACAGCATTCCTAGGATATTGGTAGAGTCAGAGGGCCACAGTTCCCTCAATTCATGAATTATCCCAACTCATCAAATTAACCATTTTTACCCTGAATGCTGTAAACACATCGGGCTCATCAGAATTTGGGAACCCACATGAATGATCATCTTCAGACACTTGGCGAGGATACCTGGAGTTATAAACAGATGGGAACAGCCCATAGATCTGGGAAAGCAAGAAAAAGCAAAAAAAAAAAAAATCAGCACAAATAAAACCTGGCATTTCCTTCCTGTCATACATCCAAGCCTGTCTGAATTGTTCCTGGCTACCGTGCATGAACGCATGCCAGAAAGCCCAGGCTCACTGTCACTTTTTCCTGGCTCTCCTCTAATAGAGCTGGCGCAACCTGCTGAACTGAACAGGAGGCAGAACAACAGAAGCTCGTTTACCACCAGTGCTCTGAGTGATGTTCAGCCTCTTTCTTAACGCATGCCCCCTAATCCTTACCCGTGCCACACAGAGTGCTGGTGATCCTTTCGGGCAGTGCTTTGAGTTCCTTGGGAGGTAAGCTCTGCACAGATGCAACGGCCTGTCTGTCTGTCTGCCTCCCTCTTCGTGTCAGTACAAGGGAAGGGAAGAAGTTGGAGCAGGCTCACTCACCAAGGAGCTGCTGAGCTCTTCTCCTGGCTTCAGCTGTAGGACACTCTGATCCACAGCCCAGACAGCACACGTGGACCCAGGAGCTGCCAGAAGGTGGAGACCAACCTCTGAATCAGGAAGGATCTGGGGTGTTGAGAAGCCCAGCTCCACCTGGATGGGAAGAATGCAAGCAATAGTTAAGTGACATTTCTGCTGCTGGCCACCTGGTCGCTTCCTGAGCAGTGAAGGAACCTACATGAAGAGAGTTTCCATCCTAGGCAAGTCCTTGGAACTTGCCTTGGATGAAAACCTGAGGAATCTCCCACAGACCCCCAGAAGGTATTTAAAAAAACATCACATTGAGATTCTAACAGGAAAGATGGCAGAGGGGCAACCATCAGTGTGTGCAGCTAACAGTACTGGAGACATTCCTGTGTCAGAACACAGCGTTCTCTTTACCCAGCAAACCAGCCAGCCATGATTACACACCTCACGCAGCTGACTTTCTGCTCCTTTTGGAGCCCCAGATCAAAAATAAGCCTAGTCCTTATCTCCAGGCTCTTTGTGGGGTTGGACTCAGTTTCCTGAAGTGCTTCCTGTTCTTGCTTGAATCTGACTGTCCGTGGCAGATAAACAGCTGTAGAGCAGGGCTAGTGCCAGTCCTCAGAAGTTCATCTTTGGAGTGCAAGACACAGCAGATTCCCATGGATGTCACAATGACCACAAGTGCTCAGCCCTTTCTGGATGGCTAGTAAAATGCACTTCTTCCATTGGCCACTTTCAGCTGTCTTCCCAACACCACATACTAACAAGTGTAAGTGTCTGCTGCAGCAGCAGAGCAGCCTTGAGCTCTCCCGGGAATCAAACCAATAACCTGTGCTGGGTTACTGTGATCCTACCCCATTGCAGTTGCTATACAAGCCTATGGAGACAGACACAGCAATTCTCTGCCTTTCCCAAACATTGCAGCAGTCCCCACAATGCTCAACATGTACTTGCTCCATACATCACAGCACGCTTTACCATTCACATACTGCAGTTCACGTGACAGCATCCCACACAGTATCAGCCACACACAGCTACACATATTATGTATTCCTCAGTCTCTTCTTTCATTACAGCAGACACATACACTCTCACACATTTAGTCATGGCCTCAGACACAAATCCTACCTTATTTCTGAAACACATGGAGACACTGAAGATGGCAGAATCAGCAATGATTTTTCCATTAGGGAAGATAACATAAACAACAAGTCTTGGAGCTGGAGCATCAATCAAGCTGAAGGTAAGAGGGATGGAGAAGAACCCTTTCAGCACTAGATGGAGGAGAGAAGGAAGAAGAGAAAATAGATTCGATAGTGAAAATGTACTCTGATCAGCTTTTGCCATTCTGCACGTGCCTGTTTAATTCTTTTCCTCAAGTCTTTCAGGACCAAGGAGATTTCTGGAGACCACTGAAACAATCAGCACATCTCTGGATCTGGTATTCAAGGCCAGCAAAAGACTTCCTGATTCTGTTCATTGCCTTAAGGACATGAAACAGCTCTTTGGAGTTCAAGCTTAGCTCCACAAAGAGTGAGAGTCTCAGATAACTTTCAAAGCCTCCCATCACCAAACATCTCCCATACCATCACCAACAAAGAGGTGACCTTTATTCCAAAGCACTTATTATTTAGGCTTTAAAAAAAAAAAAAAAAGCTGGAGAAGTAGATAACAGTGAGTCAATACCCATCAAACTGATAAGGTGTGGCATCCTAACTACTCAAAGATTATTTTTAGACACAATTGAAAATTAAAGCAGGAGAGTTTTGATAGAGGGTAAGGCCTTAGTTTCATGCTGCTTGCAGGGGCAGCAAAAGGAGACTTCTTTGAAAATGAAGAAAACAGAGGATGAGCCTATGGGCTGGGAAATGTTGAATATTGTTCTCTCAGTACCAAGCAGGAGGGTAAAGGAAACATGAAAGCTGGAAAGGCATGCTGCTTGATGCAACAGAAAAGTGGTGAGCCAGCTCTAAATTGCAAAGAGGCTTATGCCACATATCCAAATAAGACAGGACACCACAGACCACCGACTGTTTGCTAGACATGAAACAGCAGAGTGCACTTACTTCTTGGCAGCCCAACCCAAACAGTCTTCTGACCTGCATGGACTATCCCTCTTTTCCCTGTGACCTAAGGAAGAATACAGAAAGGGAAGGGAATACCAGTTACACAGTCTTTGAGACCACTGTGCACATCAAAGTAACCCTGAAATTGGAGATTAAATGGGGCAGGGAGAGGGATATGAGCTTTACTCACTCTCAGGTAGCAGGGAGAGCTCAGGGGATCAAGAGACTTGGGGGAGGACAGGTAAGGCCAATACCTGCCCTGCACCTGTGCATAGCCCAGAAGAAACGTGTTGCCTTTCTTGCTATTACAGCAGCCCCAGGATCGAAACCAGGATCCAGCCCCATGATGGTGGGATGAGCTGCCTGTCCTGGGCTGAGCCAAATCTATCACATATCAGGCTTGAATCTGTAGGAGATGCTGATCTTGTGCCTTGAGCCATCACCCACTAGCACTTCCCCAGAAACTCACAAAGTATGAGAAAATGACACGTTTGGGCCCATGTTCCAGGTCCTCCTGGTAAATCCTGAAGTCCACCTGGACAGCCTGCTTTTTACCACAAGGCATCGTTTTCGGCACACGGACAATAGAGAGAAAACTCCTGCTCGTGCTGTAGAATGGATGTATGAAATGAGAGGCTCGCTGGTAACTCAAATCAACTGTCCCAGGCTCTTTATCCAAATCTTGATGCAGGACACTTGCCTGGTGAGACAAAACAAAACCCATGGTTAATTTCTCTAGTTAAGCAAGTCAGCTGCAAATCACCCCAGCTGCAGCTTGGTAAGAAGCTCAGATCAGGTCTGAGCAACACCATAGCACAGGTCTCTGTGTGGAGAGTTCATGAGGAATGCAACAGGGATCCAGAGAATAAGCTCTCAGAGGAAGCTAAGATCCAGAACATGCTGAGGTGTTTCAGGTTTGAATTACTGTCCTTCAAGAAGGAACAGGGGAGATGTCTGCAGGGCAATAAATAGCTCTGAGATGCATGTGTACCCCTGCCAAAAAGACAGACCCTTCCTCACTTACCTCCAGGGAGGCCAGGGTGCTGTTCCAAGCAGTTGTGTTCAGGCTAAATGAAGCTGTCCCAGAGTCCCCAGTGATGTACATCTGCTTAAATTGCTGCTCACCGCAGCTTACTATGAGGAGGGTTTTTTTGTGCTTCAGTGCCTTGCCTTGGTAGTCAATGACTTTAATCTGAGAGCAAGAGAAGTGCAAAAGAGTCTAATCAGCAGACAGAATCTCCTGCTTCTCCGAGTCAGGAGTGGCATTTCCAAAGACAGCAAGGTCACCCTTCCAGTTACCGACAACATTACCAACACTGCTGCTGGTCACCTCCTATTATCACTTGCACTGCCGTGTTCATTCACCCCCATGCTCTCTACCCCTTCACAGCAGAAGGCCTCCCGGCTGCTGAAATTCCAGATGTTTGGGTTTGCACCCCACATATGGATCCTCATACCTGCTACTACTCAAGGCATATTTGGCAAATGGCAGTCTTGGGGTTTTTTCTCACTTTTGACAGTTCAAGAGTTTTGTCTCTGGGAGTCATTCCTGCCCTCCCAAGCCCCTGGCTGGAGGTGAGGTCAGACAAGACGTTACGTAACAGTCACTGTGAAGGCATTGCTCACCATCTCCCCTCCAAAGGACTGTAACTGGGAATTACCTTCCCCCTGTACATCTCTCCAGTGTGGTAGTAAGAATTCACATCACCAAACAAGGCCATCCCGCCAATCTTGGAGATAAGTAATTTGTGGGAAGCATTGACGTGTATCTCTGAATGAAAGCAGCAAGACAGAAACATAAGGGAGGGAGCAAGGAAGCCAAGCACCCCTCAGCAATTTCCCTGCAGAGTGACCCACTGGCAATACTGATGCAGATGTTCAGCTGCACACATTTCATACCATGGAGATGATCTGCCCAGGGCTCTGAGTATCTAGTCATCCTTCCACTTACTTCTAACCCTTAGAGAGGTCCCTAACCTTCACCACCTGGGACCGCAGGCACTCAGAGTGGCTGTGTTATGCTGTCAGGAACTGGTGGCTCTGTCTGTATCTGTGAAGTTAGATGGCAGGCCCCGATGGGCTCAAAAAGCTCAGAGCCTTGCTAGCCTGAAAGTCTCCAGTGTTCGTGCTAAGATTAGTGCATCTTCACATGCCTCTTCCCAGAGACATTTCCAGAGTTACCTGTGCCATCCTCCACCAGCGAGGCCTCTACAACTATGCTGTCCTGATAATACCGAAAGTCTCGGCTGAAAGAGGACAGACTCACGTTTGTGAAGAAGCAACCCGTCTTGTCTGTCTGAAAGTAGAGAGAGAGGAAACGAGGTCTGAGCAAGGCACTTACGTTAGAAGTTACCCAAATAGGGCAGAAACAGCAGCGCAAATCCCCGCTCTCAGGGAGCTTGCCTTTTGACATAGCAGTTGAGGAGGTGGAGCAGGCACATGATGGACACCCAGTCATAGTCACCAGGCACAGTTACTAAGAGGCAGCACCAGCAGACCAGTGGCCAAGCAGCCAAAACCAAAGGGTAACATCACTACTATTTCAGCTAAAGCCTCCAGCAGCCTTGCCTTACCCTGGGGCTGAGCACAAAAGTCTCTGAATACTGCTCAGCTCCTGCTAAGCATCTCACCTGGTTGTTAAATTCCTGACAGAGATCAGGTTTTGAAGCACTGGGCAGGAAGGGTGCTATCTTCTGACAAAGGTTCACATGAACCATCCCCTGGACACCTTTCCCATAGGTGTATCTGTTTGGGTGAGCAGGGAAAGAAAGAGACAGTCATACATAGTGAGAGAACACAGGGCTTGCTTTGCATAGCCTCAGAGACCACTTATTCACAGATACTCACAATATAGCACAAGAGTGGCGGCCATACAGCAGGCCCAGGAGCCCTGCCCCAGTAAGCAGGGTCAGGCTAGGGCACTGCAGTGATGGGAGATCAAGGACTCTGTGATATAACTAAGGCCAAACTAATCTGTTCTGGGAAACCAGACTGTTGTAGGTGCTGACTCAGCACACAGCTCTGCACTTTACATCAGCATCACCTGCAACAACCCCAGGATATGCCGAAGGCATGCATCATCTTATGAGCAGAAGCATGGGTGATTAAGAAAGTGCCTTTCATTAAGAAAGCACCTTTACATAAGGCTGTTGACCCTAGCGTTGTCCTTAGACTGTACCTGGGGCAACTCCTTTTTGCCTCTCTCTAGTTTCCACTAGAGCATAATCTGGAAAAGCTTCCCTTCATTTCCCATGACTTTGTTCTGCAGGGAGATGAGCACCAACCATCTGCCACGTTCTGCCCCACAAATGGCTGCCTGTCAAAGGGTAGGTTGTTCCCCCAGGTTTTGTGTGTAGAGACTTGTGGAGTGTTTCTAGAAAAGGGGCACTAGAGTACCAGAAGGATAGTTATAGGAATGTTTTGTCTTGCATTACAGTGCAAACAGCTGCCGTGCAAGATTCTGGCCTCCCATAAACGAAGTGTAGTAAATTTCCCCTGAGCTCCTCATGGTTACCTAGCCAGTTTGTGCTCATCAGGCCAGAAATTAACACAGGGCCATCCCTTCAAGCAGAGTCCTCACCTGCCACATACCCGGAGCGGGAAGGTTTTATCTAGTGCATAAATCTGATTTGGCACCTCAAAGATCACTTCAAATTTTGTCAGCCCTGGAAGGGAAAAACAGAGGACTGTAGGAAACACTGGCCAGGGACAGCCTTTCCAGAGAATCAACATGAAAACAGACTATGGTGGAATAGGAGCCAGGAAATGGAGAAGGAAGGTTGTGAGAAGGGGAAAGGGAAGATTTCCATTGTTTCATTAACAGATTTGTGTGTGTTGTCCCTGGTTGATTGCTCTGTCCCAAACTAAAACTCAAACATGTCCATGTCTGTGCACTTCTGACAGCTATTTGCACTGAGAGAAGACTAGCCTCCCAACCCAGTTAATTAGGGGATGAAAGAGAAGTGGGATGGCCCTGGACTTGATACTCTCTGGAAAAGCCCATCCTAAATGACTTTGTTTTGTCTGACACAGAGATCTGCAGGAATCAGCTATGTCACAGGTCTGGGGCCATGCACAACATTTCTCCCATACACTGACCCAAGGTCCCAAAGTGGTCTCTCTTCTGAGCCTCAGCTCAGATTCTTTTCTATGACAGATGCTATTACTTTTCCCATTTGCTCCCAGGATGGTTATCATGGAATAAACACCCAGCTTCCTGGATCAAGAGTGCAAGGTCCTCTCTGCAGCTCAGACATATCCCCCACATGCTCATACCATACTCCTCAACGGAGAAGCTGCCATACACTTTCGCATTGGTTACGTTGATGATGTACGTCCCCAGCAGAGGCTCATCACTTAGCTGGAAAGACAAATCTGCAATGCCATCTTGGGGGACTACATTCAGCCACTGCTCTATCCGGTTGTTCTTAGGGTCCTACACTCATAAGAAAGGAAGAAACAGTTGTTCCAGCAACTCACAGATTCATATCCCATAGAAATCGAGCTTCAGGATTTCAGTGCTGCAAGACTATCAGGTTTTATTGCTAAGGAATCAGGTTTGGTATAGGCTAGTCAAGAAATTTTGAACACAATATAATGCTCACATTCTGCTCCCAGCATGTGAGTCTCCTTCTACACTTACCTAAATTCTGATCTCAAGGAAAGATCCTTCACAGTTTTAACTTTTTTCGTAAAGGTCTAAGTTGATCTGTCTATACTCTTGCAAATCTAGAATAACTCAGATTTCTACTGAAGTAACTGGGAGCATAACCTCAAGTAAGTGCATAAAAAAGAAGCTGTAAGGAGTAAGTTAGTTTAAGAACTCTTGAAGTTCTACTACTCCACTCTGAAGTCTGTAAAATTTACCAGGAACTGAATACAAACAGCCCAGTGAAATGGCTGCCATCAACATTACTGCAACACTAGATTTCAGCATCACTTACCTGGAGAAACAGGGAAATCTGGGGGGAAGGAAAAGGCAAAAACATTAGAAGACAGAAACACATGCCAGCAACACATACAAAGTACTTCAGATGCAGGGCCTTCTCTGAAGGATGTGCAACTAGTGATTTGGAAACTTAGAGCACTACAATGATATAAAGTAAAACAAAAGTCACCAAAAAGGAGAAATACTGAGTGGGTCCATTACGGTAAGGACTGGAGAAAAGGAAATGAAAAGCCAATCTGGAGGTCACCCAGCACTTGCTAGTGACTTCCTGGCAGAGTCCTCCATCAGGTAAACTCACTACCCAAACAGACCTAGCTGTGGCTCAGCTGCAGTCTTGATGGGGTTACAGTGGTATAGGATCACATAGTTTAGAAGGAACCTCTGGAGGTCATCTAGTCCAACACCCTGCTGAAGCATGTCTTCTTAGAGCAGATTGCTCATAGCCTTCTCCAGCTAAGTTTTGAACATCTCCAAGGATGAAAATGCCTTTTCTGGGCACCTGTTTCAAAATCTGATCATTGTCACAACAAAAAAGTTTCTCCTAATGTCTATTCAGAATTTGCCATGTTCCAACTTGTAGGAGCCAGATTAAGAGCACCCCTCCCCACCACACATGCAGGAAAATCTGACTTGCAAACTATTCACTCCCCACATGACACCATCACATCAGGAATCAGTATGTCTCGTGCTTGTGTTTGCACAACCATTTTACCAAGACGAGCAAGAGACATGTACACCTCTGCCATCTTCCTGAGTTACCAGCTTTTACTTGAGTTACTATTCTTCTCTGGACACTCATCAAGCCTGGCCCAGGGATGAATGTGGAAAACTTGGAGCTTTGGCAGACGAGCAGGGTAGAAAGGAAGTAGGATCCACGCAGGGTAGAAAGGAAGTAGGATCCACGCATGGGACAAGGTAGCCTTTTCCACAGCCCCCCAGGGCTGGCTTACCGAATCATTGAGTGCAATGAATTCCTCATCCAGAGTCACGACACGAAATTTCACTGAAGGCAAGGAAATCAGGGAATATATTTATCAGATCTCAGTCCTTCCCTACAGACCCCTGCTCTATTTGTTTCCCTAGCTCCTGTCTCCATTCTATACACATTTGTGATAACATCTGACACGGACATTCCCACATGTAAGATACCATAATGACCTACTGCCTCCTGCAACTTCACAGTAACTACAAGCTGGATATTACAGCCACTGAAAACATCCCATCAACAAGAAACATTGTCTCAAGGCCTTCTGCTAGGGCTGTCCATGAATTTCAGGCAATTGCAGGCTTTCCATATGGTGTTACCAGCAGAAAGCCGAGGGCCCGTGGTTGCTCCCATTTGCAGCTCTCACCTGTCTGCCCTGGCTGATAGATGGGCTTGTCCGTCTGGATGAAGGTACCACTGCTGGCCTTGCGGATTAGGACCTTTTTCTTCTCCTCGACATTGACGCCTTCGCCTGCGATGATCAGTTTGACGGTGGCAATCTCCTCTGTGCCATTACCTGGAGGTGCAACCTGTACACAGAGAGGAGAGCACACAGCGCCCAGGTAATCTTCTGGGGGCCCTGAGCAGGAATTGAGAGTAAAGTGGAAGAACTAACCAGTTCCCCTCCACCTGTCCTACGACATCCCCTCCAATATCTGGATCCAGATCACATCCAGATCTCACTCAGTCCTACATGAAAGCAGGAGGCCCTGCATGTCATGGAATCTATCCTTTTTCTCACTGGTTAAGGAATTTTGCTTCTGGTGACAAGCAGGTGCCTGACACCTCTGAGTCTTCAGATTTAGTCAGGAAGATGGGCAGATGCCAGAAAGATGGGAGATGGTAGCAGAGAATCAAAGGAGAGAGGTCGAGCTGTAGCACAGTCTTAAATGCTAGGCCTTCAGAACTACCCAGCATGTACAAGTAATAAAGGCAGATTAGAAAAGACAACCAGAAGGTCTTCCTGAATCCAGCAACCAAAGACCCCCGCAGCCTCAGCACAGAACATACTGTATAATAGAAAGGATACTGTTTAGGCATGCCTGCCTTATCCTAGATCTTTGCTAAATTCTCACCAACAATGAATCAGCTCCAAGATGCTGTTTAAAATTAACAAGCACATCCATTTCCACCCAACTGTTCTTCAGTATCTACTAAGAGCCGAGTTGCTGCCTGACTTCCTACAGAAACTGCGGCATGCCATGCAAACCACTGTTTCCCCAAGCTTTAGCTGTGGAGCTGGGCAAGCCCTTCAGAGAAGAGCTAAAGCTGCTTCATCTGGTTTGGGATGGAAAAGAAGGAAACAGGTGGGTTCCTCTTATGTATCCAGAAGTGTGGTAGACTCTAACAGACATAACTTTCAATTTAAAAAATTAGATTCAGAAGGGGAATTCAGTGCTGACCAACTGCCTCAAGTGGCTCACCCAGAACTTAGCGCACATGAAAGTCTTCTCCTTCTGGATAGTTTCTTGCGCTAAGAGCTCACGTCCTGCAGAGCGCTCCAGGACTAGATTCACTTGAAGCTTTGCTTCATAACAGGTGATATGGAGGCAGGCAACTTGGGTGGATGGATAGCGGAGATCTGCAGGGATCACCACCAGGTAATGTCTGGGGCAGGGGAAAGAAGACATCAGAAATGGCATCAGGTTGAGGGCTCAGAGACCAAAAGAGCTTCCCTGCAGCAGCCCACTACTGCAGAACTCCTCAGCAATGTGCCACAGCTGCAGTCAATAATCAAAAGCAACAATGAACCCAGCAAAGTCATTGCTTCACTGATAACTTTAGAAATAGTTTCTGCTCGATTAGCTTAAGTACAGCCCTATAATCTCTTACAAATCCCTTACTGCAGTTAACTCCTAAACTCCCCAAAACCATCCCTTGCAGTCTTCAGAAGAAGTGGCCTAACAATCTTGCAGTCTAGACACCAGTGATTTGATCTGGCATGGCAACTGGAGAAGCAAACATCCCTGGGCCTAAGGTCTAACTTGGAAGCCCCCAGAAAAGGTGGCTTGTATTTTAACTCACAGGAGTCAATCTAATGCATGGGAGGCAAGGTAAATGACTCAGCCACCCTTTAGGGTGATCTGATAGACCAGGAAGCACAAGAGCTGATGGCATAGGATGTGGTCCATCTACCTAGACTGATGCCTTCATGAAAGAAACTGAAACAGAAGTTCAGCGTCACTCACAGTTGGTGAAAAGCAGCTGCCATGTGGAACAGAAGGCTCAGGAGGATGGCTATCCTCATCTTGGGGGCTCTTGCTGCCCAATCTCCAATGGCCTTCTTCCTCTGAAATCACTGAGGCTGTTTTAAGGGGGAGTAATTCCTTTCCAGCACAGCCTAAATGAAAAGGTGGGATGTGGTGAGGAGACAGCCTCTCTCCACCTCTTCCTTGCTCCTGAGATTATACACAGGCAGCGGTAGGGCTGGGTGTACTGTGCCAAGTGCCCCTTAGCCAATAGCAGCCACTTTGGCTGCCATCCACCAGTTCAGAACATCCCCTCCTGCGAGGCTGCCATGGAGACATCTGACCAAATGGACTTTTCATGGCGGGGGGGTACCCAAACAAAAAAAACAGTGAGAACTTTGCTGATCAGTGACCCAGACCGGGTCCTGATCACTTGCCACTTGCGTCCCTTTGTTTCAGCTGGAGATGGATTGCTGCTGTGCAGCCAGCAGCAAGAGCTCACCCCAGCACACAGCAGGCAGTGTTGTCATTCGGGACAGAGGCTCAGTAGCTCTGGCTCAGGTTATGGGGGTGTGGATCTCCTTAGGCTGTTTGGCTTGAGAATGGAAGCGAATCCTTGCATGTGCACAAAGAAATACTGTAGCAACAGTACCACCAACCAGCAACCACTTATGAGCTAATGACTTTGCTTTTTCCTTCCCCACATACAATGAGGGAAATGGAAATATATACTGGCCAACATGGGTCTCCACTAGCTCCCTGCAACACCCATTAGCCATGGCACCACCTGCAAGGAGGGGGCCTCAAGAACTGGTTCCCATTCCTCATCGTTCATGTCTGGATCTGAAAGGTCTAGGATACAGGGATGCAGCCTTTTGGTTCTGTTTTTGAACCTGAGGGTTGGGTTAAAACTCACAAATTAGACATGTAGAACATCTTCTAGCACTGATGATAACCTGTACAGAAGGGTAGACAATTGTGCTGTTTAATCAGCCTGGCCTCCAGAAAAGCACGGTCACCATGTAAACTGTGTACTATGAGTGGTACACGGTTTGCATGAACTGACAAACTACATCCGAGACTTGTGTGAGACAGGATTAGTTAGGCTGAAATGTAACAGGGACTGTCCTAATAATACAGAGAGCTGCAATTCTGTGCCTGGAAGTATTTCCCAGCGCTGTTTAATAGTGCTGATACAGCCTAGGCTTTCCATATCTGGGTCCCAACATGGTGTTACTCAAGCAGGCAGTTGGGATCTCTTTGGCAAAACCAGGTTCTAGGACACCCAGAAATTTCCAGTTAACTTGGGATCCCTGTTCCCAAGGCTCTCCATACTCTTTTTCCAGATGGAGTTCAGAAGACTGATCTCCATTTTATATCTATCCCTGGGCCACTCTAGAACAAGAACACATCATGGAGGCTAAACGTTATGCAGAGGAGTTGTTAGTGCTAGCACTGTCTTTGTCTCAAGTGAATATTTCACTGCTCAACTGATGGAGATAGCCGGCCAGAGGCCAAATATCCCAACTGATTTCAGGAATTAGCTTTGAGTTGGTCTAAATCAGTGTTAGGCTCCTAGGCAAGGAAGGCTGAACACTTTTTATTTTGATGGACACATTCTCCCCATTCTCTCTGTGAAGGAAGGTCACGTTACTGAGAATGGCAGGCAAACTTACAAATTTTTGTCTAAAGCCTGAGATTTTCCTACAGAAAGCACCAGCCAGATCTGTCATAAATCAATAAACCATAGCCAAAGAGGTCCAGCTGCTGGCAGACTTCTGACAGGACCTGCGCCCACCGGGCCAGCACTAAGGAGTTCTCTCTGACCCTGTCCCACCATGCTCCTCCTACCATGTTTGCCCAGGTGCGTTCTCTGTTCCTTGCTTGGCTTCGACAAACCTGGCTCTTGGTCACAGGAACATACATTTGAAGGATCTGCATTGAAGGCAGTGACAGGCAGCTGCACAGGTGTCATAGATCTGAACAAAGTCTCTGAAATAGTGAAAGCACAGCAAGGCTGTGCAGTTTCTAGTTCTGCAGTTTCTTTCTCTAAATGGAGTCAGAGAAGGCCTCTGTGATAGAAGTGCTGAGCCAAGAGACCCATGGGGAGTAAGGTATCTACCCCTCCTGAAAACACACTGTTCAGCTGGAGCAACTACATGGTACATACTATCAACACAAAACCATACAGAAAGATACCTGTTCTCCACAGATAACTTGAATCAAAAATGAAAAGGAAGAAGAGGAGACTTAGTAAAGGTCACACCTATGATCATGGAAGATATCTTCCATGGTTCAGAATGAGGACCAGGAGCAATGGCACCTTGGAAATCACTCCAATGTTTTAGTATCTTTGAAGAAAACAAAAAGGCAATAGCATCAGTGTTCTGTATAAGAGTACCAGGGAAGCACTGATGTCTGCAGAGCACTTTGACAGGAGACTGCAGCGAAGAGGAAGTCATCAGTTTCTTTAAAGAATCACATCTGTCAGAGAGCCTATAGTATAGAATAATTCATCAAAGCAACTAAATCATTCTTCGTTCTCCTCTATACACTCATTACTAGCTTCTTACAGACCTAGGGCCTTCTCCGTTGTTGCCCTCGTTCCTTTCCAGTCACAAACTTCATGCTCCTTATCACTACCATTTCCAGCTCACCTCTTACACACACATACACACACTCTGTAACTACTGTGTAGCATCTTAAAATACAATGGGATTTGAAATCCTTGTGTTCTGATAGTGAAGTATACTTTTGCATTAAGGATATTTCACAGTCCATGCAGGGTTCATAAAAATCTGTGAGGCCATAAAGTTTCTGCAACCTGACCAGCATCCATAACAATGGAATCCCTCAAAAGAATCTCTCTGTAATGCCAAGGTAGACTGCTGCACTCACTTTCTGCTGCCTTGACAGCAGAATTTGTCCACTGCACCAAAGCCAAGCAAGGAACTGAGAACACACCTGGACAAACACAGCAGGAGCAAGAACTGACTGGGTCAGAAAGCTTGATAGAACATAGGCAACTGTTCTATGCCTCTCTCAATGCCTGGCTCCTACACCAACATCATTCAAGAAGTGCAAATCTTCTGAAATTTTTGCCCAGAAATCTTCTGCAAGCCGTTAGATTGTAGGCTTTAAATTTGTTAATTGGAATGGTGCTTTGGAGAATTATGGAACTATGCCCAAGGGAGTTTGGAAACCTTCACAAGAAGGCTTTCAAACCATAGGCAAGGCATGGATCTCTCTCCAAAGAACAGATGTGAACCCTGAAACCTGCAGCTTTGCATACTTTTCACAAAAGGGCACAAATAACTAGTGCAGTTTATTTCTAGCTAACACTCCAAAAATCCACACAACCCATTGAAAGAGCCCATTACCTTCTGAACCTTCTTGGCCCAATACCAAAGGTCTGGTTCCTGCTTCATCTCTCCTACTTCCCTCACTGAACTGAGAAAGTCTCACCAGCACTCCAGGCATAGTGACTTCTCTGAACCATAACATCATGAATTGTAAACTCAAATCTAGCCATCAAGTAGATCAGCACTCATGGAAGTTGAAAACTGTTTACAAGTTGGTAAACTAGCTCAACCAAAACCACAAAGACATCCAGATCTGAATGCTGTGGCTTAGGAATCATCTCTAGCATTAACAAAGAATCAAAACTCAAACCAGAACCTAGTAGTAAAGTTTGGAGTCCTAGATAAAGCAAGTTCTACCAGAATAATTGTGGTGAAATTTCAACTACATGTAATATATTTGTGGAACCATTTGTCAGGTGCTATGTGAGATTCTTAATTTTGGCAAAGCCACTTACTTTCTCAATTAAGTGGCAACTTGATTACACCCAAGGAGCTCTTTCTTTGTGGAAGGACCAAACAAAACTCATTTTGTATGGAAATAGTACTAGTAAAGTGACCTGAGACATTGCAGTAGCTTGGAAGAGCTGATCTTTGTGAAATACCTTGAACACTGCCAGACATGGGCAGGAGGGTACACTCAAAGTCAGGATATTTCCTAAAAATCTTATTACTGTACCTTTTTCATTTAATGTAGGACTGAGCATACAACTGGAGATGAACCATGCAGCAAGGGATAGAGACCTGCCCACAATTACTGAACACAGGCTCAGAAGTTTAAAATTAAAAGGTGTGTGGAAGAAGCATCAATGTAAAACAGATATTAGACACAATTCACAATGCTGGTCTATCTGCACCAGCTATTTTGATGACACACATATGCCAGGTACACAGGTGTGCCATCTTTCTGGAGGCTGCATGAAGAAAGTGACAGAGAAGATTTCTTCCTTTTGAGAAAAGGTATCAGAGATTCTTCGTCTTCCTCTGGCAATCTCGGTCTCATTAGTCCATTCTCCTGCTTCCCTCCCCTTCCTCTGCTATCTTCTTTGGGTAGCCTTCCTTTGCTGAGCTGTAAAGGATAGGACACAGTAAGCAGTTGGCCAACTCACAGATGAGCAGCTAGTCCCTGGGCACTTGGAGGGAATGGACCTGCTGCACAGGGTAGTTCCCTTCCTGGACACTGGTGTGCTCAGTCAGGGGGATAGTCTCTATTTAACAAAGCTCTTTTCTCCTCTCTGAGCTTATTCTTCTCCTACCTCGCAATTCTGCTGTGATTATAGCTCCTCATTTTACTGCACATAGAGAAGGCAAAAATATTTGCTCCCTACAGCAGAGACACCAGCTATTCTATCCAGCATCCAGACTCAAGCAGAGATGACAGTTTGAAGGAAGGTGTGATGGCTATCGAGGGACCTATCTGCTAAATACCAGGAAGACTTCAGGGACACTAAAGATAGTTCAAAAATTTCTGTCTCTGTACGCACTCTGAGGACATCTTACACCACAGTGTTATAGGGCTGAGCTAGGTGGAGTACTCGCCTAGCTGTTTAAATAGCTGTGGGGCACACTACAGCAATTAAGCATATTTGTATTCCATAGGAAGCAACGAGATAATTTACGCTGTATAGCCACTGTTGTTCTGGTTATATGCGCAGAAAGCAGGGCAACATCTGGACCTCATGCTGTGGCTCCACCAGCCAGAGGGTAACATGTCAGTACTGCACCCGAGCAGGGGATCTCCCGGGTCCTGTGTTTGCAGGCACTCTGGCCAGCAACTTGGACCTTACTGGTTCCAGACCACTTTTCTTCTCCTTCTAGAAGAGTCAGAAGAAAAAGGGAGAGGTGGGAGAGATAGTCCTAAAGGATTCATCATCAGCTTTATGCTGACCTTCCCCTCGCTGTGAAGCCATAGCTCACAGAGTTCCCATCCTCAGCATGGGTGCACCAGGGGAGCTTTAGATTGAATATAAGGAAAAATTTCTTCACCAAAAGGGTTGTAAAGCATAGGAACAGGCTGCCCAGGGAAGTGGTTGAGTCACCATCCCTGGAGGTAATTAAAAGACATGTAGACATGGAGCTAAGGGATATGGTTTAGTGGTGGACTTGGCAGCGTTAGGTTTACGGTTGGACTTGATAATCTTAAGGGTCTTTTCCAACCTAAATTATTCTATGATTCTATAGGTCTTTCTTCTAAAGGGTTCCCAGACTTGCTTCTGAGAAGCGAATACAGTTGCTTCTCATACCTTGCTTGTCACATGGAACAGCAGGATTAGAGTGTTCAGAGAAATACCCATCAAGAAGTATCCCACGTTACTGTTTATTATTCCCTCTCTTAGTATGTAAACATAAGCAAACACAGCCCCTTGCCAAAATTTACACCTGTCATGAAGAGAGACAAGTGAGCAACGGCAGGCCTCCTGGCTGCATGTCTATGGCCATGGGGAAGAGCTGCCACACATTTGCACAGCAGCCATTCTCCTGCTGCTTCCCAGCCATTTGGATGATCCTGTCACCTATGAAGATGTACTGCCTGGCTCTCAGGAAGCATTTGGTCACAGAGGCTGTTAGCCTAGAAGAGAGAGTCTGAGAGAGCAGAACAGGCTACCAACAGTCAGGTCTACATAAGTGATGACAGAGAATTTTGGAAGACTAGCTCTTTACTGAGGAGAGAAGGGCATTTGTTTACCAGATGTTGTCTTTCACACGATCCTCTCAAAATCCAGTGGAGGACCCATTGCTATGTTTGAACACAAGCTCCCTCTGGTAGGCTGGGTGGGAGAGAGATAAGAGTGAAATTTTTTTGCAGAAACAACAACTACTTTCCCTCTGCCATAATCATATTGTACTCCTGAAGAAGGAACCACCTGATAATGGAGTTAAAGGCTTGCCCTGTTCTGGAATACTTAGTTATTGAAATGGAGTGCCAACCCCAAGACTCTCACAGGATTAGAGAGACCAATCATCCAGCATAGCAGAAGCAAACTGGACAAGACAGACTCCTGGCCAAGGTCAAAGAGCAAAGCAGAATCCTGGATTAGCTTGAGCCACGGCCTGAAGAGCAAAGCAACTCCCAGATGACTTTCTCTTATCCATCTCCTCTGCTTTCTCATCTATGTTGATGGCTGTAACATCTCAATAAAAAGTCTTGGTCTCATCAGCACATGAGCAGGCAGTGCAGTCACAGCTCATGCATGACTCCAACTGGCACTCCTTGGTCTTGGCCAGCATTAGCTGGATCTGTCCCAGATATATGGGATGTCAGAGTCAGCAGCCGCTGATAAGACACGTGGAGGCTTAACAATGGACATCACTACAGGACAAGGAAAGAAGTGGGTGACATTTTAATACACTTTTTCTGTAATAGGAAATTTAGCAGATGCTGGAATTGCAGTGAGCTATACATCCCATTCAGACCTGCTATGGATCTAAGTAGTGTCTTGATACACAGACAGGGAAGTAAAGCTAGCAGCCTTCCAGTACCTAAAGGGGCATACAAGAAAACTGGAGAGGGACTGTTTACAAGGGCATGTGGTGATAGCACAAGGGGTAATGGTTTTAAACTGAAGGAGGGTAGATTTAGATGAGATATTAGGAAGAAATTCTTCACTGTGAGGGTGGTGAGGCACTGGCACAGGTTGCCCAGAGAGGTTGTGGATGCCCCCTCCCTGGAAGTGTTCAAGGCCAGGTTGGATGGGGCTTTGGGCAACCTGGTCTAGTGGAGGGTGTCCCTGCCTGTGTCAGGGGTGGTGGAACTAGATGATCTTTAAGGTCCTTTCCAACCCAAACCATTCTATGACTCTATGCTTTTGCCACTCTTGTGCCATCAGACCCTTTGTCCAACATCAATGCAAAGCTGTAAAGTAGTTAAGGTAGGAAAAATTTGTGAATCTTTCTTACCATGTAGGTGTTCACAGCAGACCAAGCTCTAAAACTCACCAGCCCAAATTCTGTCAAACAGCTTCTGTGCTGTTGCTGCTATTCCCACTGAGCCAGCTGTAGCAGAGAGAATCACAACTATCAGGTTTGCTAGCTCGTTTACGCAAGATTTAACAGAGAGCTCAAAGGCACTGCATACCTCACCTAGGAAATACAGCCCCACGGTTGCAATACACACACAGCAGAATGCCCTGGGATCTTTCCCAGATACCTTGATTTGAGAGAAATCAGATTGTCACAGGGAAATCAATTTGATCTAAACTTACATCTGCAACCTTTCAAGTGTGCCAGTTTGATCCTGGTGAAGTTAGGGGACAATTTGCATTTTTGTTAGTAACAGGTATGTCCTGCATGGTACATGGGAGGCAAAATGAAATCTTTTCAGGTGCTAATCACTTCAGCAAAGACAGCAAGAGGAGGAAAAGAGTAAGCAATATCTAGTTCAGCAGCTGGATGCAAAACTCCTTTAGCCAGAGGAAAGCAGTTACTGGAATGAGGCAGTTCAAAGGGGAGACTGCAAAACAATTTGCAGCAAGTTGAGAGAGAACAATGGAAACAATTCTCCACTGCTCTGAGTGACCTTTTTCTGAAGGTTATCTAGGGATTTAAAATTTGAAGGATCTATTGCTTGCTGAGATTAAGAGAGTAGAAGTCAAATGCTGTTTTATTGATGCACGCAGGTTAAGTCCCATGCTGCTGCTTCATCTGCATGATGGTAGGTGTTACGGTAGCCTGGAAGCTCCAGGATTCCAACTGAAGTTGTTTCTGTCCCTTGCTTTGCATGCTGAATGTACCCTTATGTCTATACCTATGATTTCCTTTGATTTTTTTTTTTTAAGTCCTGCATGTTTTCACAGCACTGTAACCATCAACTGCCACTTCTGCAGTTTTCCAGTCACAAACATTTGGAAATCCAGATGTTGTTGGAGTTAGTAACCAGGAAGCTCCTCTTTCAACACACTTTACCCACAGCTAACAAACCAAGGAACTTAATTTTCAGAAATAAGCTTTATTTCTACATTTTGACCAGCCCATACCAGCATGTTTTGCTTTCTCCTGCCCTCACATATAGGGAGGGTGATTTCTGGGAAGTATCCCAAGCACCATGGGAAGGGTTCAAGAAAGCTCTGAGCTACACTGCAAGGCTGACAAATCCCTGGAAGTCCCCACCAACTGTTGTACTGGCACACTCACTTGAAGGAAGTAACACACGATCATGTCAATACCCTCATTTTGAAAGAACCTAGATGTCTGAAAACACACGTTGCCTTGCCATCATCCATTTGTCCCTTTTCTTGTAGACAAGCCTATATGGAAAAATGCTTGAGCTCACTTACTAATTTATGACGTAACATGCTGTCCACACTGCAAATCTCATCCCAGGTGAAGAAGCAAGAGTTGCCTGCCTGCAATTCACAGACAACACCTGCTGCTGAAGAGCTCTATAGTACAACAGGTCAGCTCTGCCAACCTTACTCCTCTGGGCAATAAATGACCATTTTCCTGCATGGGCTGCCAAAAACACAGAAAAAGTGGTTGCCCTGCTATGTTATGCCTCCATATAGGCTGCGGACTTCACTAGAAGTGCACAGAGCCACTGCACACATAAAATGGGCTCCATGCAGTCTCCTGGCTTCTGGGCCTGATACACACTCAGGAGTTAAGTACGTGCAGTTCATAACATGCATGGTACTGCTGCTCTTAGCATATTTCTTAAGCACAGCAGAAATTCGTGTGAGAGCCCACCATTCAGCTTAGCATGTTCTGCACCCTGGCTCCTCCCATCCCATTCTATAACATGCCCAGAAGTTTCTCCTGCCTTTCCTCTTTTGATCTAGAAATCCAAAGTTTCACTTGCTGAGAAGATGTTTAGCTTCGCTACAGTGAAAAGGTTAGCTAAAACCATAGTTCCATAGGTATCAGTATCAGCTTGGGGCACTGCCAATTATGCATGTGATCCAGACAAAGTGGGAGCACACAGTTGCAATTCTACTGAACATACCTAGGTGTTTCCCTGACCTATGGGACTGCAGGTGACGCCTAATCAGGCTTGAAGCCTGCTAGGAAAGTTTCCTCTATCAAAAAGGAAAGAAAAGCACCTTGAACCTGCAGGACACTTTTATATGTGTTTCACTCTGTGCCACACGGCCACAAAGTTTATCATCCAGTTATCCAATACGCAGGATTTACTGTTGCATAGAATCAATCTGGTACCCAAGTGGAGCTTGGAAACTCCACTTCTAAACCAGCATTCCAAAATGGAATAATCCCTTTTCCATGCTCAAGCCAAGTGAATTTCAGCCTCTCCCTGCTGGCCCTTAGTGGTCTTTGCATTCTACTGTGGGGATTACTAACGGTCACTAAAACACAGGCCTGCTGTTAGTGCACACGCACTTTTGCAATACAAAATTCTACATTCTTACTGGAAAACCTGCAGGAAGACAAAACTTTTTTTTTTTTTCCTAAAGGTTGTGGATAGCTATATGAGACCTCCTCTTCACTCATCAACTGCTCCCACCTGATCCTCTCCTTTGTTTCAACTTGCATACATGGATGTGGCATTCATATTCCTAGGACATTAATGCTGCTACGAAGCCACATTCCAGACCGTAATTTATTTTAACGATGTGACCTGCTCTGGCAGATCTGCTTGAGGATTCCAAGTTTGAGGTGGGGAAGGACAGTGAGGAGCACAGATAAAGTCAGAAAGGCCAGAGAAGGGAAGATAAAGATTATGCCTATTTACAATACACTTGGCTTTTACTTGCCTTTACATGATTTTACCTTCCTAAAAAGAGCATCAGTTTCAAGAAAGGAAAGCAGACTCACAACCCAGAAACTATATGAAAGTTGTTAAGATCAAGGCAGCAGAAAAATGTTTAGAGTGAAGCTGGACAGGTAGAGTAGATAAAGCTGAGGGATCGTGGCAAATTTAGGCTGAATACCAGCAAATCCTATTTAACAATAAGACTACTTAGGAATTCTGGTAAGTGCAATAAGAGAGTAAGATGTTAAGAAGCTGTCACTTCATTCTTTGAGAAGTAGACCCTAGCCTGAAGTTTTTAAAAGACATTTGAATCAGTTTAATCCCTCACACACTTACAGGGGTGAAAACAAAGTGTGTTCTGCTCAAAAGAAATTCACATTTTTCATGACAGAGGTCCCCAAGCCCACATATCTAGAGCAATTAAATGGGATGTTTCACTTACAGTGTAACCTATATACTCTGCTCTTTGCACATCTTTTCCCCTGGTTAATCCCCAATTGTCATTTTCTCATTCGCTAATCTGTTTTACTCTTAGCCTTCTCTGTATTTCCTACCTTCACCTCTGCCTCCACTTCAGATCTCGTTAGCAGAATGCAAGAACAGTGCAAGATCAATTTCAAACCCCTTAGAGTCTGCACATGCTCCTGGTTTGCCACACTTTTCCCAAAGATCCGTGCAAAAAGATATACAGACTAGAGCTATGCCACCAAAAAGCAATACTGAGGTTTCAAGCAGGTCATGATCACTGTTGCATTCAGCACATGGCACATAGTCTCACCTCTCCCTAGAGCCGCACCAAGATGGACAAAGTTATCAACATGGGTGATGTTATGTCTAATTAGGTGCATGGATATTCCTGACGGGTAAGTCTGGCTTCCAATAGAGCATCATCTGATTAAGCAGAATTTACTACCTCCAGAGGATGCCTCAGTTAGAGCCTGAGCTGCTCTTAATCTTCCAGAGCAGCCAGAGGGAAGTATTTTCCCATACATGGCCTAGAGGAATATTGCAATTAACTCTAGAGATATGCAAGGAAAGATTCACAAATGCTCTAAGGTAGTAGTCCTCTTCCACCCCCCCATCCCTGCCACATCCTCACAGTGCTGTACATTGCCAGACTAACATCACACATTGTCCCTGCAACCTGCTTCCCATGTTAACAGGTCAGCTGGGGAAGTCTCAGCTTCAGTTGCAGACTTCAAAAGCCAAGTCCTCCCAAACCAAAGCTGATGACTTGAAGATCATTATCTTCCCAGCTTCTTGTTTATAGGAAGCTGTAAGGGAATACAAGACACTGCCTGCTGTTTGACATCCTTTGAATTTTGAGTATCAATATCCTCAAGCCAGTAGACAAACCTGGCAGGTGAAAGGTGGAATAAAGTTTCTGACAAAGTGAGAATCCAAGAACCTTCCCAGAGGACTCACCTCATTTTTAAAAGAAAGACTTTCAGAACTACTGCAAATAAACTCTGGGAACTTGATGCTAATTTCCCAGGGCTTTCCCACTATATGCAGGGGTACGCTGCCCAGGGACAGACCTTATCTTACATGTACAGTCCCCAGCATCTCCAGGTGGTCTTTGCTCTGAAACTCTGCTCACGCCCATTGTAATGGCCATAGGAAAGAGTGGAAAATGTTTGACACCTAAAAATTGGGTACTTTTGTTTACGACCTAGTCTCCACAAACTAAGACACCCAAAAAGGGGAGGAAAAATGACACACAGACCCTTCTCAGAGAGCTTTCGTTTACATATAGATGATGGCAGGTACGTGTATAAGACATGAAGTATCATTACCATCATGATATTCATAACTGGCACAACTGTCATCCCTTGTGATGTCTAAAAGCTGAATATTCCTAAAGACAAGTAATTTTTTGAGTAGTTTTCCTTAATTCAGAGAATCTACGTTCATTGCTTTTCATTCAAGACTTTGCCTGAAACAAACTATTGATAATTTTACAGTTTCATTTTTGTTAGGACTTAGTAACTACAAAGGCATGCTCAGATATTGCAGAAAACAGATTTGGAAGACAGACAAATCTGAAGGCAAAGCACTTCTCTGCCTCAACGCAAAATGAGATCAGCTGCAGACAAATAATGGGTTGAGATGCTAAATCAATTAACAAGAACAAAAGATGTTTTTGAAGTCAGGGAACCACATCAGATAAAAACAAAAAAAAAGGGAGCATTTTACTACAGAAGTCTTTACTGGGCTTTTATAATCCTCTTTCTCCTTGTCTGCAGCCTAAGCAAAATACCTGGCACTCAGGACTTCTGCCCAGAGCAGAAGTCTTTTCCACTGAAATTCTCAAATGTGGATCACAGGGAACCACTGCACTGCTTGCTCCCTGAGAAACATCTGCTCTCTGGAGTGAAGGAATGTGACTAATAGAGTTGTGCCCTACAGGCAAGCACGCCTCCTTTACAGAAGGGCTGAGCAGTTATTGTTTCAGAAGGGATTACCTAGCAAGGTCCAGTAATCGTGGCTGCAATTTCTGCTTCTGAGCAAACTAGGGGTTTGCTTGCACACATGCAGACCATGCAAAACCTGCTCCTTAGACAGGATACTGCAGGCCAGAACTGACTTGTGAATCCAGGTAACTCTAAGAAAAACTGTAGTACATCTTATTAAAGCTAGTTCTCTGCACTATAACAAGCTGTTTTCAGTTGCAGTTAGCAGTCCTGGGTGACATTTTCCAGGGCACGCATCTTCCTCGCACCAAATTTTTTGAAAGCTTCTGCCAAAATGTGCACGCTTTCCAAGGATGAAGAAGGGAACTGTAATGTTGAATTTTAGCATCCAATTTTTCTGGTGATCCTTCCTTATAACTCACTCACATTGGAACTGCAGCTTGGAAACAAGCACAGGCTCAGTCAGAACATGCTAGAGCTTAACAGCTTGTTGAAGCCTCTCTGCTAGTGCTGACTAACCCACTTTGTGTACCATCCCCATCAGCAAGTTAGCAAATTCCTTTTTAGTGCTCCGAAAGTGAGGATAGATGTAGCTTTAACAGCAAGAAGTAAATGTCTGTGCTGAGCAAGGTGCTGGCCTTGTCTGCTCTGAATGCTTGCTCACTTCTCTACATTACCATGCAGACAGTACATGAAAGGCAAATGTCAGACTCGCTGCAGAAGTGCCAAAAGCACCACCCTGAGGCACACAAAGGGGATTACTGGAGGACAGCCTGCAAACAGGGATTGAGAGTGGCCAGACTAGGCCACAGAACTGGGTAAAAACCAGAACCAGTGGCATGGAAATTAAAGGAAAAGCAGGGAAAGAAATTATTGGGAAGTTTAGATGCGTCCAGAAGCCAAGAAAGGTAAAACCATTCAAACGTGGGGAATAAGGCAGGGCATGGGAGAGCTCTCAGCCTGGAAACCAGTAGTAATAGGAAAATGATCACTCTGAGGGGAATTGCCTGAATGACCAGCTACTACTTTTTGAGATCTGCAGATGCACAAGAGTCCCATGCACGGTAACTTGGAAAGATTTTTGCAGCCATCTGCATCAAGGGTAACATATGTACCTACCACACTCTTGTGTTCCACTCCCAAGCAGTAAGGAGTAAGTCTTCACTTAATTTCTTTTTTCTCTAGTATCCTAATGCTAAAATAACAGGCTAAGGAGAAAAAGAAAGGGTCATGGGATTTTCTCTTGCCAAAAAATAGAGAGATCAATGAGTCTTGGAAGTCAACAACAACCTTTTTTCTGTAGATCCCATTTACGGCGATGAGCTAACAGCCCGGTTTTACCAGTGGACTGAGGTGGGATTTCATCTGAATATTACCTCCCTACAAAACTAGTTGGTAAAAGTTTGCCGCAGCTCTTTAAACTGCTTTGGGGGCCATGCCGTGGAAGATTCAGCTTGTTTACAGCATGGCCCATTCCAATGGATGTGCAATCCGCTTTGTTAGCCTCCGATCTAAATTTTCTGTGGTCTCAAAAGAAGGTATAATCAAGGAACCTGCTAAGGGATCTCATTCTGTTTGAGTCTTTGGGCTTAAAAAAAAAAGCAAATCTATTTACATTGATGGGACAGTTTTGCTTCATTTCAGGATGATTAGGCTCATCATGAAAAACAAACACCCAGCTTTAAAAGCAAAGGCATTCCTAAGTCTTGATCATCATGAAAGTCTAGCACCATTTTTTGAGATAAATGTGGGATGATGTTTCACAGCTCTGAATGGAGTACTTTGACTGGAAGGATTGACATCTATCTTATCTTTGTAAGCCAAAATAATAGCCACTAAAAAGTCACTTTCATTGATAAATAATAGACTGAAGAAGAAAATAGTAGTTCAAACAATGTTTTTTTCAAGTGTTGAAAGACCTGAAATCCTACAGTGATAAAATCTTCCTGGCTAGACAATAAAGGTTTGGTCTGAGAAATTGGATTCATATTGTACCGGTAAGTGGCAGGCAGATATTGCTGTCGAAGGTACCTCTCTTGTACTGTAAAAATAGGTTCTAACAATGACAAACACTCCAGAGTAACTGATAGGGAAGATTGTCAAAGATGCTTTCTTTTCAGCTTTGAAAAATATTTCCACTTAACAGCAGTTCTGGCACAGAAAAACTCCACAATAGCATTCTCTAGGTATCTGTAAGCAATCTGTTTCCATTGATGTTGTTCAGATATGCTCTGTACCATGAGCTGAGGAGTATCCATCTTCATGGAACAGTAATTCTAAATTCTGCAACATGCCATCATTAGGGGTAGCAGTACTGACTTCTGGTGATCGTATGAATAGAGAATACAAAATCCAGAGTTACCAGGGTAAAGCTGAAATTAATACCATTATCTGAGCACTGTCTTGCCCGCTCTTTCCCTGAACTCCATGACTTCTGAGAGATGGTGTGTATCAGCTAAGGAAACCTCTGAAGTATTCGCTAGTGACATTGAGCTTTGTTCCTGAGAACAAAGGAAGACAATTTGCATTGTCTTTGGTCACAATGAGATCCACCTCAGGGATATCTATGGAATACTCGAGGTACTACAGGTAGCTTTAGGATGCACTTTGAAAAGCATCTTAAAATAATGTTGGGCTGTACTATTGCTGAAATTAGTAGAATCAACCTTTTCAACAGGGGGATGGGTCTTGGATAACCTTAGGCTGATGATCAAAATATACCTGCAGAGACCATTTGGGGTAAACACAGGCCGTCTTGCTCAGATGGGTCTGCCAATTGCTTGCCCTCCCTGCAGAGATGCATAGCCAGTGAGTTTACTTGATTTATGACGGTCAGTTCTCAAGACACATTAGCTTCCTAACATAAACAGCTTCCTTCCCCTTGCTTGCTTAAGGCTGTTAGTCTAGGCTCTCACACAAAAAGTTTCTTTTCCAAATCCAGTGAAAGATCCACACATCTTCCAGTCCCCAAACACTTCATGTGAAGTCTAACATTTGTTTTTGATCATTCTCCATGTATCAGAAAATGATGTGACTAAGGGATTAGTAGGCTCTAGTGCTCTTTGTTGGTAAACATTTTTCTGTTCTTTCCACTACAGAAAAGGTAAGAAAGAATTCCAGATTCTTACCGGCAGACTGTTACTGTTAATATTCTGACTTCACTGATCTCTAAAGCTGTCTGAAGTATGACCAAGCAAACTGTCACAAATATGCAAGCTGCTAGATATCCCAAAAGACTGTTTTCATTTCTGATGAACTCTGGATTAGCTAGCAAGTCCTATTATTTGAAATCTTCTGGATGGCTGAGAAAGAAGAGTCCTTATGATTCTGAAATCCAAGACCCCAAAGTCTTGAAGGGACTGTCCCTACAGTCTCTTCTCCCTAGAGTGCAAGTGACAAGAAAAGTCATAGAGATTGCTCATTCAAGGACCTGGTTTATCCAAGGAGTACGTACCATTTCTGATACCACCTCGTCATTCTTAGTACAGAATACCTTCCATACCTTTTTGCCATATCTGAACTGGCAATAGATGGCTCAGAAAACATCCCGACAGAAAAGGCAAAACTAATCTCCCACGAGCAATCAACCCAAAGAGTGGATCTCCATGGAGATAATTAGCAAGCGTGCAGCAACAAATGGAAGATTTGTTACACCAAAGAAAGCTTGACTCTCTAATCTATTAAGGAGGACATTCTAAGAGGACTTCAGAAAAATTCAGGCTTTCACCACTCACACCAAGACAGTATCCTCATCCTAGCATATGGAGTCAGAACTACTCTTATTTCGTCCTCCTTTGGCTCCAAGTCTTCAATTTCTTCTCTCCATGCAGCATAGATTTAACAGAAAGACTTTCACAAGCCTTGCCCACCTCACTTGCCTATACCTTCATGGCATAGGCACTGTAGGAGTAGGAAATAGAGATAAAGGTTCTTGGCACCTTGAAAGGGAGTAACACCATTTTTTCTTCCTGCACCATCAGGCAATTTTGGAATGAGAGGCCATGACTACCATACTCGCTGCTGAGTTTAGTTTTGCTGGGCCACACAAAGGACTGTCCGAAGATCTTATGCTCTAGTCCTCTTAAGACAGATACCAAGATGCTCAACACAGCATGTTCTGTTCATAACAGAACTTTAAATGACAAGCATGGGCTTTTGTCCCTTGCACTTCACACCTCTGAACATCTCAGACATTACGTATGAATCTTGCAGGGCCTCTGCTAGATCTAGACTCTACAATTTCATCTATGTTAGACACACATTGAATAAATCTTCTAGCATGGAAGCTTTAAGGCCTTAAACCTAGACTGTACTTAAAATTGCTATGGTGTTCCAAAAAGCTTTGGAAGAGCTTTGTACAGATTTTTGCAGTACAAATTTCTTCTTCTGAGTACAGTACAATCGTGAAGAAAAGCAACAGCTTTTAAATTTGCATATGCAAAGCAGCTCTAAAATATTGCTACTATAGGCATGAAAATCTAAATAATAAAAATAAGGTATGGAAAAATACATTTTAAAACTCCTTATGAACCACTTGAAAAAAGATTTTATATGGCCTATCCAGACTATATAATCTAACAATTTTTTATGGGGGCATGATGGTTATTAACTATTGCTACTTGTAAGGAAGATCTGAAGTATGGTTTTAGCTTCTACTCATTTAAACACACACACGTGCACAAATTGCACGTGAGTTTCAGGAAATCAGTATCATTACTCCCCTTGCAAATCTATACATCTCAGCTTCTAGATGACCCAACGCCCTAATTTCAGTCTTTTTTTTTTTTTTAATCTGTAGCAGTTTTACAAATGGAAACGAGTAAAATGGATTTAAAACAGTGCCACTTGTCTTTTCATAGGTTTTTTTTTTAATCTTAACATGCAGTGCAACAAATGTTCAGATGAATGTTATAAATTTCCATGTAATTTAGATCAGCTAATCATGTCAGACAGAAGTATGAATCTTCAAAAACATTATCGGAGGGTTACCAAAGTGTTTATAAATTACCTTAGATGAGTAAAAATAGGAGACACTGAAAATTGTCATTTTGCCTCTTCAGTCTAATGCCTCCCTTCCCTCCTGCCCTCCCCCCCAAAAAAAAAAGGTAACATGCATATCACACACAGAAACATTGGCAAGTCATCCTAGTCCAATGTTCTGCTCAAAGCAGAGCCAACTTTACATCCAGATTGGGTCACTCTGGGCCTGGGCCAGCCAAATGTGGAGCATCCAGGCAAGGAGATTCCACAGCCTCTTCAGACACATCTTGCAGTGCTGTATCACTCTCACGGTGAACAATTTCTTCCCATGTTCAGTTCAGATCTTCCTTGCTGTAGCTTTAGGCTATAACCACTTCTACCCTAAAACACTGTTTTTACATAATCTAGAAGAAAACCTCTACATACTACTTCTTGACACTTGAAGAACACAATTAACTACATTAACTCTACTCCTGTTGATAGTTCCACTTCAGTATGTCAAGGAAGTATTATTATTATACTCTTAAAATATTTCTACTGCCTCTGTTTTTCCCTTAGCGCTTCAAGTTTGTATTTATGTACTGTTTTTAAGGATACTGTTTACAATAGAAGTTTATTTAACTCATTAGCACTGTTGCCATTTCTTTCTTAATTTTATTTTAATACACTGTATTTGCTCACTGAAGACAGTTTAAATTTTCTTGGGATTACAAAGAAGCAGTAGTTTCTGGAGCTTGGTTTTGAGGAAAAAAAAAAAGTCGGCAGTATTAACTACATGCCAGCAGAGGGACACATAACCTCAAGAAAACTAACTCACCCTCTTGGAGATGTTTTTTACCCATCACATCCATTCAAACTGACTCATTTACCCAGGGAAAAATTAGACCCATTGAGATGCGGTAGGATATGTTGTCTTGTATCTTGTATTTACTATGTATGCTGACAGAAATAAATAAAAGTAATCTCTGCTTTGAGCTGTATCTGTTAATATATTGACTTGGACATCTTGGGCTTGGTTTTTTTCCAAGTTGGAAGTGTTTCCTACTCTCCATGAAGTTAAGGAGTCCAAAGTGCATGGGACAAAATATGCTCTAAACCCAGCACAGTTAGAAGTGACTTCTGGATGTTGGAATTCACACCTTTCACCTTGGAAGATGTCAGTCAAACACCGGCCACTGCGGCAGTAGGTGCTTGTGACAAAACCACTTCCGGAAAAAAAGAAACAGAACGAATACGCATGATCGGCAAGCTCTAACAGCACTTCTCACATGCCAGTTCAAGGCTTCTCTGTCCTGAACACTGATGACCCACACCCCTTCTATGCAAAAGAGCAGTATTAGGCTAGGTTTTATCACAAGTTCACACCAGAAGGCTGCACTGCCATTCAGGGAGATCTTGACAGGCTGGAGAGTTGGGTGGAGGGGAACTTTATGAAATTCAACACAGCCGAGTGTAGGGTCCTGCCCCTAGGGAGGAACAACCCCAAGCACCAGTACAGGTTAGGGGCTGACCTGCTGGGAAGCAGCTCTGCAGAGAAGGACCTGGGAGTCCTGGTGGACAACAAGCTCTCCATGAGCCAGCAGTGTGCCCTTGTGGCCAAGAAGACCAATGGGATCCTGGGGTGCATTAAGAAGAGCGTGGACAGCAGGTCGAGGGAGGTTCTCCTCCCCCTCTACTCTGCCCTGGTGAGGCCACATCTGGAGTTCTGTGTCCAGTTCTGGGCTCCCCAGTTCAAGAAAGACAGGGCACTGCCGGAGAGAGTCCAGTGGAGGGCTACAAGGATGATGAGGGGACTGGAGCATCTCTTGTGTGAGGGAAGGCTGAGAGAGCTGGGTCTGTTTAGTGTGGAGAAGAGGAGACTGAGAGGGGATGTGATCAATGCTTATAAATATCTAAAGGGTGGGTGTCAAGAGGATGGGGCCAGATTCTTTTCAGTGGTGCCCGGTGACAAAACGAGGAGCAACGGGCACAAACTAGAACACAGGAAGTTCCATCTGAACACGAGGAAAAACTTCTTCACTTTGAGGGTGACAGAGCACTGGAACAGGTTGCTTAGAGAGGAGTCTCCTTCTCTGAAGATATTCAAAACCCGCCTGGACGTCATCCTGTGCAACCTGCTCTAGGCGATCCTGCTTTAGCAGGGGCATTGGACTAGATGATCTCCAGAGGTCCCTTCCAACCCCTACCAATCTGTGATTCTGTGACAGGAGAGCACTGCTGCCTTATGGAGGTGTGTTCAGATAGCAGGTATCCAAAACACTGGGAGGGCTTCCAAAACTAATGGGGAAGGTAGGAATTGTAGAAAAAGCATACCAATAGCAGGACTGCTTAAGAGCATGAATTTCACCTCTCTGAAAGCCCTTCCCCACTCTGGGCTCACAACATCTGCTTCCAAATCCCTCCAAACCAGCCAGCTTCTCATACTCACTGTTCTAGCTCCTAAGGGTTAGATTTGTTAAAGGACACTTATGAAAACATGTAATTAAAAGATGCTGAACTCCTCCAGGCAACCAAAGCAAACACACATTATGATCTGCTTGCCAACTCTATACAAACAAAACAATGCACCACAGTGTGCTCTGCTCCAAGGGACACTGCATGCAGTGATATTAAACACCAGTCATTTGGGCTAAGGGAAAGAGATGGAAATTTAATTAAAAGTTGATGGCTATGACTAGTAATTTTGCAAGATTTGGCTGCCTTAAGAACACATTCTTTTCTTTCCCTCCCCCACGTTTGAAGTCAGCTACAGCCTCATCCTAGAAGTTCTGAGCACCTTCTTTTTTCTCTGAAGTAAGAGGCACTGACAAAATTAAGCACTTCGTACCATTTCCCACAAAGCATCACAAATGCATTCCCCTGACTCGTACTGTACTCCTGCCCCCACCATGCGGAAGACTTCGGTGCCACTGCACGCAGAGACCTGATGTGACTTTGTGAATTTTAGTCATCAAAAGTGGGCGTGCACAGCGTCCTTAAAGTGTTAAATTTCTGTGACTGCATCCTCACTTTTGTCACTGGCACATTCAGCTGCATGAAGCTCACCGGCAGCTCCCTACATGACAAAGAAAACTGTGGCAACTCAGCCTGGGAAGGTGGGTCATCACTACCCTTCCGGTCAGTAGGTGGGCTAGGAAATATATTAGCTGCTCAAGAACAGAAGTCCATTGTTTCTACCTGCAGTATATGGTATGACTCTGGCAGTAGTACCATATATAAGAGTGAAAACCAGGATGCATGCAAAGCATACAAGTCAGCCAACATACAGAATCCTGGTAGTTTTTAATCCCTCTCAATCCAGTGGATCCTAAAGCAGAATGGGTAGCTGTCACTGCATCGCAGATATGTTACAACTATTAATTATTGACATGCTGTTTCCCTGTGTCCTTCCACCTTGTCATCTACTTTGACTGTATGCCTTCCAGAGCAGGCTCATCTTTTTGTACAGTTTAGAATAACACATATTCAATGCCACTTTCATCTCAACAAATAACTGCACTTCCAAGGAAACACAGCTAACTCAGCTGGTGTAAAAACCAGCAGGAGCTCCCCACCAGTGATGACGCAAAACAGTCTTGCACAAAGGGACATTAACCACAATCCATTAAAATCAAGAAGAAAAATGTAATTCAGTGTTCGCCCCACAACCTTTCAGGCAAGGTGACAGACAGAGAGATTTTTGAATTTAATGGCCGGTCTTCTAAGAAGTGCCACAAGACCTTAGCTCAGTTGCATAAAAATAACCTGCAACAGTTAAGAACTGTTGACCTTTGAAATTAAATCAAAAGAGCCAACTACCAAATCACTCTACAAAACAGTATCACAGTAGAGCAACGGGAGGAAGACAGTTTAGAGAAGAAAGCATCTTTAGGGAGCCCTCTCATCCTTCTGCTACTATGTCATCACTACGCCAAGCAGCTGCATCTAACCAAAGGCATACTCCGTAAGATCTCCCATCCAAGCAAACTGACTTAACGTGACAGCTGATGAAATCAGAACCAGGGGTGTTGTAACAGAAAGTTACACACGCACCCCTAACAAAATCTGGAAACTTAAGATACTGAAAATACTCTTTTCTTTCCTTCCCTCTACTGGGCCTCTTCTCCCATTTCAGGGTTTGCTTGTTCCAGAGTGAAGTCTCATAACTGGGCTGCAATTTTTCATTTCTATTCCGTTTGCAAATTCAGCTGTTTACAAAGTATGTGAGCTATTACTAAGATTGGGCCAAGACGAAAGATCACCAATCCAAGCCATGAAAGGATTCAGGCTGCAGAGAACGCTTTGAATGATTTTGTGGGACTTCTTCCCTCAGAGTCTTATCTTGCAAACAGGACCACAGAAAGCTGTGTGGTGTGATGTTACGGGGAAGACTTAAGGAGATACTCTTCCCTGTAAAACAGCACTGGCAACAAGGCTGGAAAGAGGGGACTAGAAAGCTGTGAAGGTTGCTCCTTTAATCCTCCAAAAGCCCAAGCTCTACACCCTGCCTCTTCCCCACCACAGATGGGACCGCTGGTCCATTGGCGACTTATCACAGCTGGAAGCGACTGTCCCTTCCTTCCCTGCGTCCTCCTCTCTCAATTTCATATTCTTACAGAGACAAGCACTGTCATCACGAAACAGCTGAACGCAGATGGAGATCAGGGATGCTAGAAAGCAACATCCCATTCTTTTCTAGTGGAAGCTCACCACTATATTCTTCTGTATCTCTTCGTTCTGGATCTTAAGGGCTGTGAGGAAGTAACAGTACAGACAGCTCTGACAGCTGCTGTATGCTCTCTCTAGGAAGGACAAGATAGGCAGAACTAGGAGGGGGACTTCTTCCTTCAATAGAAATCTTCAGAAGCACTGTCACAAAAAAATATTAAAAACATTTTCATGAAAAAGCTGAAGAAAAATATGGAGCAGTTGTAACTCCATCTCTGACAGAAACTCTTCCTAGAGCGTTTCACATGATTTTGGAGTCCAGTATTACACATTTTCCTTCCATAAACTGAGATAGTAGGTCCACAGCAGATCAGGGCAAACATGTAGGAGACCAAGGGACTTGCCCGAATCTCAGAAGCCAGCATTTGCAAAGCAGGAAAGAGCACAGCAGTACTGACACAGTAATCACTGATCTCACCAACTGGCAGGGAGAAGTGCTGTTTATCCCAACCACTGCAGCATGCCAATGTCTAAGATAAAGTGCATAAGCCAAGAAACAGCGTAGGGCTCAAGCTTATTAGCTTGTGCTTTGCTTATGCACCAACAGCTAAATTAAGGGGGAAAGAAGTACAGAGCAGCAGCCTCTCCCCCATGGATTCCACCCTTGAGGCTTTTGAGACTTCGTCATTGCATTACATGCTCTCCCTTCTCAACAACATTACCATCTCAGCAGAGGAAGCCCTCCAAAGTAGCGTGTCTGGAAAAACATTGAAGTGATGACAGCATGGGATGAGAGAGTCACAGAGAAGATGATGTGATGTCTAGTTCCACATGACACCTAGATTTTGCAGACGACCTAGAGGTAAATGTACAGTGATAAACAAAGTTGTTCGGACAGGGAAAGAGCAGGTTGGAAAGGCAATGAAGGTGATGAGGTAAAAAGTAAGGAAAGTGACCCAGAAAAACAAAATAGACAGCGGTCAAAACACAGCTGTCTGCTTCTATCATGCACAACTGGGAATGCAGGCCAACCAACTCAGAGGTTTTTCCAGCTCTTATACTAAACAAAATTGCAACCTCTCTCACAGTTTGGCCTCAATACAAATACACTCCACCCCAACATCTCATTCTACTAAGCAAACCAGAATTTTACAAGTACTCCACTTCTGTAGCCGGTACAAAAGCACAATTCCAATTAAGAGGAAATGCGGAAGTGCAAAAGGAACTGTTTATACCAGGTTTCCCCAGCCATCACAGCATAAGTCAATATTATCACTACAGACCTATTATTACTGTTTTCATGTACTGTACAAGCAATAATATAAAAATATTGTATTATGAATATCCAATTACTACTTGATTATTGATACTCAGTATTCGTATTCAAAGGAACAAAAGACAAAATAAAACTTAACATGTTACTAACATGCTTTTGACCACTGCTCTTGAATTGGAGTTTTTAAGTGAGATACGGGAAGAGATAGATTGCGAGGAGACTAATCCTTCTCATCAAAGATAGCTAAATGAATGCAAGAGCCAGGGACTTATTGATCTTTTTTTAGCATTGCAATTTGCTGATTCTCGCTCACTTGAGAGATTACAGTGAAACTGGAAACCTCTATTTTCAGTAACTTCTTTTACTTTAACTTTCTATTTAACTTCTAATGCATTTTGGGCTGTGAAATACCAAAAGAAAATGTGTAGTAACAAAACCTTTCTCCCCCTAAAAAAGGAAAACATGCTTTTAGGGTAATTCACACAAATAGCAAAAGAACTGTTATCTATAATAGACATCAAATAAAAAATACTCTTAAGCTACTCTCTGTGTGCCCGGGACAAGGAGAACCAGTAGGGCCAGTGGTTAAGAGTAGAAACAACAGCAGGCCTTTTCCTACGACAAGCAGGCAGGAGCATTTGGAAGGAAAAAAAAAAAAAAAAAAAAGCCATTCTGGACTACGAAGGCAGGAGGAGCAAATCTGTAAACTTTAGGCAGTAGAACAGGGAGAACACTGCTGAGCATCCACAAAGAAAAGGGAACTAAAATACAGACAAGGGCCTGGAACTAGCTTACCAAGATGGGATATATGAAACTAAGAAGGAATTTAGAAGGTTCTCCACTGTTCTACTTTTATAACATTAAATATTAAGGAAAATTATAGAAAAGCACTTATGGAAGCATTAGCATATGTATCAGCATACTCCTAAGTACTGAACCACAGGAGATAAGATGGCTACAAGATCTGCAGCGGTAGCCACTTGAGCTGCTTACCAGGGGTCTGGTTTGACACACAGATTTGCAAAACTACCAACCACAAACTGTAGCTATTTGAGGAAAGGCATAGCTGCAGACGGAATACCAGTCACACTCCTAGCTTCCACTGACATGCGAATAACCGTAACAAGCATACAGAAAACAGGAATGAAAATAGCTGTACCACCACATGGAGACTTCTTCAGTAGCAGCCCTCACTCTTTGACAAGTTTCAGAAAACAAGTTCCTGTGCTGTTTGTTATAGTATTAGAGAATGGAGAACCTATTATCCTGGAAGACATGCCTCAATGCGAGGAATTCCATTTCAAATCTGAGCCATCAGAATTGTTTACAGCATTAGAGGTGATGTCTCAGCTTGACCTTGCACAGTAGCATTGAACACCTCTCTAGAAACATCTGAACATTAAATTGTTTGCCTTTCTCATTATTACAAATACACTGGCAGTTCAGTCATTGTGTAGATGAGTCATGCAAGTACTTATAAAAATAAACAACTGCTAAACTCTTGACCTAAAGAGCACTTTGAAACCAATGCCTTCATTCATCTTCTAACCTAAGGGCACTTTCTGCAAAAAGTGATTTATACTAATTTACCCAAACTGTGCTAGCTTTTAGCCTAGTGTGATGCAATCTAACTTAAAAATATATTCAAGATTTAAAGTTCAAGGGGATACAACCCTTTTATTTCCTTATGCTCCCTCTTGCAATTACCAATTAGCTAAAGGGTTTAACATTTGGTTCCATTTTCCACTTCAATTTCACCAATTCTTTGTTTTAAAATTTAATTTAGTCAAGCTTTATAGTGCATTATCACCTCTGAAAGATTTAGCCAGGATTTCAAGGACAGAAGGAAAAGATTACAAGGAAACTGAACATTCTACCTTGTAAAGAGTAAGAGGTGGTGTTGTGGTTTTACCCCAGCTGGCAGCTGAGCACCACGTGGCTGCTCACTCACTCCCCCTCATCTGGATGGGGGAGAGAATTGGAAAAGTTAAAGTGAGAAAACTCGTGGGTTGAGATAGACAGTTTAATAGGTGAAGCAAAAGCCGCGTGCACAAGCAAAGCAAAGCAAGGAATTCATTCACCACTTCCCATGGGCAGGCAGGTGTTCAGCCATCTCCAGGAAAGCAGGGCTACATCACACCTAACGGTGACTTGGGAAGACCAACGCCATCACTCGGAACGCCACCCCACCCCCAGTCCCTCCTCTTCCCCAAGCCTCTTATAAAGTGAGTATGATATCATATGGTATGGAATATCCCTTTGGTCAGTTTGGGTCACCTGTCCTGTCTGTGTCTCCTCCCAACTTCTTGTGCACCCCCAGCCATCCCACTGGCAGGGCGGTGCAAGAAGCAGAAAAGGCCTTGGCTCTGTGTAAGCACTGTTCAACAACAACAGGTCCATATAACAAATACATCAACACTGCTTCCAGCACAAACCCAAAACACAGCCCTATACCAGCTACTATGAAGAAAATTAACCCTCTCAGCTGAAACCAAGACAGGTGTTTACTGATAATGTACCAACTTGGTATCTTGCTTCACCAATACAAAGTTCAAGTAGGCACATTACAGAAATAGCATCAGTATATGTCTAACTCTTTACAGTGTTTCACTAACAATAAAACAGAAGAGATACGTGCAAGATCTGTAACCTATGGTTGTAAAGATTAACTCTCTTCAGAAACAATATGTAGTAAAAATTTACATGACTGTGTTTATAACAAGCCCTGCCACTGTGGCCTCAAAATCCAAAGGCACATTATCTAACAGTTTAAAGAATCTCTGATAGGTTAACAGAGTTGTAGTTCTGTGTCTGTCTAGTAGTCACCAAAGCTATCAGTATAGTATGATTTTCTTTTTAAAACTCAAGAGGCTTGTATTCAGTGACTTAGGCAAACTCATAACATGAGTGAAAACCAAAGACCTAATACTGAGGTTTCCAAGGCATTCAGGAAAGTTATTCATGTCAATATAAAGCATTTTAGAACTCTTAGGAATGAAATTAATGGGGGGGGGGGGGGGGGGGGGAGGCTAATATGATGAAGAATATCCAACAGGTTTTACTTTTCTGGCTTAGCTGTATCGAAGCTGCAAGATCAACAGATTTCTAAAGTTAACCAGCACTTCAAGAAAGAGGACTTTGTGCAGAAGATACCAAAAAGAACCTCACACTCTCATTAGAATTTGTAACTCTTTTATTCAGTTCTCCATGTTAGTAGGACAATGTTCATTATGACTGTTAACCAAGTGTGGGCATCACCCCATTCCACATTGCTGTTGGTCCATCCTTTCTGCCCTTCATCGTGAAGGGGGCATTATCAAGAGATAAGTGTCCCCGTAAGAGGGAAGAGGAGATCTCCTGCTGGTGTAGAAAAACCTAGAGAAACAAACCATTGAAGAAGTTAGTCTTTTCCCCCAAAATATTAATATCAGAAATTCAAGCAGACGTCATAAAAAAAGATCTCTAACTAGCATCCATCTGGCTTCCTTGATAGCTGCATCAGAGATGCACCAAGAACTGAGCCATGGGTACCAAACTCCTCTTCTGACCTTGGAAGGTCAAGGAGTGAGATGCAGTGAAGGCTTTGTTCTAAAGGTAAAAATCTAGTTCCTGTTACCTTTCCTGTGGGTAGAGGAGTTCAATCTCTGCTACTGTTGATCCAGCATCTTTCACAAGCATTACATTCCTGTGGAAATATTTCATGTGGAGGAAAAATTGTATAGAAATTTAGCAAAGTTAAACTGCAGCCTCTTTCTGCCTAGTTCTCTCAGTGATAAAGCTTCAGTATTTGCCATCCGGTAAACAAACATTGCCATCAGGGCAGGGACAAGCATCCCTACATCACATTACATTTGCGCTACTCCTCCCATACACTGCTGTAAAGATGGGTGGGGAGAGTAACCATAACATTTGTTTTGTTTCTGTTGGCCTTGTGTTTATTAGAGGGATGGGAAAATATACACACAAGCATATCAAGCTCCCTCCTGAAAGTTACAAAATACTATACACGTTTCTGACTTAATACGCAATACCACTGAACTGACAGAATCCAGAGAATAATAAATACTAGCAGACAGTGCTTTGCACAGTAGTAGTGAAGAAGAGAAACTGCACGCACACCCCTGGGCAAACCACACTTCTTGTAAACACCAGATATGAAATATTTACAGTTGCATAGTCAATGTGACAGTCCCATTTCTCATCACGGTATAACTGAAACAGTCATCTTGACTCCTGGCCTCCCACTACACAGATAAGACAGAGTTGAAAGGATACCTGTGTATACAGCTACTGCTTAGTCTTCTCTCTCTGCTTCACAGCACCTTCCTGTTTAGTCCACATAACACTGTGTACAGTTGTCACCTCTCCAGCTCCTTTCTCCCCAAAATGTAAGTATTTTACAACACAGATAAACTAAGCATCAAGGAAGCTCAGTAGTATCACTGTTTCCACCATAAACAGGAAATCTGCATAGAAAAAATGCGTGACTGGAGAAAGAGGTAGCAACAACTGGGTTACTGGCTAATATAATATGGATTTTGCCTCCCTCTCTAACAACAAATGCTATTTTGTACATGAGGCATTGTCCCAATAAATTCTGGAAATTAACATATATCCTTGAAAATTTATGAATGTGATAAATTAGTTTTTTCTGATTACAATACTTTATTGAAAAAAATTCCAGTGACTTCTAATAACACTCCATTTCTTTTCCATTCCTGTATTAAAATACCTCAATTATATTGCAATTTGTCCAAGGCAAAAATTCAGTCCTGATTTGGAAAACTGTATATAGCATATTACATTAAACCACAGATTAACAGAATACAATACCTACACCTGGGAAAATGCAAAGCATTACATGACAAGGGAAATTTAAAAATTCATTGTTGATCAAAAGCAACTGCACTTTCTAGTGACAGCTACACAGAATACTATTTGACAAAGACTTCTGCTATTACTGCATATATCACAATAAAAATATACAGATCAGCAAAATCTATGTTAGACTTTAACTCTCTGTCCTCAGCTGGTCAAGGCCCAGATTAACACAGCTGACCGTTCTTGGTTAGAGAGCATCCCACACCTATTCCTCCTCTTCCACTGACCTCAGCCCTACACACCAGAGGCCTTTCAGCAGGCAATAGGTTTTTAGTAAGATACCTGTACAGAAACACATCAAAGATTTCTGAAAGCAAAAAGAAATGGCAACAGAAGATTTAATTCAATGTACACAACACTTTCAAAGTCCTTTCTCAGATGTTTCTTTGTCTCTTATTAAAAGACAGACCAAAAGGCCTTCTCCCCAGCAACATCAATGAGTACTCAACTGACACCAGACTTTGGATATAACTAGTCATGTAGTTCCTATGCATTTCAACTGCTTTCCCTTAACCGTTCTGCTTCCTATAGAGATGGACAACAGAACGACATTATTTACCTCCCCAAACACATTTCCTTCCACACAAACAGAAAAAAATCTATTACCCTAAGACAGAGCACTGTATGCAGTTACATACAGGAAATTGCCTCCAACTAAAAAAGTAGACTTAGCAGACACACAGAAATTCACATAAATCTTTTAAGCCCTTCCCCCACACACACTCTTGGCAGAGCTTAATACGCTATGCAGACCCTGTATATTCTACTAATACTTGCACTCCTAAATGGAACAAAAGGGGAATGCAGAAATACCTTGAAAATGCCATTCTGTCCTGGTTTTGGCTGGGATAGAGTTAATTTTCTTCCTAGTAGCTGGTATAGTGCTGTGTTTTGGATTTAGGATGAGAATAATTTTGATAATACACTGATGGTTTTAATTGTTGCTAAGTAATGCTTGTAGTAAGTCAAGGATTTTTCAGCTTCCCATGCTCTGCCAGCAAGGAGGTAAATAACAAACCAGGAGAGAGCACAGCCACAACAGCTGACCCAAACTGACCAAAGGGATATTCCTTACCGTGCTCATTCCACATGGGATATTCCACATCATGCTCAGTATATAAACTGGGGGAGTTGGCCAGGGGGTGGTAAGCAATTGTGCATCACTTGTTTTACATATCCTTTCGTCATCATCATTATTATTTTCTCTTCCTCTGCTATCCTATTAAACTGTTTTTATCTAAACCCACAAATTTTACTTTTCTTTCCCTGATTCTCTTTCCTATCTCACTGGGAGGGGAGAGTGAACAACTGGCTACATGGTGTTTGGCTGCCTGCTGGGTTAAACCACAACACATGCCCAAATACAATGTAAATGTTAACTTTTCCATCAGCCTAATCCATAATCCACTTTTCAGTCAGCATGAGGAACCTATCCATTCCTCTTTTCACATACATACTACCCCTTGCTTGCCCATAGAAGTCTATGATAAGAATGGAAAATATTCTGCCTTCTTCAAATCTCTACCACATCAAAATTGCATAGAACAGGATGCTTTACTATGTCACATCAAGTAGAAAAAAACCCAACCTTCTGTATCAACAGCCACATATGAAAACGTGGAGGATCTGGGAGAGTACTCTAAATTCCTGCTTGTTTTACACCCAAAAAAATCTTTCCTGAACAGTTGACTAAGTCACCTAGAATGGTCCCCTTGCTCATTAAAAAGTCTTACATACATTTCTATACCTCTATCCCTTACGATGCTGAGAAGCAAAATGTTACAGGTATATCTGGGCAAATAAATGCATGTTCAGGGCCAGATTAACACCATTCTTCCCAAGTATTATTGTCATCTAAACTCGGCACAGTAACATTTTTAATTTACATGACCATCCATTCTAGTAGGCAAGCACTACAGCTAGTTTCCTTATTAACAGCTCAATATCGACTTTCAGCTCTCCTCCTTGATATCCAGTCCCTAAAGGCTAGCATGCCTAGCATATTTTATGTACAGAAAGTCTGGTGACATTCCTCCTTACAACGAAAAGCTGGGAATGCTCGAGATCTGCAAAAGCTGTTTTACTGCCTCGCCTCCCTCTCTGCTGACAGACTGACATATGCTTCAGACTTCTTTGCCTCTACTACCAGAATTCACTTTCTTTCACATCTCCAGTCTGACTGGATTTAAAAAAAACTTTCTCCATGAGCTTCATCTCACACACAGACTTTGCTCATCGTTATAACAAAACTCTTTTCAAATCTCCATCTAAAATATTTTTCACTTTGCACATTTGATCTCCTTTCCTTTTGCAGTAACTCAGCTCTGGGATTTCCAGCCTGTGGTTCACATAATACTTTTAAAGGCTCAATGAAAAGTGAGAAGCTACTGAGAAAAGCACACCAGTGGTCCACAGTCCTAAGTTGCACCTGATTTGCACTGAAGACTATTTAGTTGCCTGAATATCAAAAACTCAGATCCAGCTTAGTTCCTATATGTAAGTGTTGCTCCTGATTTTAATGTGACTACCCCAGATAACGACAGGAAACAGAATTTGAAATTTATGAACTAATACTTAGCTGTAAGTAAACTAAAAACATTTATGAAAGTACAAAAGCTACTGCTATGTTCTGTATATTGGTATATATATTCTGACCACATTTTTTTTCCCAATCCACTTGGACATGTTTCTCTGCATTTTCAACTGATCCAGATTCAAACATCCCCTATGGCAGACCATTCATCAGTGCTTCCATATCCCGCTGTTCTCTCCTCTTTTACTTTCTTTTCAAAAAAAGAAGTCATCCTACTAGAGATCAGCATTTTAATCTCTAGTAGGAGACTCAGTTAAAATGGAGGTATTGTTATGGTGGCACATTTTAATGACGTGTGCAACTACCATTCTTTGATGATGTCTAGATCAGTCTTCTCCAAAGCAAAGTGCACATTTCCCAGGGGGGTATGCAAGACATATAATGTACACAGTAGTACATGTATGTATCTTAGAAATAAACATATATTGGACTGCATGCTCAAAATGTATTTTACTGACAGGGATATGCAATCCAAAAGTTTTAGAGATCAGTGGTCTAGATAACTGAAGAGGTGGCTGAAACTACTAGCTGTTAGCCATGAAGTCAGAAACATTATATACTTCGCATTTCCCACTTTCGAAAAGAATTTTAACTGTTGCTGTTCTGAACATTTTTTCTACCTTGAGATATACGAAGCCTCCATAAAGAACACTGTGCTTTACTATGATGGTGTTTCTAGGGCATCTATCATTTAATCTATATGGTGCTCTATAAATACCGTTACACAATAATTAATATCTACATAAGATTCACAGAAGAGAATAATGGATCTGGGGTTTAGGTTCTCCTAGTTTAGAGCTTTTATGCAGTACTTCCAAGTTTGGGACTGAGAGCATCTGGGTGCCTGAAAACATTTTGCACTTTTATTTTGTGCCTGTATCAATATCTTATCTCCCCCTTACACAAAAATCTTTTAACATTATGTAGAAACATTTTTTCTTAAGTGTTATGTAAAGACATTTGAGTATCTCAATTAATAAGAAGTCCTTAAATCCTTTTCATTATATTGTGATGGGCTAATGACTAGTACAAATCTAAGAAGCGATTTATCTTTTGTACTTACCAGTTTGGATTTATTGATGTGACTAGTTAAACTAATCAAAAAAAGGCCAGGATTCAGAAACAGAGGGGAAAGTCTCAAAGAGGTTTTTTATGTATAGGAAACTTCATACAAGAATTTCGAAAAATTCATGTAGATTCATTTGAATAAGTGTGCACCACTGTGCCCTACCGGACAAAATTAGAGTGATTTAAGGATATAATTTAGACTTAATAACAAACTATTTATTTGTTATAGGTGAATCCCTGCTGTTGTTCCTAAATCTCAAGTAACCATTACATACCACGTGAAAATTCTGAGTTCTTAAAGTGTCATTACAGTATGAAGCTAGTTGCTTATTATATGCAGTTGTAAACTATGCTCCTTGCACAAAAAGAATGCATGTTGACAATACCAGGACAGAAGTTCATCATGCTCAAAGGGGTACCAGGCTTTAGATTCAAAGGAACCAACATTTGTTAAATGTTAAATATATGTATACAGACATGTAATTCCAGTTATCACCAAGTAGCATGGTGCTAAAATACTCAAGAACACTTCAAGAAGAGACCTGTATGTATGAGAAGTATATAAGAGAATCATCCCAAAAGCATTAGATAGCAGATGGGCAAAAAAGGAAGTAGCAAAAAAAAGTAGATGGGCTCTCAGCCCATGTAGTTGACCACTGGCTGACAGTAAGGATACTTTTTACCTTCGTAAAATAAAATTCCATGGGTAAAGACTGCAGAATCTTCCTCATTTATTCCTTGGTTTTTCAACCAGATTAAAACAAACATGTCACCAATGGTATAACTATGACTGATCTTCCTGTGGGGCAGAAAAATGGATAGACTAGATAAAGTCCTTCCAGCTTTATTTTCCAGTACTCTTAAGATGTGGCAATTTTGGTGAAGTTTAATTTTTTTAAGGCATATACTGTGCCTTATAGAGGCAGTGAGGAAAAGTGGAATGTTGAATCGAAGATCACAATCAGGGCATCAGGTAACCAAGCACCAAATCAGATAGATCAATGTGTCTACTGTACTACAGCCAGTCTTTTGATGGTTAGAATTCTATAAATTAGACTCACCATTCAAAGGGACAGTTCAGGGACTCTGCCTCTCTCCTCCGTCCCCCTTACTTCAGTGAATATTTTGCAATCCATTTCTCACAGTATTGGAGGTTTCTCAGGTCACAGTCACATGAGTTTCTTCTGCTGCTGCTGCCACCTACCAGTTTTATTACTCTGTTGCAGCAGAAGGGCATATAGAAGAAGTTCTTGTTCAGCACGCACATAATCATCATCCTTTGTCTAAGATGTCATGGTTTATTCAAGTTTTACATTTCCCCATACACTAGGCAAAGCACTGGACAAAACCAAGATCAATACAAAGCTTTGAAAGCCATTCCATAAAGAAGAAGGAGCATGATCTGTAAAACCACCTTTCAAGCAACATTAAATATTAAGACATTAACTTCTGCAGAAGGCAGTAAATTTTGATCAACTCTCCCCACCAAAGATCATTTGCAGACACTGCAAAGAACGAGTACTGTCTTTCAAGAAAATCTTCACGTAATATATATAAAATCAGGTTAGAGTTGCAAAACTGTGAGCCAACATGAATGTGTTCAACAAATTTGAGGAAAAGAAATTCCTTTTTAAGACGTTATTACAAAACCACAAATCTCTGCCCCAAAAAAAACACCCAACCACATGCCTGAAAGTGTTACACCCGTGTCCTATAGCAGCTGATGCACAAAAATATACACAAATAAAGGAATAGGCCTGCCCAGGGCTGAGATGTAAGAAGTGGGTGTGTCTGAAAGGAAAAAGCATTGAAAACATAAGTATAACAGGTCTGTAAAATTATCTTGCAAGTAAAATTAAAGACACAAATTATACACTCAATTATACCAGTGAAATTGGATGTCACTCCACTGACTTTCACCGAGTGATTCCAGGTTTATCTCAGTGTAATTGAGAGCAAAATTTGGCTCTAAAATTAATCCCTCCCACCTTAATTTGAAGCTGCAATTTATGGTATTGCTGATAAATTTGTTGTGTTTCAGGAAAATATAAATTGAGACTATGAAAAGTAGACTATTTTATGATGATATAGAAGAGTTATTAATGCATACAGAGAAAAAGTCTGAAACAAGTGCTAATTCTTTACAGATGTTCTGGGACATAAAATACTGCATCAGGAAACTTGGAAGCCTGTCTGAAGGCTCATATTCTTCCACTTTGAATGGTATTCCGATCGTCTGATATTTATTTCTGTGAATAAAATACAGATTCTCCTCCTTAAACAAAATAAAAAAAGTCCCTAGCACTTTTAAGTGGTTTGAGATTAAGGGAGGGAGTTACCAGAGAAGAATAAAGTGTACAAGTACTTAGATATAACAGTAAGGGCAATATAAAACATGTCACCCCATGCTCCACAAACAGAAGTAATCAGTCCCACAGACTTTTTCTTTAGCACACATTCTCCCATCTGTCCTCTTTACAGGATCCTGCTCTATTGAATTGTAATAGATTTAATTTAATGTTCTTAGTAGTAGTTTTCCATACCTATCAGTTCCTAATTGATGCAGCTATATTTTATGTTCACTTGGCAAATGGAAAGCATCGAATCTTTCAAGCTAAAATAGTACACTTGAAGACAAACTAACCTGAAGTGATAAAAAGGAGGTGGAATTAATGTATCACAAAACTGTCCCTCATATACTTACATGAGGGGACTCACTTTTGTCTCACCTGAGTAAAGCAAAGGACAACAACAGAGTTTTCTTAAAGGTCAATGTTTATAAGGAGATGAAATAAAGAAGAAAAGTAGGATTTTCTCTAAATATCACTTTTAAATAAATCATTCAAGAAGTTTCACCAAAATGAACTGATGGGAAGAAAGGAAGGCAGACGAGTTAGCAAACTTATGACGGTTACAGTAAGAGCAGAAAAGAGTCCATTTACCTGACAACAGGTCGGTTTTGGATGTCACCAAACTGCTGCGTTTACCATTTTACCCGCTTGCATTACTGGGGGGAAAAGTTTAGGAAGGAACATTCTCAAGGACTTTTCATAAGTTCTCACTCTTGCCATCGGAAAGGGGAGAAGGGAAGGTTTTCTCTGGATTGTTTGACTTTTTTGGCTCCTGAAAAGTTTTGCAAAGAACAGTAACAAAGTGTGAACTGTTAGAACACATTTCTGTAAAAAAAGGAAGAATAAGTCACACAAAATAGAGAAACAACAAATCCCACCCAAAATCCGCACATCTAATTTGTGTCATTGGTTTAAACAAATAAACAAAATGAAAACTTTTCAACTCAAATTGGAAATATGAGAGGCTTGGAGACTTCCAACAGCAGGCTAAGATCTACCATCAGAATGCTCCAAAAGTCACCCTCCAAGGGTAAAAAAGACTTAAAGAAATAAAACAAAGGAAAAAGCAGCAAACATCTCATCATAAATCCTGCAGTGTTCAGTTTAAAACAATTCCTAGAACAGTGAAAAAATTAAAAATTAAAAAAGACAGTAGCAGCAGAAGTTACCTGTCCGAGCACCTACTATTCCATAGAGAGAACAGGAGTGGGTCGTGTGTCTCACACCAGCCATAAAGCCCATAAACCTTCTCAAAAAGAGTGAGCCATGAGAAAGATACTGTACATGCGATTTGTTTTCAAAGTCTCTCTAAGCCCTTAAGGTCCCTTATGTATTTAACTGACAGATTTTTGCAATAAGGGGGGAAAAGACTTAGGAAACGTCACTGGTTTTGTTGGATTTTGAAGTCCAGTATAACATCTGAAGAAGTATCTCCTTTGCGTCTGACATACACAGATGTTCCAGAGGTTATTTCCTGAGTTAAGTATCACATGTGAAAAATAGCACACGAAGTGGGAGAAAATGCTCCAAGAATAACCATCAACTCAGAACAAAAGCGTTAACAGTCCACATACACATCAAGCACTAACATTGTGTTACAGATGAGGTGGTGTAACATTCCATGAAAAGATTTTATAAAACACATCAAAGCATTAAATACAAGGCTTAAGATACAATCCGTACACTGACATAGCAAGACATTAATTATAAACATGGTAAGGTGAACAGAATAAAAACTCCAGTGTTACAAAGAACAAAATTTCATCAGATGTAGTTTAAGGAAATTATTCTTGCAAACAAGAGTTTCTAACTGGCTCTTCCAAACATTAAAATACACAAAAATAGTTGTATCACCATCAGCTGTATTAGCATTGTCATAATCCAGCACTACATGGACCATTTTTTCAGCACATGCCTCCAAACCCACATATGGAGATAGTGCAACTGTGTGAAAGTTTAGCATGTGTTTTTCAACATATGGAACTGAAGGAAATACAGGGTATAAAGCTGACTTCAGTAAAGTTCACCTTCAATGGGAAACACTGTGTGATTACCACAGGCTAGATTTGTGGTGGTTTTTTCCTGTAAGTGAAAACAAGACACCCCCCTCGTACCCCCAGCCCATTCTATACATTTCATTAATTCAGGAGCAATGGATAAGTAGAGAGTAAATACACGAGACAAGCGTGCCCATTTGTACCAATGAACCCTCAAACAAGGTTTTCATGCAGTATCAATACCCAATGTCCAAACACATGTACATGATGTTTCAAATCCTGTCTCCCTTCCTGACTTATCTCCAAACTAGCAATGGAAGCACCAACCACAGAGGAGCATCTGTGCATGTTCAGTTACCAGCTCCTTCCTCTAAAACATGTTTCCTGTGATAGAAATACAAAGATCCAACTACACCAACTAGCACATGTTTAGTCCCTGCTGTTATTCCACATGTGCTCAATGTGTGCCACAGCTGAAAAGGGAAGAACTGACCCTATCAGGCTTTCAGAGTGCAGGCACCTACCAGTGAAACAAACAAAAAAAAAAACCAAAACCCACGAAACCCACAAAAAACCACACACAAAACAAAAATAAACAAAAAACCCAACCCAAACCACCACCCAAATCCCCTTTAGATAAACAAGCAAGGGAAGAAGAATCTCTGGAAGAGACAGTTTACTGCTCAGTGACTAGAAAATTAGGTTTCTTTCATGTTCTGTGCTTCTGCAACTCTTCATGGAAGTTAAAGACCTTTATATTCTTCAGGTATGACCTGTGCACTTGAAGGCTCAGGAAGAAAGATTTGAAAATACCTTTACTGCTGAAGTTCCTTTTGTTGCTGGACCAGCTGGTCCACTCTCCTGCTTAACACCAACAGTCAACCTTTCACTTGATTTTAATAATAATATTTAATTCTACAAAAAAAAAAGCCATTTTATTACATTCCTTTTAAAATAAAAAAACCGAACTGTACAAAGAAGCGTGATCAAACCTCCATAAAGCAGGTTAATACTGTTCTGTTTATTGCCTCTTGAAGACTCTCTGCATAGTGTCCGTGAGTTGTGTTTAAGGTCCAAGTGAAGATAAAACAGCAGAGCAGCAGAGAGGTGAGGAAGGGCCACAGAGGTGGGCAGTGCAGAGCCTCAGAGGGTACACGGGACATGCTCCATTAAAGTATCCAGAAAACAGCAGCATTGCACACACACAACCCCCCTTCAAACAAACCCTATTTTCACAAGATTATTTTTCAATTGTAAATGTTTTACTTTTTGTTTTTTAAAAAAGAGGCTTATCTTTATATATATATATGCATATATATATGTGTTTATATATATATTTATATATATATATATAGTTCCAGGGCTTTATGAACCCAGAGAATGAGAGAGGAATGAAGAGGGAGGAGGAGAAGGAGGAGGAAAAGGAGGGGGAAGATAGGGACTGAAAAATGGACTCGGTATCTGTTAGGTTATCCGTTTTCCAAAACAGTTCAAGGCTAATGAGAAAATGCACAGCCAGAAGGACTAAGGAAAAATCAGGCAAGCCTGGAAAAAAAGTAGGAGCTGAACAGCCAAAACCCAAAAAGAAATAAAGCAAAGCAAATGTGCACACACAACACACACAAGTGTGTGCACTCACACCACACACACATAAGGGTCCAGGATCAATTTGTTAATTATTTGTGGATCTAGGTTCTTTTTTTTTTTTAATTCTGGCTGAGCTCTCTCCTTTTTTTTTTTCTTTTTTTAAATTTTTCTTTTTTTAAATCTGCTGCATGTTTCCCAAAGCTAAGAATTAAGTATTTCTCCCCAGTTACACTCCTTGGATTTCTGCCAACTTCACCTTTTATGTTCAGTGGGGAAAAATTAAGCCTGGTACGTATTGTATGAACTGCAGCTTTATTCTAAAGTACCTCTAGATGTCTAATCATTTTTAACCAACTTTTCCCTCCTCCACACCTCACCATGTTTCCTTCCCCCCCACCCCAAGCGAAAAAAAAAACCAAAACAAACCAACCAAGAACAAAGCAAAAAACCTCTACCCCAATGTACAGGCTTTAACTCAGTGTTTTCTTAACAAATAGTCTGCAGTGTTTTCACTTTGGCCACTGTGAAAGATGCAGGCATAGAGAAGGGAGTGTTGGACTAGCATGTATTAAAGAAAAAGGAACATTAACATTGCAGATCTCTCTCAAAAAGACTAAAACACTAACAAATACAAGTCGATGCACATTTGCTTTAAACTAGTGTAATTCTTTTTCACATTGGATTAAACATTATTTTGTATACCAAACATTACAGTGCTGTTTATCTCCTCCAATCATGCAAAAAGTAGTTAAAATGTGCCACTTCTGCCACAAATAGAATATGACCAATTCCCCTACATACCTTCCAAAAATCAGGATTTGAAATGAGAAAAACACAAGTACTAAAATCCTCCTTCAAAAGCTTTATGAAGAAATATAGACACAAAGCTGCCAATACCAAGATGGCACAAATTACAGATTTGCACAGAAAGCTCACATTATGTCAACTGACACTTCTCTCAGCCTCATCATTTGAAAGGCCATATCCTGCAAGGTCAGAAAGTGATGACTTCAAAATGATCCTGAACTTACAGCTCCCATCTACAAGAGTAGGAACAGTAGGTGTCCAGGAACTTCGAAATACTTGGTATTTAACACCTTCAACTCACATTGAGAATTTGAGGCACTCAGCAATTTCCAGGATCAAGCCTTACAGATGTAGAAGAGACTTAACTGGTGCAGTAATGCACAGAAGTTTCTAGAGAGCTGCCAGACAGCTTTCTGAAAATCTTCAAGTGTGAATCATGCTTTAATGCTTGCCTGTGAACATACATGAACTGCAATATGTCTGGGGACCAAAGTAGCATCCAAATAGAATTCCCACTTAGGTTGTAAAATGAGCATCTTCATTAGAAAACTGATGCTGAAGAACGAACACAATTTTGTTCCGCAAAAAAGTAGGGGCAGCAATCACAGCACGCATGCCTTTTGCTTTTTTGATACCTCCTCCCCTTTCCTCATTCCTCTGAGCTTCTCTGATAAACAGCATTGCAAGTTGGTTTAAAAAAAAAATTTACAGGAGAGAGTTCTGTTGGTCATCTATTTACATGTGGCATCACTCTACAAGAAGTTTGATCTCATTGGCTAATAGCTGGTTCATGTTGAATAGAGCCCCCGGGAGCTTGGTGAGCAACTCTCTCTCCGTGGTCTCAGGGTCGCTGTCGACAGAGCTGGAGCTAGCACTCATATTGTCGACAGCGGCACTAGCTGGAGGGCCCAGCTCTGGCTCGCTAGTCTCGCTTGCCGTGGACACCACAGAGAGCAAGGACATGCGCCGCGTCAAGCGACCGGGGGTAAGGAGAGAAGCGGCATAGTCCGCTATGATACCAGCTACATCTAGATTACAAGCCTTGTCAAAGGCAATGAAACCTACATTTGCATTGGCCTCGCAGACGTAGAATGAACCGTCGTCCTTCATCAGCAGGTCAATGCCGCACACATCCATCCCCAGGATGTTTGACACTTGGACTGCCAACTGCTTGCCTTGTTCACTCAGTGAGCACATCATCCCTACACCACCTGGAAAAAAATGAAAAAAAAAAAAAAAAAAAAAAAAAACCACAAACTTGCTGTCTGTAGTCTGGTCACAGGTGACTGACATCCTTCTCAACTGGTTGGTGCTTTTTGGTTGAGAAGCTCCAAAACAAGCCTGCAAGCACACTGCCGATGACTCAGAAAGCAAACTCCTTTCCAGCATGACTACTAATGAACTTGAAGCCACAGCAGGATTTCAAAAGATTCTGACCTGCCAAAAGCAGGTCGAGATTATAACTTGTTTAAAAAACAGTTAAATGCTAACTTTTTAGTCAAGAAAGATATGATACATTTTTATGATCCTGGGATATTAAAAAGATGACCTAACAAACCATCTTTGTTCCTTGTAAGGTAGAGGCTTTCCATACATATTTCTAAATTATTGCAAGAAATCTTTCAGCAAACTTAAACCAAGTGTTCCTGATAACAGCTCTAACAGATATAATTGAGGGGGACAGGAGTTAAGACACTATCATCTGTTTCTGTCCCTCTCAGCTTGCTATCATAGGTTAAGAATTAGGGAACATTTGTGTCTGAACCTCAGCTGGTCCAGTTCACAGTTCATCATCTATTACGCGACTCAGAACTCTTCTATCACAACACTTAAGTTAAAAAAAACCAAAACCACCAAACAATAAAAAACCAAAACAGGATTTAGCAGGAAAAAAATCTTTCAAGCTGTATTTCCTCAACACCAAGTAGTAACTAAAACCTTTCAGACATTTGGGGCATTTTGACTAACCAAAACTATACTACACATGAACACATTTTATCCCCTCCCTGCTGAGGTTCAGTACAGTTTCAGCCAACCTCAACTCTCCTTCCTCCTTCTAACCTCAGACACCCCCCTGTCCTAACCCAAAGCTATGCAGAAACTCCATTCTGAGTATGCTACAATCAATGCAGTAACCTTCCTCTTCCTCCCAGACATGGTCTTTGGGGGAAAAGGTTGCAGGAAGGAGCCTGACAGACTGAAGGCAGCACAGCAGCTGCACAATGCAATCCAACTGTTTATTGCCTTTAACAGTTTCCTCCCTTAACACTTTCTTCTACCCTCTTGCCAACTGGCTGTCTCTTCCACCTTCCTCAGTCTCATCTTCTGTCTTCCTTCTTTTTCTGTTCCTCTTAAGTGTATGAAATGAATGATAACATGGCATTAGCATGACACTACCACTACCACATCAGTTGCTCCGTTTGTGTTCCCAGAACCTCCCCCTCCACCCCTTTTCACCTGTCCTATCCATTTAATACTTTGGGAAGAGATTGTTTTTCCTGTGTTTGCTCAACCCACATCTCATTTAATCCCCACTCTTGTGTTTCCTCTGTAAACCCCCAACAGTAAGCACAATTAATACAAAATAAAACCTGCAGCTTATTTCAGTTGGGTTTGTGATTTTTCAACTGGATTGAAAAATTCTGATAAAAGCTATGAACAATGCTTTTCCTACCAAGTGAGCAGTTACTCTGCATCCTCCCATCTGTTGAGCAGCGGAGCATGGTGCCCACCACACGGCCTCCTACTACGATGACACGTACATCCTTGCCATGGGACTCTTTAACGTATTTTTGAAATAAGTAAGGGGCATCGTGACGGATCAAATGGCTTAGGTCTGCCAAATGGTGCTTGTCTCGTGCCAGGAACACAGCTTTACCTGTATGAAGAAAAGAATATCGGAAGATTGGAAAAAGCTACCAATTTGAGCTGCGTCAATGATTCAGCACATAAAAGTAAAACCTCTGACCAACATGCTGCCCATTCTCACAGGCCCCATCTGTAGCTTATATCCATTTACAAATTCATCTGTGGACATCAGTGTTCTACCGCTTCAGTGCTTCTAAGTGTTCAAGTAAAGTACTGCCAGAGTTGAGGAGCCATATGAGGAGTAAATAAAACAGATTAAAAAAAAAAAAGAAAACAGCTTTAGATAAAGGAGGTGGTCTTGTAATTTCAACTCCTTTTGGTACAAGTCCTTAATGAGAGAAAAAAAGGAAGAAATACTTAAAGAGCAGCAAACATATAATTAATAACAGTTTTGTTCATCTAAGAGGACTGGACCCACAGCTGATAGCTTTGACAGACAGGAACCAATGACATGAAACTGTTAAACATCAGGCAGCTAAGAACTCTGAAGTCGCTACTGTGCCACTGCAGAACCAACTGCTTCTCTGTTGGGAAGTTGCTGAGAGCTGCTCTTCCCAATACTCATACTGGAGCTCACAGCTCCAGAATGAGGTTTTGCAGGGGAACAACTACGTTCAGAGGAAAACACTAGACTCCACAGTATCCAAGATAATTTAGCAGAAGATTCCACAAGACATAAAATGAATGGAACGTACTATGATTTTGAAAAAACCCTCTTTAGAAATAACTAGCTTTTCTGCAAGCAAACACCTCAAAGACTTGTTTGGTTTAACCTAAAACATGTCATTTCATTCCCCTTCATTTCTAGAGCACACCAAAGACTTCTTTGTTCTTTTCCAATTTTACTAATACTGACAAAAGTCACTCCTAAAACACTCTACCACTTTCCATCTCATTTCTAGTCTCACAAGATGGTATCCCTCTCCATCTTCAGCTATATTTCCCAACTCCTCTTCCCCTTTCTTAAGGACTCTTGTATGTGTCATATTAATGTTTTGCAATAAGGCTGCACAATATTTTTTTTTTGTGGCAGAACTGTCACTCAGTTATGCTATGATGTTAACAGAGTACAAAAATCTATTGATAAACTATCTTAACTAAAGGAACAGAAATGCAGCAGTAGCAGAATTAAGACAAATAAGGAGTAAAGAAGAATTCCGCCAAGTGCTCCAAAGCCCAACTGGAACAGTCTCTGCTTCATCAGGATTTAAGGTCTCTGTAACACAGAACATTGTCTGACAAACACTGAATTTCTCATCACAAACAGAGTATCAGAACGTAGGCTTAAAAATCGTGACAAGAACGCAAAACCCTTCATGTGCTTTCTCCCATTCCCAACTTCAGCTCTCCTACAGGCACTTAATAATCCTACTGTATTCCTCAAATGACATAGGAAGCATGATGCCTTGGAGGGGAACTACTTAATTCTTAGGAATTCTGCAGCATCATGACATCTTGGCAAAAATAATGTTGGCATATTTGCTGCTGCAGCAGCAAACTAGACAGAAAATGGGCCTAGAAGAGTATTTTTATTCATCAGCCAGTACCTATGACCATGTTTGCCTGTTGATCTTTTTTTTTAAAATACAATTTCCAAATGGCTGCTCTTCAATTACTTTGAAAAAGTTTCCCTATCTCTCTTAATGTGAAAGGATATGAACTGTGCATAAATTTGCATTAAACTGCCTGGAATTTAAAGTGCTCTAAAGCAAAACTTGTAAACAGAGATTTACATGAAGTCTGGCAAAAAAAAAAAAAAAACAAAACCAAAAACGAGAAGAAAGTCAATAGCTTCAAACTCTATAATTATTTGGTAGATCTTAACAAGAGCAGTGTCAAGTCAAATCCACTGCCTTAGATACTCCGTATTTGTCAAATTCAGCTTGCTGGAAAGTCAAATTCCACCATGGCTTCATAGCTCCACAAGCACTTTAAAACCATATACACAGGTAGTACTGCCAACAGAAGCAGGTCTGATCTTCCCCTGCCCCAGCCTTTTGTTCTCGCTCTTCCATTACATCAACAGAAGCGTTTGTGTAAGTGATAATTCATGTAAGGAATTAATCCAAGTTAAAATGGTCCATCTAGATTCATGCAACATGAGTTCCTGAATCAATTTTACTACATGGCTACAGAAACACTCATGCCAGCAGAATAGATGCACCAGAGCAGCGCAGAGTGGGAATAAACTGATGGACAAGAAGGAAGACGTGGTGTCTTTTCATTATGCTTTTGTTTAAGGTAACTGCTGGTTTATGTGCTTAAACTTCGGTTTCAGTCTCTTTTTACTTCTAGTATTTATTAAATTGGTTTTAAAGTAAATTAAAAACAGTGCAACCTCCTGTGCAAATAACCTCTGAAATTTATTTTAAACCTGGTTTCCCTTAGTAGATCACTAACTAACATTAAACTAAATTGATGTATTGTTTCATATGCAACACTTAAAAGACTAATAATAGAACAATTTAATCTGAACCTGCTGTATTACCAGCACTGCCATAGATATTTTTCTGGAAAACAGAGATCCAGTTTCACAAACAACACATGAGATTTTATTTAAATCAGAATCCTAATTATATACAAATTAAGAATGAATAAACTAAGATTGCATTTCTTACGCCTATTTAGAAACATCCCGGAACTCCATGTAGGCTTCTCTCTACTTCTCTAAGGCCAGACCTTCCATTATTCCAGTTCAAAGCTTTCCTCACAAAAGTCACCAATACACCACAATTTTGAACCCCTGTGCTCCCTGCTATTGCAAGACTAGGTTCTACTAAAACTGCTTCCCAGTGTTGCAGTCTACTCAACATTCAGAAGTCAAAGGGTGATAGAATTTAGATGTACCACAAAGTCCAACACCTAATAGAAGACCTTCTGAACTATCACCCTTTGATGAGACAAAAACTTAGAGAGTGCTGCTCAGAATCCTTGCCCTCACCCCTGACCTCACACCCACCTCGGTGACCCCGCGTGTTCTTCACCACCATAGGGAACTCCAGCACTTCCGCCTCATCAATCATTTTCGCAAAATTCTCATGACCACCTGGCAAAAAGAAAACCAACAACATTATGTCCCACCAACCTGGTGCAGCCAAATTGGGGATGTTATTGCCACACAATCCTCCCACCCTTTCAACTTAGGTAACGCAGAAAAAACTCAGTTAAGAGGAACTTGGTCATGGAGCACAGTCGGACTTTGGAGGTGTTTATAATCTGTGGTATACTAACTCCTACTTCCTTTGAAATGGAAGACATAAGTTGAGAAAGGCCTCTTGATCACAACCCTAAAAGGTTCAATCCAATCTTCCAAACCTGAATGCCCCAATTCTACCATCTTGTTCCAGTTTATTCCTTTTACTTTATCAACTCCCACCTTTTAAAATGTCTAGCAGGAAAATAACACTGACGTAACACCAGTGACAGTTCCATCCAAACTCCTAATCAGGAAAGCAACATGGAATACAAAGACAAGGTATAATCCAGAGAGCAGCAACAACCCAAATCTTGTCACTCCACCTGCCCCCTTTTCCAAGGCTTAAGTCTCCTGCATTTAATCTCCCTATTTCCTGAAGTAGTACTTCAACCCTTTCATTGCATCTGTAAGGACCTTAGAGAGTAGCTTTTAATAACCATTCACATGATTATGGTTGATACTTGAAGGTTATTTGAGTTCAGTTCAATTCACAGAAGCCTGACCACAGTACAAGAAATACAGAAAAGAAAGTCAGCAGACGGAGGTATGAGACTCCTCTAACAGTGTGTGCAGTAAAGTGCTGAAGTCAAGCCAAGACACTGGTCACAAAGCCAGCAGCAGCCATCACTACCCTGACATGGATTTTAATGAGTGGCATGGAATAACATGTCATTCAGCACATCCTGTTTTTCTTGGCAAAGTCAGCTCTCACTGATAACCTGATACTTGTATTTTTTAAAAAAAAAAAAAAATCATGCTTCTGTTAAATTCCAGAGGCAGGCATTAAAAGAAGTGGCAGGGAGTTATGAACAGAGATGTTCTGCAGTTACCCCATCATTTGTGGTCTCCCCTTCCCTCGCAAAAAATTAATAACTCATTCCTTTCTCAAAGGGCTAGAACAACCACATCTATAAAAAAAGGGCATGTTTCTTCTCAAATGTGTTTTCACAGTAATTGATAGAAATAATAATTCATAGTAATTGATGGAAACACATGGTTTTGTTTTTGTCAAGTTTGTTTGTGTTTTTATGAAGTTCCCATTACAAAAGCCAATTGGTGCAACCATGCAAAGGGGAAGAAAGCACTGATATTGCCCAAGAAGGGAAGGAAGGCTGAAAGGTTATCTTCAATTCTGTAATATATTGTAATTAAAAGCAGAAATAGCATCAGGATAGCTCAGACAAATGGTTCCAGCACTCTGTCAGGAACCACAGACTCCAGAGGCAGGTACGAGAAATTTTAGTAATTAACTGTTCTGATGGAAAACAACCCCCCAAAAATTGTTAAAAGTTGCTAATGAGGGCCTGTACTCTTTTTGTCCTTTCACAATTACTAATATATTTGCAGATGATATTATTCATATAGAATCTACTTTCAGGTTTTACCAAACTCTAGATCTTTATATGACATTTAGTTCCCCAAGCTCTTGTATGTTGTTTCGGACAATTGGGAAAGAGTTCAAAGTGTTTCACTAGTAACAGCCAAAGTTAGTTGCTTGGGAAGCTGAGGTACAATTAAAGCACTCTTCCCAAAGCATCACAGCTTATCACTGAGGCCAAAACCAGAATCTGAGTGTTGTGACTTTAATTTCCTATTCTGGTTACTGAACATTTATCTGTGGAAGTAGTCTCATACTACTTAATTCTATGTATTTCCAAAACTTGACTCTTATCTTTTGCACTGCAAAAGCATAACTTACAGTAGGCAACTATGCTATCCTTTTGATCCAAAAGCCTTACCATATGAAAAAGTGTCTGGAAGAGGGACACCATGACCAGCAAGTTCTTGAAATGTCCAGAACTTGTTGACACAGTTGAGGATGGCTTGGGGACGATTCATCAGTCGACAGCCCATCTTCTCTAGGTGGCGAAGGACTGTGATATCGCTGTCACTCTGGACCCAAGGTGTTGGTACACGTACAACCACCACTTGTGGGTAAGCAGTAATGAGCTCCCCATTCACCCGGAGACCTAAAGAAGGAAGAGAAAAACATCCCAATCAACTACAAGGTCTTCAGGAGAAGGTAAACAGGCAAAGAAATACTGCACTATATGTGATCACAACAGAGATACCAGACTTCAACAGTGAGTATTAAACCAGCACAAATCTCTCTAAAATGCCAAAGTAACAGAGATTAGATATGACCCTTAAAAAAAAAAAATTAACACAGATGACACAGGGACTTCAGGCTCTTGGGACAGTCACTGAAGGATTCGGGAGCGCAGGTAATATTCTCCTCCCTCCTTGCAGTTGAGGGCAGCAATGTTGGGAGGAACAGGCGGACACAGTCCATAAATGCATGGCTCCATGGCTGATGTCAACGCCACAACTTTGGGTTCTTTGACAATGGGGTGGACTGCATGGCACCAGGCCTGATGAACCCTGATGGGATTCATCTCTCTCAAAGGGGGAAGAGGATCTTTGCCCAGGAACTAGTGGGGGCTCATTGACAGAGCTTTAAACTAGGCTTGAAGGGGGAGGGGGACAACATCAGGCTTGCCAGTGACATGTTGTGGGATGATATGCCCAGGTTGGTGGGACGGGGTGCTGGTGAGGGCCCTCAGCTTACTGCTCAGAGACGTGCTGGACTCAGAGACTACAGCACGCTCAAAGCCTAGAGGAGATGATCCAGGGGCTTCAGATGCAACAGGAACCAATGGGGTAACTCTGGGAAGATATATCAAAAGAATTCCAGCCACCCCAGCCAATAAGTCAGCCTCATCGGGGGCACAACTGAAATGCCTCTATGTGAATGCACGGAGCATGGCGAATAAACAAGAGGAGCTGGAGACATGTGTGCGCCTGCAAGGCTATGATCTTATTGGCATCACAGAGAGGTGGTGGGATGGCTCCTGGGACTGGAGTGTTGGGATGGAAGGGTACAGGCTCTTTAGGAAGGACAGGCAGGGCAGATGAGGATGGGGCATCACCCTCTACGTCAATGACCAGCTGGAGTGCATGGAGCTCCACCTGGGGATGGATGAGGAGCTGACTGAGAGCCTATGGGTCAGGATTAAAGGGAGGGCTGGAGCAGGGGACATCATAGTGGGGGTCTGCTACAGGCCACCTGACCGGGGAGACCGAGCAGATGAAGCCCTCTATAGGCAGATAGGAGCAGCCTCATGTTCACAAGCCTTGGTCCTCATGGGGAACTTCAGTCATCCTGTTATCTGTTGGAGGGACAACGCAGCTGAGCGTAAGCTATCCAGGAAGTTCCTGGAATGTGTCGATGACAACTTTCTCCTCCAAGCGATAGAGGAGCCCACGAGGAGAGGTGCCATGCTGGACCTTGTTCTCACCAACAAGGAGGGCCTGGCAGGGGATATCAAGCAAAGGGCAGCCTTGGCTGTAGTGACCACGAAATGCTGGAATTCAGGATCCTCAGAACAGCAAGGAGGGAGCACAGCAAGCTCACTACCCTGGACTTCAGGAGAGCAGACTTTGGCCTCTTCAGGGATCTGCTTGGTAGAATACCAAGGGACAAAGCCCTGGAAGGAAGAGGGGCCCAAGACAGCTGGCTAATATTCAAGGGTCACCTCCTCCAAGCTCAGGAGCAATGCATCCCAACAAAGAGGAAGTCAAGCAAATCCACCAAGAGGCCCCCGCGGATGAACAAGGAGCTCCTGGGCAAAGTCAAACAAAAAAAGGAAGCCTACAGAGGGTGGAAGCAAGGGCACGTAGCCTGGGAAGAATACAGAGAAACTATCCAAGCAGCCAGGGAGCAGGTTAGGAAAGCCAAAGCCCTGATAGAAATTAGTCTGGCCAGGGATGTCAAGGACAACAAGGAAAGCTTCTATAGGTATGTTAGTGAGAAAAGGACGATGAGGGAAAACGTGGGTCTCCTCTGGAATGAAATGGGTGAACTGGTTACCCCGGATATGGAGAAGGCTGAGATACTCAATGACATCTTTGCCTCCGTCTTCACTGGGAAATGCTTGAGCCACACTGCCCAGGTCACAGGAGGCAAAGGCAGGGGCTGGGAGAGTGCAGAACCACCCACTGTAGGAGAAGATCAGGTTCAAGAATATCTAAGGAACCTGAAGGTGCACAAGTCCATGGGACCTGATGAGTCACATCCGTGAGTCTTGAGGGAACTGGCGGATGAAGTGGCCAGGCCATTCTCCATCATATTTGAGAAGTCCTGGCAGTCTGGCGAAGTTCCCATCAACTGGAAAAGGGGAAACATAACCCCCATTTTTAAGAAGGGGAAAAAGGAAGACCCAGGGAACTACAGGCCGGTCAGTCTCACCTCTGTGCCTGGCAAGATTATGGAGCAGACCCTCCTGGAGGCTATGCTCAGGCACATGGAACATAAGGAGGTGATTGGTGACAGCCAACATGGCTTCACTAAGGGCAAATCGTGCCTGACAGATTTGGTGGCCTTCTATGATGGGGTTACAGCATCAGTGGACAAGGGAAGGGCGACTGACATCATCTACCTGGACTTGTGCAAGGCATTTGACACTGTCCCGCACAACATCCTTGTCTCTAAATTGGAGAGATGTGGATTCGATGGATGGACCACGCGGTGGATAAGGAATTGGCTGGATGGTCGCACTCAAAGACTTGCGGTCAACGGCTCAATGTCCAAGTGGAGAACAGTGACAAGTGGTGTTCCTCAGGGGTTGGTACTAGGACCGGCACTGTTCAACATCTTTGTCAGCAACATGGACTGTGGGATCGAGTGCACCCTCAGGAAGTTTGCTGACGACACCAAGCTGTGTGGTGTGGCCAACACGCTGGAGGGAAGGGATGCTATCCAGAGGGACCTCGACAGGCTGGAGAGGTGGGCCCGTGCGAACTGCATGAAGTTCAACAAGGCCAAGTGCAAGGTCCTGCACGTGGGTCGGCACAATCCCAAGCACAACTATAGGCTGGGCGAGGAATGGATTGAAAGCAGCCCTGAGGAGAAGGACTTGGGGGTATTGATTGATGAGAAGCTCGACATGAGCCAGCAGTGTGCGCTTGCAGCCCAGAAAGCCAACCGTGTCCTGGGCTGCATCAAAAGAGGTGTGACCAGCAGGTCGAGGGAGGTGATCCTGCCCCTCTACTCCGCTCTGGTGAGACCCCACCTGGAGTACTGCATCCAGCTCTGGGGGCCCCAGTACAGGAGAGACATTGAGCTGTTGGAGAGAGTCCAGGGGAGGGCCACAAAGCTGATCAGAGAGATAGAACACCTCACCTATGAGGACAGGCTGAGAGAGTTGGGATTGTTCAGCCTGGAGAAGAGAAGGCTCCAGGGAGATCTAATTGCGGCCTACCAGTACCTGAAGGGGGCCTACAGAAAAGATGGAGGGGAACTGTTTATCAGGAAGTGTAGTGACAGGACAAGGGGTAATGGGTTTAAGCTGAAGGAGGGTCGATTTAGATTAGATGGTAGAAAGAACTTCTTTACTGTGAGGGTGGTGAGGTACTGGAACAGGTTGCCCAGAGAGGTGGTGGCTGCCCCATCCCTGGAAGTGTTTAAGACCAGGTTGGATGAGGCTTTGGGCAATGTGGTCTAGTGGAGAGTGTCCCTGCCCATGGCAGAGGGGGTTGGAACTAGATGATCTTTGAGGTCCCTTCCAACCCTAACCATTCTATGATTCTATGAATTCAACAATCTGATTTATACTAAATAAGTACTCAGAAATAACTTTATCAGCTAAGAGGGCAGCACCCCATGACATTAAGGCAGGAAGTAGAAGGAAAGCCAGCTTTGCCACCAAGACCCATATATTACTTAATCATGACCTACAGTTTTACAGACTACATTCTGAAAAATAACCCCAAAAAACTCAAAGACAGGCTGCAGGAATAGGAATACAATAGGTTTGGATGGGAAGGCATCAAGCTCAATAAAGAGAATCTAGCATCTGAGGATGGGAATAGACAAATAGGATTTGATATTCACTTTATTTGCCTTAGGTTCAAAGTAAAACTTTCTGATTTCAGCATAAAATACACAGCTCACACTGCTGTCAACACCTTAGGGGTTAAAACAGAAAAAGAAGGCGAGCTGAGAAATCACAGTGCATCTGCATTTCTGTGCCTATGAAAGTCCAGCTGTAACAATGCAGATCTAGCCCAAATTAATTATCTGATTAGCTCTATTCCAAAGATGTTACTTTTCAAATACAGATTTCCACCCACTCAACCTGAAGACATATATTGCCAGGCAATATATTTCATTTCAAGGTGCATTTGAATTGGGGGGGTGTACTTCCCATTTTCTTTTCTTTTCCCAACCAGGATGTATTGTAGAGCTTGCCTTAAATACAGTGAAGCAACCACCTGACTCGCAAAATGGAAGTAGAAATATGCTGCCCAGTCCTCAGGAGGACAGAGGCACACTCTGGAAAGGCCAAAACAGAGCCACATCCAATACAAATCCCTTTTTCCAATCCCCATTGCCATAATTGCACAGAGATGAGAAAACATAAGCAGACGGGTGCTCTGGCTGCTCACCTCATTAGCACCAAGCACTGCCGCATTGCAGCTGACATGACTTGCGTGTTTAAGCAAGCAGGCTTCAGACACACACACACACACACCATTTTATGGAGGCATTTCAAGCAAGATTAAAAATGAGACACTGCTAAAAACCTAAGCAGAATATGAACATCAGGAAATGGTCTGCCATGTCCGTTAGCCAGAAAAGGAGTACAGATTCAGCAAGCAAAAGATTTTTAACTTATTGGACAGATTCCGCCTTACACGTGTATTTTCTCATTTAGGTGCACACCCAATTACACTTTTTGCCATTGTAATTGCATGCATGTCCTGATCCACGTGCAAGCTGTGTAACAATCATTTTGGCAAGGACTGCATTTTCCACAGAGGCCCAAAATTGCCACTGTATCTTTGTTGTGAACCAAAACTACATCATTTTCTAATTCATAATCTCTCAGAGCCTATTTTGCTGGTTTGCTTTAAAGTCACACCACATGCTGAAGTTTTGCACCATGGAGTCTGAAAAACAGCAGTTTGAGCAGATGTATATGCCTCACCTAGAATTCTCCTGAATACCTGCATTAGACTTGACTATTAGACTAGTGTGAATTCAGCCAGGCCACCATCTGCCCTGGAGTGACTTTGGAAGTACAATGATGTTATCAACAGAACAATCTGAGCTTTTGTTCCATATTCAATCATTTTCTCTGGTCTGGATACTGTTCTCCCCAGAACAAAAAAAATTTCTCTCCCCTCATAGAACACAGTTTACAAACAAAGAGAAGAGCTACTCAATGAAATGTATAATTTGAATCACTACTACTGACATGCGCCATAAAAATTATGCAGTCTCCCAGCAACACAGTGCTGCAAACAGAAGCAGCTTTACTACAGCAAAAAGGAGAGACAGATTCTGCCATTTTGGAACTTGTATTCAGCATTCCATCTGAGACCCAGCAGTTAAAACTCAAATTAATGGTCATTATTGCCGAGTGGGCTGATAAAATAATATTTATTCACTATGATGTGTTGAAAGCAGTAACACAGAAGATACTAATGCATACAATTAATTTCTTTTCCAAAGAAGCAATTCATGAATGCAAAGAGGGAGAAAGTAAAAATTATACATTACAGAGATGTTACTTATAGAGTGGTTAAGAGGCAATCAAACTTTTTTTAAAGATGGAGATGAACACTCTTTTCTTTGCAGTAATAGTACCATCCTGGTCCCGGAACAGTAGCAGTTAGTTACATTCACGGTTGCCTGTGGACAATGAACCACCCTCACAAACACACAGAAGGCACATGTTTAGATCACACAGAAGTAACCTGACAAGTAACAAGTTGGTCCATTTGTTGGCTTTCTCAGTGGATGCCCATGACATTGCAGACACAACAGACAGCTATACAGTCCTTTGAAGTATGAATACTGAGAGCCAGAAAAGGGAGATTTCATGCTCATCTAATACTATGAGCATATAACAACCATTTTACCAGTGCCTGGGGAACAATTTCTCTTACATTTGAGTATTCTTTGACCCTATGAGATAAAGACTCCTGAGTTGGAATATCACACTATGAAAACAGATCTAAATCCTGCACTTGAACAAGACCTGTTCTTTCACTCACTACCAGCTTTCTTTGCTCTTCCTCTGCAATATGAAACTCCAAAATGGAATATGGTACACTTTTAACATTATACATGACAGTATTTCAGGTGAAAGTGCAAAAGGAATTTTTGTAATGCAAACTGTCATCACTTGGTAACAAACTTGACCAGTTACACCAAATCCCTCAAATAAAGCTGAAAGCCTCGGGTTTCTCTCAAAGACAGCTCAAAGCAGCACATGATAGAACTGAGTGGGTAAATGCATGATTCCTCATCAGTTGGCCCAATCGGTCTTGCTGCTTTTCATTCCCAAAGAACAGCAGGTGAGCTTAAAGTGCGGAGTAGCTGGTCTCTGCTAAAAAGGCTTATTTTGACCCAAACAGATTAGAAGCTGTCACATGAACCCATGAAGTCCACAGAAAATGGATGCAGTCTTAAACTATAACGAAGACAGAAGAAAAAGGCAGAAACTTCTACTGGTGTTACCACTGAGATCAGAAGACATGTATCTATACGTTAAGAAAGTTCCCAAGACAGTAACACCTAGCATGGTAGAGCCTATTTATTATAGCATGATACTCAGGATGACAGTTGCCTCTCGACAACCTGGTTTAGTACACTTTTAGGGTGGATGCACATATGTTGGAAAAAACAAAATTCTGGAACTTCTCGGCCCTCATTCATGCATGTGGGGTTTTTTTTAGTCCCTTCTGTCTTCTTCTCTATGACAAATTTATCTCACAGTTACAATTTCTCAATGAAAAAGCCTCACTTTTAAGAGTTAGGCGGCACACATTCCAAGTGAAATGCCTCAAAATACAGACATACACACAAAACCAAGTTATCCCGACTTAAGTTGCTGCCCATCAACTAAGACTCCTAAATTGACTATGTGCTTATTCCCACCCTACAGCAAAACACAAGGCAAAATGCTTAACCTTGAGCCTCATTATTGTTGAATCCCTTCACTGAATCTCACTACACAGCTGGGACAAGCTAAGTACCCAAATACAGGCTTTGTAACAATATCCCTTAAAGCCTACAAGCCAAACACACTTCTGCAAGTCAATCGCAACCACTGCCAGAGTATGTAAATTCTTAAACTGCAGCCTCACCCCTTTCACAATCCATAAGCATTGGTGCTTCATCTACCCAGTTATCCCACTTCCTTGTGTTTTAGAAGCTCTTAAGAAGCACTTCTGCATTAATGGCATTATGGATGGCTAAAAACAATCAAGATTTCAAGAAACTGTGCGGCTTCTGAACATTTTAATTCACACCCAAGCAGCATTTTAAATTGCTAGACATTTTTAAAATTCATTCTATTCAGTTTGCACTGAATAGTCTACACAAATCCCTTCTAATCTCTTTAAGAATCAGTTCATTTGCAGATTAATAGCTACTACAAAGCAATATCTCGTGTCCAGTTTGCGTATTATGAACAATTGTACTTTCAGCTGAAACAATGCAAATGTTTTCACAGAAGGAACGCAGTTTCAGGACAGAGGTCTAAAATCTCAAAGATTTGCAAGGACATAAAAAAATAATTACAGAGCTTTTATAGCTCTCATTTATAGCAAACATGAGGCATTTTTAACAAAAATAAATCTCACTAATATAAAATAAATTTCTAAAAGTATTTTCATTTTTCCAAATAATAATTTTGGAAAACAGTCAAAACAAAGCAAACTGAGTCACCAAGACCATGAAGTACTTAGGACTCAAATTCAGATCTTCGACTACAGCATGTGACCGTAAGAACCACAGCCAACTTCTTCAATAAAATGGTATGATACAAAGTTAAATGCTTAAAGCATTTAATACACAAGCAGAAGGAAATCTGGGTAGGCTTACATGTAAATCAAATTACTGATATCAAGCTTCTATTTTTATACAATTTGAATCATCAGCATTATTTGATAGACTATGATAGAGGAAAAGACTAAAGTAGCCAGAAATGTCAGAAGCTTTAGCCAGGGGAAGAAACTCAAAGGACACTGACATAAGAGCAATGAAGAAGAAACTTTCTCAGGGAGAAATACTACATTTATGTTTACTTCTGTAGGTACATTAGAAAAACCTAAATCAGTGAACAGGTTTCCATCATGAAAACCACCAAGCCTTTTAATCTGCGCCTGAAGACAGCTGATAACTACCTTGCTACCCATGAAGTTCATGGCCTATCACATCACGTTTCTGACCAAACGGATCAAAAGAACAGGAATGACACACTAAAGGTGGGTTTTGCAGAAGTTCCCTCCATTCAGTGGTGCCATGAATCCAGCAACATAAAACATTCTAGTCATTAAGCCTCCTTCTTCCAAACCGACTTCCAAATGTATACATTTCACAGAATTTATCTGAAAATGCTGTGACTATGAGAAGTACCCAAACGTGACAACAAAGTTAAATTATTCCTTGTAGAGCATGGATAACTAGGAAAAGAATCCTCACCTCTGCGGCCACAGCTGTCAAAAGTAGTCACTTCTCAGAAAAACTTAACTTCAGTGACTGCCTCTGTCTTTGGCAAACCCCCTAATAAATGCCAGCTCCTCTGAAATATATAAGTAAAATGAAGCAAAAGGAAAAAAGTGCTTCAGTGTTCAGACAGATCCAGTATGTGGATCTCGAACAGGTATAGCATACAAGTAGAACAATGCATGGTCATCGTGCATGCAGCATTCCAAAAACTAAAAATTTTAATCAAATTTTCAAAAGCACTAAACATATACCAGCTCCCATCACATTCCCAACAGGAGCTAACAGGGACTGAGAACTTCCAAAAATATTACCCAGATTCTTCCTCAGAGATCTGTATGCTATCCTGAAAGTCTCCAGCTCTTTCAACTTCGTTATACCAATTTATTCATCCATCCATCCACGGAGTTGCTAATGTTTCCCAAATGAACAGTCACTCAGCAAGCAGGCTATAATGAATTCGACTTATTCAGCTGGGAAAAACAGGCTAGCCTTCCATCACACAAACCTTTCCTCGTATCTGGAGGACATCACATCCTGCTACCTGCTTTTCCCAATTAATCAGTTGTTCTAACAAAAATCACTGAATTTTTCTATAAACCTAGACTCACTCCTGTTCTCAAAACAGTGCATTACTATTTCTGGTTCATTTGTCCTCCCGATACCTGTCAGCCACAAGACACTTCATAACATTTGTGTTCTTAAGTGTTTAATAATTATTTACAGTTTACTTGTAGGGAATTAAACGTGTTTCATCCTAATTGCCATATAAAAGCAAGCTTAAAGCTCAAAAGGGAAATACCCCAAACTTTTAACTGCAGATTACCGGCAATAACAAGATATACGTCTTCCCCTCACCGAACTCAAACACAACTACATCTCTAAAATTTTTAAAACTCAGCATGCTTTGAACATGCATTCTGCCAAGAGAGTGGTAGAATTTAGGAACAGCTAACAAAAGTAGAATTCATATTAACGAAATACTACTCTATACCTCAAAAGCCTGCTGCAATATGTTGATTTAACTTTACATATCTACCTTATAAAAGAACTGTAAGTAACTAATTCCCACAAATTGGGATACGTAGTATAGTATAGCACTTTAAATGCAATTTTATTTAAACTACAACTTAATCTTTAAAGAGCAGATAAGCACTGAATTTTTAGAAATCCACTGATTTATTAACACCAAATTAAACTTCCCTCTGAGTTGCACAGGCACTTTCTCTTCTGCATAACTTACCACCTGAGATCAAGTTGTCACAAATTCTGAAATATTTCACTGTCATGCAGAAGCCCCTTTGATATCTAGTATTACCAACCTCTTTTTTACTCTAGTGTGCACAGAAACAAATTTCTACAATAGTTCTGTGCTTGGTATTTTAAGTTCATATTCTCTCCTTTCCTATCCCACTTACTAGCTTTTCAAACGAAATTAACAAGTGCTAGCATTTAACCCTATGGGTTTAATATGACCTCAATCTCCTTCTCCACACAAACTTCACCAAAAAGGCTTTCTCGCTAAGATAAACTTCCACAGCTCAGCAGTTCAAATGAAATCACACGTAGCAGAGACAAAACTGATCTCTCTAGAACAGTACTAATCCCATTCTATTCTGAAACAGAGAAATAAAGAGGAGCAGCTTCAGCTTCAATTCATTAATTCCTAATGCAAGCATTGTGAAAACTTTCACAAAAGACCACTGCTGCAGCTTCAAACAGAAAGCAAGCAGGTACCCGAGTTAAACCAGCTCTACTTCATGTCCCTTCCTTGACTCAGAGGACCTCTTCCCTTCCCCAGGAAGAACACAGAATCATTCTTAGAAACGCATAGGCTATGGAAAATGGTTAAAAACTTGGGAAGAACAACAATGCTCAAAGTGATTATGCCCATTCTGGATTAGGGGTTCTTTTTGGGCACAAGGGGGAAACAGACCAGATGCCTCTATGCCTACCTCACTAAATCAATTCTAAGCGGATTGATTACGGCTCGATCTGTGTTTGAACTGTACTGCTAGTCACAATATGTTGTTTGCTTGTCATCTCAAATCACAAGCACTTCTTCACAGTAATGCATAAATGTGAAGAGGATGGAACCAAATATGAAGTAAAAGGTATATTACAAACACAAATTAATTCTAGACCACCATCTTGGTCTGAGAACTGATTTTACAGTAAGTATATAAACACAGAAACTATACTGAAATCATGTTAAAGCCTTAGCTACAATTATTATATGTATATAAACACTCACACAATTAAGAAACTTGGCATCATGAACAAAAAAAATACATTTCCAGACACAACTTAAAAGACATTCAAACTGGAAAGAAATATACAGCATTTTAGCCTTATTCCCAAACATGGATGATTTAGTGATATAACTGTTAAGATGCATTTTAAATAGAGTTGTGTATAACAACTGTAAAGAAAAATGCCACAGAAGGGAAATCAAAAGATTCATTAAACACAACAAAACAATGTTGAAAAAGATGTGATTTCAAACACCTTGAAAAGTCTATTTCTACTTTTCCCACCGAGTTGTTTTTAAGTTCTCATCACACATCTGCTTTTACAATTTGCTCCCAGGCAAAGTTAGAAGAATTTTCCATAGTATAAACTCAAAAGAAAAATACTCAGGATAAGATATATTTAAATTTATTTAAACTAAAAATGAGGTGTAGTTGTTGATCAAAGTTTTAAATTACTTCAATTATAAAAAAATGTCTGTCACAGCTCAAGTTAATGACTGAGTGCAAGGGAGATGGTTTTGACTTAATGTTGCAAAAAGGTCTCCCAATTCTTATACAAGCACATGCATGCACACATGCCATATAGCCACTGCATACGCAGTCGCTAGATTGTCTTTTGTCTATTAGATTTCCCATCAAAGCTCTCAATGAATATAATGATTCTTCATATTAAGAGAAAGCTCAGGCTCACAAACAGTATTTCTGGCACTTGTCTCATCTTCTCAGTGAGTTAGGTCAGATAGATAAATTTGCAGAGCACCATTCAGGGTTTTTTGCGCTCAGTTACTTACCTGAGACATTTGCGACATGAGACCTCAGTTAACAACATCTCACAGTGCACTGACAAGGATAGGTGAGGATTGAGACAGACTGCCTTTTGGGCAGTGAAAGTCCAGTCAGTTCAAACACCTGACAAACCACCGTACTCAGACACAAACACTATAAATCAGCACAAGTCAGAAAGAAACAGTCCTGCTTCTTTGCTGTTGTAGCTGCTGCCTTCAAATCCCACCATGCCTCTCCACTTTACCTGCAAAAGTATTTGCACACCTAACATGATGACCTGAATCCATAGGAAAGCACAGAAGCAAAAACACGTAGGTAAGATTAACAGGGAAGGCTTTTTAGCTATTAGCTTCTTCTCTGAAAGGAAGGAAATAATTCTTGGCCAGAAGAAAACAGAACTGTAAATGCAAAATAGAAAAAGGTAACAGGAGAAAAGCAACATTTAAGAAATGCTATATGAAAGGAAGCTCACAAAAGTAATTTAAAAGGGGGTCTAACACAGCACTTTTCCCATTTGCTTTATCGACTTCTTGTGTTCTCGTCAATGATCAATGGTGTTAAAGGCTGCAAAGTAATGCCAAATTTTAAGCTCAAAGGTTTGCTAGGAGAAAGGGTTTGGGTCATTCCTTTAACATATTAAGACTATACTTTATTAAAACAAGGCATGCCTTTTTGATGCATGATTACAATTCCCAAGTTTGACAGTAACACAGATTGTTAACAGTAGCACCCACAATCAGGAAAAGCTTGCGCATCTGTAGTAGGAAGACTGTTCCAGTGGTAACAGACTGATTCAAAGTCTGACTGCACAGACCATGGGAGTGGAAATGCTGTGCCATAGCTTCAGTAACCTCACCTGCTCAAAAACTCAAAGGAATACTGATGAATTAGTGCAGGGTTAATGCAGTTTCTCTAGAAATGTCCAGAACATGCCATAAGGTGTTGATCTTCCCTAAAGATAACATGGAAACCTTTCTATGTAGGCAGACCTCATAAAACATGGATAAGACTCCAGAAAAGAGAACTGTTCAAATAAAATATGCAGTTTCATGTTATATTTAATCTGGTTCAATTGCGTGCTGCAGCGAAAAGAAGTCATCTCATCTCCTGTACCCCCATACTCCCAATTCTCACCTTGCATCAGACCTAGTGATTGTATAACCATATAGGAAGTTAAATCAATTTGTTGCTCTGAGAGGAGGAAAAAAAGGAGAAAAAAAAAAAGAAAAAAAAGAGAGAAAAAGAAAACCAGTGATTATTTTTGCATTTGATAGCTCACTGAGTAGTCATGAAACCATTAAGTGTTCCTGTTGCTTCCCTTGCAGTCTAATGTGTGAGGGAACAGCAGGACCATTTCTTTCAGCAATGGTCTGCATTTAGGTTAGGATCCATTTTATTGTGTTTTTCACTTAATACTGTAGTTGCAGAGTTGTAAGACCTGAGTTTCCACTGGCATTCAAAAAAATGGTCCTGTTCTGCTCCTAGTACTCACACTCTATCTCCTCACATGGCTGTGCTAACAGCAATGTTCATGTGGCTATAAATCATCAATCAGATGTGGCAGTTACTCTGAATTAATACCAAACCAGCAACTCTTTTTTTTTTTTTTTTTACCCCAGAGCAATTTCTAAGTTTGGTTTGTTATGTAGCCATAAAAAAAAAGTTTGAGCCAAGTGTGGAACCAGTGTGACAATTAAAACAGACACTTATCTACTAAGAATACATATCTTGCAGAGCAGGTTATCACTGAACAAGACTTGTCAGAAAGAGTAACAGAAAGCAGTGAGAATGGTCAGGAATACAGCCCTATGTTTAAGAATTTTATTTATTTACAGAGGACTCTGTACTATTTCCTTTACATTATGTTTTGTCCTTTGCGTTATGGTTTTTAAATAAGATAATCAATTTGAAAAGATATTCAGATAATCTGCAGTGAATGTCAAATTAATATGATATCCTGACAACTGTACATTGTGTGAACCAAAGATGTGTTGATATGTCAGTACTGGACATGAGAGACCAGTAGGAAAAACCATAAACACACACTGAAAACCAGACCATTTCAAAATGGTACCAAAACTATTTCAAAGTTACTATTTATGATAAATACTTTGTACGTAATTGTAATGGTCTTAGAAACTCAGTGTTTTAAGAATCTATGAATACTCTGAAAACACAGATTAGCACTCCCAAATGAAAAGCCAGTATCTTATAAACGTGTCGAAGGCAGCAGCATCTAGGTCTAAGAAAAAAGTAGGGATAAGAAAGAAAGGGAAAGTTATCTATCTAGAAAACAGAGATGAGACTGGAATAGATCATGCAAACCTCAGTAAGCAGTGAAGAACTGAAACTTAGAGAACGGTTACTTGAGATCTGAATTAAAAGCCGTCCTCTTCCCCCTTATTTACGTCTCTCCTGCTTTAGTTGGCAAAAGCAGTATAGAGTCCTAACCCAACCAAACACCCATGAGTTACACAGACTCAGCAGTCACCAAAGCTAAGATACAACACAAGCGAACACACAGGAAACAAAACAAGGAACATGCTCTGCCATCAAAAGAAGATACTCCTATACCCATCTCCCTACTGCTTGTACTTAAGACCCAGTTTTGGTACCCACACGCTTGCACCACAGGCCACCTCAACAAACTTGAATGTCAGAAAATTGACAGGTGGAAACAGGTAGGGTTTTTTAGTGATCTTAATTAGCTTGTGATTAGAATATGAGTGAGCACCTGCACAAGGAAGAAATGATGGCATAACTGGGAAGAGGGGTGTGAGAGGGAAACAAGGGCTCTCCATCTTGGAAGCCAGGAGCTGTAAATTTAGCAAGGCCTTATGATGAAATCTTTACCTAAAGCCACTGCTCAGCACTGACCACACTTCAAAAGCTAAAACAGACATCTGTTTATATTCTAGTCATGATCTTTTAGTTTCTACATGGCTGTAGGTGAGATCTCTTGTATCTTGTTAGGATTTTTGTACAACGGTTCCCACTAGGAGATCTCAGAGCATTCCAGGGGCAAATAAGCATGCTTTACAGTGTTTTAAAAGTCTAAAGCATCCTCAACTGACACAACACCCACTTGTGGCAGATATCTACCCAGAGCCCACCAACACTGACAGTCTTAGAAAAAACAAGTTCTGGAATCCCCCCACCCCCAAATGAAGAAAGTCATAAGCACTAAACAATCCCATCCTAAAATGGAAGTCTTAAATGTTACAGAACAAGAATAGAGACCAAATATATGTAAACTAACCTTACTGCAAACTCACTCCACTCTTAACACTCAGTCAGTCTCTCCCATGTTTTAAATGTCCAATTTCTGTTCATTTTAAACAGCAGATGAAGAAAAAAATTAAGGACACACCTGAAAAAAAATGGATAATTGAAAAGGTCTTTCCAAAAGCAGAAAGCAATCCAGAGGAAGAATTCAAGCAACCCAGAATGGCAGAGGGTTGTCCTCCCATTTGAGAAGATTCTAAAAGTTTCCCTGCAACGTCAAAAATCTACTAAATACCTTTAAAATGCATAACTTATGCATCTCGTCTCTCTCTGCTACCAAATAATACCTTCTTTCATCTCAGTAATTTGCCCTTTTATTACTTAAGCAAACTGCTGACTAGAGAAGCATCCCATGTGAGTTTTCAACTTGTAATGACAGCATGTATCCTTCATATCTGTCTCCCATTACAGAAAGAACATCTAGAACCACTTCTACATTGTCAGAAACTTTTAATAAATAATATTCAACTATTTGTCCTTTCCAAGTGTTCCTAAACATGTTTCACTAAGCCTGAATTCTGGGGAATGGAAAGATCTCCTCAGCTTACTGTTTTGACCTGTCATTCCAGTCTAAGGACTTTCTAGTCAAAATTGCATTAAATTTATGAATTAGAGGCCCTTATGTTGCAGGCAAATGTGTGCTTCTTAAAGGAAGCAATTTAACCATGATATTTCAGGAAAATTTTGAGTTAAAACTGACTCTAAACCTTGCAGAGGTAACATCAACTCCCATCTCCAGGGAGATTCTGTATCTCTTTTTCATGTGTGTGCATGTCAGAAAAACATGATTTACTCAGATACACACTATACAACAGTTTCAGGTGTCTTCATGAGTACAGTATTTTCCTACACTTTTAAAAAAAAATTCTAGACCAAAAGATATAACCCAAAATTTCTTAGTTTTGACAAACATTAACATAAAACCATACACAAAGCAAAGCTAGAGAAGGAAGAATTCCATTTTTCCCCACACGTCTATAAGCTCGCTCACTGGACTTGTTTCCTCTTCCCAGCTTTAGAAGATTAAAACTACACTGCAGTAGCTGCACATGTGCTCCATGCCCATAATGTAATGAAAGTACAAGTATAACACCACAGTATTATTTCTCACCTGTTCTGGATGCAGAAGCTTCCACCTAGTGCCAAAAAGATGTTAACTAAGACATTTACTTAGTATGTTCCCTAAGACACTCCACACAATCTGTAACTATCTTCTTAAAAGAAAATGCTCCTCAGAATTACAGAGGTATACAGTCTTTCCAATCAGACCAGTCAAATAAAAAAATCATGCAGTGGTAGTAATGTACTCACAGACAGCAGACTAAAGCAAACAGAAGGGACATCCCCCACTGTCATCTTGGTTTGACCTTTGAAGGCAACACATTTAAGAGATTAGCTATCTTACGGCTAATCTCTAGATTGTAAACGTAGTCCTCAGTTTACCAATCCCTACAAATTGATAAGTATCTTTATATGCATTTACTCTGCACTACAAGCTCTAAAATTCTCTTTGTTTTGTCTTTTCTGAAATAAGCATCTGCCCAATTTACAAAGAAACAAAAAGCACTGAGGGGCTTCTGATATCATCACAAACAAATCAATGGCAGAGATAGGAAATATAAGCTTTTTTACCAGCATCAGGTATGACAAGTCTCCTTAGTTCATTTATCTCACTCCTCCATAGATTCCTCTAAGAATCTCCTTCAAATATTTGCAGATTACATTCTTCTTCCAGTTCTACTTTACAGCAACACAATCATAGAAATCTCATTACCAAATGCCACTCTTCACCTGTTCTCAGCAGCAGAATTGTAATTTACACTCGACTCCTCCTCTACCAATTTAAAAAGATTAAAACTTCTTAGAGGAAACGGTTTAACTGCATGCTATACAACTTAGAAGACCCAAGCAAGAAAGGGGAAGAAATGAGCACCTCTTTAGAAACCCCTGCATTGGGCAAAACACTCACATAAGGTTGTGGTTCTAAGACAATTTAAGTCACACCGTTGCTGCAACAGTTTGTCTCCAGCCCCATGCCATCCTACAGTGGCACGTAGTACTACCTGCTCCCTAGTGCTCATACTAGTGCTCATCAGACCCACTGGTGAGCAGGTAAGCTTCCTGCACCACCAGGAAACTATTCTGTTCTTTTGTTGAATTTGACTTCTGCAGGTATTGTGAGCTGAACCAGCTCACTGTAGGATCTGATCAATCAAGGCATCAACTGAAACAGAGGCTGGATCATAGCAATGACAGCAATAATCTGAACATCTTACATTGTCAAGATTTTTAAATTGCCATTTTGAGACTGCAGAATTGTCTACAGCAAGATTTTTCTTTCTTCCTACATTTACAACTCCATGGTCACTACGCTAGCCCAGCTTCCAACTTTTTAAGAACAAGCCTATCAGATCGATTTTTCTTTCTCCAACTGCCCCTCTTGTGCTCCTGTGCTATGCAGGTAATACGTTCTCCAGTGGCTCCCACTCTGCAAGGTAAGAAAATTTTGCAGGAAAATTGCTATGAAGGCCCAGCTGCCAGCCTTATTCAAGCATGACAAACAATTACAAACATTAAGGCATGCACTTTACATGTACGGCATCCCTTTTGCCTGCAGCCACAGACCTTATTCACCTCAAGGCATCCACTTTCAGAATCCTGCCTCACCTTTAGTCCCAAGCACATAAGGAGGAGTGCACAAAGAACCATTTCAGTGTTAGGCTAGAATGATCCTGGGAAGATTGACAGAAAAACAAAAGGAAGCAGGATATGAACATGCATATTTCAAAAACTTCCAGTCATTACTAAGTAACTTCTCTCTACCTTTCTACCTACACTTAACACCATGACTCCAACCCGTAATCTCTCCTCATTGGCAGCTGGATAGTTCGCATGCCTGGAGTGCTGTGGTGAATGGATAAAGGCTCTTTCAGAAGGACAGGCTGTGGAAGTGAGAAAGGTTTGTGCTCCACACAAAGGAGCAGATCACATATATGCAGCTTTGCTTTGCAGTGCACAGAGCTAGTCAAGAGACTAGCAACACATACAGCTTGCAAACACAGTTGTGACCACTTATTTGCATTTTTCTCCCTCTCCATGAGGGTGGTCCAACTTTATGACAGATTGCCCTGAGAGGTTTTGGAGGCTTCATTCTTGGAAATATTCAAAATCCAACTGGGTATGTGCCAAGCAATCTAATTTATCTTCAGAGCTGGCTCTAGCTTTCAAGTTGGCCCTGCTTTCAGCAGAAGTTTAATCCAGATGACTTTAAAAGGTACCTTCCAATCTAAATTACTCTATGATTCTCTGTGGCATTCTCCTGCGGTATGCCTGGCCTCCTATGTGGCTGCAACAGTAGGATGCATGATCCACAATGCACTCTTTCACAGCTCAAACTAGGTTTGTGGGTTCATTGGGAAATATCTTTTCTTTCTTTTGCACAATCAAGATCATCTGACAAGTTTTTACAGTCATTAAAAAAAATGAAGTTCTTCATGCTGAGGGTGGAAAGTGTCTCTGTAGGTTTGACAGTTGCGGGGGAATCTACAGCCCAATTCCCTGACCACAATGAAACTTGGAAAGAAGAAATTCAGTATATGGTAAATGCAAACCCTATCTGGAAAACAAAGTAATTAAGGTGGGGAAAAAGTTGTGAAGTTTTTATTGTTAAGCTATAAATAAACAACTGAAAACAGGCTTTGCTCACCATCATTCCATCCTCCTTGGCAGGAGCAGTCATCCAACAATATAGTCCTTCACAGAAAGATGCAGAAAGTTGTCAGGGGCACAAAGGATAGTCCCCTTTAGGTCCTGAGATGAGTTTGAATATAGTTTTGTGGAACAAGTAAGAGCTACTCCAAGCCTTTAAAGAATTTTTAAGGTACAACTACCAAAACTGTCTCACTGGGAATAAGCAGAGACGGATTGCAACCCAGACAAAAGAGAGCTAAACCTTTAATCTTAGTCTACAGGATATTCACAAATATCATCTGAGTCAGGGAAACAGGGATACATAGTAACACTAACAGGAGAAATCAATATGGTCTCTTTTGTTATTAATAAAAACCTTCACTGAAAAGGAAAACGCATGACATAGGAATGAAAGCCGCCCCTCAACAACATGAAGAGGTGAGATTTGGACAGCTCTACTTTCTAGAACAGTGAGCTAACAGACATGCGGTTGGTGCAGGAAATCCTGGAACTCCTAAAAAATAAATTCAAGATCATAACATCTGACTGCCTCTACCATGGCAGGCTCAGTCAGGTTCACTAGTGCTCCCTTCCTGCTTCATGTAAAGAAAAAACTCAACTCAAAGCCTGGCCACAGAACTAAGACTGTAGCTCACCCTGTGGGTCTGTTCCTCGTCCAGGAACAGAATATCCATACTTCATGTTGATATCCAAAAGTAGTGTATTACTTTTTTATATATATATGATGATGTTCTTAACCATGAAAAACAGCATGCAAGGCACCTCATAAAATATGAAATATAAACACTGAAAGCAGTGCTGTCAAAAGAACCCAAACAAAAAGAATTCCAGGAATGGAATAAGCCATTTTCCAAAGCAGTTGAGAAGTACAATAACAATGGGGACACGCCAATTTACATATTCATGAAACAAGCATGAGGGAGAACCAGGCACAAGCACAACCTCTCCAGGTATTTACACAGGTAAAATAATTCCTCAGTCTCACTGACAGGATACATAAGTATCTTGAATGTAAATATATCCATGAACTCCTATTCAGAGAGAGTATTGGGTTACCCAAGTAATTGGTTATCATAGAATCACAGAATGGTTTGGGTTGGAAGGGACCTTAAAGATCATCTAGTTCCAACCCTCCTGCTGCGGGCAGGGACACCCTCCACTAGACCATGTTGCCCAAAGCCTCATCCAACCTGGTCTTAAAAGACTTCTAGGGATGGGGCCTCCATAACCTCTCTGGGCAACCTGTTCCAGTACCTCACCACCCTCACAGTAAAGAATTTCTTTCTACCATCTAATCTAAATCGACCCTCCTTCAGCTTAAACCCATTACCCCTTGTCCTTATCCTTGCATCACTTCTGCTTTTCCTACTTCTATGTTTTCCAAAGCCTGGCTCGTAAACAGTGTTGGTGCATCCAGCACAGTCCCTGTGTGACTGCACATATATTATTTACAACAAATGTGTGCATACCATATTGCATTAAAAAGCTACATTAAGAGAAAACTGTTGAAGCCATAAAGTCAAGCACATAAAGGTTAGAAAAAGCCACAACTAAGGATATGTCTGTAGCATTGATCTACTACTCCACCCACATACTGTCTTCAATTACACAAACAAACATTATTTTTCCCCACAGCATTTATCTAATGTGCACAGGAGGTACAGCAATCACTTAACAAGCAGCTACTCAGCACTGTATTTTCTTTTATATTGTTCAGTGTGTAGTCCATGGATTGGCGTACTGAAATCCTTGCTTGAAACACACCATTATTAATTTCTTCTTGAGTTTTATTTATTGTGCTTATCACAGTAACATCTAAGTGCTTCGCAATCTTAATTTATTTTGTCAACACCACAGGAAACCAGTGAGTATTCTACTGATTTCTCATATGGGGAAGGGAAACCCAGAGATAAGTGTTAAGGAATTCTCGATGCCACATTTGAGAGACCACGATTTCTCAGTTGCTGATGCTGCTCTGATTGATTTTATTTGTGGATGCAAGTACTCAGCACTTTCACAAAGCTATTCCTAATATCCTCCATCACTATGCTGCAAGTTACCTTTCCAGAGCAGAACACTCTGTACTTTAAGGAGGCTGAAGAAAGACCAGCATGTGATCAAGTAATTTAAAAAGTAGTATCTGAAAACAAATATACAATAAAGGAGTCAAAAATGCAAATTTGGTTTTTACACTTTCTAATTTTGGGGTATTTGCTGTTGCTACTTATAATAGTATTTTATCTTTACATTTGCAGATAATCAAAAGCAAACTTCATCACTAAGTAACACATGCATGATGTTTGTGGAATAGCACATGAGGGTTAGCACAGTTTCATCGACCATACAGACATCTGACACTCGAGCTGACAGCTAAGAGTCAGCAGCACGGGGTCAGCAGCTTCTATGTGGACCAGCACTTAAGGTGAATGTGCTCCACTCTCAGCAAATATTTGTGTAACTAACTGGCAGAGGAATGTTTCTCTGCAGGAGAGAAAAGCTCTGGAAGGTTTGATTCCACTCCAGGCATTACAAGTCAGCAACTACTGCATGCAGCTTGCTTTGCCCCAATTTCTCACACTCCCCCCATAGGATTCATCCCCCTAGATGTAACACCTGTGCTTCCACTTCCTTTCTGTCCCACCTTCATTCTATTCTCATTTTTCCAGTTAAGTTCCAAATTACAGACTTCTACTGTCAAGTAGCTTCTTTGCCTGCCAGTTTTGAATACCACTCTAACCGCTCAGTTTCCTGCCTTGCCTCCAAACTTGTTTTCCATTTGAGGCTCCTCATTCAGTTTGCATCTCTTCCCATGGAAGTTTCAACACACACTCAAGCTCCCACTGGTTTCCAGCTTCAATTTCTTTCTTCAGGGAAGCAATTTCTTATCTAGCAACAGTTTCACTGCAATCACTTCCTGTTACCGTTTCTTGTTCCAGCATGTTTGCAAAGCATGGACATCACAGTCCCCAGTCCCAAACCAATTTCACTCTTCTTGTCCCCGCTACATTTCAATGGAGTGATTTACTCCATTCAGGTCTCTGTGTCAGCGAGCGACGGTATAACCAACACAAAAGAAAAATCTCCGTTTTAAATTGTGTGCTCAGACCAAACTGTAGCCCATCCCACAGCAGACAAGGCCACAACACCTGAAGTTGTTTTTTTGCATAATACGGGGGTATGTTTCAAATGTTTTAGCTGTGAAGCTTAAACAAGCTTTTAAGATGCTTAACAGACTATTTTTTAAAATGGTAATAATTTGGGACAAATTTATGTCTACTTTCACAGGTCTAAAAAGCCAAAGCCACTTCAGCCAAACTGAGTTCCTGTTCCAGGCTAGCTCTTCCAAAAACACCCTTACAAATTTAGGGGAAAAAAAGAAAAACATTCTTTTTTCCTTGAAGTGCTCTCCTTCCACTGAATCACTCTGCAGAAAATTCCAGAAGTCCCTCAAAAAGACATTTAAGACTTAAGGGGGAGAAGGGAGTATGTTCATTAGGAAGGACAAATTATGAGCAACTAAAATCTATTTTATAATGGAAAGGTTTGGCCCATTATAATGTTAAGATGGATGATATGAGACCAATTCGCAATGTCAAAAAACACCTCATACAATGTTTCATCAGATGCAGTAAGAACAGAATCACTACTAAAACTCAAGATTTCCTCACCCAAATTAAGCAAAGTACCAGTTTTGTATCAGTGCCACCTGCCTGGCCAACAGATGAAACTATGTTTTTGTTTTGTTTCAGACATAAGAGAGAAAGCAAGCAATATGCTGTTCTTACTGGAAAGCAGGAAATAAGGAATTACAGATTAGGACATCTCATCCATTTACCATCTTGAGTGTCTGAAATTATACTTTTAAATAAATCCCAACTTTCACAGGAAGTAAACATAATGTCAGCACATCAGCAATTTCAGCAGTTAGGTCACCCATTCAGATGTCAAAGCATAAAACGAGCAAATTACATGAGAAATGCTGGCCTTAGTACATGGAAGAAAGCAGCTAGCAATTTAGTCATAGGCATAAATCAAGTCTACTTACTGCGGTACCTTAGACAAATCTCTTAACTTTCCTATATATTGTTTCTGCATTGGTAAACGTGGCAAACCATTGCGCTCATACTACAAGAACATTACTGAGGATTTAATCTGTGTTTTCAAAAAGCCCTAAAATTTTCAGATTCATGTTGTCTGGGAACTACTGAGTAAAACAGTTATACAACTGAAAAAAAAAATCTGCTACCTCAATCTCCAAAAACTATCTACTACTGATAGGCCAGACTCTTCTGTACTAAAACAATACATACATTTATGTTCCATCATGATATATGGTACTGTCACTTCGTAAAATACTATTTGAACAAATGGTCCCAAATAGCAAAAACAAACTAACAGGAACACTAAAGGCCATGGTTCCCTTGAGTGCCAAATTTCATTCATTCTAATCTATTTAAATAATGTCTCTCCCATAAATTAAATCACCAGATGATTCTCAATTCAGTAGTCTAAGCAGCTTCAAGAGCTAACTGAAAAATGAAGTCAGTCATTTTTATTGGGGGTGGGGGAAAGCAGGACAATCAATTTATTAATTCAAGACCTGCACAGTACTATTTGGAGCATAAAAAGAAACTTGGAAGCAGCAGCTTCACTTTTTACACTAGGTTCACAAAGGGATTTTGGCACTTTTCACAGTAAGCATTTGGTGGTGGTAGAGATATTCTTTTACCTCAACATTCAAAGAGAGTTACTTGGATATGGAATTCAAATATGGACACAGTCATTAGGCTACGCAGGCTCCCTAGGTTGGTCTCTCTCTGTTCATATCAATCTGTTTTGTGTTACATAAAGCAAATACCTACCAGGTCAAAGATGAAGACATTACATCTCTAAGGTCAGAGGATGAACCCAGGAAGAAACACACTTGCATTCCATTACTTCCTCCACTTAAGACAGAAGTTGTAAGAGAAGTCCCCTACACCCAGGCAAATGCCCCAAACTCCAGATTCTACACGCTGCCAGCTCTTCTCTCCATGTAATGAATCGATAAACTCCTGAGAAGGCTCAGTGGATAAAGGCAAGGGTGATGTGCTTGTGAAGCTCTGGGAAGAATGTGGGAAGTGCCTGACCACACCTGTGACAAAGCAAGCTGACCTTATACTACAATAAAGGGGACTGGAAAGCAGCGTTTAAGGTAAAGGGTTACAAGAGTTAGGGGGGTTGGCTGACTCTCAGTTGAATGTCAACTGGTTGTATAAATGTTTGTCCAGGAGAGCAGCAAGAGCATGAATGTCTTCCTGAGATAACTAGACCAGCATGGGGAAGCATATACAGGGCTCAGCCCAACCTAGAGTATAAAAACTGAACAACTATCCAAAAGAGCTTTGAAGAGAGCAATGGGCTGGAGCTGGCTTAAACCCTTTATGCCTTCCCAGTGACTGGGGATGCCCAGCATTGTGATGGTGAGTGTATCAGAAAGACCTGTAATGAGAATCACATTTGTATTGTGATCCAACAGCTCTACGCTACTTATGTCTATTCCTAAACTACTTCTCAAACAATAAATAGTTTTATACTCTGAACAACTAAAGGGAACACTTACACAAAGTTTCACAAACAACTTCCCTTTCTGTCCTTGCAAAAACCTTAAATTAAAACGTAATTTCCCCCTAAAAGTTCCACAGCATTGTACCAACACAACAAGACAACAGGACAGATACCTAGAAGACACTTTCAAATCAAGTTCTTAGAACTCAAGGGACATACTTATTGGTCTTCCGACTGCTATGTTTTCCTACCAGATCTAATTCTTCTTTAGACAGAAGCTGCCAAGAAACAGGATTTGATAGCATGGATTTTGAGCATATTATTTCAGTGACGTAACATTACAAATATTACTGTAAACAAAATCATCTGCCCTATTTACTGTGTCAGTGCAGCCCGTCTCCCTTCTCAGCTAAAAATTCCAGGAGAAAACACTAGTGTATTTAGTCTTTTTACCTCACCCCTTGCCAAAATGGATCAAATCACTAGTCTGTCTCTTCCAGTATCTGTTCTTCCATTATGCTAGTGCTGGGCATGTTCAATTCTCCAATATTTCTACCTATATCATGCAACATCGTGTGTCTGAAACCAAAAGAACTTTCTTCGTGTTAAGCACACAGTGCAAGTATCCCATCAGATTATTTTTTTACTTTAGCTTAGAAGGGTACACATTCCTCTCCCCTCTCTTTCATGAAAATATATTCCGAGAGTCTGGAAGCCAAATTCTTCACTGGTACAATTTCACCAAAAGGGGGGGGGGGGGGAAGGGGAAAAAAAAAAAACGCAAACCAAAAAACAGAAGCATGCCCTCTCAGGGGAAAGAAATAAAGGTATTCTGCTGATGTTGTCAGAGCACACATAACACATTCTGCTAACCACAGCTTCCTTAAATTTTTGACAATTACAAAGACATTTTAAAACTCCATATCACACTTTTAACCCTAAAATGGACTGGACCTTTAACAGATATAGAAATCATGTAAGGTCTTCCATTCAAAGAACAATCAGTAAAAAGACACCATCACAGACTTTTGTGACATTGTAAATCTTAATTATTTAAAATACAAGGAAACAAAAAATGAGCAACAGTTTCATTAGTGACACTTTCTTTTGTTTTGGTTCTCCTTTTCAGTCCAGTCTTTCCATGCAGCAAAGGGCAGATATAAAAGCAAAGTTTAATTCTTGAAACCGTTATTTCGCCACATTTTATAGACAGAGTTTACAAGAATAATAAAATAAAGAGACTTGTTCACAGCCACTGGCACTCCTAGAAGTCCGTATCAGTTAAAACACAGGTCTGCACGCTGGAAGACCCATCTCATTCATCACTGAACAAAGTTCAGCAGTACCAGTCTCTCTCATATTCAGAGTCATTGGGGATCAGTCAACTGCCCATCATTCACAAATGGGTAACCGGAGAAAAGGTGGAGAAAACTGAAGCTACTGTCATTGCTTAAGGAACAGGTAATAGAGTACTCTGATCACAAATCTAGTAAAGCAAGCCTAGTTGTCAGTTTGCTAAATTTCTGACATCAATACTTGTGCTATCTCCTAATCTGTCACACCCCAACACACACACTTCACCCTCATAATTTAAGTGCTGCAGCACACTACTATTTGTGCAGTCTTGTTACTTGCCTCGGAGGAGTGATGCGGCATTAAAAAACACCCTCCATCACAAAGAGGCTGATTTCGTTTAAAACTACACCAGTATGCAGATCTGGTTCACAATGCAACTGCTCAGACAGTTGTGCCAGCACAACTCGCTTACGTGAAACAGCACTGGAACAGGGATTGTTGGAAAAGTGACACAGAAACCCCAAGCCAGTTAAAGACTGTCTTGTGAAACATTAAGCTAATTTTCTTTTTTTGACTGTGATGTAGGGAAACACCTCTTTCATCTCACTTTTGTCTTTTTCACATTGTTTTTCCCCAGATGGCTATTCCTGAGAATTCTTACAACAATTAAAAATCTGGCAATGCTTTCAGGTATTTTCAGATATGATGACATGCACGTATGATCAAGATGATGTGCCCTACAAGTCTGAATTTCCTGGCTGACTGTTCTAGAACACATGCAAATTAAAAACGTCCGTCTTTAACACAGCCCTCTGAAATGACCATAATAAAATATTTCCACCCAGAAACATTCCTACCACTCCCCCTTGCAAAGGTAGCTTTGGACTGAGCCCATATCTACCACTGATTACATACTGACATTTACTGAAGAAACAGAATGATTTTGAGAAGATCAAATTCATTGTTAGCCTTCATTATTTAGCATCAGCTTGAGATAACAGGAGATCATTCATGTAAGAATGGAAATCCCTGATAGTAAGGAAGAAAACTGCAAGAACATGCAGGGTCACAGAGTATAAATCCTCTTTTCCTATAAGCATCGTAAGAAAGGTGCGTTTGGTGTCACAGTTGTGAAAGAAAACAATTCTGCCTAGAACATGTCACAGCTGTTGACATGCACTGTTATTAAAATGTTTCTATGATAATAAAGCAAATGTTTGAATTGATGTTTTTTCTACCAGAGATGTGTTTGTCTGAGGTACCTAATGTTGGGGTGGTCACATAGTGACCCACCTCTCAACACAGCTACCATTCCAGAATCCCCTCTCTATAGTCCATAACTGCCTACTAGTAATGCTTATGGCTCAATAAGGTTTAACATCAATCAGACTGGCAAGTGATTAGTTTCCACAGTGAGAGAACATCAGAAATGGTTTCAAGTGGTTCTGAGCCCAGCACTTTCAACAACGCAACATTCCACTTCATGTCTAACCCACCTTCCAATCCTTTGCACACAATGCAGTTTCTTCTCCAGCTCTCACTATTGAGTTACAAACCAATCTACCAACTCTGCAGAGGAAGCAATGGCTGCTCTAGCTGTTGTTAGTAGCAGGAAACAGGCCAACTCTGCAGTGCTCAACAAGGCACCTTGCCAAGGCCACTTGCCTCTGCTCCATCCCTCTCAGAGCCCTTGCTGCACACCACGGAAAAAGCTCTTACAGTAAGGTGTGCTGCTGGACTAATAAGTGCCAGGGGACTGCTGAAACAGTCAGCAGGAAGAGGTGGTGATTATGTTCCCTATTGTGTGATAGAAGACAGTCTTTAGGTGACTTAAAGATGATTCAAAAATATTAAGAGATTTGATATTTTGATATAGCAACCGTTTCGTAGATGCAAAAGCCCTCTCATCCTGGATCTAGCTGATGGAGTGCTTTTCTTACCATTACACTGAAAACACAAAAATTTGTTATCCAATCTCTGCCTTTTTTCCTCAGCTTTCTGTATTTTTACAGAAATCTTTCAGCTATCCCAACTCTTCCATGTTCATTTCCAATGCTATCTAACCCAGTGGCGGGGGGGGGCGGAATCAAAGATCACAACTATTTGTTACTAGTTCAGACCAAATGAGAAATGAAGGACAGATCATATCAAAGAAAATCAGATTTTGCAAGATTAAAGACTTAAATGAAGTAGTGACTAATACTGCAAATTTCAGGCCCACACAGGAAACCCAGATGCTTTAACCAGAACACCAGCAACCTTCACCAACTTAAAAGAATCTTCTAAATACTTCTTCTGCAGAAAAAACGAAGACAAGAGATCAGTTCCCAGATGTCATCCATCTGACTTAAGAAAAGCCAGCTGACCACGCACAATGTGTTACTGTTTAAGAACAGATGACTATTATGTCTTTTTATTCCTCACCTAGGCTGATCACTTGCTTTTACATTCCCAAAGGAAAAGCCAAGAAAGTCTTAGAGAAAGTTCAGTTCACATTTTGGTTTATGCTTTAGGACACTCCAATTCCACTCACTCCACATCTTTAATAGTTGAAAGTTCATGAAAGCAACTTTCCTTAAAACTATTTTCCTTCACAGGACAGTATCAGAAAATATGGAGATTCCAAAAACCTACAATAAAGGAACTCGTAAATTGCTGGCTCAGTGATCTCCAACTTCTGCTATTCTGGTAGCAAAGAATTTTAATGGAGACATTCTTGTATATAATTTTAATGAAGGGCAGATTCAAATTTCCCTAGTGTACTCTTCACCTATGAACAGTTCTTGAACTGTTTTTCCTGACAGGTAAGGTGTGTAGTCTGTGGGGAAGGTTACTGCTAAGTCCTAGAAGAAGAGAGTGCTCTATTCAGAAAAGGAGACAACCAATGAATCATCTTTTGTCTCTTGTCCACTAAGTCTCATAGCATGCTAATTACCTACAGGCTTCCTCCACCCCCATCCCACCCCACACACTCCTGCTCACAAGCTTTAGTTTGTCTAGTTTCTAATTCCCCAAGTTTTTCATATCACTGCACTAACAAACTTAGACAAACAGTTTAAAATTACACGTTTTAACAGGACTCATTGTTCAACTCATTGATTTTATAATCCAGTGCTTTCCTTACAGCAGTAAATACCAGATGCTTCAAAGAAACACACACAAAAATCCTAAAGTTGGCACTATCGAGCATCCCAACTATAAGAAAATTCCCGTTTTACAGTATGCCTTGAATCTACAAATAAATCAACATAAATACAAGTAATTCCCATTCTCCCCTGCCCTCACATACTAGAGTTAGCAATTGTGTGACCACAAAATGAGTTGATGCAGCAAGCTATTCCAACAGAAAATTGTTAATTATTTGGGCAGTTAGTGTTCCGTTGGATTAGCCAACTCAACTCACACAAATGCCAGATCCTGCAATCAAGCAGAGAATTTGGTCAACTTTTTTTGAATTAGATTAGCTTAGCTACAACATGAAAGCAAGCCAGGAGAGACATGAAGTCCTTATACGAGGCAAGGAGAAACAGTAAGGCTGGAAAGGGACAAGCCAAACATGGCTGCTCCATTCCGCAGTAGATCATACTGGACTAGTTTAGCTTCAAGAATTTAGCTCTTAAGAAACTTAGGCTACAGCCACACCACAGTTTGAGCCAGTTTAAATCAGAACAGCTGTAATATCACCCTGCACTTTTTTCCATGCTTGCATTCCTGTCCATTCCTGTGCACCAATGTTGTGCATGTCTGATTCAGTAACTATTTCAACAGGTTCAACCCACCAAAAACAGCAGAAAAATATTCATTGTTTTATGCAGCTGGACTTTTCCACTTATTTTAACTCAGCTTTTGCATTAGAGATGCAGGTTCAGCATGTGGCCAGTAATACTGGGGCTATGGGGAGTGCTTGGGATGCTGGGTCATCCTAAGTTTCAGCTGCGGAAGAAAAGGAACCAGGAGGGACTGCTGGGGCTATACTGGTGGCTTGCCTGGCAATCCGGCCACGCATCCCATCCAGCCCTGCAGCACAGCAGTAAAAACAGAGTAACGTCCTGAGGAATTGCTACTGCTATGTCCACTGACCGAAACAACACTACCTCTCCCTTTGGCCACATCAGCTACACGTGAAATCTTATTATTCTCTGACATACATAGATGTTGTAAGAGTCTCAGCATTGTGGAAGTTTTCCACATCTGTCTTTGGCTCTGGGCTTCAGTGGTATTTACATTAATGTGCTCTACTGTACACTGTACGTCGTGTAATGGGTGGAAGGGCCAATTTTCAATTTTGGTACATATCTCACTGTTCTGCTCAATTTTTGTAAGTTTAAGTGTCTTTTCCTCTCTGCTTTACTTCTGTGAGGTAAATTATTTCAAGCTTTTTAATGTCCTATGCTTAATTTTTGGTCTCTGGAGTCTTCAGCCATGTTCCTGCCAGTCAGCAAGTCCACACAGAAGTATCTGATTATGTCATCTAAAGAAATACATTTTTTAAGTTTTAAATAGCATCTTGTAATTTCCAACTTGGCTTTGTAAAGTGAGCACTATTTTAACAATGTACTTAAACTGCCTAGGTTTAAAAGGACAAAAAAAAAGCTCTAATCACGAGTGTGAGTATGTGAAAACCTAACTATTACTTCCTCCAATACCATGTATTACCATCAGAGTTTTGAGCCCTGTACTGCTAAGCTTTCAACACAATTAACAGTAGAACTGGAAGCAAAACCAGGTTATTATCCACTGAAGATACATTCTCTTCATCAACTCCTCTATGCTGCACAAAATTTTACTCAACCTTGACCCCTCACACAACAGTAGATAACAAAAAGGGTACAGAATGTATTACCTCCTGGATTTTGTTCCAGGACACCTTTTCCTAGGCCAACTAAGGACAAGGAAAATGAAACACAAAACTTTTACTTGTGTCCTCCACCAGAGATCTGTATCAAAACATGTGGGCAAGCACTAGAAAAAAAGAAAACTGGAAAATTTAGAGGGAAGATTTTTCATGTCTCTCCAAGAGAAAGAATTGTTTGATATAAGACAACTCCCACCCACCTCCTCCCAAAAAAAAAAAAAAAAAAAAAAATCACAATTAGCCAGTCCAAATTATTTATAAGGAAATTTCTATCGGCAATCTTTCAGCATTTTTTTTCCTCACTTCTTTTCAAAAGGTCAGTTATTTACATAGTTTTGAATTAACACTTTGTATGAAAATAATTTTTTTTTATTCTCTCATTCTTGTACTATACATTCCTTAGCATTAGTCTTCCAATTTGCATACTTTATCTTTTCTTCTTGCAATAGATACAGCATTAGGAGACATTAAATGGAAGAGAGCAGAAAGCCCCACAATTCATGCTTGCCATATTTAATTCCCCAAAAACAGGTAGACGAGAGGAAAGAAGAAAACACCACCAAGAAATAAAAACAATAGTGAAATGCTGAAGGACTCATAATGCATCTTAGAGGCTGCAGCTACAGTCCAGGATGGCTGCCTTTGCAGAACACGCTGTCCAAAGGACAGCACACTCAGAGGAGTAAGATATTCAGACTTGCTGACAAGTTGCCTTGATTTGAAGGCATCCTACAGAATTTCAAGTCTCTGATAAAAATCATAGACGCCTCAAGATAAAAGACAAAATATGTAAATAAAAGTTTAGTAATACCAGAATCAAAAATCCTGTTTTCCCATGCATTTGTTTTATGCTTGATTGATTCATGCTACAATAAGGTGTAAATTCTGATCAAAGTTCTTCCCCAGAGGGTTTCCCTCAGTTGTCCCTCCTATACAGATTCCCCACTAAGGAGCAAAGTATAAGATCACATGGTAGCCTCCTCTTCAGGGCTGAGGGTACTTTTGTATTTTCTTCCCATGTAGAATTATTCTAATACAGCTTTCAGAAATTTAATTCTTCCTTGAATCTCCAGTGATATTTTTATTGACTCATACACGGGTAAGAGAAATGGAAGAGGTAAAGGTGCAAAACAATGCTGCAGGCTCCTTCCTTTAGGAAATCCAAATTAAAAAGGTGGGGAAAAAATATAATAGTAAATGTTACACAGCTTGACATTGGTGGTATTAATATTCTTCCTATAACATAAGCTTACTATCTACAGAATCATTTTACTTAACATTTCTACCACACCTTAACATCTTGCTTTTCCTTTTTAATCACCACAGGAAAAAATAAAAAGCTAATAGGAAAACAGAACAGAAATCTTACAATTTAGTTTAAAACATTAAGTTGTAGTAATAGTTCAAATTATTCTGATGCATATACCTTGTTTTTCAGCCCCATTCCTTTTTGGCATGTACATAACTACACATCTGTACAGCAGCATGCTTTAATTATGTCCTGTTATTACCTCTAGTTCCATGACAATTTGTACTGTCCACTGAAAAGGCCTTTTAGTTCATTTCAAACCTGTTTGCTATCTTGGAGTCAGAACACAAACAGAAGAAAGAAGACCCCCTGAAACTCTTAAATGTGGCCCATAAACTTCAAGTACCTATGTGAAAATGAAACTCTGTAATTCCTTCTTAATTCAGAGGTCCTATAGTCCTTATCCTGGAATCAACAAACTAAAGCAACCCTCCTCTCTGTTCTACAGAGGGATGGCAAAAATAGTTCTAATGCAAATCAGCAGTTAATAATTATATTTGATTATCACAATAAATGCTAAAGAACATATCATGTACACCTACATGATTTAGATGATGCATGGTAGTCTGGCACACATGGAATTCATTATTAAAGAGTACAGATGCTCCATTTTACAATCTTTTTCCAAATACCCTTTCAGCACATTCCCAGCCTTAGCTCATTCTCACCAAGATTTCCATCCTCAATGGTCAGCACCACTTCATCCATCACCAAGGCCCGGAAATCTAGCTCCTCTTCACAGCACTTGGCCTTCAGTGCTCTCAGGATCTCCTGCTGAGGGTAGTCTTCTCTGATGCGACGGTCTGTTAAGAACCACAGCCTGGGCGCAACCGAACTGCACATCTTGGACTTGTCTTGCAACCTTCAAGGTTTCCTTTCAATGGAACGTCTAGATGGTGGAGAAGATGAGACTCTGTTAGAGTACATTTGCTCCCATCTTCACAACCTTGTGTAAAATTTTGTGCTCCCATCTTTGCTTCCCCACTGTACCAAGTCCTACTCCCTCTGCACAAGTCAGTCCTTTCCAATGGAATGCAACTTCCAACCTCCAAGCAGGAAAATAATATCTATGTCTAATCTGCAACAGAAGTAACAACAACAGAAACGAATCCATTTACGTTCAATGGATTGTAAATGCTAAAAATCAGGTCTTGGTCCTCGTCCTAGTTTCATCCACAAGTACACACTTGACATAACTACTGCTACTGGTAGTAGCATCCCCCTTTCTTGACAATACTAAGAGGCATGCCAAGGACTGAAAACATTTTGAATGGCCATCTCTGAAGGCCAGAATCTCAACTTCATGATTGGGTAATTCCTTACAATTGGAAATAACTCAGCCCCTCTTCTAGGTACTGCTAAAACACTGGTGACAGATTTGATGTATTCCTTTCCAACATATATGGAAGACAACAGAGCATGCCAAATTCTTTATGTTAAAAAGCAGTCCAGAAGAAAGGAAGAAATCCATTAAAACAGAACTTTCCACGTAAGTATTTCAAGACTGATTTGCTCTTACAAATACTTCACCTCTACTGTGAAATATATTTAGTATTATCCAGAACACATTCATGGAAAAAACCAATGCAACAAGGAGCATCAACAAAATGTTAAGAATACTGAACACTAATACATGTAACCTAAAGCAAAATCAAGGTTTGTGCTAGCCCTTTCTTGCTCCAATTTTTTTTTAATAAAAATCACCTTTGTACATAAACAGTACTAATGAATTCAGCACCAAAGCATGAAAAAAACCAAGTTCAAACTGAAGAATTTCAATGGCATTAGAAGTGATAGCAGCAAGGTACTGCTCCTTTTGCTTTGAATACAGAGGACTTGGTCTATTTTTGAATATATATTGAAACATTTTAAAAGCTGTAAAACAATTAAAGGTATGTTAATGGACTACTCATTTACACTCAAGATAAACAAACCAGCAGCATGGTGTATGGAAAAAAAATTCTGGAGAAAAACAGAGCTTTTTTCTGTGACACATTTTAAACTTTCATATTAAAGCCAAGAGGTAGAAATCATTGTTTTCACCAATACAGTTTAAATGAGTTTCAAACAGAATTGAACTCTGGCATAGAAACAGGAGTTTCGTCTGGTGGTCCTGATGACAGGACCTGGTGTCGACAGAAAATGTAAATGCAGAAAGGCCACAGGTATACACCTGCTTTCATTTAATATTACAAAGGATTTTAGTTTCTGCAGCAGGTATTGGGACAAAAGGATTGTTTTGCTACAACCATAAGAACAAGTTTGGTTTTATTTTGTAATTATAAAACAAGTCTTTTCTACTAGTACAGCTTTTTGTTAAATGATAAAATTTGGGGTGATCATTTTTCTTTGTGGTACTGAGAACCATAATGACAACAAGCGCAGACACTGACTTTCTTTTTCCCATCGTTTTGGTAAACAAGGAGCAACAATAAAGCCAAGGACTAAAGTTTTTCATACTAACAGATTGAAAGAAAGCAGAAGCTAGGGAAAGGCAATCACAGATGCAGACCAGCCCTTGACAGCAGTCAAGATGTTCAAGGTAAAGCAAGAAAAGGAGTGTTTGCTCCCTGCAGGAAAACGGGTACGGGAGGTTGTAAAAAGTATCTTTTGATATCTCAAAGAACCCCTTTTTTCTTCAAAGCAGCTGAAAGTGAAAAGGACAAGGTGAGGCTTGGGCTTGCAATGGCTGACAATGGTCAGATCCTGCCCCACTTCTGGCTCTCTCAACAACGGATTTCTCTACATGGTAGTTTACAGAAAACTGCCTGGGACGACATCTTCCGCTAAGAATTGGGACACGCTATATTTATTTTTTCGGAAATGTCACTACTATGGCACAGTTCAGAAGACTTCCTGTCAATTTACCTTTATTTCTGCTATTTGCATGAATGACTGGGGAGACCAAACAGCCCCATCTACTGCCTCTCTTTTGAAAAGCAGCTCTACCTAACAGGCTAGCCTGTCTTGTTTTAAAACACAGCTATAGAACATGAGTACATTAAAAAAATACACTAGACAGACTTTGTCATAATTAAAACAAAACAAAAAAAATAATCAGAAGCCATTACAGATTTTCAGCCTGTTTGGGGTTTTTTGTGTTTGGTTTGTTGTTTGGTTTTGTTTTTTTTCCCCCCTCTCAGTACTGGTTCTAACACTGGTGCAAAGAAACACATAGCCTTCTCCCCATTTTTGCAAAGACTGTGCCAAGTAACCTGTGCAGGCAGGTAACAACCTCAAGTCGGGAGGTAAAGATTAAGAAACTCACTTTAGATCAAGCTACAAGCCAGTGGCAGAGGCAGAAACTAGTAATCCTAACTGTCGGTTCCTTGACCTCTAAACCAATACCATATTTTTTCAACTGGAGAAATATCCTTTTCACACTAACATTCTGCTCCAAAAACCAGAATCTGCTTATCAGTTTCAGCTTCTCCTTATAATCTCTATTTTGATTGTGTAAGAAGTCTCACAGAACACAAAACCTGCAATTTACCCTATTAACCCAAACATATTAACAATCCCTCCCACATTCTTGAGAAAATAGTCTGTAGGAGGAAAGCTTGCCTTATAGTCAGATGCACAAGACCATTAAGCTCTCAAGTTGGATGTGATTTCCAGCATTTTTCCCTGAAAACCCATTTAAATCTACAAGACACAGCCTCAGACAATGCTGGGTGTGCGTGGAATACTTCCTAATCCATGACAGCACCTATTGCAAAATAAGTGTAGTAAATATAAGGGTAAGAGCAGATGTTTAAATGTCTTCAAGATGACCAGCTGAAACGCAGTTTTCACTCAAAGCTACTAGGGTCAATGTAAGTACAATCTTTCAGTAACTATTTAATACATTTATAAAGGGAATAGGAAAAAAATCATCATAAACTCAACTGCATCAAACAGGCTGGGAGAGGTAAAAGGGTGGCATCAAAGTAAAAGCTCTATGATAAAAATCAAACTATGTATCACATCAGCCAAGCAGTCACTGCTGCATCCACTTCAGAGAGACGCTGTGTGGAACAGATTCTTAGCAATTTATAGAGGGAACAGCACACTCACCTCGACATTGAGCTGTGGCATCCCTGTATTGTTTAAGCTAGGCTTTATTCTGGCATTCACACAGCAGCTTCCTCCCCTCCCCATCACATGCAAACATATTTCCGCCTGCATTCCTTGAATCCGTAATACACCTTTAGCAGCTGTTCTAACAAAAGCATTCACTGTGCTACTTTTCTACTTTACATCATATGTAAGTATGTTTGATTGACATGACAGGGAATTCAGCCAATCAGATCAGCTGTCTAGAGAGGTCTGGAAATCTTCTCTGAAGACCACTCTTTTTCCCTTGACAGGGTCTTCATTTCACAGAGAGAGCCTTAGAGACCTGCCTCCAGGAATGGGAGGTCGGTCTCCATTGCCCATTTACTCCTTGTCCTGTCTTCAACACCCAAAAGCAGGAGAAAAATGGACTAGTCTCTTTTTCATCATGATGTATTTTCCCCTAAGCTGAAACAAGAAACCAGTTATTAGGACACACTAATTCATTTATGTATTATTGATAAATGTGTAACATGTAAGATCTCTAGTATGCAAAAAGATCGTTCCGTATCCTTTCTATTCAGAATGCAACTACACAATGCCTTTGTAAATTAAAAAGACTAGGTTGTTTCTTCCCTATGGGAATGACAAATGGAATCCCAGAGGTTTTGTAGCATTAGGAATCAATGTGATCTAGCTATTTCAACTGCTTGACTTGTGATCTGATGTTGTAGCACATTCCCATCAACTACAGCACGATCTGGGAAACAAGTTAGTGGAACAATTATTATCATCAGCCCCACCCAGAATCGCCTTTTTTTTTTAGACCTTGGCTCAGACTCTCGGCCTCAGTTTCAGCACTATGCAGCTAACACAACTCCATGGATTTCAGCAGTTAATAGAGAGGTAAAAACTAATCTTAGTTTTAGCATATCTCTAGGCATGTTTAATCCCTACAGCTCAGATAACGGTAATAAACATCTCATGGAAGTGAGAAGGAAAGAGCAAAGAGACTGACAGCCATGACTGCCATGGGAAACGGAGAACTAGGAAAAATATAGCTCCAAGCATTCATCTCACTATGAATAACACTGCACCTTCACACTTATTAATGCATATCCCTCCACCTTCATACTTGTTTCCAGAATAGCGTTATTCAAGTTGGAAAAGGTATTTTGCTTTCCTTTTTACCATAAATTAGCTAAGGCTTGAAACTGAGTATGCACTTCCAATAAATCAATCCTCTCTACCATTACAGTAGTTTCTAGAACGCTATTTTGGAGGCCACACCTCAAGACACAGAAGACCTAAGAACACTTGGCAGATGCTTACAAGTTATCTCCTTTAGAAGATACCTCAAGGCAGAATTTAATTATAAAGTCAATCTTAAGTAGCAGACCAGTTAAACAGCTAACGAAGGGCCATCCAGCATATGATCCATTATATGCTGTCATGGAAGTCTCTGTCTCAGTGAGAAGAGAGCAGTATTTGAAACAGCCCAGAAATATGACTGTCTATGTCATAGGGACAGCAGGTCTGAAAATAGTTCACAGCCCTTTCAAGTATAAAGCACAATTATTATTTTTTTCCACACAAAGATACCAGAATGATGATCATCTAGAGAAAATCTTAAGGAAATAAGTATTGATGATGAATATAACCCATGGTGACATATACAGAGATAAAATCTGACATCTTGGACCACTTGTTAAAATTGGTTTAGAAAAATTAATCCAAGATAAATCAACTCCTTCCTGACACTGCTGCTTCATGGTGATGCTTAAGGACAACCTCAAGAAAAATTCCTCTTACCTACGAGAGACTAGTTTTCCTAAGACTGTCACATAAGTGCTTGAGAATCTTTGGAAAAAACCCCACATTTTTAGAAACTGAAGAATCTGAAAAATTAGAATATTTATTTAAATGCATTTTATATAACATATTGAGCAGCTGCAGCGCAATCTATCCAGTACTGCTGCATTATCATCCGCCCTCTACACATGCATCATAGAATTTAAAGTCACTGCAGGCAGGTGAACCCCAAGCACACCTCTTTGAAAGCACAGCACAGCACAGTATGCACCTCCTTTTCCCTGTGAGATTTGTGGACTGCAACAGTCAAAGGATATGGGAATATATTAATCCTTCCCATTCATTCCCAGTACAACCCCCCAGCCCCGCAGACGAGCAACTGCACTTCCTGCGATAGCTTTCATGTGCTTGTCCCCACCTTTGCACTGAGTAATGTTAAAGATGCTAGCGGCGACCCTTCCAGGCACAATTGCCTCTAAAAGGCAGACATCCACACCCCCAGTCTTTCCTTCTCTGTGTTCATGCTTGCAAGTAGGTGATAACATTCCTCGTTCACACACCCCAGCTCCTGATCTCCAGTGCATAATCCACTCTCTTCCCTCTCTGCAACGCTATCCCGATACCGGTCAGCATCAGCTACCCTCCTACTTCGGTCTCAGGTTTTGGTTTTTTTTCCCCTACAACAGGCTCTTAGCTTTTTCACCTCCCTCCACTCTGCGCGTGTGTACACGCACGTCCGTGCAAACAAAACATACATTTCCTCCCACATCAGCTGCTTTTCTGAAGAGAGCTTTTTCCACCTCTGCCCAGGTTCCCCTGCAATGTGGTACAATACCCCCCTCTCCTCCCCGATCCGTGTGTACACAGCCAGTTTTCCCTCCTCCCTTCCCCCACCTCCCCTCTGTCTCTGTGCACGCTTCTCCCAGCACCAGTGGGGGAAGGGAAACATGCACTGTATGAATGAATGGGCTGAAGAGACTTACCAGAAATTTGGTGAGCAAGGAATGGAAGACGAAAAAAGAAAAAAAAAAAAAAAAAAAGGTACCAAAGATGGGTGCTTCCTTCAGTGTGCCAAGTGCTGCTTCAGTTCTGGCTCCCTTAATGAGGTCACGTGTCCTGCTAGGTACCCCTTTTCCTGGATCCTCTACTAGCCAAAAAGGGTGGCAAGGAAGTCTTCTGGATGCCTCTCTGTACTGCACTCCGAAGGAGGGGAAGGTACTACCGAAGCTCCCAAAGCAAGCAAGGGGTGATGATGGTGATAATGATGATAACGTTCTCCTGGTCCTATAACGGGCAATATCTAGCAGATGCCTCGAGGACCAAGATGAATTTCTGAGGGGGGAGAGGGGGAGTAAATGACTGTTATAATAATTCCCAAATTGTCCTCCCCTACGGGGGGAGGAGGGGTGGGAAGGAGGAAGAGTAGTGGTGAAGAGCTGTAGCTTTCTATGTAAAATAGACTCAATCCTCGTGTCTCTACTTGCTCAGAACTAAACCCCTAAATGACTCTGAAGTCACCAACACCTAGGAAGAAGAAAAAAAAAAAAGAGAGAAACATCCCTATTAGACATAAACAAACATATAAAGGTATCTAATAAAGATAAACTAAATCCCAAGGGAAGAAAAGGTACCATACAAGACAGTAAGCAAAGCCAGAAGATGAGATGAACACAATTAGGGGAAATGTGCAACTCCAAATAGTTTACAGAAATTTACTACCACAGAGACTCATTTCAAGGGGGGGAAAAAAAAACAAACCAAAAACCAGAAGGTTAAGTAGTTTGCTCCTTTACTGAAGAATGTGCGTTCAAATGAAACATAAATCTGTATCTGCACATGACTATATGAAGAAATTAAGTATTAAAACCTACGAAAACTATTCCTATTTATTTGTGTGAGTCTTTAAACCCCTCCCCCAGATTAACATTTAGAATTCAGATGAGACTGGAGAAAAGTATGTTTCAGGCCAGAAGCATATATTCCTATGCAATAGACCCCAGAGTCGTTTATAAACGGTGACCAAAAAAACCCCCAAAATAACACGTCTAGAGGATGCTCGCTTAAATGACGGAGTTAATTAAAGACTAACAGTCGCACACTTTCAAAACGGAGCCCCTGGTAGATCCTAGGCAATTAAGTCACCCATGTGCAATTAGCTCTTGAAACATCAGAAAACAAAAGAGAAGAAACCTAGTTGTAAAGATTTCGTTGTACGACTCAACGACAGACACACACCCCCCTGCATCACGTGAAAAAACTGCCCCCAACAAGCTCCGATTTTCACATTCACGCTCACGGGGAGCATTTTTTCACCCCGTTTCAGCGCCCGCTTGCACCCACGAACGCGTGCGAGCCCGGGCGTGCAAGGCGGGAGGCAAAGATTCGACCTCCCACACCACACCCAGGCACCACTACACCCGAGCGCGACCCGCCCGCGGAAGGCGCTGGGCGACCCGGCAGCCGCGGCGCCCACCCCACCCCCCGCCCGGGCTCCCTCCCCGCGCACAACGAGCGGCCGCCGCTTCCCCTCCCCGCAGCGGCCCCGGACACCACCCACCTGGGCGCCCCGGCTGGCCGGCCCGCGCGGGCGCGGCGGGAAGGCGCCGGCAGCTCGGAGCACTGCCGCCCCGCTCCCCGCGCAGGGATGCACAATCACCATGGGCGCAGCGCGGCGCCAGGGCGGGACGGCTGAGGGGACGGTCCCAACCACACCACTACCACCCCTCCGCCCACCCCCCCTCCCGGGCACGGCGGACCCCACCCCCGGGCTCGCACCCGCTCAGCCCGCCATCTCACCCGCCCCAGGCACCGCCGAGCCCGAGCCTGAGGGGACCCCCGGGGATCCGCCAGCGCCCCCCCCCCCGCCCGCCCCTCCGGCACCGGGCCCAGGAAGGGAAGGCGCGGGGCGAAGAGGGCTCCGGAGGAGACTCGCCCCTTCCTCCCCGCCAGCAGCGGTCGCTCGGCGGCGCGGTCCTAAAGGGGAGCGGGCGACGCGACGCGGCGCTCCGTTCGCCCCCCCCCCCCCGCCTTGTCCCTCCTCCCCGCGGCTGGGGTGAGGAGGCCGGCTGTTCCCTGCACCGAGACCCCCGCCCCCCGCGGCCGCCGCTGCCTCCTCCCGCGCTCGCTCCCGCCGCCGGACTGAAGCGGCGACAGCGCCAACGGCCGAGCGGGGCTGGCACCCGCTGGGGGAGGGGGCGCGAGGCGGGGCGCACGGCTCCGGGGCGGGCGCGGGGAAGCGCGCGAGGGCGGCGGCAGCCGCGCGCTCCCGTCTGACGCCCCGCGCGCTGCCCGGGGGCGCGAAGGCGGCGGGGGGAAGGGCCGAACGGAACCGAACCGAGCCGAACCGCTGCCGGGCCTCGGGGCTGGGCAAACGGCGCCGCACGCACGCTGGGGCCGCCCCTGTGTGACGGCCGAGCTCTCCTGCCCGCTGCTGCGCCCCTCCACCTGCCCCAGCCAGAGGTTTGGTCAAGCTCTGCCCCCCCGCTCCGTGGCAGACCCCGGCCCGGGCCCGAGAGACGTCTCAGTCCTTGGAAGCACGGCCCCGGCGTGCCTGCCCGGCTTCTGCAGCCCAGCCAGGCTCCGCGCAGCCGTGCTGGACCGTGCACCTTACACCCCTGGCTACCCGCTCGTAAGCGTGGACGTGGTCCCACTGCCACGGGTGACCGGCACAGCACAGGTAGCCGGCAGCAGCGATGTCAGGTGGTACGGCAAAACGTATGACGGCTGTCGCACTCGTCACGGCTGCTGTTGGTACGTGGCATGCAAAGCCAAAACCTTGGTCGTTCATGTGACAGATGAACGTGTGACATGTCCCACACACCACCTGCCATACACCATCACATGTCTGACATAGCCAGTGTGCAGCCTGGGCTGCATCATCCCTCTCTGCTAGCATTTCTCTAATAACTGTGGGCAACAAACGACCATGACACATGCCATGTATTTACCAACACACCTTGTTTATCAGTTTATGTGTCACACCTACACAATTTCCTCTGTACCACACCCTTTTTATTCACTATATCGTATTAGCTGTATATTCCATGTTGACAGCACGTTGCCCCCAAAACACATGCTGGGCACACTTTGGACACAGAACACCCAGTGCATTAGTGGTCCTTCCCCTTTCCCATCTCCTGCACTTCCATGAATGGTTGAACTGGCGCATGCAACATAGGACTACTTGTCGGCAGCACGTGTTGAAAATCCCCTACCTACTACTTTACATTTGGTAATTGCCTCATTTGCTGCACCTGAACTGTGTAAATAAAATACTGCCGATACAGAACTGTCACATACCTGACAGTCCCGGCACAACTGACTGCCCAGTCCAACATGACGGTTAGCAGGATATTCCCAAGAATTCCCAGATATGCAGTGGTATTGATTGGTTTGATGTCTGCAGTGTGTATAGCAAGCCCGTGCAATGGCGCCAGAGGCACCAAGGGGCACATATACAAACTGCATGTATATGAATCGTCATATATCCATCCATCACCACAGGATCACAGAGTAGTTGAAGTTGGGAGGCATCTCTGGAGGCTGTCTAGTCCAGCACCACTGCTCAAAGCAGGGTCAGATAGAGCAGGTTGCCCAGACTCATGTCCAGTTGGGTTTTCAGTATCTCCACAATCTCTCTGGGCAACCTGTTACAGTGTTTGACCACCCTCACAGGAAAGAAAATAGAAAAAAAAAGTAATTTCAGGTTTTCTCATGTTTAAATGGAATTTCTTTGTATTTCAGTTTGTGCCCATTGAATAGACAAGACTGTTCACTGGGCATGACCAAGCAAAGTCTGCCTCTACCTTCTCTAGTCCCCCTGACAGGTATTTATACCCATTGATAATAACTCCCTGACCCTTCTCTTCCCCACACTGAACAGATGCGGCTCTCTCAGCCTTTCCTCATATGAGAAGATGCTCGAAGTCCCTAATCATCTTCGCATCCCTTTGCTGGACTCATCCAGTATGTATATGCCTCTCTCATACTGGGGAGGTCAAAACTGGACACCATACCCAGGTGTGATCTCACCAGGCTTTGCCACACACACACAAAATACTCAACTTACTGTCCTGATTCTGCCCGGTATTAATTTCTCCTTCACCAACTTCTATAATCTCCAGATACAGCACACACAGTCTGTGCCCCGGGGGAACAACCTGTATCTTGCTCAACAATCTGTGTTACACTCCCAACTTCACCAAGACAGGGAATACCCACTTGGACATGTCTGATACCCCCAAACACCCATCCTATCATGAATGTAATCAGTTCAACCTGCTTTCTTCTGCCTCTTAAGCATGTGGTGGTTTCATCCTAACCATCTTAATTCTCCCACCTGAACGACAGACACTTTACATACGCCTTGTCTCCTCAGTGTATCCTGCGGTTGCAGGATAAAGATATGCCATCCAAAGCTTTCATGTTTTCATGCAGTACCTCCGATATTTAACTGACACGATGATTTCCACAGTAGTAACCTATATATTACAAGACAGAATGCCCTAAAAGCTGCTGCAATGTTTATTCATTCATACTGAAGAATGAGGTACCATAGTATCATATGCTCCATCTTTGGTATACCTTCTGCAAAACTATAACTCATAGTTAAAATATTCATAACGCAAACAGCATTTCGAAAACTGATTTTACTGAAGGGTACGTATGTTTGTTCATTTGGTTCTCCAAACATCCGGCTCCTACTCCCCAAACCTCAGGTGTGATTCAGGCATCTCTTCTGAAAAATGTTTGCCTCATGAGTACGCTGCAGAAAAGACTATCTCACAGATGTTATCAGTGGCCAAAAGTCCCATTTACCCAGGAATCATCTGATGCTTTCCTGTCTGCTTAGGTTGCTCACCAAGACTTCTGGCTTCTCATTAGTCCATGGCTGCAAGCCAGAGACCACTTCTGGATTCCAGGCTCCCATCCACCCAACTCTGTACAACAGTATAGAGAAAAATATGCTATCGCCCGCCTAAATGACAGCTGAAAGTACAACTTGAGAGCAGGAGGCAATTGTAGGCAAGTTGCAGCAGGGTAAATAAATGAATAAATAAAAAACACCAAATGCTGGACAGTATTTTTTGTTACTTTGAAAGTAAAAAAATAATACCTTCTTTGACAGAATTACTACATTCTACACTTTGTGGAATACAGCTCCCGCATGCATCAAGTTCACACTTCTGAAAGTTGTAATTTCAGGTTGTGGAGGTGCATGGGTTTGTTTACGCAGGGAATTTACTAACAGAAAACTACTGTGGTCACACTAGTCTGCTGAAGATGTGTGCAATCACTGCACATCATCCCGCATGCATGTGTATTTCAGAGTAAGAATTCTTCTGGATTCATGTATGCTGTTTCTAAGATAGTATAAAGCGAAGAGGAAAGAAAACGTCCACATTAGGATTTATATAGCTATAACTACAGTGATATAATAATAGCAGATTTCTTTTTTCTTTTATATTTCCATAAGCAGCCAAGCTGTAAGGCAGGTGCCTCTACATCCCAAACATGGTTAGCAGTTTGTGGAAAGAAGAGAACTGCACAGCTGGGAAATCATATAATGTAGATTTTTGGCCACACAAATATGCATTTGGTTATAAGACACCTGAGAGAAAGTCATTCTACAAGAACAGGAAAGACACACAGCATGGTGCCAACAAGATATTTGATCTATATCTATCAAACTGTTTGGGATATTTCAGCTGGGTCTTATGATTATCGGTAACAATTTATTGCACCAACTACCATTTGCCTTCCTAGCTCTCTCGCATGCAAACTGTAGTCTTGTATCCTTTTTATTACCGTTTCTTGAGCTGCTGGAGTTTAGCGCGTTGAACTCGGGCACAAACAAACTTTGAGTATTGAAGTGAGAGCAGTGATGGGAGTCAGCTGAAAGAGCAGGCTGGATAACCTGTACCTCTAGAACAATTTCCCTTAAGTCAGTTTGGAGAAAGTCCTGAAAGTCTTTTGCTATTTCTTAGAAAGGTGGAGCAGGAAAAAGTGTCAATTTATTGCTTAGGACGTGCCCACTGCTGGAGATTCTTTTGACTTCTTTTTAAAGAGTTGTCACTGCAGCTGAGTTGGATGTAGGTGTTATACCTCCCTAGAATTAGGCAAGACTTTTTTTTCTTTTTTCTGTTATTTTTTGCCAGTGAAGGTGAGGTCTCTCCTGTCACCAATAAATCTATTCTCAGGACAAAATTCTCACTATTTGATAGTGCAAGGAGAATATTGGCTAGTGCCCTCAGTGTCAGTAGTCCAGAGTACCAAGTTTCACCCTTCAGGAAAGAAATGTTATTGTAGAATCAGCGAAGAATGGACGCCTCTGAAAACCAAACATTCCTGGCACCCTTCTTTTGAGATTTTTCCCATGCACTCTGAAATGCATAATGTAAGGACTGGTCCAAAGCCTTAATGTATGCAAAATCTGATTTCACGGTTGATTCCATGAAACATCTTTTGTCACCGAGTTCACTAAAAATGCAAACCAGCCGTTTAGTCCTGAAGCCAAAGTCTGCAGGACATTATTCCACCGTTCACATCAGAGAGTTTCATATACTATCTCTGGTTGGGTGTATGAGCTTGTGATGAAAAATGGTGGAAAGTCCAGTCTGCAAATGTTGCTAAGCTTAATTATTTATACCAATTTGCTTAAGCCTGCATGCTGCCTGTGTCTGCAGTAGCTACTCATTTGGTCAGCTAAGTCTCATAGTGATCTTTCTGCTTCCTACTTGGATGACTGAATAATAAATAAAAAATATAAGGCAAGGTGAATGTCCTTGTTCAAACATGAATGCTCAGGTTCACACATGAACACAGATAGTCACATGGAGGGAAAATATTTCTGGATTGTGCTTCAATGAGAAAATGGCCATATCATTCTTGTTTCACACTGTGTAAAATGAGGACTATGCAAAATGGTGCAAAATAATTTTTAATTTCATGCAACTTCAGTTTCTCATTGGTTCTGTTATAGTAATTCCTGTTCTGAATAAACTACCATAAGATAGCAGAAAAACTGAGAAATGACTGCCAACACAAAGGACGCCCAGATAAGGGGGTCTGCAGTTAAGTTCTAGGTTTCACTGACTCAACCCCAAAAGTATTTCACCCCAGCACCACGCACGTCTCCAATCTCATCAGCCAGCTGCTCCGGGCTCATCTCTCGGAGACTGCAAGAGACCAGCCACCATACATTCCCCCCCCCTCCCAGAACACGGCACCCGAGGCTGCACACGCGTATGCCGCCCGCCGCGCCGCACCCACCGCTGCCTTTGAACAAACCCCGTCCATCCCCCCCCGCCCCCACTGCATGGGACAACCCTGCTCCCCACGAACAGCCCCACGCCCCGCTGTGCGTGGCCTCGACTACCGGGCTGCTCCTCCACCCCCAGAGCTCTCCCGGCCCCCGCAGCCCCTCGGCAACCGGCAGAGGCACGCGCATGCGTGTCCTGGACTGTGCGCGAGCGCGTGGAGGCGCGCTGCCGCGCGCGGCTGTAGGCAGGCAGGGCGGGGGCACGGCGAGCAGCGCGCGCGGCCTGGTGGGGCGCGGCGGTGGCGTTCAAGCCCTGCCTGCGGCGGCAGCAGCGAGCTCTCTGCAGTCAGCCCGGCTGCCTGCTCCGCGCAGCGCCCGCCGGCCTCGGACAGCGTCCCCGGGCGGGCGACCCGGGATGGGGGGGGGGGGGGGTGCTGCTCGTTTGTCTCGGTTTAAGGAGGTTGGCCCCCCCACCCTGGCACGGAGAGCGGTCCTGCTGTGGAGGTGCGGTCTGTGCCTAACGCACTGGGGGGGAGGGGGGCACGGCTGTCCGTTTCCTATGCCAGGCGGTGGCAAGGGAGCGAGCATGCTGCTAGGGTGGAAAATAATTCTTTTGTTGTAAATACTGGGACAAAATAGAAGAAGAGAGGTCTGTGCAGGTAGTGGGATAGAAGGAGTGGGACTCCCTTGTTCCCAACATTTGAAACGAGGACTGCAAAGGCTCAGGGCACAATCCCATCAGTAGGAAGGGTCTCGTAGGGCCATTGCAGGACTTTTCCTGCCAGACAGCAACTGTTCGAGGACATAAGGGAGGAGAGCATGCATCTCATTGAATAGGTAACTTTGGAGAAGGTCAGAGGCTTCTGCTATCCTTATTCTGGGCACAGTTTGAGAACTGAGATACAAAAAGAAGCTCAGGCGGGCAGAGTTACAAACAGAAACAAAGGGATGGATGAATAGCAGCTGGTAGGCTTCAAAGGCTGGTATATAACCAGCAGCTCCCAGTTCTGGAAGGCAAGAGTGTATTTCTCCCAGCTAAGTTGCAGTTATGCTGCAGGGAAACAGGGAACGGTACTGAGGAGCTGGACAAAAGGAAAAATGTGCCTTTGAAGGAAATGATAATTTGGAAGGAAAACGCTTCCATCTCTCTGCATCTCCCTTCTGCCCCTCCTTTTTGTCTCTGGCCCCTTCTCTTCTCCAGCTGTTTTTCTCACTGCATTTTTCCTCCACCATCTTGAGAAAGTTCCTATCCCTTTTCTGTCTGCTTGCTTTTGTTTCCTGTTCCATTCCCTCTTTTTGACTCCTGTTCTGCCCTTTTCTGTCTCTTTCCCCATTGTCTTTTGATGAATGCTATTGCAGCGATGACTTAGGATTTCAGTGCCGGTTGGGAAGGATCTGATGCAACCACAGGGTGGCTATACCTTGCAGGCGCTTTGCTGCATTAAGATTGATAAGCATCTGTCCTGCGAGCTAAAGAGCTTCAGACGGCAGGTTAAACGTCCCTGAGTTTCTCCCAGTCATGTTGGTGGTGTTGTCCTGTGTTCGGCAATTCTGTACGCACAGCCGATGAGACGATGTTGAAGGGAATCTGTTTTTAAGGCTTCTCTCGTTCGTGGGGAGTGGTTTCTTCATCTAAGTCTTGATGCTCCCTCTCGCCATTAGCAAGTGTGGTTACACACCCAGTGCCCGCTTGCCTGCCTTACACAGATGGAGGAGATTTAAGGCACATGCATGTCAAAATTAGGGGCTCCCCTCGCAGGGTCTGGCGCCATTATGGGAGCGGTGCTCAGGGGGCTCCCTGCGGTGCGAGGGGACCCTTCCCCTTCCCTCCTCCTGCGGCCAGGTGCTAAGGGAGGGGAGGATGGGAGTGCCTTGCAGGGAGGCCAGAACTAGGTCAGCATAGCTGGAAACTGCAGCTGGTGCAGTACGGGGGGGCGGGGGGGGTGAGACGGAGAGCCAGCGATAGCCAGAGGGGGGCGAGTGAGAGGAGCCGTGCTGGATGGAGCGGGGGAGAGGGGGCGGGGGGGGGAGGTCGCTCTGAGAAGTTGCGGGGGCGGGACAGCCTCATGCAGGCTGATTGCATGGCTGCCAGCACCCCCTTCCCGCTCCCCATCCTCCCCCAGACCCTCACTCCCTGTACCCGCCACAGGACTCCCGCCGAAGCCGCCGCCCGCTGCCTGCCGAGCCCCTGCCTGCCCTGCCCTGGTACTCGGGCTGGCATCGCGTGTAGCCATCGGGGTGGGCAGGAGGAAGTCTGCAAAAAGGGAGACGGAGAGAAAGGGAGGGTGGAAGGTGATGCTGGAAGGTGGATTGAGAGAAGGGTGTTATTAGGAGAAAGGAGGGAGAAATGGAGAAAAATCTGGTCAATGAATAAGGAACAGATGGAGACATGTATTTAAAAAGGAAGAGAAGCATGGAAGGCAACAAACAATGACAAGTGATGTTTCAGCACTTGTAATTGGTGCAGTGGGGAGGAGGTCATCTGCATTCCTCACAGTGCCCAGGCAAAAGGACACAGCCCCCTTGCCCAAAACCCACAAGGCAATAAAGCTGCTGCAGTCAGACGCTGCCAACATGCTTACCATGACCAGTAGCTTCAGCAGTACAGATGTACCTCGCTACTGTCCAAAGGTCATACTGCTATCACCCTTGGGAGTGCAATGAAAGCACATTTCAATACGGTTTGCAGTATGCCTTGTTCGACCTTTTGAGTGTTTCTACATCTCTGACATTGCCTCCCCTGTTACAGCTCCAAAGAAATTCAGATTGCAAGACTGGTGTTCTTTTGTCGTTGCTGTACAAGCTAAGCCTTACTTTGGCCCTTTCTCTCCCTCCCCCCTTTTCCTATTGCTTCTCCATTTTCCCCGCCTGCCCCCCCGCCAGTGCCCAGCGGCAGCCTTGCCCACACCGCCTTGTGTCGTCCACGGCTCAGCCTCCCTCAGACCTGGGCTTCCCAGCCTGCTGGGAACGGTGCAGCCTGCAGAAACGCACGCCCTCCCAGGCATGCCCTCCCCTTCTCCATGTCCCACTCCCCCCTCCTCTCTCCTGATCAGCCCCCGACTACATCCTTCCTGTCCTGACGCTGGCAGCGTGTCTCCTCCCTCCCTTCCCCATCCCTCCCCCTCCTCTCCGCGCAGCGCTCCCAGCCCTCACTGCAGTGCAATCCATCACTCCCAGCCAAGGTCCTCACGCCAGGGGAGGGGGAAGCCTGGCTCCCCGTGAGGCTGTGGGTGGGCAGGGACTGCAACTATCTCCTCCTTTGCTAAGAAGTGAGAAAAGCTCGCAGAATACAGACCCTTCTGGAATTAAAACCTCCCGTCTGCTTGCAGCTATTTTATTTATTCATTTACTTATTTAGTCTCTTTGTTTTCAAAGAAAAAAAATGTTTCTGCCAACATTCCAGTGAAGGTGACTGAAAGGAAACCAGGGAGACAGACAGAAAGCCAGAGTCAGAAAAGCTTGTGCAGAGAGAGAAACCGGGAGAAAAAAAAAAAAGACAAAAAAAAAAAAAGACAGACATATACAGAAGAGGAGAGAAACAGAGGAAGAAATACAGAAATAAAGAGGGGAGAAAAAAGATTAGATGCAGGAAAAAGAAAATGTAGGACAAAACCCAAGAATTAAATTGGAGAGAAACCCGAGATGGCAGGCATGGCAAGAGAACTCAAGGATGATACAGTAAATAGCTAAAGAAACCTTGCTCAAGAGGCTAGGTTGATACACTGAAATAAGGTTTAGATATTTTAACAAGCAAACCCAGCGTGCTTTGATATGAATGCAAATACAGCTGCATGCAAATGAAATTCCAGTGTCTTTTTATTCTAAGAACAATTAGAAATGAGGAAGTAATGGGTGAATAATTGAAGTCTTTTTTCATAAAAAGATACATATCAGGGCAGCTGTGTTGATGGACAGAGGCAAGAGGTTATTAGAATAATATCAAATATAATATAATATTAGGTTTTTCAGTTACCAGTGTTGTTGCCCTTTTGCAGGCATCTTGTAAAGGTGCCTGCATCTTGTGCTGATGCAGAATGGTCTACGTTTCCTGCTGGTTTCATCTCTAAGAGGTGAGCTAAATCAGTGCAGGCCCTTTACATGTAACGTATTACATTAGGACAGATTTTCATTAACATTGCTTGCCTTGGTTTCAGTCTGCCAGCAAGTCAGAATAGCGACTGTACATGGGGAAGGTCAGAAGAAAATTCAGGTGATCTGGTTGAAGTCAGCTGTACCTACAGGAGAAGCCGTGATTTATATCAATGCAGTTGCAGTAATGGCCAAAATCTTTGTTCAAATTCCTCTAATGTAAACTGTAGAATAAAACATAAATGAGTATTTAAAAGATAAGTCAGTCTCTACAATCCCTGTGAAGGTATAGGAAATGGAGGGATAAAAACCTGAAACGTGGTGCTTCCTAATTTTCCCCGCAATATAAACTCTTATTTGTCTGCTAACACATATATTATTTGTGTTTCTTCTACTCATTGCAATTGCTGTTCTCCTTTCTTACATCGTCCAGAAGCAGGGTAAGTGCTGTCAGTGCTGACACTGAAAAGGCCTTCAACAGTTTGCGTATTTTGGATGCGACCAGTTTAAAAACAGGCCTTGACAACAGATCTTTTTCTAAATGTTACAGAATTTAAAACAAATCACTTTTAAAGTTGCCACTTTTGCCTCCTTCCCTGATTATTTTTAAAATCTTATAGGGTATCCTATTTTCTAATATGATATATTATGATATAATATAATATAAATTAATATAATATATCCTCTCCCCTCCTCTCCCCTCCTCTCCCCTCCTTTCCTCTCCTTTCCTCTCCTTTCCATTCCTTTCCATTTTCCTCTTCCTGCCCCCAGTCTCTCTATGTGCACATGAAACATCCTGTCTACACATGCACCTGTACACCACCCTCCCTCTGTTGCCATTTTTAACTGAAAGGGCATATCCAGTTCAGGTATTGCAAGCTGTCCCAATTTCATCACATCTTGTAACACCCAGTACTCTCTGTAGGCCCACTACTGGACTCAGGAGATTGTGTGAGGATGTCAGAACGACATACACCTTGGCACTGCAACATCTGAACATCAGAGTAGCCCCTTCAGGGTCTGATTTTTGAAGCTGATCTGCTCAGGGAAGTGGGTTGGGGGATGCACCACTTGTGGCTTTGGACTGCTAGGGTAGGCAAAACTACCAAAATCTTTTCCACCTTGGAAGACTATTAAAAGACAATAAAATGGTACAAAAGGCTGGACCTCAAGTGAGACAGATACCGTAGCGATGGGAAAGCTTGACTGTGACTTGATCTCCACCAGACCAGCTCTGGTGCACCCCTCTGCATAGGTGTAAGACAACCCTCTGCTTCCTAACAGTGAATTCTTTAGCCAGCTCCAGTGCACAATCACTGCGCTGCAGTGGCAGGATTAATCCTGCTGACTTTGCTCCAGGGTTTGTGATGTCCAGAAGAGAAAGGAGAAGGGGAGGAGGAGTCTGTCATGTCTTTACTGGCATTTAACTCATGGCCACAGCCTTGTCCGTGTGGAAAACTTGTACCAGTTTAATTAAAGGTGGTGTTTCTATGTGGTCTAGAGTGGACACACAAAACTGGTCTTACAGGAGGGATTTATATATTTGTTCAGCTTAAAGTGTTACCTGTCTCCCTGAGAGAGCGGTCTTGGAAAAAAGTGCCTTAAGAGAAGCTGTATTTGAGCTCAGCTGCTTGGAGAAAGAGGAGTGCTGAGGGACACGTGGAATAGCCAGGAAGAATCAGCCCTCCAACAGTACAAGGGACCAAGAAAGGATGTTTGTGATAGTAGAACTACAGAAAGAGCAAAGGAGGAAACCCCAAAGCACAGCAAGGGAAGAAGGAAGGTCCTGACGACTTCTCTCTGTAGGCTTCTTGGCCATGAGAAGCCTGAAGCACATGGCCAAATGACCAATTGAACAGCAAAGATCTCACTGACTGCCTCTTCTTGTGCTCAATTCTTCACAAATGTTGAACTGATTTGAAGGAGCTAGGCATGTATTAATTAGAGTTTCATGGACTCCCTTAGGGTATTTTGTGACTGCAAGACTGCCTGCCCTCAAGGCACTAGCTTGTTGGTTTGGAACTAAAGGAATGAAGAATTCATTATTCTTGTAGATGGGACAACAGAAAGCATGACCGTCAGTCAAAAAGAGGTGGATCGCGTCCAGGCTCCTGTACTTTGCAGTGTTCCCACTTCTACGAAGTCAGATGTGAACCTCCCAAAACTCGGGACAGATGGAGCAGGCCTTGATCTCATGTCCCTTCCCACTGACAACCTCAGCAACAGGAATGGAACAACTGCAGGATAGTGTCAGATCTCAGCTATTAACGGAGCCCATCAGCACTGAGAAGTCATCAGCACTGAGAAGTCATCAGTGTAGGTCCCAAGAAAATTCATTTCAGCCCCAATTCACATGGCCAGTAGTGCTGCATTATTGACCTGATACGTTCAAACATCTTACAGCAGTTCATTAATTTCTCATCACTCAGATGTAACTTAATGTCTAGTTACTGTGAGGATATGTGAAGGCCAAGGAGACAAAAAGAGACAGGGAAAGAAATCAGCTGGCATTTAAATGCCTCTCCAAGACCTTTACAAATAGTGTGTCCCAGGATTACTTACCTATCTGCTTAGATGCAGTAATCTCTGCGGTGAAATGCACCGGGAGATTTTAATTTCTAAGAAGGCTGATTTTGTGTGTCATCCAAAATACCATGCTACCATTGCTATAGCATCTTTGGTAACTTCATGGGATCAGTATCTTGGAAGTAACTTGGAAGAGAACCTTTTGCTGAATCACTGTCACTGCTTCTGATCTTAGGTAAACACCTACAGGCACTGGGGTCAGCACAGCTTAAGGAATATATGTATGGAAATGTTTCCTTTATGAGTCACCTATGCTATTTACTGCAGCACAGTTCTCCTTCACACCATACTGTGACACCAATATCTGACTTTTTAGAGGGAAGAGTGCTTCATCTTGAGTCATCTGCTGTAGATGTCCCCAAGATACCCTCTGCTGGAGAAGGACGATTGCATGCAAAGCAGAAGACAGCAACGTGAATGAGAAATGAAGGTGCAGGAGGATGTTAATTATTCATATCTCCCAGCCATGAAGCTGTCCTTCAAACTATCTTTGTCAATGTTATGGAGCAAGGATGGGGAAAAAAAACCCCAAGATTCTTTTCTGTCCCAAAAAGCAAACCATTTAAACAGTTGTGGATCCAGTAGACTGACAAACAGGAGATCTAAGAGGAGAGCCTTCTTACCAGATCGGGGCCTGCAGAAACAGAGCCACATCTCTTGAAGAATGTGCTTGGACTGCAAGAGGAAGAAAAGTGGGGCTTCGCATGCCGGTGTGCTGCAGCTCCCTCCGGTGTCCACAGCGAGCAAGAGCAGCAGGATGCTTCCAGTTATTTCACTGCAGTTTGTCTGCTTCCCAGCCAGCGCTAAGGTCTCCAAACGGAGGGGTGCTGCTAGCACAAGTGGCCTACCCACACTGAGTAGCTGGGGGAGGACACAGTCTTCCACTTTGAAAAAAATTATTTAAAGCTCAAAAGTAATCAGAAGAAACCTTGCCCAGGACTAGAGGTGAATCCCGCACTCTGTGGGAGACGGTGGTACATCAAGATATCGCTAGACCAACACATTCGGCATCAATGAAAGTTTCTAAATAAATGTGTTCGGAATTCACAAGGTCTTCAAGATATTTTAGTTATCCAGTTAAGCAGTAACAGAGTAAATGACAACAGAGGCACCGAGAAAAACCAAAACCAAACCAAGCTGTATAGAAAGATGGAGCCCAAACATACTGCTGTGTGGACTTCCAGAAAAAGCCAAGGATCTGAGAGGATTCCTCAGACCAGATCATAACTTCCATCACTTCCTTTTGGTTGTTTAATCACTTTCTGAGCATCTCTACTGGTCTGAGTTTTAGCTAGTCCCTGAAAGTGGGAAGGGTGGTTTCTCGCTCCAGTGAAACAAAGTGATGGTGCTTTGGCCCGGAAGGCTGCCCTGGTGAGCAGGGAAGTGCTGAGCTTTCCCCATCCCTTCTACCCATCCTTAGGTACTGCCCATCACCAGTGCTTCCCCCACGAGTCTTCAAGGACCAGAAATAAGAAGGACCAGTCATTCTGTCTTTTGAGCACTGCCACAAACAATGCTCAGCTACTATTAAGTAAGGAGCGGTGGCTTCAGTTATGTCACATGCAGGTAATGTTCTTCTGGTCTCTTGTGGCAGCCAGGATGTAGTGAGGATTTCTTTAGTAACTGTGTACAAGGCATTATAGGATTTTATTCCTAGACTGCAATTTGTTGAGAAGAAACGAAGGTTACCTAGGTACCAGGATAAGCCTTGGGGGACACAGCTTTCCCCTACAAGGTTTCTGTGTTTCATTGCTGTATGAGGGAGGGAGGGTCATTTCCTAGCTTTCTCCTTGGCTTCAGGGCTGAGATTGTGCCTTGAACATAGAAGGGGCACCGTCCAGCCCGTGTCTCCTCAGACCCAAGGGAGTAATTCCAGAAGCAGCAAAGGGAACGGCCGTGTCTGAGAAAGCAACAGGAGATGGGGGATCCAGGGGCTGCTGGAGGAAGGGTTAGGGGAGAACGGCTGTTCCAGTGGGGCTCACTCACTCATAAAATGCAGCGTGCTTGGAGGCACAAGGGAGTATGAAGGGGTTTATGTCTCTCCCATTTTCCTACGGTTTTTTTTTTTTCTGGTTTGTTTGGAGGGGTTTTTTGCACATGTTTTCCCTATTCCCCACTTTTCTTAGACTGCAACGCCAGAACAGCAGCAGCGTTGCAGAAGGGACCCCGTGCCCCGTCCCGTGTCGTGTCCCCCCCTCCCCGCCACGAACCTGCCCCTCGGGGGTAGGGGAGCCCCATCCTTCGGGAGGTGCCGGCCCCCCGCCCCGGCGCGGGGCAGCGGGCTGATGTCATCACTGTTGCTGCCAGCCGATTGGCTGCCTGCCAGCCCGCCATCTGCCCGCGGCCGGCGGGGAGCCGCTGCCTCCCGACCACCCCCCCCCCCCCCAAACCCCCCGGTCCTCCCCGGTGCCGCTCCCCGCTCCTGCTGCCCGCGCTCGGCGCCTGCAGCAGGCCGGAGCGGCTGGAGGAGCATCGCTTGCAGGGCGGGCCGGGCGGGCCGTGTATCCGCAGCGTGACAGTCCGGGGCAGTTACCCGGGAGGAGGCGAGAGTCCGTCCCGGCGCCGTGGCCAGCCGAGCGCGTCGTTTAGGCAAACAGGGATGCGGTCTCTGCAGGGTCTGTGTGGGAGAGGCGGGCAGGGAAACAGTAAGAAAAGGGGACCAAAGGACTGGGGTGGAAAGAGACAGCGGCTGAGTGGGGAAACGAGGCGTAACGGCGTAAGGAGGAGAAGACGGACTGCGTAGGAGGGCAAAACAAAACGGGACACGAATGTGTAACGTAGACACAAGAATCCGTCCCTGGTGCTGGGCCATCCTGGGGGAATGGGAGGAGCGGGCTCCCTTCGGAGGATAATAAACTCTGGAATGAGGGTGTGGGCTGCTGCTCCTCGCTCCCCCCCTCATTCCAGATGCATGATGACACCACGTCCCACCATCTCGCTGGCTTCTCCTTTTTCTTTTTTTTTTTTTTTTTTTACTAAAAATCGTATTTTGAAGACAACCAAAAGTAGAACGTGTTCTGGGTGTGGCTGCATGTGATTTACCCAATAGCCAAAGTGGGGGGGACCGCTGAAGGGGAAAGACAGAGCGTCTGCTGCTGAAGGGAGCGAAGACTGAGGGCTGCAGTAAGTGATGGGGACTTTATCTATTCTCTCAGTGCTCCTCAAGATAATTTAAAAGTGGAAGAGAGCAGAGGGAGACAACAAGGGGAAACTTTTCTTTGCATGCTCTGTGTGTGTGTGTAGTGGGGCTTAGCCACCTGGATGAGAAAAGAGATGGAGACTGGAGAAAGGAGGTGGAAAGAGAAAGAAAGCAGATGGAGTTATATGTTCCTTCCAAAATGTTTCAGAAACACCTGGAAAACTGGCCAGATTAGGAGGGAGACAGGTAAGAGGGAGGCTGTGAAGATCAAATTTTCCCCCTCAAAGTCTTGAGGGGGAAATGGAGACAGCAAGCAAAGAGTTTCTGTGCTATAGGGGAGGGTACCCCTGTTCCTACCTTAGCTTTCCTCTGACTCCTCTCTCCTCCACTCCACAGGCATGAAGACCCCTGGAGCCTGTATACTGTTGTGTCTCTTGGCACTCTCCTTGTCCCCAGCTGGTGAGTCCTTACACCAGGGGGAGGATTTCTTCTCCACCCTGGCCCTGTGGAGTTTCCTACGCAGGGTAATGTGCAATGACCTAAAGAGAAAGACAGAGACATGTAGATGGACAATGAAGGGGTAAGGACCGAACAGGAAAGGCAAAGTGGATATAGGGTTGTAAGGAAAAATTTAGGTACTGGGGACTGGTTCCCATATCTGTCCACTCTGCAGTAAGTCCTGGGAGTCCCAAGAGAGAGGTCCGCAGCCTCTACTGCTGGGATGTTTGGGTAAACAAAACAGCCAGGTCGAGTTGAGAAAGAGGTTTAGCTGTGCTTTGTGCTTACTGTAGACTGTGCTGTACTTCACATGGCTGACCACCTGTGTTTGCATGCTCTGCACAGCATTTCCCAGTGCTCCACAAAACTTGTTCTGTCATAGTCGTGAGGTATTTGCTATCACTAGCAGTTCCTGATGGAATGGCCCCTTCCAGGCCACTCGCCTGCCAAAAGGTTTTGTAGTTTTTTGTATATCTGTTTTGAGAAACCTAGCCTCCCTAGTTCAAACCACTCTGCTTTTGTTGTTGTTCTGGTTTATTGCTCCACTTCTTTGTTTGCTTGGAATTACTTTGGCAAAAATTCAGGTGGGATCAAATTTGTTTAAAAAAACCCACAAAAAAACCAAGAGGGCAGCATCAGACATTATAGTCAGAAGACTCAGAACAGATAGCAAAAGAAGATTCATTCCAGTGAATGGAAAATCTTTGCCCAGGAAAGACATTATGTAGGAGACAGATAACTGCACCTATCACATTCAAATCAGGTCGTTCTAATCTACTCTCCTCAGTCCTCCCCTCATGCTGAAGTCTGGTTCTGCTCCCAATAGCACTTTTTCCTGTAAAAGTGCACAGTAGAGGTTGTCACTTTTGTAACTGTGAAGCAGGGAGGTGAGGCATCCAAGAGATGAGCTTGTAGGTGGCCAGCAGAGTTAGAGGTAGGAAAAAAAGGCTGTGGTTTTTATGATGCATGAAGCAGGCCTGAAAGGAATATTTCATGCTTTTGCGTTGTTTGGGTTTTTTTAGCATTTCTGTGGTTTTTTGTTTTAACTTGGAAAACATCAGGAATCACTAGCTGGTCTCATTGTCTCTTTTGGTTTTGAGCGAGCTACGGATTCGGTGAATTAGGGTTGCAGTTTTCTCAGACATCAAGGATGAATTTATTGCAACTTGGACAATAAAATCCAATAATCTATAAAGCATGTGAATTGTGTACCATAGCAAATATAAATTGAAGTGACTGAAAATTTGGTAAGAAAGTCACCTCTTTTGTCTCCTCTCCTCATATACAGAGGTTTCACTTCACTTGTGTCCGGTTGTTTCTGAATTGGACTAGTTTTCTAGTTATCTCCTAGGGAGGAAAAAAAAAAGCGCTACTAAGAGCTGACTTTTCAATGTCAGAGAAAAGGAGGGGAGCCTCCTCCCTTTTGCCATATGACTCCTGTTTCAAATCTGGCATCATTGGCCCCTGCAATGGTTTCAGAATTTGTGTCCTTCCTTTTGTATCAGAAACAAATGAGAGAGTGTTCAATATAATTTTTCTCCTCTACTTGTTACCATTAAGAGATTAGCCAGAACAGGGAAAGTTTTGGGCTGCACTACATTGTGCACTTATTATACATGTCTGGCTTTCCCTGGATCAGTCACCAGCAGCTGAGCCCTTGCTGGCAGCTGGGTGGGGAAGGGAATAGCAGGGTCCAGCAACTCCTGCAATGCTACAGAACAGGATTATAGAGGGGTCCCAAGAGTCCCTCTGCAGCCTGCAAGTAACTGCTCTTGGAATGAGGAAGAACTAAGACTAAAGCTCCAGACCTGATAGTTTTTACCCATGCAGTGCTCCCATTTAAAACAGAAAGCTAAAGGCTGAGTTTGTAAGATGTAGCAGGGTGTACTGGTTTTTGGGCTGGTCCTGCACACATCCATGCAGTGCCCCAGATCACTGTTTTTTTCCTGCCAACTCCTTCCTTCATCCCACCCCAGTTATGCAGACGTTTCCCTCCTCTGTGGCTAGCAGGAAATATTTTCCTATTCCTGGCTGCTGTAGGAAGCAGCTCTCTCACCCTTTATATTTGGACAAACGAACAGTCTAGCTCAGTTTCAATTTCTCCTCTTCCACACAACATGCACAGCTAAGCCTTTATCATTCTCTCTCCAGTGTGCCCAGGAGCTGAGACGGGAAAGATCTTCTCTGTGCTCCGTACCCAGGCAGGACGATGGACGAGATAATTATTTGCCTAAGGAGCTACAAGACCTGCAATCTGTTTCTTACTGTGCCAATGACTCAATCTGTGACCCCAAGCAAATAATTTCCATGACTCAGTTCTCTCTTTTATAAATTAGAGAGAGGGTTTTTGACCAACCTCCAGACCAGGGAGGGCATTGTTTTCAAAATGCATCAATTGGGGTTTCAGAAATGCAAAGTCTGGTAGCAGATATGGAGGTATTTACTATCTTGTCCCTGTGCCTAGCCTTCAATCCTGGTGGAAGCAGCAGGGATAGGATCAGGACCCGCTGTACTCAAAAGTCCTTTAAGAACAAACCCAGCCAGCAGTGGAGACTGGGACAGACAGGAGATAATTTCTCCCTTCAGCAGAGGGCAGTGGTGTCTCCTGGACAGATAAGCATCTCAAAAATTTCACAAAGCCTGCAGACTGTAGAAGTTCCTCTCTCTGTCCTTACTTCACACCCTTCTCTTTTTCTTTTGCAGACTGGTTTCCATGGGTGGTCAATGGGCAAGAACTGGAAAGTGCAACTGGTAAGTATTACAGGCACCTTATGTGCTAAAGACTGCTCATGTGACCCAGTTGTCCTCTGTAGTTACAGCCTGTTTAATTGCAAATGCTGTTCTTTGTTTCCTTGCCTCTGACGTTGTGAGCTTGCCTTTCAGTGAAGATTAAATAAGCCCTCCAAGTCAACCTGCTAAGTGTTGTGTGTTCTTTACAAATAATTCACTGGTTGGGTTCCTGAACATTTAGCTGAAGTTATGTTCACAGTCAAGGGTTGTGGGAGATCCATGAGAGCTGATAACTCTTCAGCCATGAGATGCTTAGGGAATTCTACGGCTGCTCAGGAAAATCCCAAGAAAAAGGGTGCATAAGTGGCACGGTGCTTTAGCAGTGAGGCCACCGCGAAGGAATATTGACTGATCTTCATGCTGACTGTGGTGTTGGGAGTGAATTGCTTTATCCTTCTGGACTTTTTTCTATTTCTGTGACATGATAAGATAAAATGAACCTATGTTTGCATCATGCTTCAACACCTAGAAGAACCACAGGGGCCTGCCTTTTTTTCAACCTGAAGCCCCTGGCTAAGCCATCAGACATTTCCCGGCTGTGATCCTGTCATGTGCAATACTTGGGGCTTCCTAGAAAGCTATTCAGAGGCCGGTCCAAAACATGTCCACCAAGCTTCCCTTTCCTTCACGTTTTGTCACTCCATTACACGTACCCCAGCTTTGCCATCAGTTGTCTTTCAAAGAAACTCATCTGCTGATGAATTTCCACAGTCAAGGCTAGGTTCTGGAGTTGCCTCCCTCTTTCTCTGCAGTGAGTGCCACAGCTGTCTGTCCTGCTGCTGCAGGAGCCATCAGCACCTTCGTTTCAGACATTTTTCCTTCCCATCGAGATGCCCACAGTGGCCATATCTGATAAGTCAGAATATGAATCCAGAGTTCAGTAAGGGTTGATGCAACTTGTGCACTAAGAAATCCAGTCCCAGGCCGGTCACTGAAAAGGGGGATGGCTATGGGTGGGATGGGGGTACTGTGTTTATTTATGTATTTCCTGGATTGGATCCCACTGTCTCATGAGCCTACCATGGCGGCCGAAGTAATTCAAGCTAGCTAGGGCTAGCTATGTAAGGGACCACAAAGCAAAGACAAGCTCTCTCAAGGACATTCTCTCTTTTCCAGGTGAAGTTAGCACCGACTCTCTTATCAGCACCTCCGGTAAGCTCCTGTCTCTTGGCAACTTTAGGCTTCTTGTCCCCTTTTCACCTTTACTCCTGCCTACATAGCCCCAGGAATCACCCATTATGCTCAGAAACTCCTCTTCCCTACTTTTGACATCTAGCGGTGCTCTTCCAGTGCTTATGGCTATTGGGAGTCCTTTCTGTGCTCCGTGCAGGGAGATGAATTTGGGGTGGCTTAATGACCTGTTCTCCAAGGAAATGCCAATCTCACCTGGTGTACCAGGGCCCTCTGAAATTGTTTGCACTGCACGTAGCCATGAAATCCAAAGCTCACGCAGCCTGGGCTTCCAGAAAAGGTTGCGGGAAAAAAGAGACTAAGTGACAAGGGAGAGAAATTGGTCAGGTTCACCAGTTAACTGGGCAGCACTGGGACACAGGTTGTGTGCGTGTCCCCTGACAGCTAGCAGCCATGCTTGAGTGCTCAGGAGACAGACGTGGCAAAAAGACAAAAGACAGTAATAAAGCAAACTCTGAGCAGTGGTGGGGTGGGGAGGTGGAAATATTGTTATTTTAGTACTGTCTTCCCTGCCATACCTGCGGCTACATCACTGGGGGGCAGCAAAATGTATGCGAAACATAGGGTAGATGGAGGACACTTGAAAATGAGCACTTGTAGCATGCAATGTGCTTCCTTAGAGAGCCAAGCCTTGTTGTGGAGATAGCCCCAGGGGAAGGACACAGAACTGATGGAAGTGTATGCATGTACAAGATAGGTTAATCCTGACGGACTCACAATGGGGAATGGAGGAGAGTGCCAGAGGCTCAAGAAGAAGCCTCCCCACTTTTTCTGTATGAGTCCTGTGTCAAATCTGGCACCACTGGCCTCAGCGATGGTCTCTCTCTCTGCTGGGGCAGTCTCTCAAACACTGTTGCATGGCAACACTCTGAGGTGGGGGGGCCAGGTAGGGCAGGGAGAGGGAGAACATATCTGGTCTATGATAAGGTTCAAAAGACAAAGGAGAGGCAGCAGCTCTTGTCTGTTGCTGGGAAGTGCACTGTGTGTGTAGGAGAGCTCATCTGAGAGTGGTGTCCCATTCTCCAGGACAGCAGTTCCATGGTCTTTCCTCTGCCCTGTGACTCTGCTCATCAACTGGCTAGAGTATTGTGGGTCAAGCTGACCAGCTGTCATGGGACAACACTGGAGGAGAAAAGTGGAAGCACAATATTGTATAAGCGAGGTGCATGATCTTCCTGGTGGGGTTGGGAGGTGAAAACTGCCTGTGTCAATCTCATGTTCGGTGTGTGAGACGGTCTGTAGGAGGGTAGATAAGAGCTGGTGTCCAGACCAAACTGGCAGTGGCTAACCTACATCTAAACCTGAAAAGACTAAATGTGAAGCCTTTACAGCAGACTTTGGCTTCAAAACACTTATTGTTGAGGGATCAAGAAGAAACTCTTCACAAAGGGCATGCCATGGGACCCATCTCTGCTCTACAGCATCCCATCAGCTCTAGGACACCCAGCGTATTTGCAGGGAAAGACTGCAGTCACTCTGACAAGTCAGATAACATCATGATCAGTGTTGTCTGTGAACCAGATGTGGGATGGCTACTGGTCAGAGGTGGCGAGCCATCGGCAGAACTGTGGGAGGGGGAGAGAGGCTGAAAGCTCAAATTAAGATCTTTCAGAACATCTTTTTTTCCAGCTGCAGCTGTGACACCACCTGTGCTTCTTAGTCCTGGTGAGTTTATTCTCAGTTCACAGCCAAATGTTGCAGACCCCCCTTCCCTCTCCTTGCCCAGTCCCTTGCATAGCCAGAATCCTGCCTCTCCTGACTGCCCCTGACTGCAGCCCTGATGCCCGAAGGACTCCTTCTCTCCACGGCCATGTGTTTTGTCTGTGCTTCTCATTGACACTACGGCATGTGAACGTGTATACAGAGAAGTGTAAGTCCTCTATAACTGTTGATGAAAACTTGCGCCTGGCAGTCACTCCTCTGAGTTCCTTTGCAGTTTTTCCCTGGGTAAATAATAAAATTTTCTGGTTTACTGTGGTACAGGTGGGTTGCTTTATCAGAGGGAACAGCAAACCAACCTCCTTTTGACCCCTTGTCATGGACATTAAAGAACCAGCAGTCTGGGGGTGCTGTTTCTTAAAGGAGTCACTGTTCCTTAGTAAGAAGCAGTCACAGGCTCCTTCACTTCTTGTCTAAAATGGATGGCAATTACAGCAACTGAATACATTTACCTGACCTTTTGAATTATAAGTCAAGATTCCCTTACAGCGTAATTTTGAACAGTAGTGGTAATGCTTTATGGTAAAGCTTGGACAGAGTTTTAGCATTGTTGGCTGGGTAGCTGGCACTAGATTCATATTGGATTTGTACCTTCTCTTATGTTTTCATGTCAGTAACCATGAAATCTTTTTCCACATCAGAAGTTACAGTGGCGGGCTCTTGAAAGAGAGCCAGTTACTTGTTTTCAGTGAGCTGATGTCTAGGAAGGAATCATGGTAAATCACACTAACTTTGCTACCCTCTCTCTTACAGTTCAGTCTGACAGCGAAACTACCACGGCTTCATCAGGTATGTTTAAGTTTGCTGCCTGCACCCCTTCCCAGACACACTTTTACCCACCCTGTTACCTCTCCAGGCAGGTGCTGGCCAAGCACGGAGCTTTGACTCCTGGAAAATTCCCTTCACCCTGTTCCTTGAGTTAGAAGTACTGGAGAACGACAGTAGTGGAAGCTGAAGCCTTCCCTGGGATGGCATGCCCAGGAGGGGAGGAACTGGCAGATCACCAGACCAGACGTGCTGGGTCAACATTCTGTCATTTTCAGTGGCCAAGACCTGGCATTTCAGAAGGAAATGCAAGAAAACCCATCATAGTTAGCTGCGGGGCTGATTGACCAGAAAAGATAGGAACCAGATTTGTGTCCTGAAGTGTAGGATTGCAGATCTATTAGAAACACGTGTCTTAAAAATGCAGCTACAATTTACATTTTGTTTATTTGTGTCTGTCCCCTTTACAGCATGTGCCTTCTGTATTGAGGATTCCCAGTGGGCTTGTTTTGCACTTCACTCAACTTTCCCTTACTTTTGTCTTATGAGGCAAGGGGATCAGAAATGTCTGCCTTATTTTCCTCTTCTCTAAACCATCCCCATCTCTGACAAGGGAGTGGAAAACAGAGGCTAGGGTCTTCCCTATAAGCCTAGAGGACAGTACCTAGTGATGAAGTTATATGTGTGCCAGAATGAGTGCACCTGCAAATCATGCTGGATTGCACCTCTGTGTGTATGTGTTTGTGTTCCCAGATTGTCGTGAAGAAAAGTTCCCTTGCACACGCCTGTACTCTGTTCACAAACCAGTAAAGCAGTGTATCAGCTACCTCTGTGTTACAAGGTAAGAAACCAGCAGTCCCTAAGAAAAGCCCTATAAAGTCTCCAGAAACAGCATGTCCAGTTCAGCAATTGTTTCCTTTGAAGACTAGAGGTTCCTTCAGGGAACCAGTTAGTGAGATGAATCCTATTCTCAGAGTGTCCTTTTGGGGTGATTAATTAAAACAGCACAATAACTATTATCTGTGCAGCACTAAGGAGCTGTAGTATGCCCTATATTGTAATCTGTATTTGAGGTATTTGGCCATTTCATGAAGTCTTGACAAAGATTACTTTACTATTGACAACAGCCTTATTCTAGACTAACTAATCCTAAAAAATTAGGATTTGCCTCCTCATTAGTGAATATACATGTTTATTGCCTGTATCCCTTTTTTGTTTCTTTGGGTCCCTGTGCCTTCCACTGCTGTCCTTGGCGTGTTCCTGGTGACCCCTCAGCGTGCGTCGCATGTACATAATAAACAAGGAGGTGTGCTCTCGCATTGTCTGCAAGGAGAATGAGGTCATGCAAGGTGAGTGAAAGCACAAGCTATCCTAGAAGAATAGCTGCAGCTATCTGATAGAGTCTCCAAGCTAACTAATTACCCAACACCAATCCATGTGTAGTAGTTTCCCTGGACTTGGTTTGGGGGAGCTCTAGTGCAATGCAGCTTTGCATCCAGTACACATGCCATGAAAAACACTGGGAAGCAGATATCTTACTACCAAGAAGTATGAGAGGTCTGCCTTCCTCGATCTTGATCATGCTCTACTAGCCCCAGAGACACCCTTACTCAAAGTTGCATTCCTTTGAGGTTAAAGAGTAATTCTCAGTATTTCTATTCATGAATAGAAACAGGATCCAGTCTAGATTTCTTATGCAGTCTTTGTTGCAGCAGAATAGGAGTGATTTTAATATGTATTGTACATGAATAAAGCCAGAAGGAAATTAATAAAAGCCTAAGGACTTCTTCACTTGCTTCATCTATATGAGGATTCAGCAGTTCCAACAGTTCCTGTAGACACAGAGAAGGATGTACCTCTAAGTATTCTCGTGGTGAAGAATTTGAAGGAAGCTTTGTTTATCTGTCAACATGTGTGTGTCTGCTATGTCTTCAGATGAGATCTGTCGCCAGCTGGCTGGCCTTCCTTCTCGACGTCTCCGCCGATCTGGGCAACCCCTGCATCTCCCTTGCAGACAACTCCTGGAGCAGCAGCGCAGAAGTCCTAATGCTCTGTGAGCTACCAACAGTGGGAGAGAAAAAGAAAGGGAGAGAAGAGAAATCATCATCCACTACGTACAACCCAAGACAAGTCCTCACTTGTGATTTCCCCACCATTTCCTTGCTTCTCCGCCTTCCCCCACATCCTCTCCTTCAGGTGCTGCAGCACACAGAGTCCCCTCTCTGCTAGTCTGTCACGGTGGCTGTTGTCATCTTCTAAATCTGTTGCTGAGGATGTGGGATGCTCCCCTCTTTTCTCTCAAACTCTGTTTGGCAGGCCATGAACTGCTCATTTCCCAGAGGTCCTTATAAATGTGCTGCATCTTCTCTTGCTTTGCCCCTGCAGAGAGACATGAATGGGGACAGGATGTAGTCCTCTCCAATGGCACAGATGGCCTAAGCTGCGTCTCATGTGGAGGAGTGCAAACCTTTATGCCCTAGGACTCCTGGCCTAGGTTTCTTGCATGGCATCAGTGAGTTCAGATATGGTTAGTCAGCCTGAGCCTCTCCGGTGCTCCTGAGCCACTGAGTTTGCTGTGTGATAGCATAGCCTCCTCCTGTGTGGGCTGGCCTCAGGGAAGTGACAGAACTGGGAGATGAGCTGTCCTCAACCCAAGGCAAACATCATTGTCCCTGTATGGCAGCAGATCATTTATAACTATCTCTGGGAAGTTCTTTGTCTCAAGCCCATTGCCTCCCTCACACACAACTGCTACCAAAAGGAAGAATTCTGGATTTAGTATGGCAGTATATTTTTCTCAAGATGTTGGAACAGAGTGCTGCCTCTTCCTCTCCCTCCTCTCCTCTCCCCTGTTCTGTCGCTCCCTTCCCATTGAAAAAATCTCTTGATGCCCATTCCAGGCAAGTTCCAGGGAGCAGGAAGTATGGCTGCCTCTGCTCCTACACCCAAGAGAGGCCACGAGAAACCTGTGTGTCCTCACAGTACTGGGAACTTGCAATGAATTAGTTTGTCCTGGTAACTTGTCTTGATCTGGCTACCTCCACACTCTCCAGTTGCTGAGCCTGCTTTCAATATCTCTGCTTGAGTTCCTACCTCCTGACCTGGGAGTTCCTGCACAAAGCAGAAAGGAACACAAATTGGAATGGGATGCAGGAGAAGAATCATTATCTGGAATCCCTGTTTTTTCCTGCAGGTTCTCTGTCTGTGCTGACCTGCACAGAGCCAGGTGCTGGTTGGGAGGCAAATGTATCTGCCGGTATAAGCATAGAGGCAGGCCAACCTGGGGAAAAGAATTCACTCTGGTAGCACTGGATGTCTGTGGTCTGCCTGAGAACTTTGTTTTCCAGATATATGGGAAACATTTCCAGGTATATGGGCAGTTTTCACTATGAGACTGGGTAGGGCAAGTGGGGAAGAGCAATCTGAAGTGTATTAACCACTTATGTGACTCTTAGTGGCATGATTCTGTGGGGCATCTGAGCTGAGCAGTTTAGCTCACTGCAGCAGCAGATCAGCAAGACCCTGTCTTTAGGATCTCTAAGCGTTGTTCCCAACTAACAGCCAGTTTGCTAGAGTAAGCATTCACACCCTTCACATAATATACTCTGCTGCTGAACTGAGTACCGTTCAGCCTTGCAGAAGCACAGGTCTGCTGCACAGAGCCAGAGTCACACAATATAAGGGACAGTCTGCTGCACAGAGGCAGACGCTTCCGAAAAAAAGAGCAAAACAATTAAAGTAAGAGCCTCTCCCCAGGACTCGGATTTCTGCTGTATGCAGCAAGAAGCTGGTTACATCCTCTGTGTAGGGGAAGACACCCCTGTACAGACATAGATTTGTTCGATATAAGGTCAAAATTGGCCATAGATGGGCTAAATGTCACTGTATTAATCCAATATACAGGAGAAAGAATTCCAGGCTATGCGGTGAGCGGAATTTCATCCTATACATAGGGGCATAGCACCCCTACACAGAGGCTGATGCTCCTCTTGAGTACTCGAGGCTCATGAGACTAGGGATGGAGGAGGAATTTCTCTGTACTGAGAGTATGCACATTTCTGTAGAGAGGAGAGCACTGAGAGCTTGATCTCAAAGACATTCAAGCCACTGGCACCCACTGACTTCTGTGGTGGGACGCCTGTGGAATTTGCCTGTAGGAGGAAGGTAGGATGGAGATGAGATGTTAGAGGGAGATTTTGGAAATTGGACTAGGCCAAATCTCCACTCTGTATTTAGAGTTGAATGTAAGCTGATATAGATATAGATATATAACTGTATAACATAGCTACTGTACAGTATATAGAAATTTAACATTCATACAGGTTGGAGAATGGTTAGAAACCTTTCTGTTGCTTGCTTTCAGCAGGGACAGGAAGAGGTGCTCCTCTCCAGGAGAACACTGTTTTAATGTTAGAGTCCATATAATGCACACAAAATTATTAAAAGAAAATTAATTTCCTGTTATTCTTGGCAACTTTCATGTGTTTGGGTTTATTTGTCTCTAGCTGTATTTCCTCCAGATTGGTGGGCAGACTTGACTCCAGCCCAAATCTGTCATTTGGACCTCTTTACTCCCTGCTAGCCTAGTCCTCTGCTGCCACCCTCCCTTTAGTCATGAATCACAGGTCTTTCTGGGAAGTCATTATATTTTCTAGAGATACAGAAAATAATCTTGAGCAATTTTTTTCCATAGACAGTTGTGCTAGATTTTCCTGACAGTGGATAGCTGTTGAGCACAGGGATCACTCCTCCCAGCTCATGAGATTTGTGCTGAGAACACACCTTTTCGCTGCGCATGTGCCATGGCCGGCTGGTGGAGAATTACCATCTCCAATTAAAATGGTAAGATGGCTGAAATAAGAGAAGAGCTGTGATAAATCATCTCACAAGCAAAGAAGAATTTGTTCGCTAGAGCCATTTGACTCAGTAATGGGAATAACTGAAACACTACATTAAAAATTACATATCTAGGTCAAAAGGATTAGGAAAATTTCTCTTTTATTGAATTTCTGGCTTTTGCATAGATCAGTCAGGCACTAACTGTACGTCATATTTTGGTCAAAAAGATGGAGCACTCAGAGCATGGGGGGACTCTAGGCAGTGTCTTCATCTGCAATCAGTCAAGTCTGCATTTAGATGTTACTTCTAGAACAAAAATGGCTGTGGCCCAAATTACCCTTTAGCTGGCTCTGACGGTGCCTCACAGTTCTTCAGGACTGAACCACACAATGCAGGTCATTGCACAACACTATCCCCTATAATCGATGCTTCTTCCTGGCTAACACAGCGGAGTCCCTATTTCGGATTGTTCTAATGAAAACAACCTCAGCCTGAGTGACTGTAGATGTTGCTGCCATCTACACAGGCTTGACCCTGCTCTGACTCGTGAGCTCTTGGCCTTTGCAGTGTCCTTCCATTGGCACATCCCATCGGCTGTGTGAGCAGCATACACCATACACCATTGCCTGTTTGTAATGCAGTTTGTTCTTCCCTTTCCTTACAGTACTGGAGACCACAGACAGGCTTCCCCATCTTCATTAGCACTTATCCCATACACAGATTTATCTCCCCTGCCATTCCAACCTGAATTGTCATGGTGCTGCATTGCTGGTCTCTGAACTCTGCCTATTCTCAGCACCTTGCTTATGTTGTCGTCTCTTGTAAGCTGGGCAAATGGTTTTAAATATAGCTCCAGCTAGGTTTAGTTTCTCGTGAAGTTGGACTAGCCACAAAGAAAGCTGCCAGAGTCCCATTTTAGAAGCATGATGTAGAGTTTGTGGCTGATTTTCATAAACTCTTCTGACCTGGAGCGGGAGTTACATGCTCTGCAGTCACTTCCCACACAATGGTGGTTCTTGCTCATTTTGCTGTCACGGCTCCTGAGTACCGATCAGTGTTGCCAGTTTGAAGGCAGCTGTTTTAAGGCCAGTGCTCTGGTCCCCAGTTTGAAGCAGTACCTTGCTTTGCTAGGCGCAGGGAGCCTGGAGCTCCCGACAAGGGAAGCTGGCCACACCGACCACTTTCTGCTGCACCTGGAAAGCAAGGGTTGTACCACCTTCCCATCTCTCCTCTTTGTTCTCTGCCTCTGTTTTCCTCATCTCTTCTCTTTCTTCTGTGTTCCTATGTTCATCTATGGGCAAGAAACATAGTGAGGAGGACAGCGGGGCTGAAGTGGGGCAGCAGGAGGGGTGCTCGATGAGGTGACACGGGGCATTGCCCAGTGGGGCTGATGTGGGGCAGCAGGAGGGGTGCTCGATGAGATGACACGTGGCATTGCCAAGTGGGGCTGGGGGAAGTGCTTGGCCCGTGTCGGCTCTCCTTTTGCCCTCCGGTTCTCACGCCCTGTGGCTCCCTCAGCTGCCAAGCTCGGGATTTTCTGCAGGGAAGGACACGCCAGTCAGAGCAGGGAGGGGAGAATGGCACCTCAGGTCAACTCGTGCACTGTGGGAACAGCAACCGCATGCCTGGAGGTGGCAGACCCTGGTTGCAGAAAGAAGGTGGGGAGGAAGGGGAGTGCTGTGGACAAGCACAGGGAAGCTGTTGGAAGCAGCTGCCGTGTCACCTGGAAGCTCCGTGTTGCCTGGATCTTGTCCACGAGAACCCACAGCATGAACGAAACGTGTTGTCATCAGGCCTCTCAGCTTGGAGGGATTCCTCAGGAGTGTGCTGCTGGATGGGATGTGGGCTTGTCCTTCACAGAGGGGAGCAGTGCTTGCAACCCATCCGAAAAGAGCACCTCTATTACATAAAGAGTAGCTGGGTTGAAACCAAAAGGGATTTTAGTTTAAAATAAATACATAAATAAGTTTTGATTTGGTTTGTGGGTTTGTTGGTTTTTTGGGTTTTTTTTTTTAAAAGAAGATTTTAAAGGTGCATGATCCCATAACATCTACTCCTGGCACCATGTGGTCTGACATTTTTAACCAGTGTACATTTGTCCAGTTGTGAACAGCCCCTTGACTGGGGCACAGGAAATCTGAATTCCATTTATGGATTTCCTCTTCACCTCCTGCTTTCCAGTCTTCAGCATATTGCTTTGTTTGTCTCTGTTCCCTGCCATCCTTGTAATGTAGCAAACTGGAATAAACTCACACAAAATAGAGAGCTGGATTTTAGTCCATTTTTAAAAAAACTACTAAAAAAAAGTGTATGAAACATCATGAATTAATTTGTCTACTTTTGCTATTAATGTAAATGATTTCTTCAAATAAAAATGTTTTCACTAATATAAATTATATCAGGTAAAATGCAAGCTGCATGTACTTGTTGCTATTATGTTGAAGTATATAAAAACCTGAATTTGTGAATATAATCAGCAGAGCAGAGCTTCATTTAATGAATAAATTCTCTTTCAGAATGCTGTTTTGGGCATTTTACTAAGATTGCAATTTCCATTCAAATACAGCTTGTCACAAATTAGACATTAACAAAAAGATGTAATAAATAAACATATGTAATTCAATGTGTCTAAATAGTAACGTGAAAACTCACCTGCTTAAATGTAAGAATAAATGTACACGAAGCTGTGCATGTTTTTAAATAAATGTCCTTATTGAGATAGAATACCTTCCCGGTTACGATCATAGCTAAAATTACATTGAAAGTTAGCAAGCAGAGCTAACTTCAAAGCTAATCAGATTGCTCAGAGCCTTGTCCAGCTGAATTTTGAAAAAGCTGGCAATGATGGAGAATCCATAACCTGTTCCAGTGCTGCACCACACTTAAGATGGAGAATCAGAAATTCCTTTGTTGCAGCTTTCATCTGTTGCCCCTATTCTTTTTGCTCTGCCCCTCTGAGCAGGCTCTGTCTCCATCTCCCCTACAATACTGCTGCAGACAATTGAAGAAAATAGCAAGAAGAAACATTTAATTCATACCAAGCCTGAGTTTTATTGCAAAGCAAGGAATTTTAATTATTGCAATTAATTATTTTCCTTTGGGGAAAGTGTGTTAAAATTGCAAAACATGATGAAAATCAATGGTTCAATTAAAGGATTTACACTCTGTGTCCCTGCAGCAAAACACTTTCTCTATGCTCATATACCATCTACTTCTTGTGCACTACCTTCTCAGCCTCAGGCCACTTTCGATTTCTCTGCCTTGGGTTTGGTAGCCTTGGGTTTCACTGTTTTGCCCTTAGCTGGATCTTTGCCTTTTTTGGTCTGTCAGCTTTCATATTCTCTAAGCTCTTGATTACTTTCTTGGCCATGGTGGCTGCCAGTTTCTTTCCTTTCCTTGGACTTTCCTTCACAGCCACAACTAATCTGGGCTTCTTGGCAGTGCCAGTCAAGGGTCAGGTGGTTCTTGGCCTTTGCTGCCTTCTTGGCACCTTCCTCTTGGCTTGTTGTTGAGTTTAAAGGAGCCAGAAGTGCCAAGTCTTCTTGTGCTGCCCTTGTCCAGGCTCCCTGAGAGCCAGCCTGGTGCAGCTGTTGTCCTTCCGTACTGCGTAGACTTCAGTTCCCTTTCCAAGTGGTGAGAGAAAGTTCTTCCGTGCTTCTTGGAGACAGTCACTGCCCTCATAATCAGCCCCCCTGGAGACTGGGGGTTTGAAGGATTTGGATCCTTTTGCCACCGTCTCTGACTTCCTAGCCAATGCCTTAGAGGCTGGAGCAGCAGTGGCACATGCAGCAGCAGCAATTGCTTCAAACATGATAACCAGCACAGCCTACCAAAGTGATGTCTTGACCAAGGTTTTAGATTCACACTGATGCATGTCAGTGCGCTGCCTCTTGTATGGGGTGCCTTGTACGTACCAAGCCTTTCCATGGTGGTGGCATTCCTGTGGGACTTTCTGCTCTGACTGTTCCCTTGTAGCAGCAAAGTCAGATGGCATTAGAAAACACACCCACTAGAAAATGCTTACACCTCACTACGTCTCTTGTCTGGTATTCAAATATCACAGATCAGCTGGAGCAAGCTGCGTTGGCCATTGTTATGGATTAACAAATAAAACCTGTTTTCTTCCACAGCCTAGAAGGGTTCAAGAGAGTTTCTTTTCTGCCTGGTACAGTGTGAATGTAGTCACTCCTGAGACTCTCTACACCGTGGTCACAAGCCATTATATATAAAAATATATATATATATATAAATATGTATATAAAGATATATAAAATATACAGCAAGAGCTGTATATTTTAGTGAGATACAGTTGTTTTGGGGCCACATCTGAGTGGGAAGCAGAAGCAATGCTACAAGCATGGTCTAAAACCAATGGGCACTAGCGAATCAAAATAACAATGATGATGATAATAATAATAAGAAGAAGAAGAAGAAGTAGTAGTTTCCCAAGGTCTTTGTTTCCCCTTCAGATTCTTCCTCTTCTTTATCTCCTCTGCTTTCTAGGAGCTTCTACCACCCTTTTCATCTGAGCAGAACCTGTGCTTTCGGCTGGAACATGAAAGGGTGTTTTTAAACTCTATGAAATTAGCTGGGAAGTTTTCAGACTCTTGGATACCTTCCCCTGCCTAGGAAGCTAGCTCAAGTGTGTCACAACTCTGACCTCACTGCTTACACCAGAAACTTGGAGGCCTGGTCATGGCTAAAGAAATACTGATGCCTATTGCTGAGAGCACTGGGCCCCCTGGAAGAGGATCAGGGTGTCGGGGGCAGATCCTAATTCTACTGTCTGACACTTAGGCATTAGAGAGTAGAGGCATCCCACAAACCTTCTGGTTGTAGCCAGTGATGAGAGCATAGGAGCAGCTCTGAACTCTGGGGGGAGGAAGACAAGAACTAGCAAGGCTGTCTTGAATCTTCTGAAAATACTTGCTTCGTTGATGAGAAAGCTTTGTAAAATGCAAGAACGCTGCTCATGAGGACCTCCAGCCAAGGAAAGCTTGCACAACTGCAGGGAACTCTCAACACATGAGTGCAAGCCAAGGAACATGCAACGTGTTGCTCTTTAGTGAGCTCCCAAGCACTTCTCTCCCAGCCTCTCCAGCAAAGGACTTCTCCAAAGATAACAGGGAAATTAAAATCAGGATTTACCACCCAGGCCCCAGGTGCAAGCTCTTTTTGCACTGAGTAGCATGAGCTGCAGCAACTGCACAAGCAGGAGCTAATAACAGGCAACTTTGGTCTGTGAAACCATAACCACAGCTAGAAGGTGAGTCTCATTGTGAAAAACTGCGGTGCAAAACAGAGTTTCTCCCCGTGACTAGCAGATGATTGCAGAGATACGGAGCCAGTGACTTCCATTAAGAAGGAGGAAGATGTGATTGGGAGCAGGGTCTGGGGTGCCCAGAACAGGGGGCTAAGCTGTAGGAGAACAGAGTAACTAACACTGGAATGCAGCCTGCAGCTCCCTGTGCTTCCCCAGGGTCTTCTCTGGGTCTTCGTGGCATGGAGTCAGAAGCCAAATGAGATGGGCAGGGCGCACTGGAGGCTGGAGCTGCATGCACTGCTCGGGAAGCAGCAAGGTGCAAGCAGCTCTGGTGGGTACTTCCCCACCCCCAGCTCTCAGCAGGGGGAAGGTGCATTCTGCTTTGATCGCAGACTCTGTGTTTTTCTTAGTGTAAATGAGATAAGCTGCCAACCATGTCACGGCCTCAAGCTAGAGAAGACACTTGAGGACATTTAGTGCAAGTAGTTGGACTTTGGTGACATTTCTTACCTGCATTCATGATGGGGAAGCCATTCACTAGGTCTCAAACTCCTCAACCCAACCCAGCCCCTTTCCTCCCTTCCTGCTGGTGACCCCAGTGCGTGTCAGTCATTGGTAGCAAGGGATGGAGCTGCTGCTGCCTAGAGACATGGTGGGGTCAATTAATACAGGTGGGGAGAGAAAAAATTGTGGGGACACAGAGGCAGGATTAAGGGTCATTCGTTCCTCCTACAAGGAGCCCCAGGCTGTGCTAGCAGAGAGCTGCAGGGCAGGAATGAGAGGCACTCACAGGACTGTGGTTGAAAAATGTGTACTCAATTCAATAGTTTCACCCTAATTTGCCTCATACCCCAGCACCAAAACAAGCTCAACAGTGGAACAAAAATAAACCGTGAGTCAAGTCTCCAGGTAAAGGTTTTGCAGTGCAAGCCTGGAAAGCCAAATTACTAGTAAAATGCATAATAACGTATAAACTTAGTGCACACCCAGCAACCAGATGCCCTCGATTCTGCATCAGTGGCATCATCTACAATCCTGCAGCATGCAGCAGTGCACAGCGCAGGCGTCCACACTTCATAAACCCACCCTCTCTGTGGCTCTCCCACACATCCTGAACTCCTGCCTTCTCTCCTTCCCACTTCCTTCTCATGACCTTGGATCCCTGCTCTCATCTAACATAGATGCAGCCTCAATGACACTCACCCCACAGTGTTTTAGATTTGCATTTGCAACCCCCCCACCACACGCATGCACACACACACCAGTGATGTCCACCCTAGGCGTGCCTCATACACGTCCTCATATATCGCCATGGTGCTGCATATTCCGCACCACAAAAGGCAGTGCTTTGTCATGCAACTGCTGAAACCTTCTTGCCAGGCATGACATCCACAGCTGCGTCACTATGGACGTGGCCCTTTGCCCCGTGTCCTAGACAGCAAGCTGCCTCTACATCTAGTGCAGTTTTTTTTTACACTCCAGACTGGAGTAATGGGAATGGTGCCTGGCAGAGGTGCCTGAGCAAGTGCGTTACCTGTGTGTTGGGTCTGTCATTCAAAACAGGGTGATGAATCTTTGTGGAATGAACACAGACTATAATGTAATATGCGTATAATAAATAAGCACTTTAATATATGCTTATGCTTAATATATGCTATATTAAATAAGCAGATTTCATTATATGTGCTTATAATAAATAAGCACATCAGCTTATTTATTTGCCTGTGCCTAACTGCAAGGAACTCTACCGTTCCCCTGCTCGAGGTCTCTGTGCAAGTCAGTGTCCAGGGTGCATCAGCACTTGTTGAGCAGAGAAAGTTTTTCTGCTTGAGGTTTTCGCTTGAGGCGAGGGGAAGCAGGTGTCTGCGTTGCTTGTGTTCAGTGTAAGAACCAACCAACTGGTGATGCCGGCGCTTGTTTCAAAATGCGATTTCTGAGCAAAGGGTGAATGGAAAAAATAAATATGTATTTATATCAGTACACATCAACACATGACTTCCTGTTGACTAAACAAGCAACCTCTCCTCTGCTTTGAGGCTAGGTAATTACTTTTAATTATTCATTGCAATTTTGCTCTCTGATTTCTTAGCAGTTTGTTTTCTGAATCTTTAGTAACAGTAATGGTGATATTCCTCCTCCTCCCTGCTAGGACATCCTTTTGTGATCCTGACAAGCTAGAGCAGTGTCTCTTGCTAGATAACACTCCAAGCACACCAGCACAGGGACCCTTTCTAGCCATCCCCAGGGACCCTTTCTAGCCATCCCCACTAGCCTTTAAATGATCCAGGCTTTGATCAGAAACAGAGATGGAGTCGTCTGCGGTAAAATTGTTTCTCTCTCCCACCCCCAGTCCCTTCTCCAAATAAGTTTGCATTGAGCAGAAAGGAAGGAATAATGGAGTGGTCAGCATCTCTCCTCATGTGTATTAGCTCCCAGCCAAAAGGGTCCCACCACATGTTAAAGATTTGGCAATTTATAGCCAGGGAGGAAGCTGGACTAGCACCTAGATCACAGATCAGCAACCTTTCTATGGTTTTCCAAACTATTTTTTTTTTTAACCAGAGCGGAGATGACATCTGCTAATGAGCAAGATCTTACCTTGGCAAGAAACTGCAGTTCCTGCTTCAGGCAGAACTGCATAGGAGCTGAGGGTCCCTCTTGGACTGTCGCCCTGAACTTGCTACGAGACACTAAAAACACATCCACACCAACACATTTCTGCTGTGGGGATTAAAGCTAGAGGCACAGAATCGCTGCCACTGACTTTGTGCACTCACTCCTCTGGTGTGAGGGAAGCTACCATTCTAAATGAAGGGCATTGGAAAGCCTACATCAGTATTTAGACTTGAGAGCCCTGTCAAAGAGTGACATAAATACAGTTCATCTGTTCATTCCTTCATTCTTTTTTTCTTTTTTATCTCTGTGGAGAGCAAAGAGGCTCTCAACATTTAAGGAAAAGAGCTGATGTTTTAAAAATGGAAGAATGAATTCCACTTACAGGCAGGACCAGAGAAAGGGTCTAGTTAAACATTTTTATGAGACTTGACATGTTAAACCTTTGAGAAAATCATTACGTACAAATTTAATTTATGGGCAAGGCCAGTCTGGCCATGAAGATATTTCTTGACTCCTTTCAGAGCAGAAAATGTTATGTAAAATTTTCTGCAAGCTTTTGGCTATGGAAATTAGGAGTCAGAACAAGAACAAAGCTGAAGCTACCTTAATTTATCTGATGAAACAAACACGAACAGATGTGATCTCTAAGAAGCATATTTCCTGGGGTGTGTTGCTTTTTCTTTTTCTTTTTCCTTTCCTTTCCTTTCCTTTCCTTTCCTTTCCTTTCCTTTCCTTTCCTTTCCTTTCCTTTCCTTTCCTTTCCTTTCCTTTCCTTCCTTTCCTTTCCTTTCCTTTCCTTTCCTTTCCTTTCCTTTCCTTTCCTTTCCTTTCCTTTCCTTTCCTTTCCTTTCCTTTCCTTTCCTTTCCTTTCCTTTCCTTTCCTTTCCTTTCCTTTCCTTTCCTTTCCTTTCCTTTCCTTTCTTCTTTTTCCTGTGTAACATTCTCCTTGCATTTTTAAAAGAAAAAACTAGTATGAAAGGGGGAGAAAATGACTCTTGGTCTGACCTAGGAGATTTGTCACAAGGTGCTGCTAGGGCAAAGGCTGAAAAGGGAACATCCTCTTTGACTCTGTTAAGTAGGACAGGGATTCGCAAGGATACCAGGCTCTTCTAGCTATGGTCAAACACTAGGAGCCAGATCCTCAAGGAGAATAATTGCCACAATTCTTGAGACCAATGCAGCTGCCGAAGTGTGGATTTGTTGAGTGTGTGCCCTACCCAGACATCTCCCCAAGGAGCAGGACAGCCCAGCCCTGGACCTTCCAGGAGTGCTTCTCCTTTTCCTGAAGTGTGCCATGCCAGCCGCTCTCAAAGGCAAGTCCTGTCAAAGTGCTGGGCTAGAAGTCATCTGCCCTGTTCTGGCAACTCATCTCTCCTTTTCATGTTTTTGCATATACTGGTTTCACACAGTCCTAGCATGCTGAAAGCCAGTAAAATTAATAAGGAAAGTAAATGAAGCAGAGAAAAACCGAAGAACTACCCTAGCGTGAGGTAAACAAAAGCCCTGTTTCTCAGCCGTAGCTCTGACCGTGCCACACTTGAGGCAGAAAAGGAGCAGAATATCCCCCATCTGCCTCCTCAGCACCCTTCCCAACCAAAGCTGCTGCCCTGTCCCTTGGTGGTCCTTCAGCCCTGCAGAGGAGATGGGTGCCCGGGCAGGTGCTGCAGGGCTGCGGTGGAGCAGAGATTGGGCAGCAGAGAGCGGTGTTGGCGGAGCGAGGAGTGTGCATCCTGAGCGTGAGCCCGGGCGTGACGGCATACAACCGCACGCTTGCTGGGGCACAGCCGTCGGACAGAGGGTCCCTGCAGCTACCCTGCTGACAGCAGATCGCAGTGCTGGTGCCGCCTGGAACAGCAGGATCAGGGCCCGTGTCATTCCCCACCAGTTCTTTGCATTCAGCTTTGCAATGCAGGTTTGCCACCGCTCCTGGCGTATTGACGCGGCTCAGGCACCCATGGCCATGTTCAGGTGCCGAAGTGGGGCCAGGCACTCCCCCTCACGCCCCAGGCTCTCTCTGGAGCTGGATCCCTCTCACTCTCCATTTCGGCTTCAGTGTTGTCCCATTTTGCCAAGCAACTGCTGAGCCTTTCAAGGGGACATGGAGGAGGGGGGAAAGCCTGCCAACAGTTTGGTGTTCCCTGAGCTCCTTCCAGCTGTGCAGGGCTCCCTCCGTGGTGGGGCAGGGCAGGGTCACCATCTTCACCACACAGCTGCATGACCTGAGGCCCAGGGGGATAGTGTGGTTTTTGCCCACATTCACGTTAGCAGTGCACAAGCTCCCAGGCCCCCCTCTAACCACTAGACAATGCTTCCTGCTTCGTTATGTTATTGATATTAATTCAGAATAATTTTGCAGTCGGGGAGGGCCCAATGGGGAGTGCAGTGGGGGGAGGCAACCAATGAGTGCCAAGCATCTTTCAGAAACGATGCCCCTTCGCATCTCAACCCTTTGCTCTTCTGCTCCTGCAGCTCCAGAGACCTTTCTAACTCCTCCCTCAGCCACACCCCGGTGAAACCCAGCAGGGGATAGATAGTGGTGAATGGGGAGGGGAGACACCAGGCAGTCCACGTTTCTGTACATCAAGTCAGAGGGCTGCACAGACGGAGCCTGTGAAACAACCTCCCTGCAATCCCATCACCTGAGAGAGACCCTGGCAGTCATGGACAGGTAAAATGAGTGCCCCCATTTTCTTGCTCATATAAGGAACGAGGGTCTTTCTCTTAGAATTAACCTGCTCTCCATTTGGTACTCACCGTCCCTTTCCCCATCTGACTCAGTGATCTAACTCCCCGCCCTGTCCTGCTCTTGCACTTTGCATCTCTGTGTCTCTGTCATCCTTTCTCTTTGACTGTCTGCCACCCCGTACTCTTTTCCCTTTCTGTCATTTCTCTTTCTCGTGACTATTCTCTGTTCCTTTTCATTCTTTTTCTTTTCTAGAAACAGAAAAGATAACAGAAATATGAACATTCAGATGCTATCTGATGCTTAAGCGTCTCAATCCCTGCCCACTCTTCTCTCCTTATCCACCTATTCTTTCTCTTCCACCAGATTTCTGTCTTACTCTTTCTACTGATGGCACCCTTGTGCTCATAAGCACAGACCGTTCCAGCATTGGATTCCTCTACTTGCACTGCAATTACTCTGCAAGCTAATTATCACTAATCACTCTCCACGACTGCATGTCATTCACACACTCGGGACTTCACTATGATTTGAGGATTGGCTTAATGAATCTTTCTTTGAGGAGAAGGGCTCTGTTCGGTCTACTTCTTCAGTGCCTGGGTATAATCACGGCTCCTGTGTCCTTGCTGCTTTCCCTTGAGCTATCCTATAGCTATAGGAATTGCACATCTATCCAGCACTTTGTACCTAACTGCAAATTTGCTCAGTTGCTCCTCACAACATCTGTTAATTCATTATTCTTCTTCTTGTACCAGTCATGTTCTGAAATCCTCCCTAGCAAAAAAAACCAAACCCTGGGACGATGAACTCTGGAGAGAAGGGGAAAGAGGAACTGATGTTAATGAACATTTCTAGTTGAACAAATGGCTTCTGTGATTTAAAATTGTCTTCACTTTGTTCTGACACTGAAAAATAACCCAAGTGATCCTCTTTTTTTTTTTTTTCTTCTGAGTTTTGGGCTCATTTCTATTTCTTCACCCTTATTTGCATCCACATGCTGCTCTGCAGGGGCAAAACCATTGAATAGAGAAACATGGGAAAAAGTGAGAAAAGGGAAAGTTAGAAGAAGAATCAGAAACATTTTGAAAGAAAATGGTTTTGCCCAAAACTTCATTTTCCCTAAATTCTTTAATGTGTTGAAAAGCATTTTTCCATGTGGTCTTTGATGAAACATCGATGTAATTCTCATTGTTTTTCTCCTGGCTTATATGGTTCTTCAACAAGTGATTGCATTTTTCACAATTCCTCTGCTCCATTTTCTGCTCTTGTGGCGCGCCCCAGGTAAGAGCTTTGCAACCCTCTGTTCTATCATACCTGCTTATTTGCCATGTGATTGTCTGGGCTAGCCTCTCTGGACAACCTGAGGATCTGTCACACATGGAAGGGGTGTTACCTCTCAAGCACCTCTGTTATGGGGAAGAGTCTTCCCCATATCCCTGCACATCTAAGAGAGAGAAGCCTGAGGTGAACCACTGGTTGACAGTTTTGTGAGGGAACCAATACACACGTGTGTGTATTAGGGAATATACACACATGTTCATACGTGTTTGTACAAAGGCAGGGAAACAGGGTGAATCTAGGGTGGTAAGAAGTGGGGTGGCTTTAAGTGTGAGAAATAAATCAAAACTGATGATGAACATACAGTGCAAAAGTGAAAGGCGGGTAGGAGAAACACGCACCCAATGTGAACTGCCAGAGGAAGGGGCAATGAAATGCAGTGGGATCAGTTTGTGCTCTACTCCTGACACAACCTGCAAACCCAGCAGAGCAGGACTGGGACACTACTTACAGTACAGACCTCCATGAACTGCCCAAGACTGTTGTTGGGCTGAATAAAATGCTTAGTAGGGATGCTTTGCCCTCTGAGTGTGTACAGGACTCTGCAGAGCCTTGTCTTGCTATGGACTTTCTCCTAGCAGGAGACATACCACAACTCCCATGTGATCTACTCTAGGAGCATGTGTGTATAAAGAGGGGCATAACTGAGTATGTGTGTGCTTGCTCTTTCTGTGTGAGCAGGACAGGTATTTTTGCACTGCAAGCTGAGGGTTACATGGCAGGAAAGAGGATGTGTGCAAGTGGCTTGCCTATCTGTGGGACAATCAGGGCAGCAAGGGTTCTTGAGGGAAGAATGTGCCTCTCTGGTGACATGGTGTGAGGTGCAATAGGGAGCACCACAGGAAAGCAAAGCACGTGCACTAGGTAACGAAAGGCAAAAGGATGTGCATGACTGTATGAATGACTACCTGTGGTGCAATGGCCATGTGTGAGGGTGCACGATGGAGAGAAGTTCCTGGAGGAGCAGAGAGGATGCCACTGTTAGCTAGAGATTGAGTGCTCTGCAGTGCTCAGGCTTCATGGTGACATTGGCAAACAGATGAACGGTGTTTGTATAAGAAACTTTTCCTTGCTTAGACTCTCAGATTTGAATTGAATTAAAATTCCTAACAAATCCAAATTCCCCTTTCCTACACCTCGCAGGAGACCCCCTAGAAAACCCAACTTGGTATCAACTAAACTGACCCCATCTCCCTGCTGAACATCAGCCTATCAGAGGGAAAAGATGACAAAGGACGTGATTATTTTTAACCCATTCACTTCTGTTTTGCATTGCTGTGGGGGAGGTGAGTATCTCACCTCAATGAACACAGCTGTTCTCAGCTGCCTGTGTACCTCCACTTGGCTGTTAGATACAGCTTATGACTACCTTACCCTCCCCATGCTCCTGCTGCCTCTCCCCAGCAGGATCCATGGGCATGGCAGCAGGCCCCCACCAATCTCAATGTTTGTCTGGTATCTGTGTCTGGAGAGGTGTCAGCATGCCTACCCCATTTCATATTCTGTCAGCTAGTGTATGGCACCTTACCCTAGCCCTGCGCAGTTTCAATCATGCTCTTCTTTTGGGCAATGCTGGGAAGAACTTCTGTCCAGTCTCCTCTAAAGAGGCTCTAATTTGATCCATCCCTTGGCCCAGTGGCTTTTCAGGGTTTCATACAGCAGAAATAATATTTCTTGATGACTGAACTCCAGACCCTCCCATCTTCCTAGGTCTTCTCAGGCACCTTCATCCTTCTCCCTCATTGGTGTCCATCTTTTGGATATTTGCAGATATTTTCACACTCTACTCAGCCAAAGTTGCTGTTTGACTAATCACTACTAATTCACTTACTGTTTCCACTCACAAGGTCACCTGCTTCATCCCCACAGTCATGTCTGCACCCTTTCCCTAACACATTGCATGCGAATTACTGATGCTGTTCTTGTACTGAGAGGCCTGGACACGAGGAGGATACTTTTGATGCTGAGCCCTCAACAAAGACATGGCCAACTGCTGGCTCCATGGTGGGGCTAATGTAAATTCTCTCTTGTCTTCTCCTGCAGCCTCCTGATGAAAAGGAAACTCTTCCTCTATAACTTCAAGAACCTGCGCTGGGCTAAGGGCCGGCGTGAAACTTACCTCTGCTATGTTGTGAAGCGCCGTGACAGTGCCACATCGTGCTCCCTGGACTTCGGATACCTTCGCAATAAGGTACAGGGAAAACCTTGTCATCCTGTTCTTTTATCCATGCTGAGGTGCATGCAGCTCCAGTTCACCTGGGGCAGCAGGGAAAGGAGGGCTGCAACAGCAATGCAGACACTGGCACACATGTCCATGAGTGTGGACACTGCACTGGTACGTACTATTTGGGGCATGCAACCTCCAGGTAAACCTGTGCTTTATGCTACCCCCAAGTGTGTTACCAGCAAGACATTCATACTCCCTGCTGCTTTACCAGCCTACCTACTTTTCTCCTTAGCTCCCACCCATTCCTCTTGTTGCATGTGTGCACCCCTGTGCTTTTCTAGCCAGTCTTCCACTTATGTACCACTGTGCCTTCTTCCTCTGTGCGCTGACCCTAAGACCTACCCCCCACCTTGTTTCTCCTCCCCTCACACCCCATCCAGCTCACACCTCCCTCTGCACCCCTCTTACAATGTTCTCCCCCCTGGCCTCATGCCTTGCCCCTCTCCCTTTTTCACTAAGATGGGCTGCCATGTAGAGGTGCTCTTCCTGCGCTACATCTCAGCCTGGGACCTGGACCCAGGCCGCTGCTACCGTATCACCTGGTTCACCTCCTGGAGCCCCTGTTACGATTGCGCTCGACATGTGGCTGACTTCCTGCGTGCCTACCCCAACTTGACCCTCCGCATCTTCACGGCACGCCTTTACTTCTGTGAGGACCGCAAGGCAGAGCCTGAGGGGCTGAGGCGCCTACACAGGGCAGGGGCTCAAATTGCCATCATGACCTTCAAAGGTGAGTTGTGCCAGCGAGAAGGAGAAGACGGAAAGCTATGGGAGGTTAGGGAGACCCATGAGGGTGGGAGAAGCTAGGATGAGGAGCCAGAGAAGATGATGGCAAGATGTGATGATTTAGTGATCCTAGGAGAGGTCAGTGTCCTCTCTGGGGCAGTTTTGAGCTTTAACTCCTCTATGCCTTACACAGATTACTTCTACTGCTGGAACACATTTGTGGAGAACAGGGAAAAAACATTCAAAGCTTGGGAAGGGCTGCATGAAAACTCTGTCCATCTGTCCAGGAAACTTCGACGGATCCTCCTGGTAAGGGCCAATTCTCCTTCTCCTTCCAGTGCCTCTTCCCCTCAGCTTCTTCCACTCTTCCTTGCTATAGTTCCTCCCTGCTCTTGCTGCCCATCCCTATCATCTGCCATTTCATTCATTCCTGCATCTTCACCTTCCACGTCCCTCATTCCTCTCTCCCCCAACTTCCTTCGTATCTCATCTCCTCATTCTCTTCCCCTTCTTCCACCTCCCATCCCATCTCCTGCCGTTCCTTTCTCGTTCCCCATCTTCATAGGGAACCTATGTTCACTCGACAACTGATCTACCATTTATATTTTGTCCTGCAGCCACTGTATGAAGTTGATGATTTACGAGACGCCTTTAAAACTCTAGGACTTTGAAGTTAAAGTTGTCAGCAATCAGAAGACTTCACAAACACTTGTTCTTTGATTTCCAACTCTCTCCCTTACATCTGATCTTTATCTTCTTCCCTCTTTACATTTTCCTTCCTTCCAGCCCTGTGTCTAGAGATAAGACTATCGTTACTTTTTCTTTTCAAAGGAGAATTAGGCTGATCTTCTGAAGACACATTCCCCAGACTCACACCTCATCCATTGCTAGCTGGGAATAGCCAGAACTGCAGTGACATATTGCCAGAGAGCAATTTGCCCTCCCTTGGTCCCTGCAGAGCTAATTCAGGTGGTCTACTAAATGGAGTTCTGGGTTTAGCCTTGTCCAGGTAGGAGCAGACAGCCTGCAAAGCTCTTTGTGTGACTGTGTTCTCACTGGCACCACACTGATCTGCACATTTCATGAGGGCTTCGGGAAGCACGTCTCTTGGCTCTTAGAGCTGCACTACACTGAGATGCTCTGTGTCCTCCCCTGTGAAATAATTTATTTGTCCGTCTGGCTGTAGGTAGGAAGTTGAAAACCATCACCATTTAAGTGGTATAACCTATGTTCTAACAGCAAAATTGGCCGGTTATTGGAAAGCTCGACTGAGAGTATTGAAGGGAGTCCTGGACAGCCCAGGTAGCTTAGCTTGAAAACCTCACTTGAAGTCAGCAGGTCTTCTAAGTGGATTTTGTGCAGGCTCAGGCCCTATAGTGCCTCCTGCCTAGAAAGGAGGGAGCTTTGGTAGCTGTAGGTCCAGGTTTTGTGCCCTAGGAGACATTGAAACTAGACAATAAAAGCCTACAATGAAAGCAGAAGACTCACTGGCCAACATTTTCAAGTGCAAGCTGCAATTCTGGGTGTCCAGCAAGACATTTCCCATGCAGAAATAGGAAGTCCACTCAACTCCTGTTAACTATGTTAAGAGCCATGGCAGCTCGTGGTCAGTACTGATCAGTGTGTGGACCTCCTATCCAGCCAGGAAAGGAGCCACCAAGAAACTTCACCTCTGCAGTGTTTTTCCAGCATACATCTACTGGAAAACACACTTCATTTCCACATTGTATTGTCCATCACACTTAACTTTTCATTCATGTAGGTTGAGGCTGTGGCATTTTAGATGGTGTATTGGCATTCACATCAGTCACTATCTGTCTCTTCACATACCTCAGGGAGGAGCACCACAGCTCTCACTACTGGAGTACTTTTCATGCATTGAGCATTTCCTCCTAGATCAGACCTGCAATATGCTCCCTCCCTAGCCAACTGTCCTCTGCTGGAGGCACCTTAACAGTCCCACAGTCTTCTGTTTTTTCAGGCCTTTTACTGCCCATAATATGACCAGATATGGCTAGTTGGTGACTGGATCGAGAGCTGACCAGAAAAAAACATCCAGCATGAGCAAAGCTATACAGCCTGTAGGTAGATATCTTCTGTAGGGGACAAAATCCAAGCATCCTCCTGCCTGGCAATTACTGTCTTTCTGCTAGGGGACCCCATTATCACCTGCTCTTGTGGGCACAGTCTTTACCAAGTTGAAGACATGGGTTCATAGTCCACACATACTCACCATCACCTTCCCACTACCTAAGTTACAGATGGATTGTCCTTTGCAGTCTTGAGGCTTTGCCAAGGCTGAGTGTGTCCCACATTCTGGGGTGCTCTGTCATTTCCTTCCTGATGGCTGTGACTTCTCTGCTCCATCCTGTTCCTCTTTCTGGCTAAGGCTGGAGACTCCTCAAAACACCTCTGGTGACAGGCCAGCCACGGGAGGACAGCAGAGAGCCCTGCTCCCACAGTACCCTCTCCTGCTAGGAGAGGTCACAACTTGTGGTAATGGCAAGCTTCCTACAACTTCAGGCTCCCGAGACACTCTCAGCTTGAGGAATTTTGACCAGGAATAGCAATGAGAGTTCTTTGCAAAGCATTAATTTGCAAGCATGGTGTTGTATATTTGTTTGATATGGTGCATATTATTTATATAAATAAAGGTCTTATAAATAAGCATCTGGTTTTGTCATTATTTTGGTATCATCTGGATAAGGGAAGAAAAAGTTGACACAAAGGATTGATGTGTCAGCTATCCCTTCTGATTTCTGGAGAGACAACCTGGCACTATCCTATTAAACTGTCTTTATCCTTTTCATTTGTAACTTTGAAGTCGTTGACAGTGTCACCCAGCAGATCAAGGCAGATAAAGTGCTCAGGGAATAGGTACTTTGGAAATACTACCAAAAATCTGTGATGTAAATGCTAAAGTTGTTGAAGATGCTTCCTTCATTGATTGCAAGCCTATTGTCCCCTTTCATGACTCATAAATGACTGAAGTGGACACAGAATTCCTGACAACATACTTCACAACAGAGGAAGAGCAGCAGAGATTAAAAAGGGTCTCTCTCTTCCAGCTTTTGGTATTGGCCTATGCAACATCATTGTCCTTCTCAGTGAAACTGTTGGAGAGCTAATAGAAAAAGTAGCATTTTCTAAAAAAGCAGTTGAGACACTGGCTGTTGTTTCAATGCTGTCAAACACTGAGTTGAAGATACTTGTTGAAACATGACAATCGGTGACATTATACAATAGGAGAATAAATGCAGTGAGTAAATGTAAAGACACATGCACTTTTTTTCAGAATACATCCTAGGCTGTTTCTTCTGAATCTAAAGCAGATTAAATTCAGAGTGGACTGTTTAGCTAAACCATGTGATTTAACTGTAGTAATTTAGCTCTCACATTATATTCTTTTTAACCACACTTTTTCAGTTCTCAAATACCAATTCATATTATTTGTTACAAGGTATTCTTTGAATTGGCATCATCAATTACTGACATGCCCTTTATCACCCTGGGGGCTGGGATACAGAGACCACCTGCTCTGTGAAAGCTCCAACTCTGCAGCAGAGCCAGGAGCAGGATCGATCTTTGGCAATGGAGGAAACAGGATAAACAGGGGATGGGATGGTTATTGGTACCGTGTGGAAACCCGGGCATGGCTGCCATCTCCTGGTACGTGGGGGCGTTCGGCACCCTTTACGAAGGTGTTGGCTGGAGGTTATGTTGTTCCTCGCTGCAAACAGCTCCCAGAGTCCGGCTCTCGACAACCCCCAGAAAATGCCCATTGAAGAGCAGGACACTGACATCATTCCCGCAGCTGCACACAGCATTACTCCAGGTCAGTACACAGCGTCCTTGGACATCACATTGCAATAATAAGAAACAGATTAGCATTAAACAATGCAAAGACACGCTCCAGGCCCTTGCAAATACAAGGGGGATTTTCAAAGCATGCCTCCTCCCTGCTTGCTCTCTCTCCCTCTTCTGCATGCAAGTACTTGGAAACCAGGACAGAAAGGGGCTTCAGGGTCATGGAGTCCAGTCCCCTGCTACTTGCCCCTTCAGGAGTTTTTAGCCTATATGTATTCGTGTCCAACATTGTCCTCTAGCTGTAGTAGTTTTTTCATCCCTTCCTGGTGCTGACCCTTTGGTCCTTCTATGAGCAGAAATTTCATTATTTAATCACATATGTATTAAATACTTGCAGCGATGGAAATCAGATTTGGTTCACAGAACAAACGTGGAGGGGTTTGGCACAGAAGATACCGTTTGTTCTGACAACGCCAGCAGGGATAAGCAGAGCCTCTGAAGGGGAAGGAGAAAGCAGGTTGCTGCCAGAGCAGAGGTCAGAGCAGAAGGGTAGGTGCCAAAGTGTGGCAAGTATTTTGAAGTCTGTCTTTGGCTTTTAATTCTCTCATACACTTTTGTGATAGTCAGGTTTCCCTTCAGGCTTCCAAACCTGCATAAGATATAGCACCATTGTTGTTGCTGTTGTCATTATCATTATTAAGCATACCAGTTGAAGGACTGATGTGACTTTTGAAGGCGTGGGGCTAATACAGAGAAAGGTAATCTTCCTCCCTACAAGGGACCTGTCTCCTCACATGAGTGAGTGCACCCAAGTTCCAGGGCAGGGAGAATGTTGATGTCTCCATGCTATAATCACAGTTAAGAACTATCCTACTCTATAAGCTGGAACAATGTTTTCACCAGTCCAGAGGGACAGAAGAAGATGACAGTAGACCAAGTCTCTTCTGTGGTTGCCTCTATAGGCTAGCAGTGTGGTAGACCCACCTCTAGGCCCTTACACATCAGTAGGAGCACAGCAGGGATACAGCAGACTGCAAGTTCACAGTGGCAGCTAAAACTGGTGTAAAAAACTTCACTGGGTTTACTTTGAACTGGCAAGTTTCCTAATGAACCAGAGAAAGTTTGTCCTCCTGCCTTCAGTGGCAAAGGGCTGAACCTTCCGTAAAGAGTCTAATTCGTAAAAATGAGTTCGTGCACTTCAGTTAATCCAGGCACTTCTACGCAGCTGAATGACTTGGTAATGCCCAGCGCTGACACTAGCAGTAGCAGAACTGTGACCTGTGACATGGATGGTGATGCCAGAGATCTCTGCCTCATCATGCCCCTGTGCTCAGCTGTACCAAGAGACTATCCCCAGCCAGATGTGACTGGGGTAGGTGGGAGCACCAGCCTGTGACAGTGTTCAATTTGGAGTCCAGGCTCCACTGGGAGTATGGTACCATCTCTCATGCTGCCCTGTTCATCATTTCTGCTTTGTCACGTGTCCTTTTGCTCCTGTAGAGATAGTCCTACACATTACAGGACCATCACCACTGCAAAGTTCTTGCCTAATGGACTAGAATTGCTGCTGAGTAAATGGGCATATCTCTGATTCACCCCTCTGACCCACACTCACTTGTACTGGGGCAGGGCCACAGGACCATGATCACACTCCAGCTGGAGTTGTTACAGCCTTCATAAAGTGCTGTCCCTGTTTTCAGCTGTCTCCAAGATTGTGCTTCATTTCCTCTCCCAGAACAGCAGTGTAGCTGCTTATGCTTCAGAAAGGTCTATCGAATACTCAGAAACCACATTTGGCCTAAAAAGAGCTGAAGAGAGCTGAGTCTGGGAGTGTATCAGGTGAGAAATATTACATCTTCTCACTTTCTTCTTCTCTTCCCTAGTGTTTCACTTTCAGGAATCCGTTGTTGCTCTATTTCTCTTTTGGGACTTCTAGCAAGACTGATTAGCCCTTCTGAGAAGAAGGAATAAATAAACAAGAAATTGGACAGAACACCAGATAATGACAGAGGACAGCAAATTAAAACATTGGTTTTGGGAGTAAGAGTCAAAACTGTAACTATAAGGAGAAGGGACATAAACCAGCAGCATATCCCTGTGCAGGCACCCACTGCTCCCTGAGGAGCCAGTGGACACTTGCCAATACTGCTCTGAGACAAGATGATGGAACAGGAGGTGGCCCAACAGCCTCCAGGATATGTGTCCAAAAATCATCAGGTTGCATACCCATCTCATAGTCTTGCTAGTGCTGCCCTACTGTTATTAGCCCCCAAGGCATTCCTCACAACCTGAAGAGAATCACACCTACTGCACTGCCTGTCTGAGAGAAGCTGCACTGGCTAATGCTGCAGAGACCCGTGTTAAATGAAACTGAGGAGCCTGATGGGATCTCATTTTCTTTCTCCTTCAGCGATCATTTTGTCCCCTGCTGTTCTGCTGTATAACCTGACTTCTCCCTTGCTTTTCTTCCTTGGCCATGACCCCACCCTCATCCACGGTCTGGAGGTAAACAGATGAGTGTTACCTGAAGTTCAAAACAAGAATAGGGTACCTCTTGATGTACCAGGAAAAACCCCTGTCCTGCCGTAGAGGCACTGTCCTCTACCTTGCCTGCAGGAAAAACATTTCATGGTAATAGTTCACTGAGATGGGCCTTGGACTGCCAGGAACAAAGTTGGAAGATTCACAGCAGGGTACTCACCTTCAGATGATACTGCAGGAAAAAGCAATTAATTTGGAGCACGGTCACCATACTGCTGTTACAGGATTAGGATCAGCTTTGAGCTGGTACGTTCCTTACTGGACTACTGGACCTTTTTCATGTAGAACAATGTGGTTGACACAGCCTTTCAGACGGCAGCAGTGAGTGTCACCAAATATGGGATAATAAACTCTCCAATACTCCGTTTTAGTATTAGAAAGCAGGCATTCTTTATTATGGCGCCAGATGCACAGGGGATAGCTCTGCCTATCATGCATACCCTAAAACAAAAGTTCATCCTCTATATACCTTAAAGACATGAATATTCATACATTTTCGGAGAAGTCTGTGCCTCTCTGCCTATCTACTATATTTACATAATGCTGGCATTGCAAAACTACACTGCACATGCGCAGGGGCGGTCATCGGTGGTCGTTTGGGGATTTAGCCCCCCAGTCCTTTTTTCCCTTTTATGGTCTTGAGGACAGTTTCTTCTCCTTGGATGTTTCCCAACTCTGTTGTCTGGCCAAGCTGTTCTTCCTTATCAACCCTGTTTGGGCAATTCTGCCAGGATGTTTCTATTCTCAAGGTTAGGATATCTTCTCCGTACACATTAATTACTCATAGGCCTTGTTAAATTCAAAGCTAATCATTGTTTGGTAAAAGAATTTCTCAACATGAGCACCGCTGCAGGAGGTGTGCTCAGGTAGACAAACTCCTCCGCTCAGTGACAGAGCTCCGGGAGGAGGTGAGTAGGTTGAGGAGTATGTCGCTGGGCACCACTGAAAAAAGTCTGGCCCATCCTCTTGACACCCACCCTTTAGATATTTATAAGCACTGATCAGATCCCCTCTCAGTCTTCTCGTCTCCAGGCTAAACAGACCCAGCTCTCTCAGCCTTCCCTCACACAAGAGATGCTCCAGTCCCCTCATCATCCTTGTAGCCCTCCACTGGACTCTCTCCGGCAGTGCCCTGTCTTTCTTGAACTGGGGAGCCCAGAACTGGACACAGAACTCCAGATGTGGCCTCACCAGGGCAGAGTAGAGGGGGAGGAGAACCTCCCTCGACCTGCTGTCCACGCTCTTCTTAATGCACCCCAGGATCCCATTGGTCTTCTTGGCCACAAGGGCACACTGCTGGCTCATGGAGAGCTTGTTGTCCACCAGGACTCCCAGGTCCTTCTCTGCAGAGCTGCTTCCCAGCAGGTCAGCCCCTAAACTGTCCTGGTGCCTGGGGTTATTCCTCCCTAGGGGCAGGACACTACACTTGCCCTTGTTGCACTTCATAAAGTTCCCCTCCACCCAGCTCTCTAGCCTGTCCAGGTCACACTGAATGGCAGCGATATTTGTGCCTGCATGTTGCAGATCCCAGCAGCAGCACATTTCCTAGTGGGATAATGCAATGGGCCTCCTGCTTGTAGGGGTTGGGAATCATGAAACATGGAGCTTCCAACATGATTCATTCAGATGTTTTGCATTATTTGCAGTGCAAACTGAAAACTGCTGCAAGGCCCAACACATCTTCTTTTTGCCTTCTACCTGTAGATGTAGCTCAGAGCTTTCAATGTCTCCTGCCTCAACATTCCACTCAGTGCTTCCAGCTGGAAAAGCAGAGACTTTTTACTGTGTTCCCCTAGTTTGCAATGAACAGGTGGGACTCCTGAGTGTGGAATTACAAGGGAAGGATGTGTGCCTAGGAACTGAACAAGAAAAGCAAAGTTTCCACAGAGTTGACATTTTCCCTTTTATTCTATTGTTTCTACACTCATAAAAGCAGGGAGAATAAAACCTTAAAATGAAGCAATATAATCCTTAGTAATATAATTACATTATATTGTAATAAAAGCAGTAATATAATAACATTACATAAACACTAATAGCATGAAGTATTTTCAGAAATATACACACATACCCATAAAAGTGATCTTCATAAGAAATTCTCAAAACCAGAAATATTGCTCTGATTACTTCTTTGGAACAGATCAGAGCAGGAAAAATGTTACTTGCTGGCCTCTCAAGAAGATACTCACAGAATCTGATTGCAGAATCAGCAGACAGGAAAGGCCTGATCCTGGGGCATGGTCCCCATCCCCACTGGACTCTCAGGAAGTCTTGTAAAGACCCAGAGCATTCTGCGTGGTGGGTTGACCCTGGCTGGGGGCCAGGCACCCACCAGAGCCGCTCTCTCACTCCCCTCATTCACTAAACAGGGGAGAAAAGGCATAACGAAATGCTTGTGGGTTGAGAAGGACAGGGAGAGATCACTCACCAATTATTGTCACGAGTAAAACAGACTGAACTTAGAGAGGGAATTCATCTAATTTATTACTAAGCAAAACAGAGTAGAGGAATGAGAAATAAAATCAACTCTTAAAACACCTCCCCCCACCCCTCCCATCTTCCCGGGCTCAACTTCACTCCCAGCTTCAACCTCCGCCCCCCCTCAGCGGCACAGGGGGACAGGGAATGGGGGTTACGGTCAGTTGATGGCATGTTGTTTCTGCCGCTTCTTCATCCTCAGGGGGAGGACTCCTCTCATCGTTCCTCTGCTCCAGCATGGAGTTCCTCTCACGGGAGACAGTCCTTCACAAACTTCTCCAACGTGAGTCTCTCCCACGGGGTGCAGACCTTCAGGAGCAAACTGCTCCAGCGTGGGGTCCCCCACGGGGTCACAAGTCCTGCCAGCAAACCTGCCCTGGCGTGGGCTTCTCTCTCCACGGGTCCACCGGTCCTGCCAGGAGCTTGCTCCAACGTGGGCTTCCCACGGGCCACAGCCTCCTTCAGGTGCCTCCACCTGCTCCAGCGTGGGGTCCTCCACGGGCTGCAGGTGGAATCTCTACACCCCCTCATCCTTCCTCCATGGGCTGCAGGGGACAGCCTGCTTCACCATGGTCTTCACCACGGGCTGCAGGGGGATCTCTGCTCTGGTGTCTGGAGCACCTCCTCCCCTTCCTTCTGCGCTGACCTTGGTGTCTGCAGAGTTTCTTACATCTTCTCACTCCTCCCTCCGGCTGCAAAAGCTCTCTCTAACTGTTTTGTTTTCCTTCTTAAATATGTTATCACAGAGGCGCTGATTGGCTTGGCCTTGGGCAGCGGCGGGCCTGTCTTGGAGCCCGCTGGCATTGGCTCTATCAGACACAGGGGGAGCTTCTAGCAGCTTCTCACAGAAGCCACCCCTGTAGCCCCACCCCCGCTACCAAAACCTTGCCACGCAAACCCAACACACTCTGTCATGGCTGTCTGGCTGCATCATCCAAACTTCCCTACAGTTTCTCATGCGTTCCTTCTGCTGTGTCCAATACCTAGTGATGTTCATCCAGTGATAAGATCCTTCCTTCTCTGGTAGCAGTATGAAGCTCATAGTTCAAGGCTGTAGTAGAAAAGACTGCCAGGACCTGGCTTTTCTGGTCTTGTAAATAATGTTATGATGCACAAAGTGATCTTGAAAGCATGCTGCCGATGCTTGTTACTATTCAGTTTCCCAGCAATGGAGGAAGCCCCTAGCAGGAAGAAAGAAACACGAATATTAAAAATTAGATGCCAAAAGCTTAAGTTTTTTCTTCAACATGATCCAGAGTTTGAAAATACAGCATCTAGTCCAAGAGATTGCTCTGATCCACCTTCACCATGTTAGATAATTTCCCTTGAGACACAGCTTTCCAGACAACAGGGTGGCACCTCAGGATTTATTGTGCTGTGTAAACCCCTCCTAGAAAGACAGACCACTCAAACCCAGAAGCATTTAAAAGATGGAAGATTACATAGCTGAATCCAGGGGAAGTGGAGCTAGGTCTTGTGGGAAGACAGAATTTTTGGGGCTAGAAAGGCCCTCTAGAGGTCTCTAGTCCAACAACATGTTTGCGGCATGGCTAACTCCAAAGCTAGATCAGGCAGCTTGGAGGAAAGTTCTCAATGTCTTCAGGGATGGAGGTCTGACAGCCTCTCTGGGCACCTGTTCTAGTATAGCACTGCTGTTGGGGGAGACCTTTTCCTTCCGTCCAGTTTAATTTCCCTTGTTGCAGTTCGCGCGTGTTGCCTCATTTCCCCTCTGTGCAGCTTTGAGGAGAGTCTGGCTCTGTCTTTGCTGCCTTTATATAGTGGAAAACTGCAGTTAGATCCCACTTGGCCTTCTTTTCTTTAGGTCTAACAAAGCCAGTTCCCTCATCCTCTCCTTGTAGGGCAAGTGCTCCAGCCCTCTGACCATTGCAGTGGTACTCCACCAAACTCTGTCTTGTTCCTCAGTGTCTGTCTTATGCCAGGGAGGCCAGGACTTGACACAACAGTCTGTATTTCTCTGGAGCATGGGCCTGTAACTCACTCTCCTCATTACACATCTGCGTAATTAGTACAACGGGGCTGGGCATTCACAAGGGTTGAGCACATAGACCTTCCTATTCCTTCTGTGGAGGGTTGGTGGTTAGTCAGAACTACTGATAATGGACCCTATACACCTTCATTTTAGGGGTGGCTTGAGTTTGGCTGACACAGCAAAGTAGTTGAGCAAGTGCTTTCAGCATGAGTGTCCCAGTGCAAGCTTCCTGGCCACCAGGACTCTGTAGTAATCAACAAGGTTGCCAGGGGCACAGGGAGGGACAGGTCATTTGTTAGCTAGCTCTTTAAAACCAAGACCTGAAGGGCATATTCACCTTCTACTGCTACCCAGGGAACTGTGCTAAGTCAGCTGTAGTTTGTCAGTACTCACAAGCATTTAACACACATCTCTGTTCAGCTCCCTAGTAAGCATCGCACTATGCATTTGATTGTGCATAAGCTGCTAAATTATTTAATCATCTTAGACATTAGGAGACTCAGGAAGGCTGAAAGCCAAGGGAAAAAATATCTCCTTAACAGTTACATTGTATTAACTATTTTGTTAGATCATCTGACTGTCACCTGAATGTCTTATTCAGAGAATTAGAATTAGAAAGGTCAAGTTCCTCAAGTATTAAAAGACCTACATAAAGTTTGGGGTGGATGGAACCGAAATTAAGTTTAATGTGTACCTTTTCCTCAGACAGAAATAAAACAAGGCCTTTGTAGCCTCCTACAAACAGGTTAGTTTTTCTCCTTCCAGACTTCAAATTCCTGTCTGTATTATGTAGTTCTATGCATCCCTTCCTCTACCTCCTGCCGTCCACTCTGCTAGCCCCTATTCTACATATTGGGACCAGTTCAAGCAAGAACTGGCTTGCCCCACAAAGGGTGGATGAGCCAGGAAGTTTACTCCAGTTCTGGTCTTCTCTCCTGTTCAGTAGACCACCTTCTCTTTCTTGTATAGTAGGATATCAGGCCATACAAATAACTTCTGCAGTTGTATGGATTGCAAGGAATGGGGAATGGATACTCTTATGATACTCTTATGTGTAACCTCTTATCCTGAAAGTGAATCCAACCATCTGGGCTTTTGAACTTGCTCAGAACTGAGCTAAAGTCAGTGGTCATGTCCTGAGAGGCAAAAAGAGTGTACTTGAATCACGTTTAGACAGCTGAATGAGCTTTTGGGATCAAATAGCTCCAGTAAGCTGCAAGCTAATGAACTTGTAGCTCATCCATGTAAAAGGCTGAGATAATTTACTCTTTTCTTAGTAAAAAACTTGAAAGTATTGCTAAATCTCTTCTCTACTTCTAGCCACAAAGGCACAATGTAGCAGCATAGTCTTTGGCAATCTCTTGCCCCTTGGCCCTCTGTTCATGCAGCATCAAGCCCATACTTATTTTTCCTACTAGCATTTCTGCTAACACCATTGCTGGGATCCTCCAAACCTAGGATTTTGATTACTTTTCACTCTCAGCATTTTCTTCAAGTGCCTACTAACCAAAAGGATATGACAGAGCTCTCTCTTATTCAGAAAGATGTATGAAGCGAAACTCCAGGGCCAATAATCATCTTCTCCACGTTGGTATGCAACAAATATTCTCCAGAAGTAACTGTAATCTGAGAAGAGAGATATCCAGTCACTCTTGATGAAAGGCATGCCCAATGCGTTCTTCATATGTCAGTGAGACACTTCTTTCTCAATAAGACAATGGTAAAGGGCAGGAGAAAAATATTCATCTGAGGGTATTCAAGCAAGGGAGCAACAATGACTTGCAACTACACAAATAAGTTAGTGGAAAGGGGAACCAAAACTCTACAAATAGCAATATGTCTAAAAAGGGGAATCGCCAGAGAGACACATCACTACAGTGGCTTGGGCAAACCCTATCACAGATAGCACATAAGGGCATAAAGCCAGGGCACAATGGCCAAAGGAGAAGGAGTCAAAGAAGCAGCAGGCTGCTGCTTTGGGAGGGACTGAAAAAGGAAGTGGCACATGCAATCAGCGCTGTTCAGGCATACCTTTTGGCAGCCTTGTGCTTGATCACAGCAGCTTGGGGTAACACAATAAACCTGTTGCTTCAATCATGAATCTGTCTGACTTCTCTCAATGACCAGGGAAAACCTGGAGTGAACACCCTAACATTTAACAGTTTCATATTGATCTTAGTGTTGATAGGATGGCCAGAGCTTCTGTCAATGCTTTGGTGGTATAATCCCAGAAAAAGGTTCCCCAAGATAAGCAATGTCCTTTAAGTTTATATTTGACCTGACAGGTTCCATAACGGCACACTCCAATAGTAAGTGTCCAGAGAGGTATGTGAGATTCATCTCTTCGGATGTACATTCCTTTCTGTGAGCTATTTGTCTAGACTATTTTTACAGCCAAACATCAACAGGCAAGCAAGATATACATACAAAAAGACATATATGCAAGACACAATTGTCCTCTGTGATGCATCATCTGAAAGTCTCCTTTAGATGTGTCTCCTTCTCTTCTCTAGCTATCAAGGGAAACCAATTGCTTGCTGCAGCTGTCAAGCTGATCTGCATATATATCCTAGGAGGTTCTATCTCATTCTCAGGAGTTTTCACTGTATATAAAGGAGGCATGGATGGCTAGAGAAAGACATAACTCTCCTTGTTTAGATTTGGCAAGAGGAAATGACCATGCTGGTCCTGCTGCTGTATGGAATTGGAGAAGAAATAAGGCAGCAGAGAGTGGCATTTTTGTACTCACCACTCCTCCTCAATGCCAGTCATCACCACTATTACTATTATGTGCTGAGAGTGCACATAATCCCAGAACTTTCAATCCACACCTAGACAAAGCCAAAGAGTAGTTGGGTTACCTGCAAGATTCATGATATGTATCCTGACTCCTTTCATTGCCAGGTTCCTAAGACCTTGCCGGTTACGGTTATCCAGGTGCCTGAACAGCTTGGCTGCGTATATTTCCAAGGTCACATTGGGATATGCATTCAGGAACTCCAGAATTCTTCTGGAGCAATTCCCACAGGGGGTAGTAGATAGGACCCAGGTGATGGAGCAAGAAACTGATGTCCTGGCCAGGAAACAAGTTTCCAAGAAGTTGACTTCAGCATGTTGGGTAGCATTGTTTGAACACCAGCTCCTCCAGATGGTACCTCTGCTCCACCTGATTTCATATAGCAGATACACCACCCGTGGATGTTCACCAGGCAAATAATTTCTTTTGAAGTCATCTGGCTGTATCTTCCACCTGCAACAAAAGTACTATGATCCCAACACTTCAATGATGTTTGGTCCCATTTTATGTTGCCTGCTGTCAACATCAGCCAAACGTCCCACTCTCAGCCTTTCCCATCACAAGCGAGCAGCTTGAAGAATACTGCAATCTAATGATCTAAATCTGAATTTGATGAACGCTCCAGAACTATTCCCCTAGAGTGGCCCTGGTGAAACAGCCACAGCACGTCCTTGAGACGGGTTGGGAGGGTAAGCAACCCCATCACCGCTCTGAGATCAGCACTGGTCAAAGCAGTGAGACAACTGGAAAGGAAGATCGGGGAAAGGGATGGTAAGAGGAAAACAAGGCACAAGGCTTCTTAGCTTTGCCTGTCTGTAGAAATTGCCGTGGGGCCCAGGCAGCACAAGGTGATAGAGCTGTATCTCTTACCCTTGGTTGTTCTCTCTGGATCTAGGACCTATATAGAAAAGATTTGAAGGTCACTGGGGATAGTAGATCGAAAAAACAAAATTTCCTCTACCTCTCCTCTCCTGGCCCCTTTCAGTCTATACACTCCCTGTCAAATCTCTTTCATCTAAGAGGGCTTAATAAGTAATCCCTGCACAGCAGGATAGCCACTCTGGGATGCAGGAGTAGTGGATTTCTACCTGGGAGCTAAACTTCATGGTTGTTTAAACTATGCTGTACATGAACCTTTCCTCACTTTAACACATTAGAGTTGACCATGATCTCACTCAAGTTTAACGTCACAGGTTTCAGTAGTACTGCATCTGATTTTCTGTGACTAATTAAAGAGCAGAATCAAATCTTTTCTCCCTTTGTATCTTCCAAACCACTTCTGCCAGGCAAAACTTGAGCTATTTCCCTATTGGTGCTCATAATGTCAGTCTAGACAAAAACATTCTCACAGCCAATGGTTCTTTCTTTTCTTAGTATGAAACTGTTTCAAAAGCTGAAAAAATATCAGTGCAGAAAGAAGGGTGATTTCTAACTAACAAATACCTATGGGGTGGCACCACAGATCTGCCTGATAATATACATTTTGTCTCTCATGGTGGCAAGGAAATTCGATCCTATGACTCATTCATCCCTTTCCAGCTGAGAGTCTAGATGAAGACAATTGCAGGTGATCAAGGCTCATTATTTCTTTTGTAGAAGTCCATCCATAGCAAACTTAAGGATCTAAGAACCCTCATTTTATTGAAGAAAAGAATTAATTTACTAATTAATTCAATTAAGATATTAAAGGCACTTTTTCCATAGCTCTTAGCTCTTTAAGATGAGGAATTACGAAATATACACAGTGAAATTACATTTCAGCAGGAATAAAATAGTCTTTCCCATCAACAGAGACCTGATCAGCTCCTTGCACAGCCTTATTGCACTGATTCTTTAAGAGGCATTTTCTAGTTGTTTCTCACATTGAGAAAAAAATAAGTGAAAAGATAAGCCAACTAATTTGCTCCATTCTTACTTGCCTTTGAGATCTCTTTCCACATTAAGAGGTCTTTTAGAATTTGAATTCTTCCTGCATAATGCCACATCAGGGTTAACAAAATTATATTAATATTTTGAAGCTGGACCTAAGACTCAAGATATGGTAATGCATTCAAAAAGATAGCACACACAAATCCACAAGTGTCTCCTGTGTATCTTCATGTGCCAACACACACATATGTACTTAACAGTCCCTTAGATACAACTACAGTAAATATCTACACTGAACATGGAGAAATAGACCTACTTTTCACATACATGTACTTACCTCTATGAGCGACAGCAGCCATGGATATTTCTGGATCTGTCTGTGGCCTCTTGGGTGATGGATGTCCTTTTATTAATCTTCCATTTGTTTCAGTTTCTATTCCTGAAGACTAAACTTTAGACGTAATGTTACTCAGCTGAACATTTCCTCATGGTAGCTTGCTCTTACGCAAATGAACTACCCCACTCGGTGAAACTGAAAGCAAGGTCCTGGCAGCAAGAGACTGCAAAAGAGGGTGAGTCCCATTCAGAAGTGGATCTGGGAGTGCAAACAAGGTTGCCTGCCAGAAGCTGGAATTAACAGGAGAGCCATTTTTTGACGTGCAGAACAGATATTATATGTCTTTATTACCACTAGCCCCAGAATAGCAAAGCAGCTCTTCTCTAGTCATCCCAATGCACCGAGAGAGAAAGAGCAGCTACACAAACGGCATCAAGTCACATAGCTGTGGCATGGCAGGTAACTTTTCTGGCACCCAGATATCATCAGAAAGTTGAGCAGAACCTGATGGAGAGAGAGAAACAGATGTCATTTGCAGAAGCTTGTGATTTTATGGATCTCCAGGCGGTGACAGTTATGCCATTTCCCTTCACGGGACCATTCTGTGGAGTTCCAAGGACCACTCATACACCCTTGAACCTGGGTCCTCACGTAAGCAAGGAAGACCCTCAATCTGCGTGAGGACATTTCTACATCTGTGGTCAGTGACTGGGCAGACACTCTCAGGCTAACTCTACGCAAGCTGCCCAGCATCCAGGAGAGCTATGTCAGTGGACAGCTTGTTGTGGAGCAATACCCAGATATTTATGAAACTTCACAACTGAGAAGAGCCCTCTACTCATGTGGGCACCCTGAGAGCAAGACCTGAGCCAGCTGGTGAGTATCTGCAGAAGCTATTGGTCATGACAGATCAGTTGTGAAAAGAATAGGCTTTTTCCAGTGCCCTGAGAAATCTGCTCAGCGTTAGGAACTGGGCATCACCTTCCTGTGATCTGTTCTGTAACTCACACAAGATACAGCAAGAAAATGTTTCCTTTTTAATCTGAAAAATGAGTGAAACAATGCTAGTTGCTAGTGAGAAGCTTTCCTCTGACACACCCAAGACCAGCTTGCAGAACAAAGGGATTACAGAAGCATTCTCTATATGGCTTAGATAGAGATGACTGTGCTAAGTCAGTCTCTATCACTTACAGTTTCCCCTGGTTTTGTGACTGTATTGGGTTTGCATGGAAAGGTTTTGGCAGCAGGAGGTGGGGGGGGGCTACAATTATTTTGTGGTCTGATGCAAGCTGCAGAAATGGATCCCTGAGGAGCCATCGTCCAGTAATGTGCGTTCCCTGAGGACAAAGCCATTGCCTTCCTCAGTGCCAAGTCTGACTTGGGATTGTAAAGCTAGCGGAGTGATTTATTTGTATTCTCCAAGGCCAGCCCTCAATATTCTATTGTCAAAAAATATTCAGTTTCCTGCAAAGGAAGAACAAACAGAAGTGAACATGAGTGGTGGAGCACAGAGGGAGGAGGGCTTCAGGCACCAGCAGGACCTCTGTGAAGGAGAAGGCTAGTCATGGCAGGATATTGGGCAGAGCACCTGCCTTCAGGGCTTCTTCTGCTGCAAGGTCACCACTCACTTCACAGTGTCGAATTGTTCCTCAGTGGTTGCATTAGTTCATACCTTAGGAAGAGTGAACGGGATCGGCTCAGACACTCAGAGACCTCTTGAAACAAATAAAAAAGTGTTTGACTAATGTGTTTTTGAGTTCATGGACATGATGCTCAGTAAGGTCAGAAATGCATTGATACTGTAGTATTCATTTCCTTCTCTCTGCAGTAGATATTTACAAATGTGTAGTTGTAAATTAGACTTGGAGATGCTTAGTCTGATCTGCAAGAAATGGCTTGATTAGCAGCAGTGCTCAGTATCAGTACTTCCTGGTATAAAACTAGCAATGTGCCACAGAGATAAAAAATGCCTCCAAGCAGAAGCAGGGAATTTGCAATGCAGTGTTTCCAGGTGTCTCCAAGAAGCTGAATATGCTCTGTGAGATGGTGGAAAACTAAAAGAAAAGAAAAAATAAAAAGGAAATGTCATTCTGTCATTCCTGCCAGCGTAATGTGAGGAGAGGAATACCTTCCAAATCTGGCAGTTGGTTTAACCCTAACAAAATCAGAAAGACAAGGTTACCACACAAGTGAATTTTCATGCTTCTAGAAGAACTTCCACAATACTATCTACAGGGTCCAAGCTTCAGTGGTTCAGAAGATGATGATAACTGCCAGAAGGTTAATATACCTAGGTGTGAAAACCCTTTATTGGCCTTTCTGAGCAAACAGCAGTAATCCAGTGTGCCTTTAAGTTGCTACGTGTCTGTAGCAAAGGTCATACCTGTGGGTGGGACCTCATATTACTCAAACAGCTATGACCAAAGTATTTATTTCTATTTCTCGTGCTGTCAATTATTTCCCCTTTACAGATCTGAGAGCAGTAGGAGCTGGAAGGGATCTCTGGAGATCATCTAGTCCAACCCCCCTGCTAGAGCAGGATCACCTAGAGCAGATTGCACAGGATCACGTCCAAGAGAGAAGTCTCCAGAGAAGGACACTCCATAATTGCTCTGGGCAGCCTGTTCCAGTGTTCTGTCACCCTCACAATAAAGAAGTTTTTCCTCATATTGAGATGGAACTTCCTGGGTTCCAGTTTTTGCCCGTTGCCCCTTGTCCTGTCACTGGGCACCACTGAAAAGAGTCTGGCCCCATCCTCATGACACCCACCATTTAGATACTGGGAGAACACATCAAAGGAATTCCAGCCACTCCAGCCAATAAGTCAGCCTCATCGGGGGCACAACAGAAATGCCTCTACGCAAATACACAGAGCATGGCGAATAAACAAGAGGAGCTGGAGACATGCACATGCCTGCAGGCTATGACATTATTGGCATTACAGAGACATGGTGGGATAGCTCCTGTGACTGGAGTGTTGGGATGGAAGGGTACAGGCTCTTTAGGAAGGACGGGCAGGGCAGATGAGGATGGGGCATCACCCTCTACGTCAATGACCAGCTGGAGTGCATGGAGCTCCACCTGGGGATGGATGAGGAGCTGACTGAGAGCCTATGGGTCAGGATTAAAGGGAGGGCTGGGGCAGGGGACATCATAGTGGGGGTCTGCTACAGGCCACCTGACCAGGGAGACCGAGCAGATAAAGCCCTCTATAGGCAGATAGGAGCAGCCTCATGTTCACAAGCCTTGGTCCTCATGGGGAACTTCAGTCATCCTGTTATCTGTTGGAGGGACAATGCAGCAGAGCACAAGCAATCCAGGAAGTTCCTGGAATGTGTTGATGACAACTTTCTCCTCCAAGCGACAGAGGAGCCCACGAGGAGAGGCGCCATGCTGGACCTTGTTCTCACCAACAAGGAGGGCCTGGCAGGGGATATCAAGCAAAGGGCAGCCTTGGCTGCAGTGACCACGAAATGCTGGAATTCAGGATCCTCAGGACAGCAAGGAGGGAGCACAGCAAGCTCACTACCCTGGACTTCAGGAGAGCAGACTTTGGCCTCTTCAGGGATCTGCTTGGTAGAATACCATGGGACAAAGCCCTGGAAGGAAGAGGGGCCCAAGACAGCTGGCTAATATTCAAGGGTCACCTCCTCCAAGCTCAGGAGCGATGCATCCCAACAAAGAGGAAGTCAAGCAAATCCACCAAGAGGCCCCCGTGGATGAACAAGGAGCTCCTGGGCAAAGTCAAACAAAAAAAGGAAGCCTACAGAGGGTGGAAGCAAGGGCAGGTAGCCTGGGAAGAATACAGAGAAACTATCCAAGCAGCCAGGGAGCAGGTTAGGAAAGCCAAAGCCCTGATAGAAATTAGTCTGGCCAGAGATGTCAAGGACAACAAGGAAAGCTTCTATAGGTATGTTAGTGAGAAAAGGAGGATGAGGGAAAATGTGGGTCCCCTTTGGAATGAAACGGGCGACCTGGTTACCCCGGATATGGAGAAGGCTGAGATACTCAATGACATCTTTGCCTCAGTCTTCACTGGGAAATGCTTGAGCCACACTGCCCAGGTCACAGAAGGCAAAGGCAGGGGCTGGGAGAGTGCAGAACCACCCACTGTAGGAGAAGATCAGGTTCAAGAATATCTAAGGAACCTGAAGGTGCACAAGTCCATGGGACCTGATGAGTCACATCCGTGAGTCTTGAGGGAACTGGCGGATGAAGTGGCCAGGCCACTCTCCATCATATTTGAGAAGTCCTGGCAGTCTGGTGAAGTTCCCATCAACTGGAAAAGGGGAAACATAACCCCCATTTTTAAGAAGGGGAAAAAGGAAGACCCAGGGAACCACAGGCTGCTCAGTCTCACCTCTGTGCCTGGCAAGATTATGGAGCAGACCCTCCTAGAGACTATGCTCAGGCACATGGAACATAAGGAGGTGATTGGTGACAGCCAACATGGCTTCACTAAGGGCAAATCGTGCCTGACAGACTTGGTGGCCTTCTATGATGGGGTTACAGCATCAGTGGACAAGGGAAGGGCGACTGACATCATCTACCTGGACTTGTGCAAGGCATTTGACACTGTCCCGCACAACATCCTTGTCTCTAAATTGGAGAGACATGGATTTGATGGATGGACCACTCGGTGGATAAGGAATTGGCTGGATGGTCACACTCAAAGAGTTGTGATCAATGGCTCAATGTCCAAGTGGAGAACAGCGACGAGTGGCATTCCTCAGGGGTTGATACTGGGACCGACAGTGTTCAACATCTTTGTCAGTGACATGGACAATGGGATCGAGTGCACCCTCACCAAGTTTGCTGATGACACCAAGCTGTGTGGTGTGGCCGACACTCTGGAGGGAAGGGATGCCATCCAGAGGGACCTCGACAGGCTGGAGAGGTGGGCCCGTGCGAACTGCATGAAGTTCAACAAGGCCAAGTGCAAGGTCCTGCATGTGGGTCAGCGCAATCCCAAGTACAGCTACAGGCTGGGCGAGGAATGGATTGAAAGCAGCCCCGAGGAGAAGGACTTGGGGGTATTGATTGATGAAAAGCTCAGCATGAGCCAGCAGTGTGCGCTTGCAGCCCAGAAAGCCAACCATGTCCTGGGCTGTATCAAAAGAGGCGTGACCAGCAGGTCGAGGGAGGTGATCCTGCCCCTCTACTCCGCTCTGGTGAGACCCCACCTGGAGTACTGCATCCAGCTCTGGGGGCCCCAGTACAGGAGAGACATGGAGCTGTTGGAGCAAGTCCAGAGGAGGGCCATGAAGCTGACTGGAGGGCTGGAGCACCTCTCCTATGAGGACAGGCTGAGAGAGTTGGGATTGTTCAGCCTGGAGAAGAGAAGGGGAGACCTAACTGCGTAAAGGGGGCCTACAGGAAAGATGGTGAGGGACTGTTTATCAGGGAGTGTAGTGACAGGACAAGGGGTAAGGGGTTTAAGCTGAAGGCGGGTCGATTTAGATTAGATGTTTAGAAAGAAATTCTTTACTGTTAGAGTGGTGAGGCACTGGCACAGGTTGCCCAAAGTGGTTGTGGAGGCCCCATCCCTGGAAGTGTTCAAGGCCAGGTTGGATGGGGTTTTGGGCGACTTGGTCTAGTAGAGGGTATCCCTGCCTATGGCAGAGGGGGTTGGAACTAGGTGATCTTTGAGGTCCCTTCCAACCCAAACCATTCTATGATTCTATGATTCTACGATTCTATATATGACCAGATTCGCCGAGGGTAGTCATCTAGAAACTTCACGGTTTCTTCAGAATACTTTGCAGAAGGACTCCAGGATATACACCAGGTGATAGAGAGGTGGACAGAGCAACAGGGAGCTAGCTTCCTACAGATGTCTCCCAGGATACAGATTTCAGCATAACAATCCTGTAGCATGACAGTATTACAGTAGTGGTGTCTGCTGGATGTATTCCTCCCCTAGTTTATCTCACCAAGTGTGTCTTGAGAGGACAGGCACATAGTTTGCAATGTTTCACAACTCTCTTTTGGTTTGTCTGACACTTGAAACACAAGACGTACCTCTGGTAACACCAACTCCAGCGTCACACTGAACAATTTTATTCAGCATAAAATACAAATTTGGACTGAGGTAGAAGTCACTGAAATGGAAAAATATGGAAAAAAATAGGAAAGACAGGCAGGTTAGAGAGAAGAAAGAGGAGCACAAAAGAAGGAAAGTTAGATCAGACATCATAGAAAACAAAAAGGGACAAGGTTTGAATCAGCCAAGATCCCAATTTGCAAATCTCTGAGGATTTTACAGGTACTGAGTTTTCTATTCTCTGGCTGAATGACCTATTGGAAAGAGGTGAGAATCACCCAGTGGAAGTCTGGAAGCAAGGGAGAAGGCAAAACTTAAATGTGACTAAAAGCTTGGGGCTCATGCCACAGAGGTTTAAGGTCTCAATCTCCACTTACAAGCCACCTCCTGAACTTAATTTATAATCATAAATTTTGTGTTAGTTCCAGTGTTCTGCTGCTGGCACACTTGACAGTAAAAGGAAAATCCACCGTATGTTTGTTTGGATTTAATGGAGTTTTCTTAGTAGATATCTACATTTTTATGGAAAGAAAAAAACACACAGAACCTTTTGAGATTAACTCTGTGAACTTAAAATTTTAAAAAGGTCTAAAACGTGTCTCTATGTGTGTATGAATTTATAAGTACACAGTCACACATATTTATATCTACATGCATGCATCATAATGCAATAATGCATATAAAAATAAGCTTGTAGTTACACAAATACACACCCTTGGCAGCATATGAGTTTACAACTCTGACCAAAAAGCACACCCACGGCCTGTTATCTCTCCCAGCACATTTACTTTCCTTTCCTCTGCAGGTTACACTGCATCATCATACTTTACTGTGACTCTTGTTCCAAACCGAAACATAAGAGATTAAGGTAAGTGATACTCTGCTGCTACTGGGTGAGCTTTATGAGTCTGACCCCAAATAACAAAGTGGAATGGCAGCCAGCCACGAGGGTGTGTGGGTGCAGCCCTGACTCAGGCAAGGTGGAGAACAGGTAGTTAGTGGGAAGGAGTTACCTGTGTGCTTACTTCAGTATTATTTTTTGTTAGCTAAACAAAATATCCCAATGTCCTTTTATTAGAATTATTTCACATTAACTGGTGAGGCTATAGAAATCAGAGAAGTGGATCTAGTATATTTCATGAGGAGTCAGTGTGAAAAAAAGAAAAGCTGCAAGTGAACACATCTGTATTTTGAACTATGATTTTCTACTCTAAGCAGTCCTTCTGCAGTCATCTCACACTACTTTGTGTCACAGAAGTTCTAGATATTTATCTTTCTGATTTTGTCTTATTTCTACCTCTTTGTTTCAATGCATGTGCTGTGTCAAAGCACTTGGCAGAACAGTAAGTACCCCAAACCAGAAGCAGGAGCCCGGTGGACATCAGAGTGCCCATACTCTCCCTTTGAGAGGCTAAGTCTAGCATACAGTCATCACACAACTGGCAGGGTTTTAAACAGCGAGGGGGACGACAAAACCAGGTGGACTTCACTTGAAAGAAAGCAATGATTCATCTGTTTCTTTTCTCTCAGTCATACCGAAAGAAGTGTTCAGAGCAGCTCTAGGAACTTTCAGTGCTGAGCTTTTCTTTGCCAAGCACTCAGAGGTTGCTCAATGGCGACCATATGGTTAAACTATCCCTGAAATTCACCTGTCAGCTGTAGCTCCCATGGGAGGTAAAACCTCCATCAGAAGCAGAAAACCTCTGTCAGAATCAGGCATTACAACCATTGCGCACCATCAAGGATGGAGATTTCTTCATAGCAGCCTATATATTGCTGTGGTTTAGACCGGTGACCAAAACAGTGTTGATAGCACACCAAAATTTTACCTGTTGCTGAACAGAGCTTACACAACGTCAAGGTCTTCTCTGTTTCTGGCTTTGCCACCAAGTGAGTAGGCTGGGGGTGGGCAAGAGGTTGGGAAGGAACACAGCTGGGACAGCTGACCCAAACTGACCACAGAGATTTTTCATGTCATCTAACAATATGCTCAACAATAAAACTTGGGGAAATTTTTTTCTGAAGTTGCTGTTGCTTGGGGATTGGCTGGTCATCAGTCTGCTGGTGGTCATCAGTCTTGCCTCTGCAACATTTGGGGTTTCTTTTCTTGTTTTCCCCTTCAACTATTAAATTGTCTTATCTTGATGCATGGCTTTTCTCACTTTTGCCCTTTCAATTCTGCCCCACCCCCCCCATTCCATGGGGCAGGGAGAGGGAAGAGAAAGCAGCTGTGCGGTGATTAGCTGCCTGCCAGGGTTAACCCACCTCACCAACTCATGTCCACAAGGAGGCTAGAATTCCACACTACTTGGCTCTCCACAGGTAAGCTGCTAAAGAGGTCTTGTAAGAAGACTCCAGAGATATGGGGTTGCTCTGCCAGGATCTTCATGATTCAGGCCCTCTGTTGCTAGGTAAATAGTCCCTCCATCACAGCTAACACTCCTTCGCCTGTCACTGGTGTGGAGCGGGACTGTGAGACAGGAACCTGTGTGTTTAAGCAGCAGTAAGTGCTTTATGGTAGTCCTCATAGCAGAAGCAGGACAATCTTCAGGTGACCATCTATCAGTAGTCTTGATAGCTTCGAACTTGAACAGTCATGGCATGCGGTGCAGGTCCAGGGGACACCTGGTACAGCTGTGAGATAACCCTTCAAGGGAAGAGATTTAGGGAATGTAGCTGAAGTTGTGGGTCCTAGCTACCTTTTCCTACGTTGAAGCCGTGTTGCTTAGGCCAGTCAGAAGTACAAGGAGGAGCCACACCTGCTTCAGTGATGGTTATGGATTGTGTTCATTGCATCTGAGTTGATATTAAGAGAAGTGAGGGATTAGAAGGTGGATATGGGGCTAAGCAGTGTTTTTCAGCAGTAGATGGCAGAAGTGGAAAACAAATGAGATGGAAATCAAGATGTAGCAGGGAACTGTGAGGGTGGAGGGGCAGAACTTATATCCAAAAATCCAGCTGAGCTGTCATGGTTCATGAAGATGAGTACACCCAATGGGGTCAACTGTAAATGCTCATCTTATCCAGGTATGAAAGTGGCTTGAAAATCATCTCCAACTACCCAAATTGTCTTGGCCCAAGTGCTATGGATTAGACATTTGCTGATCAGGATGCTGCTATGGAAAGCCCTCACTATGGGGTAGACCAATAATCCAGATGGTATTTGGAAGCAGAGGGAATTATGATACCATGGCTCAGCAATCTGCCCTGTGACAATTTTCCTGTCTTGTCTTAGAGAAGTTATGCATGATGCTGACAGGGAAGCCCTGCCAGATCTCACTACTACAGTTAACAGAGACTGCATATTTGGAGGCTAACACAGTTACTGCTTGTCTTGTGACAGGCAGGGCTGCAGGATGGGGAACATATGCATCTGCACCACCTTTGCCACAGCCTACTGCCCAATCCACCTTCATCAGAGACACTTAAACTGAGACACTCTGCCTCCCACCACCATTGCTAAAGTTTAAGGATGAACAGAGACATCATTTGGCAGGAAAACTGCCCTTGGTTTAACCAGACCCATGGTAGCAATGGATGCAGCACAAACAAGGCAATGCCAGTGCAAAGCACTGTGGCTCTGCACCACATCTCTGGGGCTGCAGGTCAAGAAGCAGAGCTGAGCCGGTCTCCCAAAGCCACTTTGGGGAGATAAAGCTCTGGCTGCACCCGGAGTTTGTTCAGAGCTCTGAGATGCCACCAAGTGACCATCCAGATGCGCAGGTGGAGGTGACACATACAGTGCATGCTGGCATAGGAGTTCTGATCTGCTGAAGGAAAAGTCCAGGCCAAAACAGTGATAGAGATCCAACCCCTTCAGTGCCTGACAGACCTGAGTCTCAGCAGGCATGCTGCAGGGAGAGAGACAACAACTAGCAGCACCTTTGTCCAGACAAGAAACAGACGGTGAGGAGAGCAGTCGTCACGCTGTGAGGCACAACACAGGCTTGGGCTGAAGGTGGAGAAGATGTGAACAGACCAGGTAGCCAGAATTGGATGCTGGATGAGGTCTTACTATACGTATCATAGATAACCTCTAAATGATTGAGTTTAAGCACAAATTTCAGTCCACAGGAGACTAAAATGTCACATGCCTCCAGCAGGGAACAGAAAGGCCACAGTGCATAAAGGACTAGCAGTTACCATAGAGGTGCCACTTGGGACTGGATTCAGGCCCTTCTGTTTCTCTACATGAGAACTACAAGGCATCCAAGTACAGAACATCACCCTTCAGCTTCCAGATCTTTTTCCCAGCCTCATATGCATGTGCCACATGGTTAAATGGCAGTGCTCCAGCCAGCTATGGCAGCAACAAGAGTATTTTCCTGTTTCATGACTTGGCTTTTGAATCTGCTAGTTCAAGAGAGAGGGCTTCTGGTTTCTAAGTGACTACTGAGAAATATTGCTCAGCTGCATCATTGATATTTGACCTGTTAGGTCTCATTTGGTATGTTTATTTTTACTGTTACATTAGATACAGCATTCTGTATTTCATTTCCTTGTTCTCCCACACACACCCCCTGGGGAGAACTGAGCCGAATGTGAGGTCTCTTCTTGCTTACTGTTTGACCACGGACTAATTTGCTAGGCAAATGTGACTCAAAAAGAATGGCTTGAAATAAAAATTTCATCATAGTATTATAGATAAGCAGAATCTAGACAACTGATCAGGTGTTCAGAGCCTGACCAAGACCAAGTCACAGCAGCTCTTGCCAGGCACTGCCAGGGCGCAGCAAGGGCTGGTTACTCCCTAAGGGATGAGGAGTCAAGTCAAGCAAGATAAAGCAGCCAGCAAGGAAGGATCCTTGCTAGCCAGGGCCCATCCCAGTATACCCAGAAAAGGAGAGCAGGGCGGGCCCAGGGCTAGCAGCCAGGATAAACCAAGAGTCCAGATTTTCAGGTAGGTTCATGCTGATCGAGGCAGGTCCTAGGTCAAGCTGGGAAGTCAACCCTCAGGTCCTGTGATGGCAACCAAGGCCACATGCAGACACAGTGATCACCGGGCTGGTCCGTAGAGATGAGACAGGTCTGAGGTCAACCCAGAAAATCAGTTCACAGGTCAAGAAACAGATCAACAGGATCCATGGCTGGCCATGGGCATGGGTGTGAGAGCTGGAGACAAGCACACCTACGCCATAGTTCAAGAAGGGACTAATAGAGCAAATCTGTGCTTAAATGAAGCTCCTGGGCCATCTATGGGCAGTGTGTCAGTGGAAGCCCCAAGTGAGGATGGTTAAGGCAACTAAGGTTTTTTTAATGACCTCAGGGCCCTGAGAGACACAGACCATAATAATTGCCTTCAGTTTTTATTGTGAAAATGATCTGGGGTTCTTGCTTGTTTGTGACATAGGAATGTCACAGCCTTGCTTTGCCCAACAGCTGGTTACAATGCAAAGAAGAGCTGAGTGTGGTAAGCCAAGGCCAACAGGACAATGTAAACAAGAACTAAGTATAATGAGCTTTGGCATGGACAGTGGATCAACAAGCTACAGAACCATCCCCAAAGCTGACGGGAAGGTATACAGTAATATCATTTGATTGACAGCCTGTGCCAACAACTAGCTACAAAGACCTTCAGCAGTAGAGATTGGGGGGAGGCACTTGGTCCACTTCATAAATTGAACCTAGGGGTTTCACATTGTCTGTGTTTCTCTTCCCCCCATAACAACTTGTGTGATCAATTTTCTCCTCCTCTTTAAGACCAGCTTGAAAGCATCAGTTCCTGAACATGTAAGATATAAAGATCCATATCTAAACAAGGGGACACATCTACCAAAGTGGACATTACTTACTTGAGGAGTGCTGGCATTTTGTGAGTTACAGGCTGTCATCTCTTAGTTTCCATAAGCCAGATTCCCTTTAGGCTAGACCGGTCCAAAACTCTGAGTAATTCTGTTGACTATGTTAAAAGATGAGGAATACAAATGAGAGAAGAATCAGGCCCATTAATAGCTTTAGAGCTTAATGACTAAAATGAGTATAAGTCAATAAATATTTATCCTAGTATTGCAGAAATAACCTAGCATCAGGAACAGTGAATGGAGAGAGGGTCTATTCCCAAGCACTTGGTACTGACAGCAGGGCTTGTACCTCTGCACAGTACAGAGGAGCAAACAACCCAGCTTGACTACTACAAAGGATACCGCTGCATTCCTACAGTTTTTTGTGCAGCCTAATGTGCCTTGCTTTTCAAGGAGTTTCCAGTGGATGCATCTAGTGGTCCAGTTCCAGGACAGGCTTGCAGATAAAAATACTTTCTTACTTCTTTTAGCCAACTGAGTGGAGCTGCTGAAATGCAAGGACCATGGATACTGTAAGTATCATTCCACAGTCACACCACTTGGTGGATGGAGGATTTTGATTCTGATGAATGGAGCATCTGTGGATTTTTTTAAGTTGCTTTTTTAAGATCAAGTGCTGATGTCAGTTACATGTTATAACTCCCACTGAGCCAGTGGAAAATTCTCTAGGCTAGCACAGTCTTTCAAATGCAGTCAGGTGTTTCAGTGATTAATGATGAGACAGTAGTATAGTAAGAACTAGCACTTATTGTGATTAGTTGATGAGTTTAAAACAAAGTCAAGTACTTATTTACATGGCAAGCTGTGAACTTCTGGAATCTGCTGCCCCAGTAAGCTGTGGACACAGATGGCAGGACAGGGGCAAAAGAGATCTGAGAAATTAATGGTAACAAGTCCATAAACAGACACTAAGGGGAAGATGCAGGGTTGCCAACCACAGTCATTGTGGGTATTAAGGTAGTGTGACTGGATCATAATGAACCACAGATAGTGGCCAGGCTTGTCTACTCTCCCTAAAAAGCATCTCCTCTTGCCACTACTAGATACAGTGTCTGGACTATGGTCTCTGCCCTGATGAGGCATTTGCCTTGTTTTCAGGTTCACTTTTTTTCCTTTTGCAGCATGAGGTAGGACACAAGGCTAGCCGAGAGGACAGCAAGTCTCTAGAGATGTTCCTTTTGGCACCCTGACCCCTTGCCAGAGATTAATTTTTCAAGAGTCAAGGAAGTAGCCTGTTTTTATCAAAATGCCTCAGTTGAAGTGAGTTATGGTAAATTAATCAACTGTTCCGCTAATTTAGCAGTCCTTTTTGAGTACCCTTTTCCCATCAGCCTGTGCACCACTGGGCCACATCAGGGGAAGAAAAATGTTAGCAGAGGCCTGGGACCCTGTTCCTCGTTCTGGCTGCTGCCTGCCTCCATTGCCACATCCAGAAGTTTCTCATCAGGGATATTTAGCACTGCCCAGTATATTCAAGAGTCCCAGTGACAAGCTGCCTGTCCAGGATACTGGTGGCTTTTAGAAACTGGGGAATGTTAGCAACAGTTTATGATTGTTATCTCCTGTATACAAGCAGTAAGGTAGCTGGCCATCTTCTGTGGGTGAAATCTTTTGATAGAGGATCGGAGGTAACACTGGTTTGTTGCTTGACGGGGTGGGTCACCTCACAAATAGGGATGTAGACAAAGCAGAGAGGTTTAATACTTTCTTCGCCTCTGTCTTTAACACCAGTGATGGGTCCTGGGACTCCCGGAGCCATGCGTTGGAAGACCATGACTGGGGGATGATAAACTCCCAGCCAACTCTGAACTTGTTCGAGACTTACTGCTCCAGCTGGATGCACATAAATCCATGCGGCCTGATGAGATTCATCCCAGGGTACTGAAAGAGCTGGCTGATGTCATCGCGGGACATCTCTCCATTATTTTTCAACAGTCTTGGGAGTCTGGAGAGATCCCAGTCAACTGGAAGCTGGAAAATATTGTCCCAATTTTCAAGAAAGGTAAGAAGGAAGACCCTGGCAGTTACAGGCCTGTCAGTCTCACTTCAGTGCCTGGTAAAATTATGCAGAAGGTTATTCTGGGAGTTAATGAAAAACACTTGAGAGACAATGCAGTCACTGGTCATAGCCAGCACAGGTCCATGAGGGGAAAGTCCTGCTTAACTAACTTAATTGCCTTTTATGACAAGGTCACCCATCTAGTTGACCAAGGGAAGCCAGTAGATGTGGTGGTTTTGGATTTTAGCAAAGCTTTTGATGCTGTCTCTCACACTATCCTTCTGGACAAACTGTCCAGCACACAGCTAGACAAGTCCATAATACGTTGGGTGAGCAGCTGGCTGACAGGTCAGGTTCAAAAATGGGGTAACATCAGGCTGGTGGCCAGTCACCAGTGGTGTTCCTCAGGGCTCAGTTTTAGGGCCAGTGCTCTTTAATGTTTTTATACATGATCTGGACACAGGAATTAAAATGTACATTAAGTAAGTTTGCTGACGATACTAAACTAGCAGGAGCTGAGGACTCCCTGGAGAGTAGAGAGGCCTTACAGAGAGATCTGGATAGACTAGAGAGCTGGGCAATCACCAACTATATGAACCTAACAAGAGCAAGGGCCAGATTCTCCCTCTGGTGCTGGTCTCCTCTCTCTGGTGACCAGCAACAGGACAGAAGGAAACAGAATGAAGCTGCGTCAGAGGAAGTTCAGACTGGACATTAGGAAAAGGTTCTTCACTGAGAGGGCGGTCGGTCACTGGAAGAGGCTCCGCAGGGAAGTGGTCACAGCACCAAGCCTGTCAGGGTTCAAGGAGTGTCTGGAAGACATTTTTAGTCATATGGCTTAGTTTTAGGTAGTCCTGCGAGGAGCAGGGAGTTGGACTTGATGATTCGTATGAGTCCCTTCCAACTTGAGATATTCTATAATTCTATGATTCTATGAATGGAAAATCCTGAAACAAAAATAAAATTAGGACATTTAGATCCTTTAACTATTGCACTTTGGACTTGCTGTGATTTGAAATGGACATAGCAGGAGAAATCTGTTATTTGTAATAGCGTGGTATATTTATTTTCCACAGATGCCATATAAAATGGATTTCCCAGATGTTCAATGACCTACTTAGCCGTATATTTCTTTCACTCTGTTTCAGTAAAAATAGCATTTGTCAGAAAACTCTAATACATTGAAATTAAAATGCTGCAGAACTTATATTAGTTTTGCTAGATTTTTTTTTTTTTTTTGTACACAATTCTTCCAGGCCAGGCATGTGGACCTATTCATTGAAGCAGTGTCTCTTGTCTCCAGGGGCACAAACTTTCAGCACTGTTGGTGAACACAGTCTCTCCTCTCTCCTGCCTTTCAGAAGGTCTGGCACAAAACAAAAACAAAGGTTGGATTTTCCCAGGGGACAGACATTCCCTTTTGAACAGCTTTTCTCATCTTGCAGAAACTGTACTGTCATGGTTTAGGCCCAGCCGGCAGCTGAGCACCATGCAGCCACTTGCTCACTCACCCCTCCCCCTTCCCCCCTCTTCCCCCCCTCCCCCCCCCTCCCCCCGTGGGACAGGGAGGAGAATGGGAAGGAAAGGCAAGACCTCGTGGGTTGGTATAAGGACAGTTTACTGGGACAGCAAAGGGAGAGGGGAAAAGAAAAAAGCAAACCAGTACTTAACAGAATATACAAAACTGGTGACACACAATGCAGTTTCTCACCCAGGGACCGTACAACTCAGACCGCATGCTCAGACCCGTCCCAAAGCTACACCATCCCTGAGCCACGTGCCCTGGAGCTGCTGCCCCTTTTATACTGAGCGTGATGCACATGGTATGGAATACCCCCTTTGGTCAGTTTGGGTCACCTGTCCTGTCTGTCCCCTCCCAACTCCTTGTGTACTCCCAGCCATCCCGCTGGCAGGGTGGTGCGAGAAGCAGAAAAGGCCTTGGCTGTGTGTGAGCACTGCTCAACAACAACAGGTCCATATAACAAAAACATCTCTATATTATCAACACTGTTTCCAGCACAAATCCAAAACACAGCCCCATACCAGCTACTATGAAGAAAATTAACCCTCTCAGCTGAAACCAGGACATGTACCCTTCAGACCAGTCAGGGAAGCTGCTGAATCACATCTGGAAGGCACTTTAATGAAGTATGTAGGGGCCCAGTGACTGGGAGGGGGTGTCAGACCACTGCAGATATTGACAGAAATTGGCTGAGTAGCATCATTTGCTGAACAGAAACCCATACTCAGATTCAGATTAGAAAGGAATCTGGTGGAGGGTTTCTGGGATGAGACTGGAGTTTCAGCTGATAATCAAGGTATTTCCCACCCTGGAGCCTGAAGGAGAAAAGCTGCACTCTTAGCCTTTGCTTCGTAATATGATGGAAGAAAATCCACAGTGCTTCTCTCCCAATGGGACAGGATAGTTCCTATGATTTTATTATATTAGTTTTTCCAAAAGCATGCTGCAGCACTCTTTAAACTCCAACTAGATAGGAACAGCTTCTTTCCTGCTCTTTATAGCTCAATGACCCCAGACTGCAAATCATTTCATGTGGTTTCCCCTATCCCTCAGAGACTACTAACCTCAAAGACGTCCTCGAGCTTCAAACAATTCTTACTTATCTGTGGCTGAAAGCTGACAGTCCAGGAATCATCATCGTCACCTCCTTGGATAAACTTTTTCTGACAGTAAATATAGTCTGGAGAAATGGAAGAAAGATGACTAACCTGAGTTTATTCAGATACCAGACAAGCTCAGGTAAGAAGACTGTTTCACCTCTTCCTGGCGCCCATGACACAGAGACAGCTTAGCCATGGACAGGCCAGCTGATGCATGCTGTCCACTCTGTATTTGGAACCAATGCCATTCTCTCTGGGCTATTTTTTTTTCCCTCTTACGAGCAGAGGGCCCCTTCAGCCAACCTTATCCCAGCAGCTGCGTTTAGTCCCCCAGGACAAGGGAGAAGCACCCCATCACCCATTTCCTCAGGAATGACAGAAAGATGGTGTCTCTAAACAAGGGAGAATTGTCATACAGGTCTGGTTGCTAAGATTCCTGTCCCCCTTCTTCTGCAATAGTTGAACATTTTTTTTGGATGTGACACTCGCTCACCGAATGGTGATGGATGTGCCCCCAAAGAAGCTGGGCAGGATGCTGGGCACGGAAGCAAGTCTATACCAGATTCACCCATGCACAAAGTTCACCAGTTCACCCTTCCCAGTCCCACAAAGCATGGGAAACCTTGCCTTCAATTTTCATGACAGCAATGGTTACTTCCGCCAAGCTCACAAGGTTCTTCAGACCTTGGCGAATTTCTTCATCTTCTATGAAATAAAGCCGCGCTACATATATATTTATGTTTACATTTGAGTGCCTCTCCAAGAAATTCAGTATTTTGTGGCAGCAGTCTGCACAAGGGCTCCAGGACAAGTACCAGGTGATGTTACACTTGACATAATTATTGGATTTTCTCATCTTAAAGATCTTCTCCAAGAAGTAGATTTCAGCATGGTGGTAACGCTCATTTCTGACCCAGTGTATCCAAGGTGTGCCAGTCTCACCCCACTGCAGTTTGCATAGTAGGTATGTGTCCTTTGGAGTCTCATGGGGGTTAAAATTTTGCTTTAATGCCTTCTTAGATATATACATACTGAAACAGAAGAGAAACTTCAAGGAATCATTAGTTACAACTTTGTTTTCAGTAGTTCTCCAGTACACAAAAAAGGGGGAGGGTGGAGGAAACAAGAGGACAACTGAAAAGGGCAAAACATGAGAGTGCAATGCAAGGAAAATGGTGAGGTAGGCACCACAGCAGGGTAAAGGAACCAAACGCTGAACCACCTAATCCTCCTTTTGTCTGCAACTGCACACAGAACACCTCCTCACCCCTCCTATGGCCGTCCTCTTCATCATCAGCATGAGTATTTCTAAAAGCTTTCTATATGTATCAGACATTTTTCCAGGGCTCCTGTGTAGCCCTTTTCGATGTAGGGAGCCATTGTAAATTTTGTAAAAACTAAAAAAAAATAAAACAAAGAAAATAAAACCATGCTAAATTAGGAAGCTGAATATTTCTCCTTATTGGATTTTGTTGCTGTTTGTATTTTCATAAGGATTAACACAGTCAGCACAATCCTACACGAGAGAAGGAAAAATAAGATGCAGCTCCCAAGGATGATATTTTCCGACAGATAGTCCATCTCTTAGATCCAGATCTATTCAGTTCAGAACAGACCTCTAAATATTGTCAATTAAGTAACTATACAAAGACTGCCAGTGTTGGTTGTGAATGTATCCTTTATACCAGTAATTATCCATGATACATAAATAATAGATGAAGTCACCATTAGCACTTTGTAGCCTTTGTACAATTGCTTTATAGAGAGATTTATATGAGAATGCACTTCAGATATATATTTTTCCACATTAGAGTAATTCAGAATAAATCTAGTGGACAACTGAACAGACTCTTAACAGAGAAGCAATAGGCCTGTAAACTGTTTTATAGATTAGCACCCACCAATAACAGAAAACCCCCACTATCTGAACTAAGGACAAATGAAATCTTGCAGATCAAACAACTGTCACATATTCTCTAGCTGCAGGACTCATTACCTACGTAAAAAAGCATCTCATTTATCTGGGTCAGTCAGAAGACTTTGTCTTCTTACCCTGTTTCCTTCCTCATCGCAGCCTCCTACACATTAAAATACGTATGTACATAAACCAGTTTATAAACCACAGAGTGTATTTGTGTTTATTTTCTCCATGTAAACTCTGTGTATATAAACCACAGAAACTATGCATGCAGATTTCTTTATTAGACTTTCTATTGAATTTATATAAGTATAGCAAATGCAAATATCACCAGATGTTTAATTCTGGTACAGGAATAACTTTTTTTATTATACTTAATTCCTTTAGTATGTTGTTAAAAAAAAACCAACAGAGAAAGATAAAAATGAAGCACAGGCTTAATTTTTATTTCTTCTCATTTGAGGTGCTAAAAGAGATGTATTTTTTCCATTTCTGTTATGTTATTTGGAAGTTAGTTCACATTAGCTTAAATTTTGTTAAAGCTTGTTGATGATTAGGGAACATATATATATACACAAGTATATAATATGTATATAATGTGTGTGTGTGCACGCACGTGTGTGTGTATACAGGGAATATAGTGACAGTGGTTAAAGTTCACCAAAATACATTGAACTCCCAATACTGAAGCCAAATCAGTTCATCTAATTCTTACAGAAGGTATCTTTAAGGTTTTAGAAAGCAGTGTTACAAGAGATTACAGAGATGTGATTTGTTCAAAGGTATCTGTAGTTGTTGCCGTCTGATTATAACACACAGACAAGTTAAAATTTCCAGGTCGTACTTAAACTCGTCTTAAGTACCTCTTGGCAGTGTCTTGACCATAAAATATTACACTTTGGATAAGTTACTGCAGTGAGTATCCTGTGCACATTTTCAGGGACATAAAGCCATTTCTTTAGAACAATCTTGCAATATGCTAATCTTCATTATACAGCTACCTTAAAGATGTGTTAAGCCAAGTGAAATTTATTGTGTAATCAATTTAATGCAATATAAATAAAAGTCTACATTCTTATAAATATCTGCTACAGATATAGCTTGTAGTTTTTTTAAGTAATGGATTAATGTAAACAGCTCTAACAGGACAGACAAGAAATTTAAAAAACTTCATAAAACATTTCCACACTACAGAATCTATACAAAATCCTAGCACCTATTCCTTTTTCTCCTCAAACCAGATAAGAAAATACATAAAATAAGTTGTGAGTTTACAGATAAATTGCCCAAAATCATGCAATCACTTTAATTTCTTCTATTTTTATAACTATCACGAACAGTCCTTGCCATTCAGCATTGTTATGTATAGTACACATATACACATGGAGCCTAACTCAAAAAAATCTGGTTCTTTGATACAAATATGAGACAAAATTAAGAGTTAGCAAATAAAAAAAAAGTCCTAAAACTTTTCTAGTTTTCTTTCTAAATTTGGTTCATCAAGCTCATGAAGGTAAACTTGTAACCCTTTCAGAACTTAAGAGCTGGAGAAAAATGCACCAACTGTAAAGACTGAGTACTTGAAAGGTGAATTGCATCCAAAGATGTTTAGCAGTGTTAGGGGAGAAAATGGCAGAGGGTTGACATCCAACATAACTGTCTCCTGAGTTTTATCTTCTTTTCCATTAATATGCAGCTGCTATGTGAATGTGCATTAAACCTTGAAAATGTATTGACTGATTACAAATATCTTTTAAAAGGTGCTGTTTATAGCTTTTCTATTGTCCCATCATCCATAACTTGAACAGGAATGCAATGGATTTATTTTAAAATGTACTAATTTTATGAAAACAAATAACAACAAACTAAAACTAGTATCTCTTTTATTAAAACTTTGTGTAGTAAACTGCACCTTTATAGATCTTTAATTATTTTCCTTCCTTCCTCTAACACTTTTTATTAGAAACTATTTAAAATTCTGCTCGTTGCAATGTAATCCAATAATAGTAATAATATTATCTAAAAAAGTACGAGCATAGATGTTTCAAAACTTCTTTAATCCGCATTTTTCCTCCATTGCTAACGTAGTCAATGCACTTCTGTACTAAACTTTGCATTAGAACTTTCGGATTTTTTTCCCTGTATTGTACAGAAAATGTCTGGTCTGACACTTCCTGTTTATTTTGTGGCACAACAGCCATTTCAAGATCTCAGAACAGTCGAGCAGGGAAGAGGTACTTTTGGATTCTCTTGCTGCCCAGCAGCGTTGGGGTGAGCCAGCTCCTGCCTTAGCCCTCCCCCAACCCACCCCCATCTTTCACTTGTTTTTATCAGTGCCCTTCATTCCGGGCCATTTTATGGCTCCCGTGACAGTTTTATGCCGGCGGGAACTTCCCCAACAGGCTCAGACTTTGGCGTGGCCCCTCACCCGCCACAGTAACACCCGGGACCAGGGCTCCCACTCGGGTACGCTGGCACCAGTGTCGCCCTCGCCCTACACCCAAGCAAGGCAGAGACTTTGCACAGACAGAAAGCACGCCCCATGGGGTGACAAAGCAACAGGTCCCCTTGGGTTGGAGCAACAACAACACAGAGCTGAAGCTGGGGTGGGGGTTTTTTGGTCAGCAATTTGTTTTTACCCTCTCAGCTTTTTCCTGTACATGGCTTCTCCTCTCCCCATGAACCCTCCGGCACCGCTCTTTTCCTTTGGTGCTGTCCTCCTTTCTGTTTCTGTTCCTGCAGACGGGGGCTCTTCATGCACGGCTGATGACAGAGCACACCCCCAGGCTGCGCTGGCTCCAGGTGATGTAAGAGGAAAGGGAAAAAAATGGTTTTGACTGCAGTTGCTACCACATAATGACACATCTTTACAAGCCTGCCCTTAGCAGCACTCTTTCCTCACCCTTAGCTGGGGAGTGAGGGCTGATAAATGTTGCCGGTTAAAAACGTAGCAATTGGACAATCTCTTTGAAGCCTGCTTGTAAGTTTGAAAGGGATGATAATGCTTCATTGGCAGAAAAATGATTTATTTTCTCTGCCTGCAGTCAGCTCCTGCTGGGTGCCAGGGATTGCACCACCACGATGGCCCTGCCGTTATCTACGCGTGCAGCAGGAAGTTCAAACATCCTTTAGGAAAAGAATTGTGTTCCTGTAAGAAAATATGTAATAGCTCAGATGACAAAAAAGGGGGAGCTTCCCTTCACAGACAGGATCTGCACAGTGTGCCACGGGGAAATCCATCCGGGGTCTGTCCAACGCTGCGCAAAGGTGAGGTGCCCAGCATCTGAAAGGATGTTAGATTTACACACTATCTATATTCCTCTTCTTACTTTGTCTTATTAAAACAGTTGTTTTATTTACCCATTTGTTGTCAGGCCTTTCCTACTGATATACAGTAAGTACCCTGCACCATCTCTCATAAGTGATGCTGGCCAGGCCACTGAGATGCACACATCTTGGTGCTGGCGAGTATATGCATAAGACAGTGCAAGGGGGCAAAATCCATTTATATTGAGATTTGTAAAATAAAATCACATTCCCCTTCCTTAAGGTCTTTTTGAGTTTTGTTATACTAATTTCCTGTGGAGACGTTTAGGAAAGATAGTAGCTCCCAAGTCCCACAGAGTTACTACTGTTCTCCTAACTGCTATGCTAGAAAAACACAGTGCAGCTTAGCAACTTTGCCAGCCCCCTTCTGAAAAAACAGCCATGGCAAAGACTAGCAAGACTCACAATCCTAGGGTGACACCGAGGAGCAGCTACCATTACAGGTCACTCGGGAGCTCATATTCTGCTTGCAGATTAACTGCACTGTGGATGCAGAGAGCTTAGCTGGCTCCATCCAGAGTCTGGCTGGTTCATTAGCTGAGGCACAGCACTGCCTGCTCAGGTCTGGAAGCATAACAAATACTTTTACAGGACACCAAGCCTAAGCTAACAAGAACCAGACGTGTATAGAGAGAGTGCTGCAGAGATTCTGCAGACATGTTCCTGAGACTAGGAGCTCAGGGGAGCGAGGGGCAATGACACCCATGTGACTCCTCATAGACCCATGAAGGGACCAGCTCTGCCTCAAAGGTGAGCTATACCACACTCCGCATGCCAGCAGGACTCTGCGGTCCAGGAGGCTAGGTTACCTCAGGTTCAACACTGCTTGGGTGCACAGAGCCTAGTACAGTGACACAGTGTGTTGGGTTTGCGTGGCAAGGTTTTGGTAGCAGGGGGGGCTACAGGGGTGGCTTCTGTGAGAAGCTGCTAGAAGCTCCCCCTGTGTCTGATACAGCCAATGCCAGCCGGCTCTAAGACAGGCCCGCTGCTGGCCAAGGCCAAGCCAATCAGCGCCTCTGTGATAACATATTTAAGAAGAAGAAAAACACTTAGAGAGAGAGCTTTTGCAGCCGGAGAGAGGAGTGAGAAGATGTCAGAAACTCTGCAGACACCAAGGTCAGTGCAGAAGGAGGGGGAGGAGGTGCTCCAGGCGCCAGAGCAGAGATCCCCCTGCAGCCCGTGGTGAAGACCATGGTGAAGCAGGCTGTCCCCCTGCAGCCCATGGAGGAAGGATGAGGGGGTGTAGAGATTCCACCTGCAGCCTGTGGAGGACCCCACGCTGGAGCAGGTGGAGGCACCTGAAGGAGGCTGTGGCCCGTGGGAAGCCCACGTTGGAGCAAGTTCCTGGCAGGACCGGTGGACCCGTGAAGAGAGGAGCCCACGCCAGGGCAGGTTTGCTGGCAGGACTTGTGACCTCGTGGGGGACCCCACGCTGGAGCAGTTTGCTCCTGAAGGTCTGTGCCCCGTGAGAGAGACTCCATGCTGGAGCAGGGGAACGATGAGAGGAGTCCTCCCCCTGAGGATGAAGAAGCGGCAGAAACACCGTGAGATGAACTGACCGTAACCCCCATTCCCCGTCCCCCTGTGCCGCTGAGGGGGGGCGGAGGTTGAAGCTGGGAGTGAAGTTGAGCCCGGGAAGATAGGAGGGGTGGGGGGAGGTGTTTTAAGATACTATTTTATTTCTCATTCCTCTACTCTGTTTTGCCTAGTAATAAATCAGATGAATTCCCTCTCTAAGTTTGGTCTGTTTTGCTCGTGACGATAATTGGTGAGTGATCTCTCCCTGTCCTTATCTCGACCTACAAGCATTTTGTTATACCTTTTCTCCCCTGTTTAGTGAATGAGGGGAGTGAGGGAGTGGCTCTGGTGGGCACCTGGCCTCCAGCCAGGGTCAACCCACCACACAGAGCTATTTGGCCCTCCAGGAACTAGCCTTGGGTTTTGGGGTTTTTTTTATTACCTGGAATATCCCAAAACTGCATGAGTTGACAGTATTAGGATTTTGGTTTCCATTTCTCTTTTTATGGAGTACCTGAAGAAAATTGCTGAACTCTCTCTCTTCTGAGGGACAAGGAGCTTCAGTGACTTCACTACTGATGCTGGAGCTAGTGCCAGATGTTGACACCAGCTTGTCAAACTCTGTTGGCTTGAGTACTGGCTGCCTCAGAAACTGCCTCCCTCCATGAGGGACATAATGAGCACTGTGGGCTGTTGGATAATCAATGCGCGCCACCTTAACCTGATGGGCAAACTTTGTGTGCGTCTTGGAAGAGGATGTAAAGACAGGCATGACCAGTGTGTTCATTTTGACGTGGTCGTTTGTGCATGCATCATAAGGATCTGTGGCAACAGTGCAACTTTCTGAAAGCTGAAAAGGATCACAGATACTACTGGAAAAGTTCTGCTAGGAATTGTACATGTGAGATGTATGCTAATTCTGTCATAAAAAACACAAAAGGAAGTTCATGGTGGAAATTCATGAAGCTCAAGGTTGTGATAAACACACCTACCTTTGACTGAAAAACTTAGATTACTAAGGAACTTCAGATTGAGACGCAGAACATTTTTAAAATAAGATGGTGACAGCCTGTAATGGACTGAGTGGAGATTTGATGGGAAAGTTTCCCACAGGATAATGTGCAGCATGAGTTTGTTTACATGATCCATTCCAGTGACCTTGCTCTGACAGCAATAAACATCACCTGAGATGAAGTCAAGAGAAAGGACAGTACTTTCCTGAACTGCAGCAGCTCTGGTCGCTAGAAAGTGCCTCTCAACAGCTTCCTCCAAAGATGTAACCAGTATGTGACAGGCTGACACTACACAATGCCTATACCTCTTCTCCAGAAGCCATTTCTCATTCTTCGTATTACTTCACCTCTAGCTCCACAAACCATATTGCTTGTATCTGTGATCCCTGAAAGCCTTTAGTGGACAGACTCATTGCAGCAGCTATAATTTCTCAGGATTAGTAAATTTACCTGTAATTCTCACTCAGATACTCTCCATGACACAACCAACATTAGTGAATGGCACAGGGGTATAAAACTAACACAGCTTGAGATACAAGAACATAGCATTTCCTAGGTCGGGTCTTCCAGAGACTGCTTTTCCTGCTCCAGGCTTCATCATCTCCTGTGTACTGCAACAGCAACATGGCATGCTGATCTGGATTTCCCACAGTTTGGGGAAAGAAATGCTACTGTGCTGTGACGGCTTCACATCATCTTTTCAAACCACAGGTTAACCTTCTCTGAGTGAGCTGGCAACAAAAGGCTGAATGTCGAGGATTTCCAGTTTCCAAACACCCAGAGCTTGAACTGCCTCCTCCTGCTGCTGCAGTGTCCTAGGACTAGATGAAAATGACATGCTGCACTGCTGAGATAGCGTGTTAGCCCTCCCACCATAGAGTGGGATGTCTTTACTTAAGGTCATGTCATGGGATGGTGGTTGCCCTCAGAAAGAGCTAGTTCCTTCCTGGGAAGCTGCCCAAACATCTGCTCAGTGCAACAGGAGTGCATCCTTGCAATGCGCAGCCCGAGGCATGCTCGGTACCACCTGGAGCACCAGCTTCACACATGCAGGGCATATGCTGACACAAAGTCACAGCTGGGGGGAATTGGCAGAGCCCTGTCAGAAGGTGGCTGTGAGCCCACACCTGAGCTAGAACAAATCTGCGTCACATACCAATGACCAGCAGCACTGCCTGGGTCTGGCATTAATGGTCAGGGGTCTGCTGGGTAATTAATAAGTATTATTAATTACAGGGTTCTTATGGGGTTATAGAGGATGCAGGTTAGGTAGCAAGATTGGCAGACCCCCAACGAAGAAAAGAAGAAAATCAATAACTGATGTGTCCGCAGTCATTTTGCCTTTTAAGCGCTCTGGCCGTATTTGTTATTTCAGTGAAAGATTGGGTACCACATTGAAAAACATGATGTGAGATCATCAGCAGATAGGTAACTCAACCAGGAATACAAAACATCTTGTTCTGACAGCTCAGTCATAGGACATATGAGTCATAACATTTTAGGTGCCTTTATCTCATTCAGTATGCTGCTATTTGTATTTATATTTATATTTATTACTCAATGAAATAAAACCCATAATGTTTTAGTTCCATTTATCTCGTTCAGTATGTTGCTCTTCATATTTATTACTCAATGAAATAGAAACCGTAACATAACTGCATTTCTGTGAATCATTTTCCTCTTTTAAAAGCTTGCAGAGTATCAGGAAATATTTCCTATGGACGTATGAGATGTTGGTCCCCCAACAGCTGGGCCTTTCTGTCCCCCACTTCTGTTGGTGATCTTGTTAAGGAGCCTTTATCACCTCCCAGAACTGAATAGGATAGGAGAATCTGTACAAGCCAGGAGCTTTATGGGAAACAATTGTCACCAAAACCAGTGTATCACAAAACTACAGCACACCCTAGCACATCTCTCTGTGGTCTCTGGGATGTTGTTGACCTTTTCTGTCAAGTTCTGAAGTCTTTCCTTACAGCTCAGCCCCTCTAGCCTCAGACCTGTGTCACAGCCACTCATCTGACATTATATATATATGTCCAGGCTCATGGGACAAAGAACAGGAGGGACAGTTCAGAGCTTGAAAGACAAGAGGCAAATAAATACCCCAGGAAAAACACTGATCCCTGTTATTAAACTTGTTTCCTTGTTTTATAAAGCACGTGGTGCCCTCATGATTTTAAAAGAGTATGAATTGGATGATAATGGGGGCAGACAGTGAAATAGCTTCTGTTTTGAAAGGTGGTGTTAGAAGAAAGAGAAGAATAGGAAGAGTAATTTCCTGATTTCAGACCCGAGCAGTGCAATAGCACAAAGGATTTTCCTCTCTCTTTAAAGGAGATTTCTCTTTTCTGCATCATCTATGTGTCATCCGAACGTTTCTCTCCTCACTGCCAAGAGACTGCCCTGAAGGATGACACTGCCTTTCAGTTACTCCACCTCAATTAGCTGGTCAAGGAAACTCTTCCCATAAAGGGATAACCTGAGTCAGAGGCAAAGAAAGCCAGGCTGGGACACAACACATCTCTGTGCAGCTCTAGTTGTCCATTTGCAAGGCCCTTCCATTACCAGAGGAATTTCTTGGACGCATTTGTGGTAACAGAAGCCAGTCCACCCCTCAGCACTTTCCGGCTTCCTCCATGCCACCCCAGAGGCAGCAGGCAGCTGCCTACACCTCTGCAGCATGTCAGTATGAGGTGAGGAGTCTCGGGCAGGATTAGCCCCTGCTATTGCCTGGGGGATAGCCTGCACTAGGCACAAATGGTGGGGAACCTGCCTCCGCAGGCTGGGGCCATCACTGCTCCTATCTAACCTTAGAGGTTCTCTAAGGGCATGGTAACTGTGCAGGGGGTGGTAGAGTCAAGGGTTTTGGCAAAAGCCCATGGCAAGGGAAAAAAATCCCAGTTCAGGTGAAATCTACAGTGAGACAGGGAATGAGGAAAACTTCATTTTCTTCTCTCCGGCCCCAGTTTGTCCTGGGTCTTTAGCCTTAGAAAGATACAGCACGAGAACAGACAGCTTTATCTTGACTTCAAGCAACAGACTATGTCTATACTGGAATTCTGTAGTCATGCCTAAAGGAGAAGGAGCAGGGTGAGCTGTGAAATGAGCTCAAACCCAAATCCCAAAACAACAGTCAAAGTTGCTTTATTGGGCTTGCATCACATCTTTGCAGATGGTTTGAAGCAGGATAGCTTCACTTACTACAGCACAAATTGTTCATAGGACTGTGGCAGGACTATCCCTGGCTGTTTTTTATTGCTGTTCTGCTGCCAGTTACCACCCTTGCAGTTCTGTTATTGGGAAGGACAGGATGAATGGTCTCCTCCATAGATATTTTAATGTTTAATTCTATTTCGGTCAGTTCTGCAAGAGGTAGTAAAAGAGCTTGGAGAGCAGCTCTGCAAAGAAACAGATGGATTTTAGCCAAAAACAACCAGGCACGCAAGCAAAACAAAACGGAAAGCTGCAATGTGGTATGAAATGAGGTATCACAAACTTGGGAAATTCCATTTTCCCCGAAATACTTACCCTGTCTGACTTCAGCCAAGGTTGAAGACAGCTGGCCAGAAATCAGCAGTTCTGTTTCCTGAAAAGCATCACCCCGATGAGATGTTTTTATTCTGACTCACAACACAAACAGGGTCCCTCCTTCCCTCCCAGTCTCACTGGCTTCTCACCCACATACTGTGTTGTCCTCTGAAACAGCAGATAGCCTGTGGCATGCAACTGGGATGTCACAGAGCCAGGTTTAAAAAGGGGTATGAACCTTGAGTCTCACCTTGAGGAATGGCTACTGTCCTTCTCTTCAGTCTGGAGAACCCTTTCCAAAGTAAAAAAAAAACCAAAACCCAAAAAAACTTTCCACAGAAACCTTTTGAGTCTGTCCAAGCAACCTTTCCCTATGAAAGCCAAACAGTCCTGGCTGGCTGAGTTCTCATTCCTGCACGCATTGCTGTGTCTCCAAGACAGAAACCAGCTCAAAGGGCTGCAGAAACAGATTGTCCTTAATTGAGGCGAACAAAAGCTAGGACTAAGCAATACAGGTGGGATTTATGTTTTGACAGCTTCATCTTCAGAAGGCTGAGGCTTTTCTTAAGCGTAGTATTGGACTTTGCTGCTGTAGCAAGTACAGCTCCTACCTTTTCTTTTGCTGTCCCCCACCCCTACTGTCTGTTGCTGCTACTGGGGCAGGAGGGCACAGTTCCCTGAGGCGAGTCTCTGAGTTTTAAATAAGGGGTGAGCTCTGTCAAAGCCAAAGAGACTGCTGAGCTGGTTAGTGTCTATAGCACACTGAAAGTAGTATGGATATTCAACATGTGGGAAAGTCCTCCTGCTCTCAACAGTGAATGGCCATGAACCTCACTGTGCTACAGCCACAGAACCTTTGCTTGGTTGGTGCTAATGGCTGCTCTTATCTCCTCCAGTCTGGGATCCTGTCATCCTTACTGTCAGGCAGAAAAGGAGTACCTGTGGGACTGTGCGGCAGCACAATAGGCAGGTGGATAGGGCTTTCTTCTAAGACACAACGTATATTGACACAAATAAAAAGCATCTGCACACATGCAAACATTGAAACAGCTGGAAATTGGAAATTAAAAAACTATTGTTACTTTGGGTCCTGTGAGCATGTAAAGAAGCCTGATGCAATCTGACTGTGAATTAGGAGGCAGAGCTGGAAAGCAGATGAAGCTGCCAGGTTGATACCATCCCCTGGTTTGGTTGGAGAGATTGCCACCATGCCAGAGAGGCTGTCACAGCAGCATGGTTGGTAGAAATATAATACCATGCATGCTGAGAGCACCTAACTGTTCCCACAATATAAATGGACAATAATGAAGGAGGATCATAAAACAGAACAAGAGAATTCTCACTCTCCATTTAAAAATAAATAAATACTAAATAAATAAATAAATAAAAAGAAAACAGAGAAAAATGGGCAAAGCATAAGTTTGGTCTACACTGGCATGCTGCCTGCATCCTTGTAGCTGATGGCAGCTGCTGTTGCAGTCATATTGGTGCAAGCAATCAGTGCATCAAAATCAACTCTATCAGCAGCTGTTTGTCTTCAAATGAAGTTTGCTTTGGTTACTGGCCAGAGACTGCTGCACATCACACAGAAACAAGGAAACAGAGCAAGGATATACAAAGTCATGAAGGAAAAAAAATAAGATCTTCAGAACCCATTTTAGCTAAAGGGCTTATTTGCACAGGAAATTTTCCCCAGTTGTGGCCTTTATCGTACAGGTGTCTGTCTAGTGGAAACTGTAGTGCATGAGTCACTCATCTGCAGCACAGGTAGCAAAAGCAACAACCACAGAGAATTTGAATTGCCTGCAGCAAAGCCAGGAGCTGGTAACTGTGTCATGCTGAAAGAAACACAAGTAAAGAGTAGTGAGTCTCAACTGCCACTGAGAACAGAACAGCTGAGTTAACACCTCTGCAAGATTTCTAGTGGCACATTCAGACTTTCCTTTGCAAAAAGACAGTTACAGTCTGGCATGTCACTCTAGAAAGGATGCTAGTCCCTCCCCCTGTGCAAACATGCAAGATGTGCATTTTGCACCAATTAAGCTAGGCCCAGCTTGCACCCAGTTAAGTTGATGCCAATGCAAATACCAGTTTATAGAGGTTGTGTCTGGGACTTGCTGCCAGCAACAGAAATTATGTCCAAAATCCAGGCACAGGTGAGTGCTGTGAGCCTAAAGAAGAGAAATCAAGCCAGGGAAGAGCAGAAAGGCACAAAACCCGTTTCCGGGGGGGGGGGGCGGGGGAAGCTATGTTTCCAAGCTTCTATTTTGGATACAAAATGAGTAAATAGAATTTCCTGGATTTATGTGCTGTCATGGTTAATATTACTGCATATCTTGTTCAGGTTCACAACACTCTCTGGATGTCTTATGAAGGTACCTGAAATGGTCCTCTCAGGAACAGCCTTCAGGAGCCAATCCTGTTATGAATGAATAGGCAAAACAAGAGGATAATAAAGGAAGAAAGCTCATGCTACTAAATTTCCAAAGATTTTATTCATGTGGCAGCAGTGGACAATGCTATGAGAGAAAATGCACAGCATTCCCCCTACCAAGACGGGGGACTTCTTCATCTGGGTGATGTTTCCCCATTTGTCCTATCCCTCAGCTGCAGCTCAGCTGTTGTTTTGAGGCCTGGAAAGAGTTGTTTCTGTGTGGGAAGAGAGGCCCAAGTTTGCAAAAGTCCTCTGCAGTTCAAGCCTGTCTCACCCTATGTATGAAGCAGCCATTATGGAGAAACATGTCCACGGTGCCTTGCTGCAGTGTTCTCAGTAAGCCGGTGGCCAAGAGGAATTTCTCAGTCGCTGAGGCAAGGAGCTTTCCTTTATGAAGCTGCCAGCTAGAGATCGTCATCGAAAAATGGTAAAAAGGGAGGCAGGACGAACACCCCCAGCGTGTCTCAGCCCCGTGTATTAAAAGGTGCTGGGGCATCGAGGGCGAGCCCACTATTACACCGAGATCTCTGCATCCACTCTCACTCTGCCCCGCCCGGGAGGGGCAGCAGTTAAGGGGGTAACCTACCCGTCTCAGCTCACTGCTTCTGCCTTGCTCGGTCCTGCTACCCCACAGGGCAGACCTCCAGCTCCCACTGTCCTCACCGGCTTTGCTCGCAGCCCCTGCCCACCTCACTTGCCAGATACTCAGCAACAACGACGACGTCGGCGGCGCTAAAAACGCCCTCACCCCCTCGAAGGCTCTGAGGGCGCTGGGGCAGCCCGGCGGGCGGACACCTCCCACCACCCCGCGGCTCGCCGGGCTGCCGGCGGCGGGAGGGACAGGAGAAGGGGGACGGGGACGGGAGCCTCCCCCTCCGCGGCTGTCTGCTGCCCCTCGGTGGCCGCCTGAGGGGGAAGCGGAGGAGAGCCGGGGGAATCCCCCCGCTCCCTGGCGCCCCGAGTTCAGCCTCCCCGCGACCTGTCCCAGAAACCTGCCGTCCCGGGCCGGAGGGTTCTCTGGCTTCCCGGAAGCGACCTGTCTGCAAAACCCTGGCCTCAGGGATCTTCTTCACTCTTTCCCCATCCCTGTGTCCCAGGACTGGCTCTCCCTCACATCAGGGCCACAGTCACGGAGTCTGGGTGGGCTCCAAGCCGCGGGGCTGGTCTGCGGACAGGGTTATACCTTCTTCTTTTCAGGTGTGAGACAGAGCTGACTGCATAAAGCAGAAACCCCTGAGGATCTGCTTACTCGGGTCAATGCAGTTACTTGGACTAATGCAAAGTGGCTCACTCCCTGCCTGGCGTTCCCTCGAAGGTTTGGAGAGATTTGAGCATCACAGGGCCCCAGCCCAGGAAAGGCCAGGATGCCCCTCTCCCTGGGCAGCAGCACAAGGCAGGAGCACTTAAGGGAAGTGCCACAGCTCCCTGCAACTGTCTTTTGGGATAGGGACTAGCCAGCTTCCACACTGTCCTCCTGGCAGGGGACATCCATCCCAGCAACCCAGCAAAGGTCTGTGGGAGAAGCTATCCTAACAGGTATGTGATGAACCCAAACAGCCTCCTGCTCCACACTGTGTGGTGCCTATGGCTGGGGCACAGAAAGCAGCAGTGTCACAACCTATATACTCTTTCCCTAAAATGCAAACAGGAGTCTGGGCAGGAGGCATTGCCAGCCTCTGTGATCCTCAGGCCAGATGTTCACCTCTTGTCAGCCTAAGAATGCAAGGTGTCAAAGACATGTGAATGACCTGATGCTTGGTCCACACACAAAGCCTTGTGCCTCAGTTTCCTGGCATGTGGGGAAAACAAAACAAAACAAAAACAGCAATAGCAGTTACCCACTGCTATGTGCACTGCTGTGCTGAGGGTGGGGAGGTGGGCAGTGATCTGTTTGTGGGAAGTAATTAATTAGGACTGTATTTTCCTTCTGTCAGCTACATTGAGGACATGACAGTTGTGTTATTTTCAATCCTTCCCCTAACCTGATAATTTAAGTCATGCCAGACCATGCATGAGTAGATCATTTTGCCACCTAATGTAATTGCATTGCATTTGCTTGAAGTTTGGACACGACTCCTTCAAGTCACTGCCTGAGTATCTAACCAGCATCTCAGCTGGGTTTTGCAGCTTCTTAGCTTCAAACTGTCCAAACTCCATCATTATCCATAACCAAGCCACAGAGCTAAGTGCTGGCTTGGAGATATACCCTAGAACAGCAGTCCCTGTGGTAAGGTAATATTTTTCCCTGATATGAAACGCTTCCTGGAGCTGAGTCTGCTAATGAACATGGGTTTGTGATGGATCCAGCACAGCGGGATGATGGAGATGAACATTCACTGCATTCTAAGTACACCACTTCCTAAAATACCAGATCAGACCAGCTGGCCAGTTATCCTTCTTCTGACAATTCATACAAAGAGAAATTCTCCTCCCCTCCCAACATCAGTTAGCAGTGTTGGCAGCCTCCCAGGTCAATTGACTACAGCACAAGGACAGGACTGGGGACTATTTTCCCCAGCCCCGTTGATCTGCTTTTCTTTGTATCTGACCCATATTTTCCAACTGAGGCTGCACCCTACTTACCAAACTGCCCGGTTCACGGTCTCCTCGATGTAACCAGTGGCCTCAGACCAGCATATAGGCTCTGAAGTCAACAGCTGGTATCTACTGGTGTCAGCAGTTCCACTTTACTGGTACAGAGGAGCTCTCTAACCCTGTGAAAATCTAGGCTAAGCAGGAGGCAGAGTTGTCTCTGGGGTTATAGTAAGGCTGTGCTACAACATACCTCGATCTCACTGCTTTGCTTTCCAAGTAGAAGGTGCGCTTCTCCAACATACACCTCAAATACAACAGCCGTGAGCACATTATGAACAAGCCCTAAACCAAGCCAGCTAACCCAAAGTGAAATCCTCCACAACACATGCAGTTCTCTCCCTATGGGGAGGATGAGAAAGAGACGAAGAACCACATGTGGCAGATCTGAGTCAGGGTGCTGAATACTCCACCGGAAAATGCTCAGACACCATAACGATGAAGGCAATCTAGGAACCGAGACGGAATAAACTGGTTTTCTGTTCTCTTTTTCTCTTTCCTCCCCTCTACTATGTGGCCCACCTTTTTCTATATTTAACTTTACTTCTTTGTCCAGGAATGCATGTATCGCCACATTTAAATAAAGGGTCAGATTTATGCACTCAGGTACACTGTTACAAAGCACAGAAAAATTTCAAACCTCAGTGCTGCCCAAGCCCATGTGAAACTGTCTTTGACTGTCATGGGACCAGAATCCATCCCTGCAGAGGAATTCTCCTGGTTACACAGAGGGAACAGAAATCAGCATCTGGCTCACTGGGCTAATTCCCTCTCTTTTGGCCTTAACTTCAGGAGGTTGAAACCAGATGTTTGTGTTTCATCATAGGGGAGGTTTTAAAGCTAGGAAGAGGATGTGGAAGAACAGCCTGATTCTGAACATTTTCTTTTCCTCTTGTTTCCTGGTGCTGTAGCAGATTTCTGTTAAGCAGGCTATCAGCAGCCCTTGACATTTCCATGACTGCATCATTCAGTGCTGCGAGGAACAGGTTCAGGTGCTCCAGGCAGCTCTCTCAAGCCACTGGAATGTCAGTACATGAACAACACACGCAGGGCACAGGTGCTGAATCCCATGACCAGTGTACACATATTCTCTGGGGATCAAATCACAAAGGAGGGGTGCAACAGGAGCTGGCCTTCATCACTGAGCTGTGCTGGGGAACATGCTGTTCAATAGCCTGCACTGGCCGCAGGGCAATGCTGCTGCCCTGTATCCATACTGGGTGCAGCTGGTGGGCAGATCAGAGATCAGACCTCCAGCTGGGGCCAGCACATGGGTTTGCAGAGCAAGTGGGTACTGATAGAAACTGAAATCTTCAGCGGTTTGTGTCAACGTGCTGTCTGTGAACTGCAGTGGCTTGGGAGAGATGAACTACATCTGGCTTGACCATTTCTGCTGCAGAGGTGGGGAAGTCTGGCAGGTGCAGTAAGTGAAGAGAGACAGCTGAGGTGTTATCATGTCAGAGGGCCCTGCTAGATCACAAGTCAACACCTGCATCTTTGCACCAAATCCATGCAATGCTTTGCAAGGTTACTTTGCATCTGCAGGCACTTTGACACTATTATTAGGTTGTTTACAACTATAGTAAAGCAACTTAGTCATGCGTGGGGTTAAGAGAAGGTGTTCTCAGGCCTGCCTTAGCCCCAGAGTTTGCATGGAGGACACAATTGGGGTTAGAACAGGACTTTTTAGCAAGATGTTGTTCCCAACACAGACAGCCATGGCTGCTCCTCCTCCTTCATGGCTAAGCTGTGCTGGGGAAGCATTTTCATTTTGTCACAGCAGAGTCTGAGGGTTTGGAATTCTTTCAGCCTACGATTCTGTGGCTTTTCCTGACCTTGCAGCCTGGGAAGAGACACAGTTGATAACGCAATCTCTAGGATGCTTTCTTTGCTACCCAAAATATGTGCTTTCCCAGCCTAATATGAGCTGGTTCTCCATGGACTATCTAAAGGAGATAAAGTACAGATAATTTTTACCTTTACATGTCAGTAGCTGATGTCAATGCCATATTTCCCTCCCCAGCCTCCACCCTTCACCAAATTAAATTCCTAAACAAATGACATCCAGTTAAAAAAGCTACAGCCTCTCACTGTTCATCTCTTCTTTGTCTCTTTTTCTTTACATCTCAGCCAAGTCGGCCATCTAAATATTGTTAGACAAAAGCAGGTAAATCTTTTTCTTCCGCCAGTCCCAGACAACATCCACTTTACAGATCCCATTCCACAACCCTGGGCTTCACTGGCTCTACCATTCAGATGCAGAACAGGTGCCAGCCAGGGAGCCTCACGCTCTGACACTTGCTAATCATTCACGAATGCATGTGCAAGAGCCAGTCTTGGAGAAAAGGAGAGGATGGACAGGTGGGGGTAAGGGCCAGGCAATGTGGGGATCCCTGTCTCAACCCCTGACAGGTTTGAAAGATGAGCACCCTTTTCTCTAATCCCAGCCTTCCCTGTAATTAGACACCTACCTCACAGGGGATCTGCTCTTACAGGGACTTTCCCGGGCTTAAAAAGTCCAAATGGGACAGATTTGGCACAGTGACCTGCCTGAAAACTATGTGCTAACTTGGAAGAGCTTGGTTAGTGGAATGTATTAGCAGCACTTGCAAACTGTGTGCTTACTTACGACCTGCACAAGTGTAATTACAGTCATCCACTTGGCACATAATCCTCATTAGTTCTGTTCTTATATGCATTAACAGTGGTGAAATACATGGGATCAGCCTCAGATGAGGGATGTGGGATAAAGGAGGTGCCAGAATACACAGAGAGCCTTCAACACCCATGGAATCTAGCTACCACTTCAGTGCCCTGCTTTAAGGTTTTTGCCCAATATGCACAATCTCTCCGTGTCCCCCAGGACTTTGCACAACCCTGGCTCCAAGCTGTCTTCCCTTGGGGAGACTATTCCATGCTCCAGTTGATGGACACTGGTAGGGAATGCTTCTTCAGATGAGTGCTTACAACTATAGCACTCCAGTATCATGCGTGTAGCAGGCATGGATAAAGGGTTGGTAAAGAAAGAACAGACCCGTCAAACCCTAGAAATTTGGGTTGTCACTAGCCTGCTTCCAACATGTTTGTTGACACTCAGTTTTCCTGCCTTTTCAGGGAGTCCCTTGGTTTTGTCCCATGGCTCCTCAGTCGCAGTCTGTTGCTAACAAAGGGCCACATCATCCAGTAATTCTCAGGTGATTGAGAGACTGGGTTGTTAATGGGAGGTAGAAGCTTTGTCCTTTTCTCAACCTGCTCCCCTAAAGAGTCAAGAGAAAGGAAAACTGTATTTTAATGTGAATGAGTGTCTAATTTTTGTTATTCTTTCTTGACCGCCTTCCTTCCACAAACACGGCATCTTGGGTCCAGACTATGAGCTGTGACCACGCTACAGGGGGCAGGCAGTCCGGAGCCAAGTGCTGGGCGAGTACTGAGGGCTGCAGGGCAGGAGTGTTCAATTTAAAAAAAAAATAATCCACAAACACGGCATCTTGGGTCCAGACTATGAGCTGTGACCATGCTACAGGGGGCAGGCTGTCCAGAGCCAAGTGCTGGGCAAGTACTGAGGGCTGCAGGGCAGGAGTGTTCAATTTTTAAAAAAAAATTAAAAAATAAAAAAATAAAATCCAAAGTGCCTGCTTGGGAGAAAAGCCAGGCAAGCCAAATAGAATACAAGGGAGGGATTTCTACCTGCCTTCCCCAACCATGCACCTCCTTGACAGAAGATGATGGCTCCCAGGGAAACTTCTGAGGGGCAATGGGGCTCAGGCCGCGGTTCCCTCTTCATTAATAGCAAGCCTGCACCCTGCCGCCTCGCTGAGCCTTATGAACATGAACAGAATGACACAGCGACACTCAGTGACACTTCACAGTATTCACCAAAACACAGATGACTCAGGCTTGAGCCAGCTACGGAAGGACAGAAGAGCATTTAATTACATAAAATTTGAGGCAACCTCTACCGCTGTAACATTAACCTGCTGATGAAAATGAGTTTAGCAATGCTCTGAGGCAGGAACCCATAGCATTTCTGACCCAGTGGTATGAGCTCCAGAGCTGGATTTACAGTATCAGCCAGCTGCTGCTTCCCAAGCTCCAGTCTATGTAAACTGGTGTGTTTGTGTCACTTCAGCACAAGGTTGAGCCCTCTGGAGGTAGTGACCCTACCAACACTAATGGAGGATCCTTTGCAGGGGGAACTTGCTGGATGAAAATATCTTCCAGGCATGGTCCTGTCTCACCTGTGCAAAAGGCCAAGACTGCTTTTAGACCTGAGCTTCTATCTCTGCTGTTAAAGGGCTATGGAAAAGGGCTTGTTACAGTATGCTTCAGCCCAGTTGAGTGGTTACATTAATTTCCATATAATTAATGAGCCAATTTATGCTTACTCACATGACTAATGGTCCTTAAGAACTGCAAAAGGGGGGGGGTGGCCACAGCATGGAGGGAGAGCAGGACACAACTTTGGGCCAAAAAAACCCAAATTATTGCTGCTATTTGGCCCTGTTGAGAAGAACAGGACTAGACTAGACCTGAACTGTGTTGCTGTTCCAGCTGAAAACAGCTCCAAAAGAAGGATGAGTGGATACTTGCATCTGCTCTATGAGTTATTCACAACAGGTATTTTTTAAAAGCACATCAGCTCTAGATATTCAGGGGCAGGATATCCAGTCTGCAGTCTGATGGTGCCCCAGAGCAGATGTCCCAGACCTAGCACCCTGGGGAACATCGTAAACATCTACATATTGCTTCCCATATCATCCTCTGTGCCTGTATGACTTCTGGGTTTACCTTCCCAAGATGTTTTTATGTGTGTCATTTATTTTGGAGAAAATAACTGGATTTCTTTTCCTAAATAATTTCTGACTTTAGATGATATGGTTTTATACACTCACGTAAGTCTTGTTTCTCTCACAAAGACATTAAAAAAGATATGTTTGGTCATGTGATTAGAGGTATGATTGGGGAGAAGGAGGAAATTATCCTCACTGGAAGGGAATATATGGAAAAGAGATTTGGTGGTTAAAGCCTAAAATCAAAGGGAATGGAAGACAAGTGGGATAAGAAAATCAAAAGATGAACAAAGGAAAAAAAAAAGGAAAAAAAGGAGAGTGGAAATGAAATCAGTTCCATGCACACTACAAAGCAGGTCAGTCTCTGGGAGGGAATCTGATCTGTACGTGAAAACTGATCCATATATGAAAATAACAATCAGCAGTTCTGCTGCGTTTCCAAACACACGCGCGCGCACCCTCTCTCCGCACCCCCCACCCCCCGGAGGGAGGATTTGCTGGCGCAGGCGGTGTTATTCCGGCTGTAAAATGCTAATCCCTCTGCCGCGGGTGTCCCTCTCAAGCCGTGTCCCCTCCGATGACTCGGGGTTCCCGCAGCCTGTAAGACGGCCGGCAGTACCTCCTGGACCCCTCCAGCCGGCTGCCCTTGCCAATAGTAGGGTATCAGTACAGAAAATTATTTCGCTGTAGAGGCAGACAAGAGGCGCCCCTTAAACTGTCATTGCCAAGAGATAAGCCAACGCAAGGGGCTTTGGTTTGTAGACACAGCACCACCAAGCACCCCGCCCCTGCAACCCTATGTTTTTCTACGTCTTTGTAACAGGCTGGTTTTGGTGAGCTCGAAGGGTCCCCGCGAGGAGCACGCGTGTCCCGGGGCAGCCCTGTCCGCAGGGGACCGTGGGGACTGGCAGTCCTCGCCCCCACAACGGGCAGAACGATCGCTTCATGCCCGTGGGGGAATCCCTTTCCGTGCGTGCATTAGCGGGGCTGACGGCATCAAGCGAGCAACCTGCCCGAAACCCATGGACTGGGGCTGCGAGGGCAGGGGGAGCGCCCCGGGGTGGCGGGCAGCCCCCCAGCTGGCACTCCTTGTTTCGGGGCGAGAAGCAGGGTCTGTATTTCATCCCTCTCGCCCGAATATTATCACTTACCCCCGCGTTCCTAACCGTCTCTCCACCTGGATCCAGATTCTAACTGAGAAATTAAATCACCGTTAATTAGGAGGTGATCAAAGGTGGGTCTGACAAGGACCACTCCAGGCGAGCAGCACTGTAGCGTTACCTTGCAGTGCTGGGCACAGGGTATCAGCTGGGGCTCGTTTCTTATCATGACTCAAGAGGGGAGGAGGAGATATATGGAAGTCAAGGGAGGCCCCTCTCTGTCATCTCCAAAAGATTTTTAACAGTGCAACAGTAGTTCTTACCCTGCCTTTGTATACAGGTAGGTGCCTGTGTTCTGGGGTTTTTTTGCGCTGGGGTAGGTGGGGAATTTGTTTGATGTGTCACATGCCCTCATTTGTACTTCTTCCAAGTGGTTTTGCAAGTTTTGTAACTCCTGGGCTGTGAGATCCTCCTAACAAGCTTTTAATTTCCTTAAAGGAAGCAGTAATAGTTGGGAGAAGGGGTAGATGGAGTTTATGTTTTTCCAAGCAGACTGTAGACCGTGGCTTCAAATCTCTTAGATCTGTAAGGCTCTCTTATAGCTGCACTGCTCCTGTTTCCTTTGGGATCTGACGGTGATTCCCACCTCTCCCTGGTGTGTAGCAAAAATAAACTTTTTTATTATTGTTATTATTTAAGCTATCATTTCGTACAAAGAAAAAAAAAGTGTCAAATGGCTGAGAAAAAAAGCTTGATAAGGGTGAAGTGCCATTTCTTTGTGCCCCCGCAAAGCACGCCTGCCTCTCTCGGCCTTGGGCTAGCTGATGGAGAAGCAGCTTGTCTGTCTTCGAGCCCTCTTCCCCGTAATACAGACACCGCTCTGTAGCGCTGTCCCCCCCCGCCCCCCAGTCTGTATTCACTTGCGGGGAGGTGGAGGGCTTATCTGTTAGCAATGATGGTTGCGATGTGCAATGCAGACGTGCATAGCCTCCGCATACCCCGGGGCAGGCTCCGGGTTCCCCTCCATTCTTTGCATTTGGGTGGGGACCGGTGAGGAGGTGGAGGTGGGGAGAGAGTGTTAAATGTGGGGGTGGGGGGGTGTCTGCCAAACCCTTTCCAACTCACCAGGCGGCTCTGCTCAGGCCTTCTGGCCCCGAGGGCGAAACAAGGCTCTTCCTCCCACCCCCCAGCAGGGAGGGGTGTGCTGGCAGCAATGGCCTGACCCCCACCGCGGCACCTCGGAGCCAAGTTGGGAAGCGGGGTCTGCTGTCCCAGCCCTCCCCCACTCCCTGAATACCCCCAAAGCCCCTCCCCTCCAATCAACTGACTTTTAACATGACAATGGCTATGACAATCCCTTTTAGCCAAGGCCAGGCTGGGGAGGACATAAAGCATCCCCCACCTCCGCCTAATGGGGTACCTGTCTGCGAGCTGCCTGCAGCCTCCACCGCCAGCTCGCCGCCTGCTCGGGGCTGAGGGTCTCGGCCCGGCCATGAGTGCCCACCTGGCCATGCCGCCCTACCTGCCTTACCCCGGCGCGGTGAGGTATGGGGATTATTACTGGCTCTCTCCAGGGAGCATGGACAGCGTGCCCGCCGAGGAGGCTCCGGCGGCGGACGGCCTCCCCTTCCCCGCGGCGGCGAAGACGCCAAGCCACCCAGGTACGCGCCCCGGCCCGGCTGACCCCGGGGGAGCGATCGGGCTGCCCTCGGATGGGGGGTGGTTTTGTCCCTTGTTGTCTCCCCTGCCCCGGGTGTGGGGGGCGATGCCAGTGCTATCAGCGGCCTCGCGCCCCGGCGAGGGTGCGACGGACGCTGCTCCGCCGGCTGCCCGGCTGGAAGCGGCGGCGGGAGCCGGGCGCGGCTGCCAGCGGCCCTTGTGTCCAGACGGGACGGGGCAGAGGTGGGAGCAGAGAGGGGTTTCGGTTCCGCTGCCCCGAGGGTGCCTGCCCCTACTTCTCCACGCTGCGTTGCCTGTGGCTGCGGAGCCCCTGCAAGTCCCCGGGGCACTCGCAATCTTAAATTCACCCGAGAAGCTGGACTTCGAAGTCTTTGAGTCCTCTCCGCCTGACCCTGCTCACCCCAGTTCTCTCTTTTCTCCTCAGATGTCTCTCCAGCTTCCTCCAGCTCTGGGACACTCATCCAGTACACCCCGGACTCTGCCACTAGCCCCACCGCAGAGCGTCCATCTCCCCATCCCACTTTCCAGAAGGTCAAGGAGGAAGGGGAGGGTGTGGTGAAGAAGGCCAAGAGCCGCACAGCCTTCTCCCAGGAGCAGCTGCAAACCCTACACCATCGGTTTCAGAGCCAGAAGTACCTCAGCCCCCAGCAGATCCGGGAGTTGGCTGCTGCCCTGGGGCTCACCTACAAGCAGGTGAACATCTTTCTCTGAGCAGTTGAGTCGTACCCCTGGTGTGAAGTGATCTTGCAAGCAGGTTTTTTTGGTGGTTTTTCTCTTTTTCTTAGACCCTAGAGATGAGTTTCTTTCGTGGTCTTGTTTATGCCACTGCTTACGTGAGAGAGCAGAGGGTGTGAAAACTTATGACTCAGCCTTCCTCTTATGTTTGGTTCCAAGCACTATCCGCCCACTCCATGCAGGTGTTTGAAAATGCGTACAGAGCCAGGACTATGCCAAGTCAGGTTACCACTCTGTGCGGACATGTGTTGTCTCTGATGAACATGAAAAGTCAGATACTTGCACTGTTATGCAGGTTGCCTTTCTTAGTCAGAGTGGCACCTGGGTCTCTCCCTAGAGAGAGGGTCTTTGCCCTGCCAGCTACTCATGTCTAACTGAAGGAATGACTCACTTGTGAGTCAGCACTGATCTTGGCACAGCAGTGAGATGCTGCTCCTGTACAAGCTGTGTTTCTGCAGTTGTCTTGAGCTGTCTTTTAGGCAGGGTTTTTGATGTCATGAAAGATGCTGTGGTGATCTGAGGAGTAAGAATGTTAGTTTTCGTGTCTTGGCTCTGTGATTCTACCGTTACCTGGGTCTGCTGCACATTGGTAGCTGCTGAAATTATGTATGGTATTAGCAGTCAAACAGAAACTGGATTGTAGTAGAAGGGAAAACATCTTTAGGATGTGTAGTAAGCTCTGAGAATTAATTTCTAATGTCCTATGTCCTTTCCTATTGCTTCTAGGTGAAAACATGGTTCCAGAACCAACGGATGAAATTTAAACGTTGCCAGAAGGAGAGCCAGTGGGTGGAAAAAGGGGTGTATCTACCACAGGTGAGAGAATTCTCCCTTCCCCCATCACAACCAGTCATGGTTCTTACAGTTTGTGGGGAGAAGTGCATCATGTCCAGCCTGTTAACTCAAACAGTCACAGGACTCAGTATTACCAAGCCAGTTGTATTTCTTGTAACAGGGCTTACAGTGGCATCTATTTTAAGCCTATCCTGGCAACTGAAAGAGCTTTGTTTCCAGTCCTTTTATCTCCCAGTTGGGACTAGACAGGAAACAAAATAGCCAAAGAGGGCCAGCAAGGCTATTCATGCTGGTTTTCTCCTTAGCATGGTATTCCCAGACTTACTGAATTGGAGACTACTAATTTAAGATATTGTTGTCTCTGCTATTGCTAGTCTATAGTGAGGACAATGAGTATGAAAAAGACACTATTGTTTGGCTTGCTGGGGGCAGGGATGACACAAGATGACCCATCTAAAAGAATGGGCACAGTTGGTATGGTGCTCTGCATTACTGAACAGCCTTCTCTATCTCTCCTAGAATGGGTTCCATCAGGCTGCGTACTTGGATATAACCCCCACGTTTCACCAAGGCTTCCCTGTCAGTGCCAGCAGAAACCTTCAGGCTGTGACCAACATGCACCAGGCTTACAGCAGTGGCCAGACTTATGGGAATGGGCCGGGCCTGTACTCGTTCATGGCTGTAGAGGATGAGGGGCTTTTTGGAAAAGGTGGGACAAGCTGCAATACTCAGCAAGCCATGGGTTTATTAAGCCAGCAGATGAACTTCTATCACAGTTACCCTGCCAATATGGATTATGTCAGCCTGGAATCAGAAGATACCTACAGCTTCCAGAGCACCTCTGACAGCGTCACACCATTCTCAAGCTCCCCTGTACGGCATCAGTACCAGGCCCCTTGGCATCCCCTGGGGACCCAGAGTAGTTATGAGTCTTAGGTCTAAGTATTGCTTTCTCCCTTCTCCTGTTTTCTCCCATGTGGTTTCTAGGTTCTTGACTCAGGGATCCAGTTTCTACTCCCTTCTCTTGTCCCTCCTCCCCTATTCCTGTTTTAACCATTGGTGGGGCTCAGCACCCTGCTGCCTTGGCCTAGTTTTCTGTTTAAAGGCACCTATCTGTTCATAGCTAACCCTTGGCAAGAGTGTTTTGTGTGTGGCTAGATGAAACTTGCTCATGGAGCGGAATGTGCAATGCCACAGCCAGGAGCAGGAGAAGTGGTGAAGGTCTGGTTTTGCTGTCCCAAGTCTCACCTTCCTCTGCTGCCTCTTTAGCAGGTGATCTCTGATCCTTGCCCTGCATGTCTTGCAGCAGAGCTTTGCTGGAGAAGAAAAAAAACCCTCTATACTTCAGCATATTTCTGCTAGAAATGCCCTGTTGTATCCCAGAATCTTTCCTCCTGTCTTGTCTATTTCTGTTGCTACCTCAGTCAGCTAACTGCTAATAGGTTCTTCATCTGCATCCTCTCCCCCCTCACTGAAAAGCTACATGAGATCATCTGATTTCAGATGACTTGATCCAGTTACTCTCAGCAACTCCTCCTGGAGGGGTCAGCACCTGCTTACCCCTTGCCTGCTGCCCTCCTGCGTAAGTAGGGCAGTTGGGGGGGGCGGGGGAGGAGCGGAACAGAGAGAGAAAGTAGGGTAAGAGTATTGCCCGTATCTCATGTGGAAACTGTGGTTTCCAAGTTGCTAACTTGTGCCTGTTAGCTTATTCAGGATGGTGTCCCTGGGACTGTCCCCATCCAGTTTAGATCTTGCTTTTCTACATCTCTGCTGAGAGACTGTTGGCTTGACCCAATCTGCAAATTGCAGCGGAGGGTGGCCCAAAGTGCCATTTTTGGAAGTGTGAGAAGTGGCTGTTTGTAGTCATCTTTGGAATTGTGAGAACAGTCTGCTTATCTGTACATGATGGTCCCCCAGCATGTCACAAACACAGCACCACTGCAGTGCAGCTTTCTCTGGGATAGAAACAGGCAGCTAGGTAAAGGACTCGGTTATTTTAAAGGTGATGGTTAATGTAATTTATCCTGGAACCTGGATGTTTGGGGGCGGGGAAGTGGGAATCCTGTTGGGTCCCAGTGGAGTTGTTATCCAAGGGGGCAGACCAGGATAGTTCCCTGCTCTCTTGTCTAATTCCAGTTTTCAGAGTGTAAGATAGTAGGATTTTCATCCCTTCCTCAGGGTTTAATTGGATCTCGTCTGTATTTTTACGCTGAAAAGGGCACTGGCTGCCTCATCTGACATAAGTACACAAGCTCTGGCGGAGGCAAGAAGTTGAGAGAAACCTAGTTAGACAAAATAAGGAAAATGCCAATAAAAATTTTCAGTTTCTTTTTTAAAATAACTGAATCATCCCTTCCAGTATGGGGAATTGGGAAGTCAGCTCCAATCTATGTGAAACTGACTTTTTTACAAGGTGTGGAATTGGAGAGTCCAGTCTGTGACTACCTGAGAATACAAAATGACATGAGATGGCAAGAGTAAATGAGATGGTAAAAGCATAAATATTTCTGTGGTAGAGTTTGTTGTTAAGTGCACAATTTTTACTGCAACCCTGTCTTCAAATGTCTGCACAAGGGTTGTATGTTGTAGTTCAACTTTCACTGCAATGGAGGTGAACACTTCTTGTTCCGGAATCATTGTTTTTAAACTGTATTTTCTTGCAGTGATCTTAAACATGTTTTGTGCATGTTGTATTTTATTACTTTGTTTCTGCTTAATGTTCTTACAAACTTGTTTGAATTGAAAATAAATTACTTTATTTTAATGTTGAAACAGTGTCCTCAGCCGGTTGTTCCAATGCAAGATATGAGAATAACCATTCTGCACAGGTTAGACCAGCAGTACTGAGGAAAGGAAGAAGGTAACCCTACTGTGTTTCTCCCACAAGTAGGATCAAGCAATTGTTGAAAAGGAGTAGGTCACAGAAGTCCATCAGCCTTGTTTTTAATATGCAGATGTGTTGCCTAGTGCAAGGGGTGGCTCCAAAGGTAGGTAGTTGCCTACAGGAGTTACTTGCAGTAACGTGCAGCCCTGTAACACACTTGTGTTAGTCCTTAAACTGTATAAAAATAACTTCAAAAAAAACCCCCAAAACTTCTTCAAAATATTTAAGAATGCTCCTACCTTAACTGAGTATCCCTCAAAAGAAAATGTCCTCTGAGATTGTGTGGCCACCTGCTGCTGCTCCAGAAGGTCACAGTTGGAGGTCTGGAAGTCCTGCCTCATTGAGGCTGCAGCTCTCTTGGGATTCTTGTGCTAACCTCAAATGACAGCAGGAGTTTGTGCATAAGAAACTGAATCCTGTCCCCAGTGTTGAAACAAAAACTTTCTTCTTTCCCTGCTTTGTCCCAATACTACATTTATCTCCTTGTAGCAGCTGGGAGCAACATTTAAAAGGTACTCAAACATGTGAAACACATTAGGACTGAAGCATCAGCAGCCACTAATTTAGAGACTCAATGAACATCTTTCTGCTCAGTGAGCTTTGATTCACCAGAGCCTTGCTTTCCTTATATACCTCTTAGTTTGAACTCCTGTGCAATTCACATGCAGCCAAGGGCTGCACGTGTCCATGGACAGCATCACTAACAGAACAAGGCAGCTGTCTGTTCAATGGCTGATGCTACTGCTGTGAAAGCAGAACCAAGCTCCTGTTAATAACCATAGTTTAAACAAGTGAAAATTATCTGTTTGGGTTTAATCCTGAGTTCCTTAAACTACAGTACACCACCAAAGCTTGTCATCTCAAACTGCCACAGGTCCCTTGCTGATCAGAACCTGCTTGTGTGGGTGCCAAAGCATGTCCCCTTTCCTTTTGCAATACTGTAATGCTCTGCTTCCAAGGGTGAGGTGCAATATGTGTGGGAAGGAGAAGGAGTGGCGGTTTGAGCCTGTAGAGGAGGAAGAAAGGCTGAGTTATCCATGTGTGGGTTGCCAACCTTCACCAATAGAAAAATGTAAATCTGGCCTGGAAGAGGGGGAAATTCCAGGTTCACGTTATTTCCTGTATTACACAACCAAGATCCTTTTTCATCCTGTCTAGAGTCTGATGTCCCAACATCAGTTTGGATGAATTCTGGGTAATGCTCTAGTAGTAGTATTAATTTCAATAATTCCCTTGAAAAAAACAAAGCTGAACCATATACCTATAAAAGTCATAGATAATAAAGCCTTTACTTCCAGATTAAAATTAGCAGCTTCCAAGTGTTTGGGGTTTTTTTAAATTTTTTTAAGATACAAACTTAAAAAGCTCTTAAAGCCCTGAAGAAATACACAAGGTGCCCAGGTCTTTGCAGAATGATTGCAAAAGATGCTTGCTACATATTACCTGTGTTGCTTGGGTGTGTTTCTCTTCCATGTTTCTGCCACAAGGCTAAGGAAGTAGCCACAGCTCTGCTGGCAGATGGCCTCCTGCAGAAATGGATATTGTTGCTAAAGTAGCCCTGGGACTGAGATGGCTCTGCATGCTGTGGTTTGTGTTACCGCCTTTACCATGATGGGAGGAGCATTCTGCAGAAACAGAGTGTTCCTTCACAGGTGTGTTATTCCCCTGATTGCTCAGCCCAGGGTGTATGCAGGTTTGGCAAGCACATGTAGTTGTAGGGCTAGAAGGAACATGCAGAGTGGTGGCTGTTGAAATTTTGGCAGGTGGGCTAGAACGGACTGCTAGGAGCTAAGGAAGAGTTTCTATAAGCTGTGGAAAGAAGTAGGACTCTGCCTTTCTTCTACAGCTGGAGATCTATGTTACTTTGACATGCCTGAGTCACATCACCACGTGAAACAGCTGCACAGGTAATTGCAGCACCACTACCAAAACTGATGGAGAAACAACTCATCCCTCCAGACTCATACTTCCAAAAGGGTTAATATCAGTTCCTCAGAGGAAGTAAGTGCATGTCAGCAGAAGCCCTTTCTGCTGGGATACATGACATCCTTGTTAGGACTGCTGCATCTTGTGACTGTGCTGTGTAACACTGATTTCTGCACACTGTGAACATGATTTGCATTGCCAGCAAATCTTTTTAGGATCAAGCTGTAAGCATGTATGGAGCTCTTCATATGTATTATAGCTTGTGAGAATACACTGTACTTTCACAGTATCTCTCTGGTGTCAACACTCCAGTTTGTCAACATTGCAGATGTAGCTCCAGTGGTGCAGAGAATCCCACGAAAACAGAAGAAATTAAATCTAGTACAGACTATGTGGACCAGGGTTTATTCTCTAGTTTACTGGGTTCCAGCCTTTGCAGACCCACAGGCAAAATACCAAGCAAGTAGAGTGGTGCAAGCAACCTCGTTCCTTGCTCTCCGTGTCAGCAAGGCCTGCAGCGATGTTTTACAAGCTACACCTTTCTTCTGAGCGCCCCATGAGCAAGGTCTCGCAGCCCCAGTTGTCTCTCCAGTGCAGATAAAAGGCATGATCTTTGCTTTAATAGGCTCTTCCCTACAGGCATGTGTAAACATTATATTTAGTTATCTAACTGCACTGCATGACTCAAATGCTGAGCTAACAGGGTTTTGGAAATTTTTGGTAAAGCATTGCCACACGTGACTTGCTTGGCCCATCATCAGTGGCCAGCAGCATCTTGACTGATACTGAGCAGTCAAGAGGCATGAAGGACTCAAAATCATGTCACTGGTCTTGAGGCGGGGGGGAAGTTCTTCCTTTCCTGTGAGGGCCATGTTATCTTCAAGCTGTCCAAAATTTTGAAGAGCACCCTCAGGTCGTATCTGTGAATCTCTTTCATAACCAGGCTATATTTCATGTTTAATGGCAGTCCCATCTGCTCACAGACACCATGTGTCTCTAGCAGCTGGGTTGTGTCTGAATCACTAAATCCTTTATAAATTACAACAGCAGCACTGCTGGCTTGGGTGAGCCCCAAGAGCCATCCAAGTCACTGCTAGATATGAGGGTGTCCTGGTCTCAGCTGAGAGGCAATTTTCTTCATAGTAGCTAGTATGGGGCTATGTTTTCGATTTGTGCTGGAAACAGTGTTGGTAATATGGAGATGGTTTTGGTATATAGACGTGTTATTGCTGAGCAGTGCTTACACAGAGCCAAGGCGTTTTTTGCTTCTCGCGCTGCCCTGCCAGCGGGATGGCTGGGGGTATACAAGGAGTTGGGAGGGGACACAGCCAGGACAGCTGACCCCAACTGACCAAAGGGATATTCCATACCATATGATGTCATGCTCACTTTATAAGGGGCTTGGGGAAGAGGAAGAATGGGGTGGGGGGCGGTGGGGCGGTGGCATTCTGAGTGACAGTGTTTGTCTTCCCAAGTAACTGTTACACATGATGTAGCCCTGCTTTCCTGGAGATGGCTGAACACCTGCCTGCCCATGGGAAGTGGTGAATGAATTCCTTGTCTTGCTTTGTGTACGCGGCTTTTGCTTCACCTATTAAGCTGTCTTTATCTCAACCCATGAGTTTTCTCACAACTTTTCCAATTCTCTCCCCTATCCCAATGTGGGGGAGTGAGTGAGCGGCTGTGTGGTGCTCAGCTGCCAGCTGGGGTAAAACCACGACAAAGGGAAAGAACAGAAGAGAAAGCAAGTCCCCAGTGTCCCTCTCAGGCTGGCGGTGGCTGAAGGACTGCCTCTAACAGGAGTTGCATTCCCAGTCCTCTGTGCAGTAACAGCAGGAATGCAGCTCCTGATACAGCAGACATCAACTAACTACCTTCCTGGAAGTTGCTTACTTGCCTGATAGAATTGCTGAAGGCTTTTGGTCTCCAGAACCACCCGTGGCAATAAGCTCTGTCTTTGATGGCCTCTGAAAAATTTCATGGGTCTCTTGAGGAAACTGCAATATTTGGTAGTGTTTGTTAGCACAGCTTTTTTTTTTTTTTAGTAGGGAGAGCAAAACTGTTGCTCTTATAACCAGCATCCTTCTGCAAAGCCAGTCTCAGAGACTTCACAGCAAGATCTGGCCTGTCCTAAAGCATCCCTGAAGGAACAGGGCATGACAGGTGACTCCTTTTCCAGAGAATTATTAGTGAGGAGCAGTCACAAGCTCAACTTTTTCACCCAGAGCAGCCCCTGATGAGGTGACATGGAAAGGTTTCAGATGATATTCAGGTTAGTAGCAGCACTGTTGGCTCCAAAGGAGCTGAAAAAACTCCTTGAACTCATGTGAGAGCCCTGATAATTGCTGCGATTATAGTCCACCTTCAGATGTTAACCAGTACCTTTTCAGTTAAGCTAACTCAATCGATCCCCACCCCTCTGATGGTGCAGTGGTTGCAAGAATGTGTCTTTCCCAAGCTTAGGCACTTGCTGGATGTAGGACAGGTGGGGGGGGGCTGTGCTTTAAAATGGATCTCCAAAATGATATGACTTAGAAATTCATCCTCCAAAAGGCCTTATTTTTCCCCAAATCATGCTAGCCATAAAGTTTACAGTACAGATTTATAAATGGTGTAGCTGAACAACCAAAGGGTCAAAGAGTGACTGCACGAGGAAATGGAAGCAAACAGCTGTGAGGCACAGGGACATAAACCAGCTTTGCCAAGAGAAGTCCATGTCTTTTATTGCTCCAGTCAGAGACATCGATTGCCTTCATTTTACACTCATTTTTTAAAACCATGACGGCTACTTCATTGCAGTAACATAAAGTCATTGTCATCGTCAAAGAGTGATAGAAAACCCGTGACTCAGGGAATGGAGGCCTTGTTATTAAATGTACTTTGATACACACATCCATTTTTAGGTACTTACACACTTATATAGTATCAAGTTTAGAAATTATGGGACGTCTATATTTTAGCCAGTCCCAATATTAAATATTGCTGGGTAGGGGAAATTCTTAACATGGATGGAAGTTACCTGGTCCTTTGACTCTAGATATCTGGCATTGCCAAGTCTCATGAAGCTGATCCACTAATAACACAGAAAAATCTCTGGTTATAGTTTCAGAGTCAAATCAGTAATAACAATGGCATACAGTTGCTACGGCTATTTATGCTCCATCTGGATTTCATATTGCAATGCTCTATTACAGTAGAAAAAATATAGAAAAAACCATAATCCATTTTTAAAAATATTTTATTATTTGCCAAATTGAATGCACTGTTAGGTTTTCTCAAGGGAAGGCAGAGAAATATACAGACTAGAACAAAGGGCTTATTTATCATTTCGATGCTTGTAAGATCATATCACCAGCCTTTCTGCAAGCATCTTGTCAAATCTCCCTTCACTAGACACTTCATCAATGCTATACCTTCTAGCTGACCTACAGAACTGGTGATCTAACCATCAGATGGATGCCTGGTGCACGACAATTTCTCCAACTTCAGTGAAGGATATGTAACCAGCACCTCTCCGTACAGCCCATGGCTTCATGTGTTCTGTATACACAACTGTACAGTGATATGTATACATGACATCCCCAAAGGAATCTGTGCCTCCTCTGAGACAAGTTACAAGATCAATAATTTAGAAGATCCAGGGGATAATTAATCTAGGTAGCCAGATCTTGGGTCATGCTTATAATGGAACTTGGTTGTCTGTGCATGTGTGCATGTGTAAGGGCATACGAATGAAGGGCTGTATGTATATATATGGGCAAACAGATATCTGCATGTCTGTGTGTGCTTGCAGGCACATATTTGGATGCCAAAACATGCTACATGTTTAGCTACATGATGTCCCTGAGTTGGAGAGCACATGAATAACGAAGGGAGAGATGAGAGTAAGATTTGATTCCCGGGTGCCCAAGTACTCCACATCCACAGTGCTTAGGAATGATAGACATGGTGGCCAGCAGTGGTTGGGAAAGAAGCCCCCATGGTGGCCGAGTGGTGAAAATTACAGCCATCACCTGTCTTTGTGCCCGGATATTCCACACTGCCAGGACAGCTGTGGTAAAAGTCTACTTTGTGCTGGGCAATGAAGCCCACTGTCTGCTGGACGCTGCAGGTGCCCCCACCTTTGCCAAAGACTCCTCCATCCTCGCTGGTCATGATTGTGTAAGCGTTCTGCCCTGCTCCGTAGTGCTGACATGGGGGAGGCATGGTTTGGATGTTGCTGGCTGTGGCGATCGGGTAGCCCTGGTGGAATTTGGGGTGCACGTCCAGGTAAGTACTTGGCTGGAAGCCACTCTGAAAGGGAAAGGCAGCGAGTCAGAACATGTAGCTTCTGCACTGGTGTCCGCAGGCCTGACACGTATTGGGGTGCTGTCCCTTCACATTTCATGTTGTCTCTTGATCAGCAGCAATGGCATGGGAGGGCAAGAAGAACCATATCCATCCCCATAAGCTTGGGGTGGATACACAGTTGTGTATATATATGAACGTGTGTGTGTGTGTATATACACACACAAGTGCCCTGGGGAGAGAGTTTTGGCAGGGAGAGAGTTAATTTTCTTCCTAGCAGCTGGTATAGTGCTGTGCTTTGGATTTAGTATGAGAATAATGTTGATAACACGCTGATGTTTTAGTTGTTGCCAAGCAGTCAAGGATTTTTCAGCTTCTCATACTGCCCTGCCAACGAGAAGGCGGGGGTGCCCAAGAAGCTGCGAGGGGACACAGCCAGGACAGCTGACCCAAACTGGCCAAAAGGATGTTCCATACCATATGATGTCATGCTCCATATATAACTGGGGCATTGGCTGGGAGGCAGGGCGGGGCAGCGCAGCTGAGCATTGGCTTCGGGTGGGGAGAAATTGTGCTGTGCATCACTTGTTTCATATATTATTATTATTATTATTCCTATTAAACTGTTTATCTCAACCCATTACTTTTACTTTTTTTTTTCTTTTCAATTCTCTATCCCATCCCACTGGGTGGGGGGAGTGAGCAAACAGCTGTGTGGTTGTTTTAGTTGCTGGCTGAGTTAAACCACGACAATGAGGAAAACAGTTTTTCTCTGGAAGCACTTCAGTGGCACAGTCAGCCCATTGCCAGGCTACCTACAGAACATGGAGAGTCATGCCAAGTCTGTGCCTCTGCACTAAACAAACCAGAAGGCAGGGTATGCTGACACTTGTATGCTTAAGTTGCCCCTGTGGAGGAAATACATCACAGGACTTATCTGCCCAGATAGAAAGGTCATGCTAAGCCAACGTGCTGTGTTCTTACTTGCGTGAGGCACTGAGCCCGTTCAGTCCACAGGCTATGCTTCTGGCACCTCTTCAGCTTCATCCTCCGATTCTGGAACCAAGTCTTCACCTGGGTGGGGAAGGGAGAGCAGAAAAAGCATCAGCAAAGGAGGGGGAAGAGCAAATGTTATCAGATTCAAAAGCAGCGGAAGAGTGACCAAATGGCATAGATATATGGGCAGCAGCAGATAAAGGCCTTTAGGAGCTCCCTGGGGTTGTTGCCAAGGGGAGATGTCTGTCTAGCAGCCTCAGCAGGTGGCCTGTGCATCTGCATGGTGGGGGGAGGGAGCGGCATTATGTCCACGGGACAGTTATAGCTGTGACAAATTGACTCATTTCAATCATGGAGATGAATGACTGGTGCAAATTAGACCCACCCAGGTCCCTACAAGCTCCCTGAGCTACAGGCAAACTTCTGAGACACTCTGTCTGCACACTCGTTAAGGGACAAGGGAGAGACTTGCTCTCTGTACCCAGCAGTTCCCAAATTCAAAGCTCCTTACTGGGGTGAATTCCGGAGCCATTTCCCCCCAGGGCTGTGTCTCCCTTTGCAGGGATGTGGATTGAAGGAAAGTGCAGATTGTCCCATCCCTTTTGTTCCTGACAGAACCAGTTCAGTGTGTGCATGCCTATGTGTGCACCTACAATACATATATAACTCTTTGTCCCAGGGCATCCTGGACTATCCAAGCTGTCATGCCCAGCTCCGAGATCCAAATTCTAGGCAGATTTTGGACTTGTAAGTGCAAGCATTCATGCCTCATTGCCCAGCTCTCTCTTGCTTTAGGAAGGCATAATTTGAGCCAGCACCAGTTCACTACACACAACCTACCTGCAGACTAGCAGAGACCCTGAAGGGCTGCAAATGCATGAACCTGGCAGTACCCACATGGAGGGGGGAGCAGGTGTCAAGCAGCCAGGTAGTGCTGAGTGTGGGACGTTATTAGATATTGGACAAGATCAGCCCTGGGAAATGTTAGCAATAGTTTTCAGCATGTTGCAACCCTGCGATTCAGAGAATTGATGCATGCCAGGGTTTGTGTGAAGTTTACCATTGCCTGGAAAAAGTCTGCAAAGAGCTGTCAAGCCCAGAGCAGAGGCTGTCTGTGGCAAGCAGCATATTCATCACTGTGTTTGCAATTCTACTGCATATGTTGGCAACAGTACCCTTAACTGGGGAGGCCCCAATGAGGTGCCACTGACTCTCCTGTCCCCCAGAAGTGCTTCTGATCTCTGGGCATGAATAGGCAGGGGAGCAACTGTTAGCTGGCACCTTTTCCTCTACTCTCTGCTGGGAACTCGTCTTTCCATCTTGTCATTGTGTCACCATTCAGCTGCTGTATGACAGAAATACCATGGGTCAAAGTCTCAGTGTTCACCTGCTTGTAGGTGAGCCCCAGGGCAGCAGCCAGCTCCCGAATCTGCTGGGGGCTGAGGTACTTCTGGCTCTGGAACCGATGGTGTAGGGTTTGCAGCTGCTCCTGGGAGAAAGCCGTGCGGCTCTTGGCCTTCCTCATCCCCTCCCTGCCATCTTCTCTGCCCTTCTGAGACTTAGCCATAGGCTGTGGGGACAAGGATGCTGAATGTGGACTGGTGGCTGAATCTGGTGTGAATTGGCTGAAATTCCCAGAACTGGATGAAGCTGGGGATACTTCTAGAAATAAAAAGACAATAGACAAAACGTATACAAAACATAATGCACAGCTGTAGGGGTATGAGCATGCTCCCTGCCTGTAGAGCTCCTTGCCTACCAGACAGGGGCTTTCTTGAAGCAAAGGCCTGTGTCACCCTCCTTCCTTCATGGATCTGTGAGCACAAAGCCCACTGACAGCGAGCAGTTTCCCAGCTCAGCCCTCCAGGATGCCTGTGGCTCCCCCTTTGCCAGGTAGAAAAGGCAGGGCAGGGAGGGAAGAATGGTGCACATTGGCTCATGGCAGTACTATCCTCCTCCAAGAGGCCCTGATAATATTTTGGTGTGGTGTAAAGAGGCCGGGTCATGACTGCAAGCATAGCTTTGGGTTGGTGACTGGGCTGCCTGAAACTGCTTGCCCGGCAATCTCAAGGCACTTGATAGACAGTGGAAAACCAACCTCCGACCAGGGTATATGGTGGGGCAGAGCCATCAGTGCTTTCAATGATGGGTGGCAGGTGGAGAGCATCAGTCAGGCCTTGGATATTGGCTTACTCCTGTTTGCCTGTGGCTCCCACTTCAGGCCACCCCACTGCTGGAAACATGTATATGGACCTATTTGGCTGAGGGGGGCTTCTGGCAAGAGAAGAATGAAGGAGAGAAATTTGACACAGAAGTGGGGAAGGAGAGAGGAAAGGTGGATGTGTGGGATACGTGAGAAGAGCCAGTAATCCTGTACTAGGGACATAGGGGACAAAATTCAAGAATGCAGAGGAAGGTGTCCAAGCCCTTTTCTCATTTGTCTTAGTACATGTCTTAAGGGGTCTCTGTTGAAGACAAAGTTGAGATAAAGATCTAAAGGAAAAACTTCCTAAACAATCTGAGCTAATAGTTCAGACAAAAGCTGCGAAGATGCAAAGTCCTTCAGGCTGCCTGAATAGGAAAATGCTAACAAGAGAGATTACCCTGCACCTTTCTGTCAGGTGCCTGGTTGCTGGGGTCTGTGAGAGGCTGAGACCTTCTCAGGCCAGCCCTGACTGAAGGGCTGTGATGCCAGTCTCCCCTCTTCCCCATAACTGCAATGATATATGCATCCATCCATCTCTCCTTCCTCTAGCTACTCCTCCGCAAACCCTTCTCCGTGGTCCACCCCCTCTCCTCCTACTGACATTTCAGGAGAGAGGAGGTGCAGGGAGTGGGGCAGTGCCATTTTCAGTACACACGTTCTGACTACTGAGCCCAACTAATAGTTCCCAATCTCCTTCCTAGTCACCTTGAGATGTATGACTCTGAAGCCCACCAAGATACCCTCCTCAACCTCCCGAACATATGTCCAGTGCAAAGTACTGATGCCCTCCACAGGAATGGGCTGCCCATCCACCCTATCAAACCCTTCCTTCTGTCCTAGGCTAAGAGGCCACTAAGCAATCACTCAAAAGCTTTGAGGTGTTGCTGGGCCTCAGAAAGGTGGCCATGTCTGCAGTACCTTTTCCTTTGTTACCTTCCTGACAGAGGCACAAGCTGTCTTTGTGGTGCCTGCCACTCTAGGGTCTTACAGGCCCTGCTCTTGGCTACTTCCTCTCCCTAGGAGATGATAACCTGGAGCACAGGCTGTGTGAAGAGGCAGATGTGTAGTGGGGCAGGTTTCTGGTGCTGGGGAGCAGGGCCATGAGGATTACAAAGTGGATTCTGCCTACAAGGAGAAAGGGGCTGTCAACAGAAGAGGTGCAAGGTCCTGAGGTGGTATGTGCACAGGGGTAGACTGCAGAGCCTGAGAGGAAGCTGAACATCTGTGACCTGGATGCACAGGAAGCTAAAATTTCATGTGGGACCACAGGGTGCTTGGCTCCTGCAGGCTGTGCAGTAAGAACCATATAGGTTGAAAATGAGCATGCTGAGAAGTGGGCTTAGAAAACAGGAAACTCTTCTTTTAGACAGGAACCAGAGCAAGACACCAAAGCTCCCACATGTTCCTGCTCAGCCTGTCATCCCAAACCCCTCATGTAATTTACCACCTGCAGCTTGAGCTCAAGACAAAGGCCCCTCCCATGAGAAGCGAAGGAAAAAGGAAGTAAGACAGCAGGGCAACAGACATAAACATGAAAACGTAAGGCAGACCCATTCCACAAGCTCTTGACATCTTTGGAAGCCTTTCCTTCCACCACTGGGCTCTCTCTGTAGAGAGAGGCACCAAAGGAGAGTGTTTGAAGACAGGTTTTAAGTCTATATACCAGGCCCATTGGGGTCATGAATGAGTCAATCTGCCGGCTGCCCTGGTGGAGCAGGCAGCATGCAGAGACCCTAAGCCTTTCTCCAAACTATCCGGCAAGTAGCCACGTGCCAAGTAGCCACTAGTCACTCTGCAGGCACTAGTTGTTCTGCCCGAGTCTGCAGCTCTCTATAGCATCTGGCAGCTTGGAACAGCCACTTTAAAAGCTTGCTTTCCTCCCTCCCCTCCCACCCATTAACCTTAGGAGAGTGCTACCCTGCTGAAACCATACAATGGGGCTGGGCGAAGGTCTGCTTTCATCAGCCATTCTATTGCCACTCACTGGAGTGGAAGAGGAATGGCAAGAACAGAAAATGCCTCTGCTATGGTGCCTGGTACTTTTTTTTTGCAAAGAGGGAAAGGCAAGGCAACAAGAGCACAGAAAGGAGTGGGAAATAAAGAGAGCAAAATGGCCAACTAAAAGATGCAGAGATTAACAACACTGGATTTAAAGGGAGCAGATTTCCAGGCACAGTGCTTCAGAGCATACTCAAGTTTAATAAGCACATGAAGGGCACGAGGAGTTTGTAAGGGGATAAGGGATGCCACCAGCAGAATTACCTTCAGGATTTTTTTCTCATGACATGTCATGTTTCACATGACAGCATTTGGCTAAAAGGAGGCCCAGGCATTCCTGCCCCAAGAACCATGAACTTCTATGAGACCATGTTGTCACACTGCCCTTCAGCCTGGAGCACAGACCTGCCAGTGCCTGGACTCCCGCAGGCTCTACTGAGGTTTAGGAAACCGGTTCACAGTCACCAAAGAGAAGCAGCATGGAAAGGTGATGTGACTGCCCTAGGTCACCATCTTCCTCACCTACCACATCACACTTTGCCCAGCTGAGGGCAAAGGCAGGAAGGAATGAGGAAACCAAGGCAGGGAGAGAGAAAAATTTGCTCAAGATCATTAAGTGAGAGGCTGACCTGGGATCACAGGTATCCTGGGGATCAGCTTTTGGACTTATCTGAAATGCCTTACCTGCTGTCTGCCTCTTCCCTCCTGCCTCCGGAGACTGACTGGCACCAGTGGCTCCTGCTGGCCCAGCCGAAGCAGAGGCATGTCCTGCCTCCCCTGCCGAGTTCCAGTAAAACTCCAGGTACCCCATGCCAGTCCCGCCAGGGTAAGCCTGGTAGGGAGACAGAGCCAAGTTTGCACACATGGGGGGCAGATGAAGGGGTGATTCCCCCACCTTCTAATAGATGCCACCTTCACTTGGGGGGTAGGTCTCACCAGCAAGCTGAGGTAGCCCCGAAGTGTAGACAAGCAGTTACCTTTATAGCTGGCTATACCCTGCCTGGGACTGCCATATCCACCATCCTCCGCTCCTTGAGGCTCTTTGTCATGTTAAAGAGGGCTGATTGGTGGGGTGGGGACAGATCAGGGCGGAGAGCGGGAGAGAAACCACACATGGCATCAGGGCTAAAATATGTCCCCTCTGAATTCTTCCCATTCTGCAGGTTCCTCAGTCACACCTGAGCAGGGGTCTGATCCAGAGCCCCAGGAAACCTCCTTCCGCTTGCTTCTTTGGGCTCAGCACAAATTGTCCTGTCACAAAATAATCCCATGAGTGCAGATGTCCTGTAGAAGACAGCTGTTCGCTGCATTGGGAGAACAAACCCCAGCCAATCTCCACCCCACGGGACTGGACAGGAGGTAGATCTAGTGCTGAGCTGCTCAGTACCATGCTGCCCAAACTCAAGCCCTGGCTCCAGGTTATGGGGAGGGTTCTGAGACCTTTGCTTTGTGGCTTGTGTCACATTGACACCCCCACAAGAGCCACACACACATGCATACATCCTCCCCACCTGGCAGCACTTGCCACACTCTTGGTGCAGATGTCAGAAATGGAGCAAGGAGGAAAAACAAGTAAGGATCAGATATGGGGGCTAGAAGCTACTTTTTTTTTTTCTTTTTTTTTTTTTTGAAACTGAAAAGGAATTTCCTTCATACAGGCTGAGGGAGCCAGCTGAAAATGTGTCTGGCCCATCTTCCACATGCCTGTGCCAGAGCAAACTCAGAAACACTGGACAAGTCCCATCCAACATCAGATCTCATTTTGCAGAGCAGACTCAGAAACCTCAGCTGGCTGGTCTACAGAGGGACAATCAGCAGAGACATTTTTGCTATGGAGGTAGGAAAAGATTTAGTGCAGTTAAGATCCACAGCTAACAGATTTGCTCCCCCATGACCTTTCAAAGGCACATTTTATTTGCATAGGCTGTGGCGTTTGCTAGGCTGTCCCAGGCTGGCTGGAATAGAGAAGATTAATAGTTTCCTTTAAGGCAGGGTTAGCTGATGTTTGCTGACATATGGCCCACCCAAGGGGGACAGGCACCTGCAGAGCTGTTCATTAAATAACTGGAGGTAAGTGGGCATGCCACAGAATTCAGATATGGACCTGCAGGTTGGTCTGCTCTGTGGGCTTGCTCCAGTCCCTTCACCTCAGGAAGTTTTGCTCTGCCTGTGTTTAGGAAGATTTTAGTAGTTTCATCTCAAGAGACATTGTGAGTCTCTAGCTAATGTCTGTATTTCTCAATGCACAGATGGACGTACTAGAGTTAATTCAAATACTTCTTGCTAGAACCAGCCCTGCCTTGGCACCAGGACATGTGCATGTCTCGTGTCAGAAGCTCAGAGCTGAGGGTGCAGTTCTGCAGAAGTGTAAAATTATTTAATCTGGACCGTCCCTGCTCCCCCTCGTGCCTCATTGCTCCACAGGTGCAAACCTGAAAATTAATGCAGCTGCTCTTGAGCCATCATAGGCAGACCATTCAACTCACTTGCCACGTCACAGCATGATTCTGCTGCCTTGGGACCATCTACTCTCCCATAAGGTGCAGACTGGAGGGAACTAAGGGCCTCTTTAACTTGACATTCAGTATTACGTTTTCTGTTTGCATGAAACACTTTTTTATGCCTACAAACTGCAGGGACTGACATCTCTTTGCACAAGAAATGCAATTTTAAATATGAAATTAACTTGAAAAACTTAAACCAAAAAAAAGGGCTTTTGAGCACATCTGTCCTGACAGAATCCCAAGAACATCCTGAAGATGGCAATTACTCTGCAATAGCCTCTACATGGTGGTTTTCGCTAATGCCTCACTTCTGAATCATTCCACGTTTCAGAGCTGCAGTGCCGTAAGAGCTCATATCACTGTCCCTAGCTAATTAATCAAAGGGAGAGACACCAATGGCATGAGCTGTACAGAGCTTGGGACCCCACTAGGCAGCTCCAGTGCCTGCCAGTCAAGGAGAATGACACGTGCTCCTTCCTATTCATGTCTGGCCTGTTGGTGTTCAAGATTTCATGGCCTTAGATGCAGTTAGAAAATGAAAACAAGGTAGCAGACCTGGAGGATATCAACATATAAAACTGTTTAATCTGAAGACCAGGCAGAAAACATGGCAAAGATCTGGGGTGCTGGGGTGGGTGGCAGTGGGTATCTGTGTACTTTTTGGGAGTCCCTCTGGCTGAGCACTTTGCACTTGATCTCCTTGATTTCAGCTACTTCTGAAGGTGTCTGGGATCTTTATTGTAAAGTGCCCAGAGGCCATAATAAACTAGCAGAGTCACCTGCACTACAAAGTCCCGCTGGGCAGAAGCAGGGGAGGAGGATGGTGCTGCCCCTGGGAGGAGAGCCACCCGCCCGACTGGACCAGTGAGTGGGGCAGCACAGAGGGAGTCACCTCCCTGAGGGCAGGAGTGGGACGGAGAGGCAGAGGAGCTGAAGGAACCTCAGGGCCTCACCCCCCCCTTCCGTGGTTTCAGTGGTTTCGGAGCAGCACCACCTCTCTCGGAGCAGCTTATCTCCCCCCGACGCAGCACAGTGACACAGCCTGTAGTGCAGGGAGCAGCTCCCTAAAAACAGCACTGCGGGCGGCTGAGAGATGTGGCTTGGCATCAAACTGAAACAGACCCTGGTAGGTTTGGTACTGTGTTATACCAGGCTGGATACTCGCTGTTATCTCACAATGATCTCCACAAAAGCTTTCCCAGGCTCATGCTCTTAGCTCTGAGTGTTTTCTGGTGTCTTAAGCAACCTTTATCTGCTAATCTGTACCATGAAGCTGAAAGCACACTCCAATAAAAAGAGGGTGAATTCTTCACAAGCATGTTAGTAACATGATCTTTCATTGGCAGCCAAGTCCTTTGCTTTCTCTGAGATGGCACTGAGCTCTGCAACAGTCACAGCAATGAAACTGTAGCCTGTAAATGACCAGGTTTCCTCCGAAAGGCAGTAAGGTAAGAAGACTAGTAGTTAGAGAGACCAGGAGGAAAGAGGAAAAGTCCTCATCCTCTGTCCCCATGCCCTCCACGATGTAGTTGTTGCAGCTCATGCTGACTTGCCCAAGATAGCCACAAAGTAATGAATGCAGATGCTACTAACAGGGTAACTCCAGTAACATGGAAGGCAGGAGAGGCTGAAAAAACAACCTTGAAACTAGGCTGGGATTATGGTCATCATTCAGAAGATGCTCAAGCAGAACAGAAGATGGAGAACATGCTCATGGAAATGGTTTCTGTAAGTAGCTCCTTTCACTGGCACAGTCCATATGGTTGTGACAACCTGATTTTCTTATAATAATCCCTGCCTAGCTATGTTTGGTCACCTTTCATAGGTGATCTCAGCAAAACCATCCTCCCAGGCAACAGCTTTTGATTTGTTTGGGGTTTTTTGTTTTGTTTTGTTTTGTGTTTTTGCCGCTTCCTCTTTTCACTACTGTTTCAGGTAAAAAAATTACCTTTCAGACCTCTTCATTTGTCAATTGCTGCTCTTTTCTCCTAAAAGAGGAATCAGACAGGGTCAAATGGGAGAGCTCAGATCTGGATAAAGACACTGAACAGACCTGACTCTGAGATGTCTGTGTTCTGGCAAGGCATCCCATGACAGCTGACACACAAACAAGGCTTGATGCATACAGTGTGGACGTAACAGCAAGAACTGAAAGTTAAAGCTGACAGCATCCTGAATAGACTTAGATGTTCAGTCACAGCTTGAGCCCTTGTAGCTCACCTCTTCTTGGCGTTGCTCTGCCCAACAGTCTCTCCAGTGAAGATACAACTGATGCCACCAACAGGAGTATCTCTACAGCTGCATTCCTGTTTGGCTGGCAGAGCTGTGGCAGTTTGGGCTGCGACAGTTTAGAAGCCCCTATTGCAACCACTACACCAGGAAAACCACAAAGTTTCTTGGAGGCTTGGCCTCAACAGACACCTCTTAGGGGGTGCATGGGGAGTACCTGTCCCAGAGGGACCTGCGCTGCAGGCTCACTTGCTGCTAGCAGCAGGCAAGCACCTGGCAACCCTCTGGAGCCTTTCTGGGCCACACAGTCTCTTTCTGCGACTAGTAATATTGGCAAACAAGCTTTTTTTTTTTTTTCTGTCCAAGTTGGCTTTTAAAAAAAGTATGCTTTTCAGTCCTTCAACTTGCTGAATGTGGTTTTGGTTAAGTATTCAAAGATAGTTAATGCAGTTGTTTTAGGAAGAAGGCTTTGGCAGTCTTATTTTATACTATTTCTCCTTTCTTTGAAGCGTTAAACAAATACCCTGCTTTGTTTGAAGATTTGCAGGGGGGTTGTGATTGACTTCGATAGTAATGGCTTAATCTAAAGACATTTTTAAAAGCAAAAAAGTGGAAAAGTAATACAGTTTAAATGAAAGGAAGCAAAGTAGCTAAAACATTCCCACGTTGCAACATTCCCACTCTGTCCCCCTTTTAGCCACTTAGTTCGGTGTGTTAATTCTTTAATTGTAACTTGAACTTGAATTTACGTCTCTTAAAGCACCATATGTTTCTCCAAAGACTTTTCTTTTTTGGTGATTGATCATTTTCTACATTTTTTCTTTGCTTTGTGTGAGGCTGTGCTGTAATTTAGTCAGATCCATGTGTTTGCCTGTTCTCACAATGGCCTTGTCCTCCTTGCAAATACTGTTAATGAGGCTTTAGCAGAAAAATCCCCCCCCCAAAAAACATACTGGTTTGCTGTACTGAGGATAGGCAGTGGAAAGAAAATTGATTTAAAAAAATCATAATCACAGCTGCTGCCTTTGTTTGGTTTTTTAGATGCTGGGCTGAAAAATTCTGAAAGGAGTAAAATATATTTCCAGTGAGGTAATATAACCAAGTTTCAGCTGGGTGATCAAAAATAAAACGGAAAAGGATTCCCTTTCTCATCTTAGGCTATTCTGGGCTTAGAGTTAAATACAGCCAGAGCTGGTACTTCACTGAACAGAGCAGTCATCCAGAGCCACAAAAAAGTAAGTTCAGACCTCTCAGGTCTGGCAGATGTAAGGGGAGCTATGGTAACACATACATAAAAAAGACTGGAGGAGGGACTAGGAAGTCTGCAAACCTTAAATAACATTCATCAGTATTTCCTAGCTGACTTCCATTTTTCTTCTGTAAATGTAATTTAGGAGTTAACTTCGTATGTTAAGTGGTTTTGGTTCACAAAGGAAGGGAACAGTCCACAGAGGCCCCTTCTCTTAAATTATTCAGAGTAACAAAAGCCCAACTTATATGGCTGTGCAACATTTTTCAGTAAAATCAACAAAAAGTAAAAGTGAAGACCTGTGCCACATATACAAATACATATATATATATGAATCCTCTCTCTTCTCTCTCTTTCTCTCTCCCTCTTTTTTTTTTTTTTTTTAATCTACGCAGTGGAAAAAAAAAGTAAGCTCCAAGAAATGAATGGGCTTAGTTTCCAACAACGCAGTTTAGGATAAGCTGTTGATCGTTATCATGAGATGGATTTTTCTGTTTGTATATCCTTCCTGAAGTCCTTCACACTGTGAGGCCCTCCAAGAGAAGTGCTATTTGACCCTGATGCCAAGAGGAAGGTGAAACTGGAAGAAAAGAACTCTGCCAGTATTGCCAGCACTCCCACAGTCTCCTGGGTCTCACTTTTAGGATTTTACTTCCCTGGTCTGCTAAAAAAAATGTGATCAGAGTAGGCAGAAGAGACGGCCCTGGACAGTGTCACCACGTCTACCACTTTTAACTTCATTCCAGCATCTCTTGAAATGTAGTGGATGATTCCTCTGCTCTCTCCCATCCTTCACAAAGCTTTTTCAGCCCACCTTCTGTCTCATGACTTCATGTTTAAAAGACATCTGTGGTTACTGGCCAAACCAATTTCTCTGGCTATATGGCTACAAGGTTATGGGCAGTGTGCAGGTACAGCAAATTCTCAGCCAGCCTGATGCTGCTGTGTGTTTCCCACTTCCCAAAGTGCCTCTCCATACCATGTGCGTGCCACCAGCAGAAAGTGGTGTGAGAATCCAGCATCAGAAATGGAAGGTGCACTTTCCTCCTTTGTTGGTCTTACTTTCCCTATTCAATGTGTGTTTTGTCGTTGTAGTAAGAGCAAGGCTATGGTCCAGGACCATCGTGACTACTCTATAGTAATGGATCTTAACTGTTGTTAATGTTATCTGTGGTATATTTTCTCCCTAAAAAGAAAAGAGATGAGGGATTTTCTAATGCTTACATTTTTTAGTACTTGAACTGTTTCCCCTTCTCTTTAACAAAAGCTACGAAGATTTTTAATAGTGGTTATTGCCATGGCACCAAACTGTCTGAGGTCTTGAAATCTCAAATCACATTTAACCATTTCATGCAATGCAGAGCATTTTAATTAAACCCTATACATAGAGAAAACACTCTCCCACCATTTGAAACCCCACTTGGTCCTACAGAGATGTGGTCCCTGTGTGACCCTCCAACTTGTTCCTAGGCAATTCTTCCAAAAAATTCCCAGTTAAGCCCAGTTTGCAAAACTGTGGGTCTCCATGGCCCCTCTTCCAGCTCAGCTGTCAATACCTAGGAATCCATCCCACTCATCCAGCCCTTTGATACTAGGCTTTTGACCAAGACATTTGGGGTAGGCTAGCCTCAGGCTGGGCTTTCCATGCTCCTTTCATGGTTTTCATTCATCCTGCTTCATGGCCAGTGGATGAGTGCACAGTCTCATAAACGAATGGTAAAAGGGTCCCCAATATCTTGTGAGCATGTGGCACACAAGTAGGGGATGAGCTGGTAGGGAAATCTGCCCACAGAACAAGACAGGAGGAAGAGGAAAGTGTGCTGGGACACCTCTTCAGGGGTATAAGATACAGAAAGAGCAGGTGATGGATTTTGGCAGGTGGAAGAAAGTTAGAGGTTTCTCAGTTGCATTAAATGCAGACAAAGGCTGTCTTACGGGGCTTATAGGCCCTGGAGCATCAAACCTTACAGACTCTTTGACATATCTAAGACTGGGAGAAGAATGCAGTGTGCTCCTTTTCCAGTCACCAGGCTCTGGTATCTGGGATTCCACCAGCCCAAATGTGCCAGGAATTAAGTCTCCCCAGACAAACAGAGATAACATAGCAGAGCTCTGATCAAGGGAATGATATCAAAGGAGCAAATCTCTCAGCCCCGGGGATGAATCATCAGAGAGCAGTTTATTCCAACCTTTTCTCCTCCTTTCAAGTATCAGGTTCAATTGCAGCAACAGCAGCACAAAAGGCTTCGTCATTCTAGGTGCTGCAAAGACAGGGAAAAACACAACCAGGAGGAATGGAATTCACAGGTGATACAAGGCTGGGAGGGTGTTGCAAATACCACAGAGAACAAAGTAATGCAAAAGGAACCTATCTCGCTTGGGCAGGGAGGAAGAAGGAAAGATGGGGGCTGGTCATGCACCTGGGGAGAAAGAATCCCAAAGGTACGTAATCAAAGGGAGATGTCTAGAAAGCACAGCATGAAAAAAAAAAAGCAACTAAAAAACCCACAGGCAAAAGAGATGCATGTTTGCCAGCTGAGGTATATCAAATTCAAGCAACAGCAATACTGTTTTGCAGGCATGCAAGCACTTGACAAAGATCTGTGTAATCTCATTTTCATGGATGAGGAAACTGAGGCACCATATGGGCTCAGTAAAGGACTCATTATTGTGCAGCACTGGCCACATCTTGGCTGGGAAGAAACATCAGGTTGTCAATGCAGAAAACTTTTGTCTTAGAGCTAGAAGGCTGTATTATGCACAATTATGGTGAGATTACACAAAGAAGGTTACATTCTAGTTTGTTTGCCCTGCAAAACGAGGAGGGTGAGGAGGAGAGGGAGGCCTCAGGGAAGAGCAGAAGGCACAGGAGTGTTATAAAACACAACTTCTCTATGTCAAGCGAGTATCAAACCAGAACTGTAGCATCTCATCCTCTCCTTCTCAGCAATCTGTGGATCTAATCTCTGTTTACATGTAGGGGGAGATTTTTCTTGTCTGAAGGCATTCCAGCTGCTAGCTCGACTCAGGTTGCCCTTCCCACCAAGCGGGTGAGGACAGTTGGAACAGGCTGAACTGACAGACACAATACCAGAGATGGGGATTTGATTAAAGTAAATAAGGTTTTGTATCACTTCAGCTCCTCCAGTTCTTTACAATCATCTCACCTGTGTACCAGCCCACTCTGGAACAGAGATGAGCCAGAGGGCTGAGCCAGGTCTGGTCCTCTGCCTCATCCCCATCAGTAACAGTTATGTTGGATGATCCTCCAGTAGGCTTTACCAGAGCATCAGTCACATCATTGCTGAATCTTAATAAACAATGTTGCTAATGGCTCTGGTCCCCCCATGAGCTGCATTAGCTCTGCAAGGCAAACAGGAGCAAGACCATCAACTGCAGAAAGATCAGCTGATCTCTGAAGCCTGTAGCTCTGGCTCAGGTGCACACCAGGAGCTGAAGTGCTGCTAAGCTGTAGTCTGGTATGGGTTGTGGTCTGGAGTTTGGGGGTTTGGGGGAGAGAGAAGGGGGTTGTGGGGTGGTGGCATGACATTCGTGTTTCAGAGTAGCCCTATGCCTTGTACTTTTTCTTCACTATGAGGGTGGTGAGGCACTGGAACAGGTTGCCCAGAGAGGTTGTGGAGGCCCCATCCCTGGAAGTGCTCAAGGCCAGGTTGGATGGAGCTTTGGGCAACTTGGTCTAGTGGAGGATGTCCCAGCCCATGGCAGGGGGGGTTGGAACTAGATGATCCTTGATGTCCCTTCCAACTCAAACCATTCTATGATTCTATGACTCTATGTCAAGATTTACCTCTATGAGCTATCAGTTGTTCTAAACAATTGCTACTGGTAATTACATTGCAGATGAATCTAAGCTTTGCAAGGAGAATTGGGGGGTGGGAGTGGATGACAACCATCTATATGGACTATTTACTAAGGGTGAGGCACCTGGGAAACATACATGCTGCTAGTGTGTTGCCACATAACCAGGTATGTTTCCATGCTACAGACAGGGTAACACAGAGTCAGCACCCTCCAGTGAGGCTGCACTTGGTATCTCGTGTTTCCCTCTGGGCACTCTGCTCTAGCAGGGATGAGAGACCTTGGGAGCAAGGAAGCAATTCATGGCCCAAAGGTAGTTTTGGGGAGGTAATGTTAACTTATTGGGAAGACAACAGAGAGTGTGGGAGGCTGGTGGCCTGTAGAAATCTCAGCATGAAAAAAAACAGGAGACAGTTTTTAAAAGGTTGTGATACTCTTTTGGGACCCAGGTGAAGAAATAACCTCTTGCTCACAGAAGAAGAGGTGTGTAGCAAAAGTCTCCTGGGCTCCCCACAGAAAGCAGAGCTCTTGAGTTTCTCCCAGTCCCGGGCTCGGGAGCTTTACTGGAGTGGTGCCCAAGGAGCTGCAGGCTGCAAAGCCACCTGGGTTGCACAGCCATGCAATGAGCTACAGGACCAGCAGAGCACAAACTTCCACCTCCAGTGGCAGCCCTGCCAGCATCCCCAGCGGGCATTTCCCTCTCCAGCACAGCAGAAACCATTGGAAGGTGACCTTGCACTAGGGCAGGACTTGAACTAAGCAAGGGTGGCAGTAGGAGCATCCACTGAGCCATGGTCCCTGTGAGACAAGGCTTTGGCTTGGCTTGAAGTTCAGCAGGTGCCCTGTGTCATGCAGAGTTTGGGATGGGATTAATGCAAGTTTAATCACTGCCCAGGATAAAGTGACTCAAACTTCCACACCCTCCCCCAAAGCTTTGTCCACAGGGCTATACATCTTGAAGAAAACCTGAGGCAGTGGAAGGACAGCAGCATGAAGCAGGGCTTAAGGAATGGCTCTTTAAGGGGAGATGGGGAAGACCAAAGGGCAAGCAGAGAAGTGGGGAAGTCCAGGAGGAATGGGCTGAAACATCAGGGAAAATGCAGAGAGAATCCCAAAAGTTTGAAGGAGTGTAAAACCAGGTCACCTTCAGCTCTGTATACAGACAGACCCTGCAACACACAACATGAGGCAGAAGGAGCTACAGGAGAAATGGGGCCATCAGAAAGCAGTGGGAAAATGCCATGTGACAGAAGAAAGAACCAAGCGAGGTTCAGGGGCACAAGAAAGGCCTTGAGGTATGAGAAGGAGCCCAGAGCTGTCCAGATTAATGCAAGCCTGTCTCCATCCATACTTTCGGTCTACCCACCTCTGCCCTTCCTAAGGCTGAGAGGAGATGTCAACCTGATGAAAGTGAGCAGCGATCACCCAAAGGGGGAACTGGACCCTAGTTCTGGGCATGCACAAGTAGGTTCAGAGACAGAGATATCAGAGAGCCTATAAGGAGTGAGAAGAGCCACAATGAGCTGGAAGGAGGAATGGAGTTTAGTGAAATTCTAGCTACATCCAAGGTCCTGGGAGCTCATGGAAAGGAGAAGGGCCCTGTTGGTGCCAAGTAGCATGCATCATGTTAATGGTTGGACTTGATGATTTTAAAGGTCTTTTCCAACCAAAACAATTCTATGACTCTATGATTCTACGTTCAGCTTATAGTGACTCTGGTGGTGCTTGTGGGGTTAGAGAAAAGAGCCTGCTCCACTGAATGGAAGGAGGGCCTCCACCTTCCTCACTGTGCTGTTCTTCCCCTTTTTTGTGATAGCTGGGCCTCTGATGGAGACAAATCACCTAAAAGAGTGTTAGCAAGGAGTATGCGGTCTTTTCAACTCTAGTAATAGAGGCTTCCACATGGAAAGACATGATCTCAGGTCTATGGTTGCTGCTGGAAGAGAGCTTGGCACTGCACTGCACTCTTCCTGCAAGTCACCATGTACATCAGAGGCAAACCGCAGGCTCGGCAGCAATTTTGTGCCCCCCTTGCCACAGAGACACCCTCAGGATGTGAAGTGGGGCTAGGTCATCACTGGAGCTGGGCGAAAACCTTGATTCTCTCTGCTGCAAAGCTAGGCATGTGTGAATGGCTGTATGATTACAGTGATTCAGCTTTTGCCTTACTTTCCCCTACAGGAGAAAGTAGGATGCAGGTCTGCAAGCTGTGATCAAGGCTCTCAGAAGGCCTCCCTAGAGCTGGCCGAGTGTGTGGACACTTTGCACCTTTACATTACACTACTGGGCAAAATCAAACATACTGTATGTGTGCAACCAAAGTGCTCACACCCACAGATCATACATCAGATATGTGGTCATCACGGCTACACTCCAAAACCTTCCTGGGAGCAGCCAGTTCTGAGAGCCAGGGAGCAGGGGACACTTCACCTTTGGCTCCTGGACCTTCCCAGTCCCCCAGCACCGCCTGCAGCCCTTCGCACTGGCACCAGGAACAGTACAACCCCCTTCCTTTGTGCCCCTCTTGCACAACCTTGCCCTTCCATGCCAGGCAACACATGGGGATGACGAACCATGTGGTGGGTTGACCCAGACTGGACACTAGGTCCCCACCAAAGCTTCTCTGTCACTCCTCTCTTCAGCTGGGCAGCGGAGAGAAAATAGAACGAAAGGCTTGTGGGTCGAGATAAGGACAGGGAGACATCATTCATCAATTCCTGTCAGGGGCAAAACAGACTCAGCTCAGGAAAATTAATTTAATTTATTACCGATCAAATCAGAGTAAATAATGAGAAAATAAAAGCAAATCTTAAATAAAACCTCCCCCCCCAGATCCCCTTTTTCCCCAGGCTTGACTTCGTTCTCATTTTTCTCTCCCTCCTCCCCTCAAGCAGCACAGGGGGATGGGGAATGGGGGTTGTGGTCAGTTCATCACACGTTGTCTCTGCCGCTCCTTCCTCCTCAGGGGGAGGACTACTCACACTCTTCCCCTGCTCCAGCATGGGGTCCCTCTCACAGGAGACAGTCCTCCACCAACTTCTCCAACGTGAGCCCTTCCCATGGGCTGCAGTTCTTCACAAACTGCTCCAGCGTGGGTCCTTTCCACAGGGACCTTCTGGAACAGACCGCTCCAGCGTGGGTCCCCCATGGGGTCACAAGTCCTGCCAGCAAACGTGCTCCAGCGTGGGCTCCTCTCTCCACAGGTGTGGTGGGTTGACCCTGGCTGGAGGCCAGGTGCCCACCAGAGCCACTCCCTCACTCCCCTCATTCACTAGACAGGGGAGAAAAGGCATAACGAAATGCTTGTGGGTCGAGATAAGGACAGGGAGAGATCACTCTCTAATTATCGTCACGAGCAAAACAGACTGAACTTAGAGAGGGAATTCATCTGATTTATTACTAGGCAAAACAGAGTAGAGGAATGAGAAATAAAATAGTATCTTAAAACACCTCCCCCCACCCCTCCCATCTTCCTGGGCTCGACTTCACTCCCGGCTTCAACCTTCCCCCCCTCAGCAGCACAGGGGGACGGGGAATGGGGGTTACGGTCAGTTCATCTCACAGTGTTTCTGCCACCTCTTCATCCTCAGGGGGAGGACTCCTCTCATCGTTCCCCTGCTCCAGCATGGAGTCCCTCTCACGGGGTGCAGACCTTCAGGAGCAAACTGCTCCAGCGTGGGGTCCCCCACGGGGTCACAAGTCCTGCCAGCAAACCTGCCCTGGCGTGGGCTCCCCTCTGCACGGGTCCACCGGTCCGGCCAGGAACTTGCTCCAGCATGGGCTTCCCACGGGCCGCAGCCTCCTTCAGGTGCCTCCACCTGCTCCGGCGTGGGGTCCTCCACGGGCTGCAGGTGGAATCTCTACACCCCCTCATCCTTCCTCCATGGGCTGCAGGGGGACAGCCTGCCTCACCATGGTCTTCACCATGGGCTGCAGGGGGATCTCTGCTCCGGCGCCTGGAGCTCCTCCTCCCCTTCCTTCTGCACTGACCTTGGTGTCTGCAGAGTTTCTTACATCTTCTCACTCCTCTCTCCGGCTGCAAAAGCTCTCTAACTGTTTTTCTTCTTCTTAAATATGTTATCACAGAGGCACTGATTGGCTTGGCCTTGGCCAGCAGCGGGCCCGTCTTAGAGCCGGCTGGCATTGGCTCTATCAGACACAGGGGAAGCTTCTAGCAGCTTCTCACAGAAGCCACCCCTGTAGCCCCCCCCTGCTACCAAAACCTTGCCACGCAAATCCAACACAACAGGCCACAGGTCCTGCCAGGAGCTTGCTCCAGCATGGGCTTCCCACAGGCCACAGCCTCCTTCAGGTGCCTCCACCAGCTCTGACATGGGGTCCTCCACAGGCTGCAGGTGGAATCTCTACACACCCTCATCCTTCCTCCATGGGCTGCAGTGGGACAGCCTGCTTCACCATGGTCTTCACCACGGGCTGCAGGGGGATCTCTGCTCTGGTGCCTGGAGCACCTCCTGCCCCTCCATCTGCACTGACCTTGGTGTCTGCAGAGTTTCTTACATCTTCTCACTCCTCTCTCTGGCTACAGTAGCTCTTGGTGGGTTTTTTTCCCCCCGCTTCTTAACTCTGGTATCCCAGAAGCACTACCACCATCACTGATGGGCTCAGCCTTGGCTAACAGCAGTGGGTCCATGTTGGAGCCAGTTGGCATTGGCTCTGTTGGACACAGGGGCAGCTTCTGGCAGCTTCTCACAGAGGCCACCTCTGTAGCGCGCCCCCCGGCCCCCCGCTACCAAAACCTTGCCATGCAAATCCAATACAAACCGCAAGCTGTGCTATGCCACCACAGTCTCTTTGGTGTCAGGGAACTGCACAAGCAAATACACGTGGTGTCTGAACATCCACTGTGCATTACTCCTTTAAGGCTTCCCACGAGCTTTATATTTTCTCAGTCTCCACTTTTAAAGTGTTACTAATTTGACCTGACCCGTCCTTCAGCAGGAGAAAACATACTCTCTCAGCTCAGTTTAGTTAACAAAAGGTTAAGTCCCAGTCAAGGAAAAAGAACCCGAACTATCTTTTCATGAGCCACCACCATGCACTAAATCTTTGCTAAAGCTAAATTTCTAGCCAGCCCTTGCATCTGTGTTTTGGCTGCTCTGCCCTCACAGACGCAGCCAGTCAGGAGGTGGACTTTCCATATCCAAGGAAAAATGTATCTCTCTCTTTACATCTGCTTCTTCCCCCCCACACACACACTTTTTTTTTGGTTGGTTGGTTGGTTTTGGCTTCAATTATGCTTGGAAAAAGAAATCAGACTTGCTCGCACAGCATAATTGCCCTAGACAACGAGTTTGGAAACACTGAAGCCTTCCACTAATAAAATGCTTTTAACAGTTGTTGTCGTTGTTGTTGTGACCAAAACATTACAACATACACAATTACCTATGAGCTATGTATGATCAGTGTGAATATTATTCTTGCGTCAGAATGAGAAAAGAGTCAGAATGAGAAAAGAGTCAGAGACTAAATGTGGTGTGGTGCTGCTCTATCACTCCCAAAAAGTTTTGTCTGTGGCATGAAATAAGGCAGCTGGAAAGCATTTCTTCCAACGCTTCTGCACTGATAGTTTTTCTGAGATGGATGAGCCCCTGCAGATTCCAGTGCAGTGGTGGTATCTGTCCAAACTGGGCTTCGCTGACATTTGTCTTGGCTGCTTCTGTTTGTCAGAACCTTGTCTTGCATTGCCTAACGCAGTTAGGAATATACCTTTGCTTTGTGTTTACAGAAACGCTGCTTCTGATATGCTACTCTGCTAACTTTACTCTAGCTGAGCCAGCTGTATTTTGCATGCCCACCAGTTCTTCCTGGCTGTGGCACTTAAAAAGTCCTGAGCATTTATCTGTCTGCCCTGAGCCCTTTATGCAGGTAGCTCTGAATGGCAGCTGACAATAAATTCCAGCAGTTGATATTGTGTGAAAAGTGTGTTTTGGTCATGTTTCTCTCTGGGTTCATGTCATTCTGCAGACAATTGGGCATCCTAATTTCTAGTCTGCAGGATGTGAGTAACTTTCTGTAGAGGCTGATTGCTCATATCCTGTGGGGCAGTTGTAATCTAGTCTACATGGATGGTAAGATACAGTTCTGAAGGTGTTGCTTTCACAACCCAGTGAAAATATAGCTATGGCGTGCTTAGTGGAAATTTTCAAAAGGCCACCCTTCATCTCCCACCACATCCATCTCCCTTATCATTGTTAAAACTTGACAGTGTTGAATTTATCAAATCAAGTACAATTTCTGTGGCAACATGGTGCAACTACATGGTTGAAAAACTGCTGTGATGTAGCTGGAGATAAAACCATCACAGGTCCTTGAGGAAGCCCCCAGTTAAAAAGAACCACAGCCATGAAATATGTCATGCTTGTGTGCAGAAACTGAGAAAGACATGGAAAGACCCAGACAATATTTGTCCTTCTTCCTCTCCCTCCAGCAGCGACCGTCAACCCGAGCGTAGCTCTACACTTTGACGATATCAAGATTTTATTTAGATGGCCATGAACTTTGCTCACCGACTTCCCTAGGGCCATCACTTTGTTCGTGAAAATACTCAGGTGCAAGGAGGGGCAGTGGTTTGCTCAAGATCACTCCAGCCGGTCAGCAGGAAGGCGAAACGCGAGCTTGTCGGCTCAAAGGCCCTGCTCTGGCCAGGAGATGGCACTGCCAGCTTTCCTGCCTGAAGCTGGCGAGCTCTTTGCGCAACCACACAGCACAGCCAGCAGTTCCGGACCGGCTCCTGCACGCCAAGCACCACCCCTCGATAAGAGCTGGGTGATCTGCCTTGTTGTGTTTGCTAAACTTTCACTCCTACGGTCCCTTCTTCCGATGAGGTTGTTCAGGTCAAAAACTCAGAGAAGAAAATGCACACTGGCACAACATTTTGCTGCACCCAAAATACTCAGACACCACTCCTCTTCCTATCTACGTCAGCCCCCTCCCTGTCCCGGTTTTCCTCTTCCTCCCATCTCAGACGTCACAGAGATGCGTAGACACTCCAAACAAGTGCTGTGTCATGTAGTATTTCTAGCTGCTTTTTTACCAGCAGGCTCAGCACTGCACTTGCATATCCAATATATTTGCAAGCACACTTGTGTTTCCCCACCTTTCTCATCAACTGCTGTCAAGCTCTACTTTATCCACAGGATAAAGAGGCCCAGAGCACACCAAGTCCTCTTTCTAGCTGCTGAAACAAAATTAGCCTTCAGTATACCCCTTACTCCAAAGCTATCTGCATTTTTTTGTTCATTCCCACCACCTCAGTATGCTTGGCAGCCATCTCTTTGTACCCACAGAGCACTGTTGGATGGGCATGAAAGAACTCTTTTGGATGGAACCTGGTGACCAAAAGACTATGACTGCTGGGCGACAGCAACTGCTAAGCTGCAGATTCTTGGATATAGGCTAGAGTTTATTTACCTCCTCTGCTTCACAGCTGCCTGCTCCCAATCCACCTTGTAGTCATGATACCATGACTAGAAAGTGGGCTCTCCTACTGAGACACCTAATAGCTAGCTAATGCTACCTGGTAGCCACTCCACCTCGCTTTGTTCGGCTCCCCTCACGGCCATGCTGCTTTCAAGGATTCTCCCATACAAGGTGTTTTCAATCACTTTTGCCTTCAGAGACCTGACCACTCTTCACTGCATACTTCTTCCCTCTCCTTATCACACACCTCTTCCTGCCTCCTACTTTAACTGCCAGACACACTGCCAGCAAGTGACATGATCTGGGTATATGATGATTGTCCTGGCTAGTTCACTACAGTGACCACCTCCTGCCTGCTCTAGGACTCCCTTCTGGAGTCACTCACTGTCTCTGCCAGGCCTTCTGCTGCATCATCTCTCAGTGCTTCACTCCATTCCATCCTTCCTTGGCTTCCTCTTGTTCTGTTCCCTAAACATCACCTTCAGTTCAACCTTGCCCCAATCCACCAGGTCCGCAATGCATCTCTGAACCTGATGGTTTTTTCCGACTGCTCTGAGACAGTGGAAAGTGCTCGCTGGGCTTTGGGAATGCATTGTCCTTCGGCATGGACATCCTCCCTTTTGTCCACTTTCACGTAACACCAGGGAAGGAAGATAGGTAGCTGTGTCCCAGAAATTGATAGTTCCAGTTGTGCCATCAGTCACTAATGCACTGATTTGCAGCATCAAAGAGTTGTAAAAAGACAGTGACATAGCATCAGCAACTGTTTGCCCTGACCTAACATCTTGGTGGGTACAGGGAGATGAGGAATGAAAGACCGCATCTTCGAACCATTTTGTTGTGCAGGGAGTCTGGGAATTTTGGACGGAAGCTATCCTGGCTAAGGAAGGAGTTTCACAATTAATTCAAATGTAAAAAGTGTGTATGCAAGAGGTGGGAGAAAAGGATAGGCTATGGAGGAGGAAGACAGAAGCTTGGGTACTGAAGGACAAAAATCAGAAAGGCCTCTCACAGCCCAGCTAGAGCAAAAACTTGCATGGCATACAACGGGTGAAAAGAGGGATTCTGTAATTACCCTAGTAGCCAGTCCAGGGAAAATACAGGTCTGCTGAGGAATGGGGGACAAGCTAGTGATGGATGTCTCAGCCTTAGAAAAGGCTGAGGTGCTCAAAGCCTTCCTTGCAACAGTCTGTAGAAGCAAAGCCTGCTCCCAGATCTCCAAACATATCATAGTGGTTTGGAAAGTTGAGGGACAGCCAGCAGTGGGGCAACAGGCTCGGTACTACTTAAGAGAGGCTGGATATATCACAATGCATGGGATTGGATAGGATACACTTCAAGGGTGCTGGGATACATCCACAGCTACTGAAAGAATTGCCTGATGTGATTATGACACTCCAGTCTTTCATCTGTCATCCCTGACAGCTGGAAAAAGGGTAACATTGTGCTCAACTGTACAGAAAGCAAGCAGGATGACTTGGGGAACTCCAAACCAGCCATCCTTACCTCAGTACTATGCCCTCTTGGCACCCAGTGCCAAATGTGCAAAGGACAAGAATGTAATCAGGAAAGGTGGATACTAGTTTATCAAGGGCAAACTGACTGCCGTTCAAAATTAAAGGACTGACTATATGGATTAGGGGAGAGTGGTTGATGTAATATACTTTGACGTGAGTTACACTGTAGGTACTGTCTCGCACAACATACTCCTTTGGAAGGAGGGGGAGGTATGGCAGCAAACCACTACTCAGCATACCAGGAAATGGGACGATGTAAAATATCCCACTAACAGTGAATGACACCACCAGTAGATTTGGTCTTCCTAATTCCATGTTGGTGTCCTGGCAATGTGACATTGCCTAAAGAGTGCCCTGAGCAACCCATCACACTCTTCAACACCCTGACACAGGGTAGAATACATCAGAAAGATTAAATACCTACACCAGCTGATTGTCCATTAAAATATTCTGTAGCACTGAAGGTTGAACTGAGGCAGAGGAAAAGCTAGATAGACTATAAAAAGCCGTAACCAACTGACCAAATATTAGCAGATATCTCCTAACCTTTTCATAAGCAATATCTGGAAGTGGAAGAAGCGTCCCACATCTATTGCCACCATATACTTCTGATGTTCTCCTGAGGTACATCCACTAACCGTTGTTTTTCTTAAGCATGTAATTTGTAAAAATGCATTTGTCCATGAAAAATTTGACAGCTACAAGAGGCCAGAGGATATGTCAATGGAGAATTCATAATCAGGGAGACAGAGGGAGGAAGAAAGTCTTCACACTAGCTTCAGCTCATGCATAATGATCACAGGCTATTCCTTAAGAAAAATCCAACAGTGCATCTATCTAGGCACAAGCTGCTGGGCCCACTAGCCTGTTCTGGTACAGCGATGTCCATGGTGGGACCGCCAGCAGGATACTTCAGTATAGAAGGCAGGAACTAAGAGAGCAGGCCATGCAGATTGACTAGCATTCTTCTGTGTACAGTGGTGTGGGATAGGCTAGAGCAATACTAAAAGAGGTGGGTCAGACACTGTTGGGTAGAAGGGCAAAGCGCAGCACGACAATATCTGCAGGTTAGTATGGATCTGGAATGGCTAGAGATGGGACCCCATAGTAGCTACTGGTCCCTTTTTTGACCCACAAGACAGTGTTTCAGAAAATAAGATGTTGGTTCCTTACAGCAAAGAACCCCTATGTTCAGATTTCTCTCCCAGTCCACTGAGAATGACAAGCTGGAATTAAGGGCACAGACAGGAAATATGGAGAAGAGGGAGCTTATGGCGACCAGTTCTAGGGTGGTCAAGGTAGAATGGAAAACCCTAGGTAGCAGGACTATCCTGGAGGAACAGTTGATTTTAAAAGGCAAAAGGAGAAGGAGACAGAGCAGGGTCATAAGAAAGTCTTCTTCAGTGTTGAGACCTCCCCACAATCCACTCATTAAAACCTGCCACCTATCCCTCTTAAGCTTCCCTTTCAGAGGCATAATTTTTCTTCACAATCAGCACAGACCTAGCTGCTAAGAACTCATATCCAGTCCCTCCTCACCCCCTGAGACACTGCTCCCTCTCTGCCCATGAGGCTACTGGTCACACCACAGCCACCTACAGCAATGAACCCTAACAGTGTGGTGCTGGCACTGAGGCTGGGAGGGATGGTAATGGGCCACATGCAGCTGGTCTTTGTGTCTTTCAGTGTGACTGATTCTTCTATTGTCTCATCTATCTCCTCCAAGAGGACATTGGCACCTCTCAGTCTCCAGAGTTTTGTAGGACAAGAGATAAAAACAGTTCTGAGGGTTTCATACCTGTCTGTCAAGGTTTCAGTGTGCACCAGGGGAACATAATTTCAGATGTTATTTCAAAAACTGGGAGAGATAGAAAGTGCAGTTTAAACACAGAAACATCTTCTATCCCAACTAACTGGGCCTGCACTTTTAATGTCCTATCTTGAGTAAGTCATTAAGCACACTGTATGTGTGCAACCAAAGTGTTCACACCCACAAACCACACATCAGGTAATTTTTATCTCAGAAGGACCTTACCACTCATACGAGTCTAAACTGGGTTATGCAGTGTTGGTGGGAAGCCACTTCAAACATATTTTTTATGGCTGTGCTCCGAAACCTTCCTGGGAGCAGCCAGTTCTGAGAGCCAGGGAGCAGGGGACGTGTCCCAGTCACCCAGCACCACCTGCAGCCCTTCGCACTGGCACCAGGAACAGTACAACTCCCTTCCTTTGTGCCCCTCTTGCACCACTTTGCCCTTCCATGCCAGGCAACACATGGGGATGACGAACCACAAGCCATGCTACGCCTCTGCAGTCTCCTTGCTGTTGGGGCACTGGAGAAGCAAATACAGCCCGTGTTTGCACATCTGGTGCCAAGTATGAGCATGTGGGTATGAACAATCCTGTACTCCTTTTGGTCTCCTGTCCAGCAAGGGTTTCCAGGAAACAGATGTATCCTGCCTGCTCTCATGCACCAGTTCAGGTTGAAGTGGCTGGTTCTGGCTCCCAAGACCTGTTGACATTTCCAGGCATGAGTCTCACCTTTCCCTCCCTCCCAACCCTCTCAAGAGAGTTCACCCCTTTAAGGCTTCCCACGAGCTTTATATTTTCTCAGTCTCCACTTTTAAAGTGTTACTAATTTGACCTGACCCGTCCTTCAGCAGGAGAAAACATACTCTCTCAGCTCAGTTTAGTTAACAAAAGGTTAAGTCCCAGTCAAGGAAAAAGAACCCGAACTATCTTTTCATGAGCCACCACCATGCACTAAATCTTTGCTAAAGCTAAATTTCTAGCCAGCCCTTGCATCTGTGTTTTGGCTGCTCTGCCCTCACAGACGCAGCCAGTCAGGAGGTGGACTTTCCATATCCAAGGAAAAATGTATCTCTCTCTTTACATCTGCTTCTTCCCCCCCACACACACACTTTTTTTTTGGTTGGTTGGTTGGTTTTGGCTTCAATTATGCTTGGAAAAAGAAATCAGACTTGCTCGCACAGCATAATTGCCCTAGACAACGAGTTTGGAAACACTGAAGCCTTCCACTAATAAAATGCTTTTAACAGTTGTTGTCGTTGTTGTTGTGACCAAAACATTACAACATACACAATTACCTATGAGCTATGTATGATCAGTGTGAATATTATTCTTGCGTCAGAATGAGAAAAGAGTCAGAATGAGAAAAGAGTCAGAGACTAAATGTGGTGTGGTGCTGCTCTATCACTCCCAAAAAGTTTTGTCTGTGGCATGAAATAAGGCAGCTGGAAAGCATTTCTTCCAACACTTCTGCACTGATAGTTTTTCTGAGATGGATGAGCCCCTGCAGATTCCAGTGCAGTGGTGGTATCTGTCCAAACTGGGCTTCGCTGACATTTGTCTTGGCTGCTTCTGTTTGTCAGAACCTTGTCTTGCATTGCCTAACGCAGTTAGGAATATACCTTTGCTTTGTGTTTACAGAAACGCTGCTTCTGATATGCTACTCTGCTAACTTTACTCTGGATGACCCAGCTATATTTTGCTGGCCATCATTTTTCCCTGGCTGTGGCACTTAAAAGGCATTTTTAAAGCTTTCCTTCAAGCAAGCAGAACCCCAAATTTGTGGACCGAGAGGTGAGGTCCCACTGCTAGGAAGGCTGTGACTCTGAAATAACTATTTGTTTCAGCTGCAAAAGTTCTCATGGGCATTCATGGTGGAGAGCACACCTGTATTTCCCTTTCCCTCAAGAACTGATGACCTCTTGCCTGTGAGTCATAAGCTACCAGAGTCCTATGAGGCTTCATGTTATTTTGCATGCAGCTTAGGGGCCCCTACTTTGGTGCTGCGGCTGTCACCTTTATACCGCACAATCTCTTTGGTCTTTCTTTTCCTCACTCTCTCACCTACTTCTGTCAAAGTTCGTACTTCTCTCTCTCAGGCCCTGTTCCACCTTCTCACACTTATGAATGCCTCACCTTCCTTTCAGATCTTGGGGTTTTTTTTGCTTGCATCTCATTCCTCCTTGCCTTGGAGATCAGCAACCCACCATTCTCTTTTTGCTGATTGCTTAGTACATCCTCATAATCTTCACTGTTTCCCTTCTGTATTCAGCCTCCTACGGGCTCTTCCATACATTGTAAACTTCTCCAGCCACACTGCTGCATACATATCCCTCCACACTTGCACCAGTGCTCCTAGCTTTCATCCTCTCCTGGCTCTCCATTCCTATGGTTTCCTCAGTGGAAAATTATTGTGGTGACCCTGTCCTAAACCTTGTGTACTCTTCAGGTCATCTTATGGCTTGCATCTTAGACTAGGTTCAAAGCAGAGCTATGAGGTTAAGACATGTCACTGAGAGCTTTATTCCATATCAGAGAGAGCACTTTGAAAGAAATAAGCAAAGCAGAGGGGAACAAAGATGGTCCAGACCCCAAAGTATTTAATGTATGAATACAAGTTAAAAACAATTATATGCAGTCTGGGTGACCATAGCAGTTGGTGACAGGAATATAAAGGAAGCAATAAACATCTGAGTACTTGATGGCAAATTGGTTCATGATGAGGAAGAGAACAGGATGAAACAGAGACCGGAGCAGAGATGAAAAACTGGGTCATGTTTGATCAAGTTGATCATTGGATGGATGACCGGTTACTTGTTCAGTACATGATCGGCAATGGTCCCACACTGCATGCCACAGTGACTGGTGCACCAATGTGACTGCCTTACACAAATCCATGTGACCATTTGCTAAACAAGAAACGGTTATGCAACACAAGCAGAAAACAGACTTAGCAGGTCAGTCATGTGTCTGTCAGACATGCTGAAGCTGTGTCTCATGGAGAAGGAGAAGACAGTTCTTGTAAACACTGTGTGTTTCAGTGGGGTATAGCACAGAAACAAGGTTTCCCACAGCAAGTGAATTGTTTTAAAAGTTACACAGCCTGTGTCCACTAGATATGGCATACTTTTAAGTAGCGCCAATTAAACTGTGTTAGCAATATATTTTAGGAGACAATTTTCTTTCCTAGTCTAAGCAAGCCTAATTTCCCTGTGCACTGTCTCCTCCCAGCAGCATACTATGAAGACAACTGTCTCTTGTCTGGTATCTCACATTGTAAAGACAGCGCCAGGCTAAAGCGTAAGCATGACCGGCCAGAGACATGTACCCCAGTTTTTCCAGTGCACGCAGGTTTTCCAGTACGCATCTCGTCTTCAAAAAGCCCTTCTCAAAGTGAAGAAAACCTCGGAACTGTGTCCTTGGTCTGGTCTGCAGAAAGCGTGAAAAAAACCCCCACACCTCAGAGAGGTGTAAATTTTCTGTGCAACTCAGTGTATGTTTGACCTACCTGCTAGCAGGACCTTTCTCATGTATACAGCAGGAGAAAAGGTTGTAGGGAGTCACCTCCTGCTGCTGCTCCATCATGGCCCCACCACAATGGCATCAGTAGAGTGTCCACACCTTCCTTCCTCTCAAATGAAACCGATGATGGCGCAGTCCCCAACCAAACTAGCAAATATCCCTTCTTTGAGGGCTACTTAGCAGCTTCGCTTGGAGGTAATACTGCAGCACTGCTTGGACTCTCAACCAGGTACCTTCCCAAAGGAGAAGCATCCCCATGATCTCCCCAGCTACTGAGATGACTGGAACTTAAAAAGAGCATAAAATCAGATATAAAGATTTGTGCACAAGGCACACAACAGTGAAATTTACCTCCAATAAAATGTTTTTTTCACATTTATTCTCACAGAAATTAACTACTTGTCTGCTACACAAATATGGTCATCAGAAATAACACATGCAAAAAGTGACAAATGTTGGCAGCGATGTTGTGACACTCTTTATCATGCTCCAGCCTGTAAAATGGCACTGACACCTTTGATGTGATTGATGTCACTTGTGATTCTTGGGGATCTTCTCTTGCTGACTCAGCAGTGGTTTCACTGCTAGAAGGGTTCCAGTGATCTAGTTACTCACATACATCTCGGGGCCTTGTGGTTCCACAGATACATCAAGACTTTCATGCCATTTGGGATTTTTATGGTGATAACACCTCTGCCAACTGCTGCTCAGATGGGAATACACTGGAATAGAAATGGAATCTAGAGTGATCCTGACCTGGCATGAACTCGATCTCTGCCAATAGTGTGGTGTCTGAAAAAGTGCTGAGAAACTCGCAGGTTTTGTAATGTAGGCTGTTGGGCAAAGAGAGGGGAAGTGGAAGAGGGAGGGGAGTTCCTCCAAGACTTAGTCTCTGATTAAATTTTCACTTCCTTCATTATCGCATTCTCATTTTGTACTCCCTTGCTGCCTTCCTCCCTTTCATTTCAGGTCCACTTAGGGATGGGATGCAGAGACTTGAGGTGTTCTGCTTCTCACCAGCTCCAAGTATACCTAAGATGTAATGTTGGGATATTAGCAGGAAAAAAACCCGGTGCAGCTAAACATTACTCTCACACACTGCTCTGGGGGCTAGCGTGATTTTCGGTGGCCTGTGCAATGCTTTGAAGGTCTCTGCAGTGCCACTTGCATACAGCAAGCCAGAACAAAGGTCTGTGAATAGTCTTAAAGCCAAGTCCAAGCTACCTCTGCCACCTTTCTCACTGTTGAATGACATTTCTGTGTGGGATTATGGTGGCCATAAGAACTTCCTACACGCTCACTTGAATGTGATGAACAGTTTCAACTGAAAACAACCTATCTTCAAGAATTCAAACCATTTAATTGCAAACAGCTTTTCCTTTTGAAGCTTCCTTGCAATTTTCAAAAATAAAATAACATCTAAAACAGAGTCATTCCCCAACCAAAAGTTTATTACAAAAGCTACACAAAACACTAATCTAGGGCTCAGTGAATCATGTGCTTTGGCCCTGAACAATTTTGCTCTACAGATCCCATTTTGACAAGAAAATAGAAATGTTAGAGTTAGTTTGACCTAGATATTTTTAGGAGTTTGTATGGTTGGGTTTTATTTCTTTCAGCTCAGCCACAGAGATGAAGAACAACCATACACAGCTTATCCCAGAGCACTACCCAGCTCTGAGGCTGGTTGCATAGCAAACTGCAAAACACCAGCATGAGCTGAAAACATGCAGCAGTCAGTAATGTCAGGTACAAGCTCTGTGTTACGCTGAACTTTTTCAGACTTTACATTATGCCCTACTGTTTCCTGGTTACTTTGTTCAGTCAGCTGACTCTGGAGTTGTATTAGCCTGATTCTTCCTCTGGAGTACTTTGGGTTCTGTCATCTTTTCCTTCCTCTCACTTCCCTCCATCCTGTTCCTCTGAAGGATATTTTATCTCCTTACTTTTGGATGAACTGTTCTCATGGTTTCTGCTTGTAACACAGCTGTATGACAGGGAAGGGAGTGCACTAGAACAAGAGCTTGTTGCCTCATGGCAGTAGGTGGGTACTCTGTACTCCCCAGGCAAGAAAGCCATGGGCAAGAGCAGCCCACAGACCTGGCAGTGGGTCAGGAATGCCACGGCCCCTGGGGTAAAGAAGCAGCTCCTGGTGAACTGGCCTCTCTCCAGGCAGTGGGGTTTACTCTTCACCACCTTGCTGCTTTGAGGCAAGATTTCCAAGGAGGATGTTAAGGTCACTTGCCAGACAGAGGGAGCAAAGCATCATTGACAGGGGGAAGGGCTTCCTTTTAATCTTTGTGGCAGAGAAGATGAGGACCACTCTCAGGAGCAGATGTTTCAGCTCTGGGCTGAATTCCTAACCTCTAGCCACTTCCCTCTCCCATCCTGTTACTGAGAAATTCTGGGAAAGGATTTAGATGCAAACAAAAGAATTTGGGCAGACAAGAGCCAGGAAAGCACGTATTTTTAGTTTAAAAAAAAAACTCCTAAGGAAGAGTAGTAAGGGAATTTGTTAAGATGATATGCATGGAGGCTGAGAGAAATGTTCATTTCCACTGGAATAAGAGAGCAAATTCAAGATGCTGGGCAAGCCAGAAAGGTTGCAGGGCAGAAGTTGGAGACATTCCAGGATGTAGTCCCAGGCTGTAATAAAGGAGTAATAAATAGAATGCCTACAGGATAAAGGTAAATTCCAAACCAGATACTTTGTTCTATAGTTTTTATTTTAAAAACAGGAAACAACCACATTAATAAGCATATAAAATCATCCAAAATATTCACAATGCTGTTACAGAAAAAGAAAAGAGATACCATGTGAGAAAGACCTACACATTTCGGTCCAAGCCAACACACATCTCTGATGCAAAGTATGGAATGCTCTTATGCACAGCTGTAGGGGGAATTTCCTAACAAGATAGATGCCCATGTAGAAATATGTCTGGAAGTGCTGGAGGGTCAAAGGAAGGGCACAAAAATCTATATAGCTGAGCCAAAATATTAAAGTTGGGGAAGAAGTCATTTATTCTCAGACATATTATATAAATCTGGCACAGAAGCCCAATAGTAAGCTAGGGAAACCTGCTTTGTGCAAAGCTGGAGTATTTCAAATCGTCACAGGAAGTATTTCACAGCAGCAAGTTTTACTGATCTTTGCAACTGTTTCTCATTAGGGAAGGTAGAAATGTGATCACTGTAGTTACTGAAAAAGCCAGATACATGCCCCCAGAATATACATCGATGGGAATTTCTCTGTCCTGCAGTACATTGTCAAGAAAGCTTGGGCTATCCATGCTACAACAATTTTGCTGTCATGCCTGCCTTTCTGAACCTTTATCTTCCTTTTACCCACCTTGGAACCTGTAGGTCTGCCTCTCTTCTAGGATATCCAGCAATGAACCTCCAGCATGAGTTTGCAGGTAGACTTGAGTTTGACCAAGTCAAAACTCAGAAGACCTTAGAGCCAGAGTTTAAATTGGACCTACCTCTGTGCTACCTTTAGATAGCTTATGCAAGCCCAGACAGACATGGGCCTGAAGTCTCTCTCCACAGAGCGCTGCAGTCAGTGAAGCAAAGCTCCCATCCCTTGATTTCAAGTATACCATATGTGCTACTTTTTTGCCTTCCTCAACTGTGCTAGCTTGGCAGCAAGGGTAGGTGTGTACATACTCTCAATTGCCTAGCAGTATGACAAGTAGGAGACCAATGTTTACTGATGTACAATTACTGTCTGCCATATCCCTTTTAACAGAGGCACTATTACAGAGCTGTACACATCCACACAGCATGCTGCGCACTGGTGAGCATTGCAACATCATGCAGATCTTCCAGAGAGGACACATGGGGCAAAAAAAAAAAATTGGCCTACAATCAACCAGTGGACTGAGAGCTATAGAGCTTTCACACTGCTAAGCTCACATGTTCTAGTAGCTCTGGTCTTCATGAAGGACCAGAGGACTACCTCCTCTACCTTTATGAACTTACACATGCCATAACCAACCATGCCTGTGTCCAGAAGGGTCACACTACATGCCTCTGTCTAATATTTATAAGAACAATTGCTAAGAAAATACAGCTTTGGAAAATAGTAGTTATCCTCACAGACCTTTAAGTAACAATCTGAAATTTCAGACTTTCTGACCTACTAGAATACAGCAGAGAAGCCAAAAAATAAAACTAAGAGAAGGCAGGAGAAGTTACCTTCTGGTTTGCAATCACCACTCTCAATCATCCCATACACTTAACCATGACTAAAAATGTAAACTAACACCACCCATTTGCTGCAATACCACACTTTCCAATTGACACTTGGGAACAATATTTAAAATTGCCACCCAAAAAAATCCCCAGTAACAGATTTTGGTGGGCAAACATCTCTTCTTACTAGTATGCAATTCTTTGAATTTCTTTCCAGAGGGCACAAATAACTTAAAGGTGACATGCATAATTGGCTCTGTTGTATATACTATCCAAAATGCCCAATCTCCTGTTTAGTACCATGTTTCTCCTCTACAGTCTTATTGCACCTCGAGTCTACAGCATCTTTGTTAGATTAGCTATTTCTCTTAAACATCTTCAATTTCTTTATCTGTACATTTTTGTACACCATTAAAAAAATAAATATTTACAAAGTGACATACAAATAAATAAACTTAAGTAAAAGTATGCTTTCAGTCTGTCTATACAAAAAAATAAAACAGCAGGAAAAAATATGCATGTAACTTGGTCCCCTTTTTCCTGAGGCTGAAAAAAGTGCACACTGGATAGGAAAAAGCAAGGAGATGGCTTTTTGGTAGGTTTGCTAAATTCCAGTGTAACACTGCACACACACACACAGAGTAGACTCAAAGGGCCAGGGACTTGTTTTTGTGGGTCACTTCAGCTCACTACAAAAATAGTAATTAGATTCAAATACACAATGGTCACTGCGTGCATTAAGTATGTTAACCCCAAATAGCAATTATAGGTGAGAAAAAACAAAAAATATTGCCAGATCTTCTCTGTTCTCCTGATGTTTGTGACAGGGAAGATGAAATTATTTTTGCAAGTGCCAGGTGCCTTCCAGTACTTGAAAATGGGATCACCCATATTAGATTTGCTTAATGTTGGTAAGCCTGGCAGAATGGGGGAGTATGTGGGTGCAAAGAAGAAAATAGCAGCAATTGAGGGGGAAAAAATGTCCCAGTTCTCATGGTTTTCTTTGCTCATTCCTTTAATGACTCTTTAAGCATGTAAGAGTCGAAGAACGGGTCTGTTAATCTTAGGCAACTTCTTTGTCAGGTTGTACGTTGTTCAGCTCCACCATGGGGTTCTTCTCTACAGGTGATGTGGGGCTGGCTTCTGCTCGTCCTTCAAAGCCTCTGGAGATGTCTTCAAAAGTCCTGCCCTTGGTCTCTGGCACTTTGAAGAAGGTGAAGACAAAGAAGATGACCAGGAAAACAAGGAAGATGAGGAAGACATAGGAGCCACATAGTTTCTGCAAGGAGGACAAAAGCAGAAGGTTTTAATTTGAAAAGCTCATAAACCTAAATGCAAGGTTATTTGCTATTGACAGGCCAAAATTCTAACATCTTTCTCCAACAGTGCCCTTACTGTGTTGAGGAAAAAGTCAGTATTTTTTTTTAAAATGAAGTCAAGTTCCTGTGGGCTTCTGAAGTGCTTTAATGTTCCTGGGGATGACAAAAATTGAGGCTTTTAAAGGGAAAGTCTTGATGTGCTAATTAAGATGGCTCTTCCAGCTATTTCTAAACTACAGGCAGTTAAGACAGCAGAATATAAGGTGAGCCACAACACTCAATCCTCAGTAACATCACAACACAGAATCAGGGACTCTGCTGAAAGCAGGGACAACTTCAAGGAGAGATCAGGTTAAGGGTCATAGTTATGTTTTGACATCTCCAAGGATGGAGATTCTACAGTCACTGCAGACACCTATTCCAACGCTACAGCACTCAGTGCATTGCAAACTGGGTCCTTACCTCTGCATAGGGGAAGAGCATTCCCACTAAGAAATTAGAGGTCCAGTTGGAACAACCAGCCACTGCCATGGCTGCAGGCCGTGGGCCCTGGCTGAAGAGTTCTGCCACAATGAACCAGGGGATAGGGCCAGGGCCAATCTCAAAAAGAGCCACAAAGCCAAAAGTGGCAACAATGCTGATGTATCTGATCCACTCCACAATGTCCTGCAAGGGAACAAAACATTATCAGCTGCAGTTTGAGGCAAACGTGGCATAGTACAATACCATCTCCAGTGTCACAACTTTTTCAGCTGCACTGTGAACACTATGGCAGTTTGTCTGCAGTTAAGAAGCTGTGCTCTCCACCACACAGCTCTAGCCTGAGCTGTACCTGCCTACAGAATTGCAGGGCAAGGCAGCTGTATGTGTCTTATGTGTCCCCTGCTGGGGTCAGCCTGGACAAGAATACAAATTACTCACCTTCAGAGCTAAAGCGACGGTCATAAGAACAGCACACACAGCCATGCCACCCAAACCAACTAAATGGAGGGTCCTGCGCCCTGCACGCTCCACCAGGAACAGCTGTAAACATGGCAGAAGAAATAATCCATGACTTTGGCAGCAAGAGCTGAAGAGGCTCCTTTGCTCAGTGTGCCCTGCACCTCTTATCTGCCTGTAGCCCTCAGTGCCAGTGGTGATCTCAATGCCAGTCACCAGGCTGCTCCAGCCTTGGCACAAGTTTTTCCTCTCTGGTTCTTGCTACTGCCTTCTCTCATCATTTTTCCCCGCCGTGCACTCCTTTTCACCCTTTCTCCTCTCCCCCCACAATGCTTTTAATGCATTCTTTTCTTTGCTCTTATAGGCCATTGCCTAGCCCAGTGCTTTGCCACAGCCTGGCTACTTGTCTTCAGTCATATCTCCCAAAAAAGCCCAGGCAGACAAGTTACCTCTCATCGTAAGGCCCTGTACCACTTACCGACACAACAGTGAAGACTGTGTTTACCACACCGGCTCCAATAGTGGCATACACAGGCTGCGTGATACCAGCTCTTTCAAAAATCCCTGTAGAATAATAGAATACCTGGGAAGAGAAAGCAAAAGTTGGACACCATCATAATTCCCGTGTTTGACAGCATGACCCTTGTTCTCTGCCTAATGGCTTGCAGGCCCAACAGGGAGCTTCTAAGAAGCACTCAACAGTATAAAACAGCATGCTTCCAGTCAAGGTTCACTCACTTGATACAAGGCTGCAATGTCTTGCTGGGGGGTGTGCATGTGTGGGAGAAGTGAAAGCAAATATAATCTCCACTTTCCATTTTAGCAATCTCTACAGGATCACAAAACCGTGATCTCCAATCAAGGCACAGAGGGGTTTTTGGAAGCACAGTTCTTTCAACATTAGTGTCAGGTCCAAGTGTAGCCAGAGATAAAGGAGGCCCAGCAGATGGAACAGGAAGATACTCACAGCATTGATGCCTGAGAGCTGTTGGGAGAGCTGCAGCATGATGGCAATGATAATGGCTTGACGGTAGTTTGGAGAACGGAAGAGCTCTGGCACAGTTGCTTTCTTTTCCTGGGACATTTTAGCACTCTCTTCTTTCATCTCCAGGATGTCTTGAGACACATCTTGTGTACCACGGAGCTTCTGGAGAACTGGAGGGAAGAATCCAAAAATGCCAGGTATAATACACCCACAGCCAGTAGGTTCCCCCTACCCTGCCCTGCTATTTCAGGGAGGCCACACTGGGAAGACCAGACCACCTGCCAGCTAGCATTTGGGCCTGCTGCATGAGAAAGACCAAGGCCCTGCATGCAGCTTTGCTCATCTTTTCAGCCCAGCATGGAAACCAGGCCCAGGTCCTGCTCATGTTGCTCGATCTCCAAACTTGCACTCAATCCCTAATTCTGTTCACATGCTTGCCAGAGCTGACTCCAGCCCCCTGCAGTAGGAGAGGGAGACAGTCTCCAAGCTCCCTGTTAAATGCCAGCTTATTTCCTGCCTTCTAGAAGGAGCTGACAGAGCTGCAGGAGGTGGCCCCGCTACATCCCACCAGGCCAGGTGCCATTCCTCATGTCTTAATCCCACCTGCAGTCTCTGTTGGGATGCCAGGTTTCTCACACTTCCTGGCACTGGTGCAACCTAAAAGCCAGGAGGGTAGGCTTGGTGCCCTCTGGGAGTCACACCCTGATCCACTGCAGGCTCCAGATTCAGTCCTGGCCTCCCACTAAAGTTCAGTGGGGGCTGGGAGCCAGAATACAGCCCTGCCCCTTCAGAGAGGAGTTCTTACCTGCTTGTGCTTTCTCTTCCTCCATCTTGTTGATCAATAGGAAACGGGGACTCTCAGGGCAGAAAAGAAGAGCCACGCACTGCAGGATTGCTGGGAGGACCGTGAACCCCAAAAGCAGTGGCCAAAGTGCTTCAGTCCCCATGATTCCCTCCAGGCCAAAGATCTACACCAAGAATTGAAGAGAAATAGTGATTTAAATACTCCAATTCCTCACTCCCACACCAGTGAGTATGGCCCCACCTCACCCTCCCCTGGCCCTCCTTTCCCCAGAGGGCAGGATCATGTTGTGTCAAGCCTACCTGGGCCACCAGGATGCCCACCACAATGCCCAGCTGGTTGAGGGTGCCAAAGGCTCCACGGAGGCTGGTGGGTGAGACTTCACTGATGTACATGGGCACAAAGCCAGTACAGAGACCACAGAAGAGGCCAATAATGAAGCGGCCAATAATCAGCATCTCCACTGCCTTTGCCATCTTAGAGAAGGCCATGAGAGTGCCACCAGCAAAGGCCAAGACGTTCACCAGGAGCATGGAGTTCCTCCTGCCAGGGTAAAGATGTCAAGACTGAGCTTAAACTGTCAATATAGTGGGAAAATCATTGGGAGAGGGGTAAACCTACCCATGACCTCCTGTCTTGGGGATGGTAGAACAGAGTAATTCCCATTCAGCTCCTGCCTTGGCCTACAACCCTTTCTTTTTGCAGCCCACACATTCTTTTGCAGCCCAGCCACCTCCTCCTCCCCCCCCCCGCTTCCTCTCACCTCTGCCCTCTTTCTTCCAACACTTCATTGTAGAAGGGGAAAATTCCCTAATGGCTTGGATTGCTCTTCTCAACTTACCTGCCAAATCTGTTGACGAACAGGCTGACTGAGAAAGAGCCGATCATACCTCCTACCGAGAAGATGGCCACAGAAAGGGACCACAGAGATGTGAGCAGCTCTGGGGAGACAACCTGGCCAGTCCGTTCAGACAGAGTTCTGTTGAAGAAGCTCTGGATGATCTGCAAGAGAAACCAGGTGGAGACAGTTACAATCCAGTGGGAGGCATTTTGCACTGGGGACAATGGAGATTACTTCTGAGGCCTTCCTTCTGTTTTAATGGAGGCAAGAAGCAAGGATAGACCCTAAAAATTCAATAAGCAGTAACAAGTCATACAAGAGGAAGATGAGTGTGCAGAAAAAAAGAGCTTTCATTGACAAGTTCAGTGGATGGGTAGCAGTATGATGAGGGAGAAGTTGCTTCACTGAACTTGTTGAGGAGTGGTCAGTGTTTATTAAGGAAAACAGGCTTATCTTCTGGATGATGCAAGTCACTGGTGGTGCTTGGGAGAGGGTGTAAGACAGTTGGGAGTGAGGAGGAGCAAGAAAATATGGCCAGAGAATGGAAGGGAACATTTCTGGCAAAACCAGAACTCTGGCAGCAGGGACAGCCTTTCTGGGATGGAACTAGTTTAAGAGACACAGAAAGTTTCGCTGAGGTAAGTCTGAAAAACTGCAATATTACGTAAAACAATCCTTCGTTGTCCCATAGGCATGTGACAGGGCTGGGTTGCTGATTTCTGAGACATCTTTGATAATGAGAGAAATTCTGCAAGGGCTGAGGGGGAGAGATGGCCTCAGAGTGCCTGTGTCCTGCAGATGGCAGCAGGACATTAGCTAGGGAGGACCCCTGCCTCCCACCCCCCCCAACGGGTGATGTGACATCTATTCCGGGAGACAGAGTGGATGTGGTATTGGTGAGTCAGTTCCTGAGAGAGAGGAACCATCTTATAGTTACAGAAAACCACATTTCTCGTTTTCTTCATCTCTTCTTTCTTAGGCTACAGTCATGAGATGGTTTGGTCAGTGTGCCCCAGTCACAACCCTTTTACAAGTACTGAATCTACAATTAACACAAGGAATAAATAAAAAAATAAAGAAGCCTGAGATGGTCCTCAAGATAAAACTAAGCTACAGCAACTATAATACCTACCAACACTCAACTGTTTTCTGCATGCTGCTCTCCACATTCCTTCTGCCATGGCTGGTTTATTCTGACTCAAAACTCCAGTGGCTCACATTCCTCCACGCACCAAATACAGACCTACTAGAAAATGGCAGATGGGGCCCTCCTGCCCCCTCTGCACTCCTAATTAAGAGAATTAACCTCTGTTTGCTCTCTCTACTCCCCAAAGCTTTGCCCTTCTGTGTCCATTGTTGTCATTGAGAGAGGGTCTTCTTGACTTCATAAACCAGAACCAAATTATTAGCTGCTTGGGAGACAGCTCCTCTCCCTTTCTAGACCTTTGTCTTCCCATCAGCCCCTCAGCACCATCTCCCTCACTCATTCTCCCTCTCACCTTCTCAGGAGCATTGATAACGCCAGTGTTGTACCCAAACTGGAGAGATCCAATGGCAGCAATGGAAACAGCATAGATAAGGGGCGCTGTGATTTTCTGTGGAAAAAGACAAAACGATTATTTAGTTAATTTGGTTATTCATGCTGTCATGAAGTTTCTCTTCAGCATAAACAGCAGCTGCAGCTCATAGGTGGCACGTGCAAGTGCACCAAGGGTGGGTACCAGTGACAGAGACTCTGGAAAGGAAGATGCAACTGTACAGCAGGAAGAAGTTCTGTGACTAGAAACAGGAGGGCCTGTCAGAACCTCCCCTTTATTATCTCCTGACCTTTCTCAACTATTCTCAGCTCATTAATGAATACACTGGCTGCATTAGTGGCTGTTATTTTGGGTTGATCTGCTTTACAGAAAAGCTTTTGCTGATCTCTGGCATGTCATGAAACAAGAATCTAACTCCTTCCTATGCCAACTGACAAGTTCCCATAAATTGAGTCTCAGATCTGCCCATAAGCTATACTGGCAGTCACTCCTATCAGTTAAAACATGCACTCTTCAGCAACAGGCCTGCTTTTCCCAGGCTAGTGCTTCCCAGCCCTGCCCCAGGGCACCTGGCACAGCAGCCTGCCTCACAAAGGTGGCAGCAGTGCTGCCAACCTTCCCGTTTATTTTTCTTGATGCTGTGGCAATACTAGGGTTCCTGGATTTTGAGTGTGTGAATCTGTTAAAATAAAAAACTCCTGAGCCCTCAGAGCCATAGAGGAAGCTTGACAGTACAGCCTCAGAAGTCCCACAGACTGAGAAATTTAAGTGTCAGTGGAAAGCATCTGACATTTTCTACATTCTTAAAGCTTGTGGAATTTAAGCCAGCTCTGTGTTAGGGAGGCATGGGGGAGCAGGTGACTCAGGAGTTGGCTCTTAGATGGCCAGTGCTTGAGTTGGCACAATTTGAAAAGATCATGTTTCTGTCTCAGGAAGGATTGGAAGCTTTTCCAAAAATCTTAACAGTCCCTTTTCCAAGGCTTTCCAATTATTGTCCTAAGACTGGCAGGGGAAAGAAAAGTACTTTATGGGACCTGCTGTCACAGCTCTTCCAGTCTCTTGCTTTCTGACTCGGTTCCAGGAGCAGTGGCTCCCAATACCCTCCTGCCAGGGCTCACACCACCTTTTACTGATCTTTCAAGCCAAGCATATAGGTGCTTCTGGCCTGCACAACCCTCACACAGCTACCAGTTAGGCCTCAGTAAACAGAAACTGGGGAAATTACTCTCGGGCATGTTTTCCCCCACCTACATACATCATGTAAATGTCTCAGGCTGATCTCTCTTCCTGCCAAGGTTAGTGATGGAGAGAAAGGGGGCAGGGTCCTCTCCTTGCAGAAAGCAGATGATTCCCAAGGTACCCTTCAGATTTGAACACACACTAGGTGGCCAAGGCTTTCTCCCCTCCGCCTTGTGACCACTCCCTTCATTTTCAGCACAAGGAAATTTGGCACAGAATTTTAAGGACACAGCTCTTTCAAAGCACCTGGATGCCTGTAAAAAGGCATTAAGACATCTAAGCACTTTTAGGACTCCAGGCCAGGTCATCCCTAGTCAGCAGGTACAGCAAAGCTGAGGACAAAACCCAGCTCTCCACATTTTCAACACAGTGACTCAACACAAGTGCATCTTTCTCCCTCCAGGGCTCTGCTTTGTCATGGCTTGCAGCGGTCACAGCTGGCCTTTATCTTCTGGGTACAGCAGGGAATACAGGGTACCTGCTTTGCTGGTAGCCCTTACCTACATAGTACATAAATAACTATCAGGTTAGTTCTCCTAGCCTCTTTCATACTCCCTCTCCTGAGTGTTGTCTGCTATTCATCTCCTACCCAGTCTCATGCCACCTAGACATCACATGGCCTGACCCATCCTCTCTAGGGGACCAGACCGTGACCTAATGTATGGAACATTTGTTACTGCTGGAAGTGCCTCACTTCCCAAAAGGCAAACAGTGAGCTCAGAAATAGTACAGCTACACCCACCCTATCCAAAGGCTGACGGCTGAAGTCTATGCACCGGCAAGGAATTCAAACCACTACTACCCCTCCCCCCGACCACAGGAAACAGCAGTGTTCATTATCCAGGAGATGCTTCTCAACAGCCCCCCCTCTCCTTCACTAACTGGAACCTCAGAGCAGGACAACTTGTTTAACCCAGCTAAAGTGGCCTCACAGCCCTCCTCTGAGCGACCTTGACCAGATGCTCTCCTTTCCTCTGCATCATCTCACACTGCCTACATCTCCATCAATATGGCGGTGAGGGCCCCGGGCTTCCCGGATTCTGCTGTTTCTGTGTAACTGTAATCCACCGGCATCCTGCACCAGGTTGTGCTGAATATTTGCTGTCTCTCCTCATGCTGGCCTGCTTTTCTCCCTTGATGCATTCATACACACAGAGTCATTAGCTCACTCCACTGGTGCCCTCCTCACTCGTAGATGCGGATGAGCTATGATACTGACAAGGGCTCTGTCCCCTGCTCTCCAAAAGAGAAAGGGGGAAAGGATATACGCTTTGCTTTCTTCTTTAAATGTAGAAGTACCGTTATTATAAGCCATACCACCACCACAAAAATGCCTTTAAGAGTAATCTCCCTTTTAGCATCATGACCCCTGGGACAAACGAGCGCTGCCCTGCCAGCAAAATAAACCTCGTGATCAATACGATACAATACGGATAGCATCATGTGGATCATCAGGCCACACGCACGAAAACAAATCAATCTTACGATCCGCAACAACTCCTCCCAAACATCGAGTGCCTGCCCCCGCTCCTCTCCCCCCCATCCCACCCCGCGGCTTTTCCCGAGTCACCCGCTAAAGGACCGCAACTGCGGCCTTGCCGGCACCACCGCCGCATCCACCTTCACCACGACCAACAGACACCCGGCGGCGAGTTATCCCGAGCACCCGCCAGTCGCGACCACATCCACAACCACTCCCCTTCTCCAGCCCTCCGCCGAAGCGCCCGGGTACCCGAGCGGCGGCTGCCCGACAGCGACCACCTCTCACCGGCCGCAGCGATGCCGGGGGAAGGAGGAAGAAATCCGCGCTCCCTCCCTACCTTTTCAGCATCCATCGTCAGCGACGAACGGCGAACGACTGGCGGCGAACGGCTGCCGGCCAACAGCTACCCCACCTAACGGAACCCGCGAGGCGGAGGCGGCGCGGCTCCCCCCCCCACACCACACCACAAGCACGCACCCATGCTTTCGCGGTGCTGGAGCCCGTGGATTTATAGTCTTTCTTATGGGAGGGGGCTGGTGGGAGGGGCCGGGGAGGGGAGGAGCTCTGTGGCAGTAATTCCAGGAAAAGAAAAAAAAAAAAAAAAAAAATAGTCAGCTCACACCGATTTCTGACTTAAAACTGACATCAGCCCCTTCCGGCAGCGTGCGTGCTGGGCAGCCTCTCTGCCATGGTGCGCGGCGAGCAGGGGCATCCGGCCGGCGGGCATCCCGCGGCTTTGGCTGCGGAGCTCCGGAGAGAGCATCTGGGAAAAGTCAGATGCGTGGAGAAGTATTTACCACTGATGCCATACAAATGTTAGCTAATGATAGAATACTGGTGATTTGCATAAAAGGAGCTGCATGACATAAAGCTGTTTCCAGTCTATAGTTTGAACACCGAGGCAGGCAGCGACGGGCGGAGGCAGACACACAAATAGCCTGAAGTCAAATGCCGCCTCCGTGAATGCTCTTCCCACCTCCCAAAGCTGTGGATGAGGCACAGTTCTGGATAATTGGGTTTGGGGGATTTTTCGTTTGGTTGGTTGTTTTCTTTTTTAAAAAATATTTTTCCTACAAAGCTAGAATCCATGGGAGCAAAGCTGAAGTTGTGACCTTGCATCTGCATTTAGTCCCAAACTTGAACCCTTTCAACCAAACTGCACTACTGTGCTTCATATTCATTTGCTGTCCATCCTTCGGGTCAAACAATTGCCAGTCTCTTCCAGGGGAGTAATGAATGCTTTGAATCTCAGGCAAAAGCGCTGTCAAACAAAAGTCTCCACTGAACTAAGAATCTGCCAAGCATTTTGACTCCAGAAAACAGCAACAGCTGGTGCTGGGGGGGAGGGATAAAGCTGACTCGTGAGGTTTTTTCGTTCTTAGGAACACTGTTTTGGGACCATCATTTTTGTCACCAGATTCTGGGGAAGGTTAACGATCATATCTTAATTTCATTACTGCTGTTTATTTGGCATGGTCACCTGACCACTTATAACTGGAAATTAACAGGTCGAATGGGGTGACACTTTCCATCACTCCCTTCATGGGTATTTATGTGTTATTAAAATATTATTCCCAACAGAAAAAAAAAAAAAAGTGTAGCAGGCCAAGGGAAGCTTGCACAGTCCTCTTTCTTAGGCTACGTGATAAAATCTCATCCGCACACCCAGAAAGGAGCACAGAGAGACAATGGCAGGAGGAGGATCCCAAATAACACCCTGCCCCAGCTACTCCCAGGCTCATCACAGGAGCCATCAAGCACATCAAAGGCCCCATTTTCACACGCCCGGAGGAGCACAGGGGCACAATGGCAGGTGCCAAACCAAATTAAGGACTCTGAGGAAGGGACACCCTGCCTGGGCCCGCCCCTCCCAGGACTGTCCCCCAGGAGCCATCAGCCCCATTGTTCAGGTGTGAAACCCATCACGAAGAGTCAACAGCTGGAGCACCTTTCAGACTGGGGGAGGGAGGGAGTGCTGCGTGCAGGGGCGCCAGACACGCTACAGGATGCAGGGGAAGAGCATTTGGGGATTGCACAGGACTTACTATGGGATGTTTAAGGGAGGAATCAAAGGGGGGAAATCGGGAGATAAGGAGAAAAAAGGGCCATTTGCATGTAAACTGTTGGCTGGTCAGCACACTTGTCCAGCCTTGCCCTGCCCTTGATCAGCACAGTCTTCCCTATCTTGTTATTAACTTCTATTTCTAATTCTTTTCTTGGTGAGGTACTCTCTATTTGGGGGTGGGACAGGGTGGTGTGTATGGGGGGTGTGAGTGCCACATCACAGGCTCGTGTGCCGATGGTGCAGCAAGTGCGGGTGTGCAGGTGAGGGTGTGAGCACTAATGAGGATGCAGCCGGACCAGCCCGCAAGCAGGTGAAGTGGCCTGGGAGCCAGGGCTGTCTGTAAGGGAGGAGCTGCCTATTGGAGGGACCAGGACAGTCCCAGCCAGCTGCCAGAGAGACCATCGGGTCTTGGGGTGTATAGGGGTGAGACACACTGGTGTCTGTGTCTCTAAGGGCAAGGCCATGGAAGGTTGGCTGCTGGAGGGACCAGGGGACTCCTGGCCAGCTGTGCACACGCACGTGTGTGTCTGTGTGTGAGTGATGGGGTCTGTACCAGCAACAGGAGTGGGGCTGCAGCCTTGGAGTCTCATATGCCAAGGTGCCAGCAACTGGGGAGACTGGGATCCAAGGATCAGCCTGAGTGTCTGAGCCCAGCTCCTGGAAGGATCCACCTTATACACATGTATATATGTGTGTATATATATATGTGTATATTTCCCACTATTGGACCTCCATCCTGCTCAGTCTGGCAGGGGAACAGGATGAGGCCATTGGTGCTGTTTGTGTAAATGCTCTGTGTGTCTGTGTGGTGGCCGTGTTTATACGTGTTATATATTTGGTGTATATGTGTGTTTTATGCATGTGCCTACAGGGAATACATGTTCAGCCTTGCTCCTGGTTGCACCTGGGAGGAAGGAGCTGTGGCAGTCTTGCCTCTGTCAGGTTGCCAGATTCAACCCTAATTGCCTAACACACTTTGTTTGACTAATTTTGGCTCACATTTATTTTTCTTTTTCCTAGCTTATTTTCCATTTGTTTGCAAGCATAGCAAACTCCACCTTGAATCTGATCACCCAGCTGTCTTAAATCCTGGAAATATTAATTTTCTGGTTAGTGTGGGAAGTTGCCATATTTGGGGAGGCTCCAAACATATCCAAATTTCAGAGGCAATCTACGGACTGCGAAAAGTATTCTTCTGAAATGGCCTCATTCCACATGACTTTGTTGTAAGTGCTGAGCAAACCAAACTTCAAGAGTAAATTAAATACATCCATAGCTACTAGTCCAATTTAGAAGCAGTAAGAGTTTAGCTGAAAATTAAATCTCTAACAGGATGCAGAACACAGTGGGTGGCACTTCCTTACCTTTACAGAGCTGGTGGAGTAAACAGCAGTAAGAAAGAGACCAAAGCTCAAAATGCACAATTTCCTTAAGGAATGTGGGGAAAATACCCCGCCGTCCCATTTCAGTTAGTTTTGCCCAAGTCTGAGTTAATCTGCTGGTGCTCAAATATTTAAATATTTAAATGTGAAGCTTGCATCACAGCCTGTTCCTCCTAAATATCAGTTTTGTTTCTGTCCTAGGACACACACCTACCTCCCACATCACAGATAATTCTGAAGAACAGCTGTGGGGGGAAGTACATTAATACCTGCTTAGCAGAGCTATCTGATACTGCACCAACTAAAACTATCCATCTAGCCTTTTTATGAATATAATACTCGTGTATTATGCAAAGTGCATTAACTGCACTAGGATGGAGGCCCGCTGCAAGTTGCCAGTGTCCAGCCAGACATAAGATTTCTAGGGGAAGGGCCCAGCAGAGCTGGCCCCAGGTAGCACCTGGTGCTGGCTGCCCCACATTAAACACCACTATTCTAACCACAGAGCTATGGGGATGCGAAAGGCTCATCTTTTGCTTAACAAGCTTTTTCCTTCCTAGCTTTCAGAACACTTGCATGTCTAAACTAGTGCATGTCAACTAACAATTTACAGGAAATTTACATTTTCAGAGGAAAGCTATTTTAATCACAGAATGCCTATTTAGCATTAAGCAAGAGCCCCACCAATGGGCAAGCCTGTTCTTAATTTATGCCAGAGGCTGGAGCTGGCAAGTGACCTCACAGAAACACCTTACTGTGGCTTTTTGACAAAGTCAGTGGAGCTCCAACAGGTACAGTTCTCTGGCAAACACATTTCATATACACAAGGACTTGGCTCAAGGGACAAATGGGGAGAAGACACAAGAAATTGGGTGCTAAAAAAAAAAATAAAAATCTTTGATCTTGTCCATGCCTCCACAACCTAATGGGAACAGAGACTGATCAACAGACTCTGATCAATCACAGGGTCGTGACTCTGCTGTCCAAACTCCTTGCAAGCTATATTTCACCTTACACTAGCTGCTTTGTCATATCTGCCCAACTTTCAGTTTGGTGGTGCTCCCCCATACCATGACGCTCTCTCCAGTCTCTCTCTTTCCCATCCAAGTTTAGTGAATCCTTTTTCACTTATTATTTTGCCTGGAGAACAAATTCTTCAGAGATAAGAGGAGCAGGCACTAGGAGGATTATTATGCAGTGTTTGCCTTGAGAGATGATTTTGTGCTTTTCTGTTTGTTGTGTTTATAACAAAAGAGCATTCAGAACAAAGGAAAGAGAATGAGAGCCAGCATGGGCCAGATGCTTCCCCCACAAGCTATGAGTAACTTCCATTGTTGAGGGGAGCTGAGAAGGAGTGGGAAAAAGGAGGACAGATAAAAGAGAGAAACAAGTTGATGGGTGGGGAGTAGGTTGGCCCATAAACAACAGGAGGTTAAGAGAGTGAGAAGAGAACAAATGGAGAAGCAGAAGGCAAAAACAAAAACAAAAGAAAAGGCATAATGAGGGAAGAAAGAAAGCACTAAAACAGATTAGAAGGGCAAGGCAGAGGGATAAAAGAGAAAAGGAAGGAAAAGGCAGCAGCAAAGTACTGGAGGAAAAGGGATAACAGGTTAATACTTTAACAATCGCTTGCAAAAGGGAAGTAACCTTTTGAAAAAAATTAAATAATTCTGCAGAAATCAACATTTGATACTTTAACTATGACTTGCAAAGGGGAAGTAACAATAAATAAATAAATAATAGAATAGTTCTGAGTAAACCATGAGCAGTAGCATCAGATTGAAAATTCTGTTTTCTGTACTTGTCTTGGTGCTATGCCAGAGACGGGACAAGCCCCACAAAGTGATCTAAAGTTTCCTTGTCTCACTTCCTATAATACTTCAGGCCTTGACCTCTTCTTTTGCTCTGATTGGAAGAAGAGTCCTGCCCAGCATCTAGGCCACAAGCTTTTCTTTCTGATTGATGTTGCCTGGGCAACCAGGCTTTCTAGCAAAGAGAGGAGCTTTGTATCTGTGCATTTGCCTTTTTCTCGTGCTATTTGTCTTGTTTTATTCTAGCATTGGTCCACATCTAAGAATAGCAATAATGAAGTATATGGATGTGACTCACAGAGAATGCCGTAAATATATTGTTTCCATGAACAACTGCCCTTCTTACGATCTCTCTCAGTTTCTGCCTCTTTCCTCTGGAGTGTACAGGCAACAGGTGAACTACATCCAAAACTGCCCCAAAGCCCACGTCCCTGTCCCGTACTGGGATACTGCAGCAGCTGGGGAGGTGGAGGCACCAGCAGAGCTGTGTTCAGTGCTCAGGGGTGAGCTAGCAGGAGCAAGAGGCTTTGGCCAAAATATCTGTGGTGAAGGGGTTTTTTTATATGTCAGCCACTGCATCTTGCCATGGTTTTCTTCACCCTGAGCAAGAAACTGAATCTGAGGGGTAATGTAAGAAAACGACATGGCTAATGAAGTTCAATTAAAACCATCAGCACAAGTAGAGAAAAAAAATTGTACCGAGGAGTAAAATTACTAAGAGAATTTCCTAGCAGAGTCCTGAGCAGCAGCATAGCAATAGGAAAATGCACCCATTTCAGGAGAGTGGCTGGGCTGGGGGTTGGTTCATGGAAAGGCCAGGAGAGGAACAGAAGGTATGGGATAGAGGGAATTAGGGTTGCCATTCAGCTGAGACCTCAGATGACCCCTCCTTTTCTTGAGGACTGACTAGCACATGCATAAGGAATGGGTTGTTTTTTATGAGTCGTCATAAAACTAATTTTATCTCATATTTCTCAAAAAAATACTACACAGATGGAAAAATGTTATTTCTTAAGAAAGGGAAATGGTTTTTCTCTGGAAGACATAAAAAGAATTCTTCTCCAGCACATGCAGGGCACTGTGCCAGCCCGACAAAGGGATGATGGTAAGTTTCATGAAGTCAGCTAGACAATGTTCTCTAGCTGCTTAACCAGCTGCAGTGTTTCAGTCACACAGATACCGATCAGAAAGCATAGGCTTCCTCACAGTGGCATTTTATGCCTAGCCTGGTCAATCCAGCACCAGTGGAATAGGTGCTGGGGCATGCTGCCCGCTGGCACATGGAGCCAGTCTGGGCTTGCATGCCATCGCATGGGGTGGAGGTGTTTCACCAGTGTAAGCTACCTTATCTCATGTCCCCATTTAGGCATACTTCTCACACCCCAACATTAGTAAGAGAAAACTACATGCACAGCCAGCACATACACTTACGGTATGCAGAGTTGAACCCACCTACTATACATACACACTCCCAGCAAATACACACTTTAGACATACATATATTGACACAGCAGCAGCTCAGACACAGCACCACACTGACACTTAACTGGGCACAAGCAGAGCTGCAGATTCACAAACACCACTTCTGGAGGCATTTCTCATTAAGCCACAATCTGCTCCTTGGTTCCTGGCCTGATTCACCCTACATTTTCCAGCAACGGCGAGAAGGGTTGTAGCCTTGGGGCGGGGGGTGGTGGGGGTGGGGTGGTGGAACAGAGAATGTGAAATGGCTCACTGACATCATGTGTGATTACAGCAGCAGAATTCACAGGAAAGAAGCACAGCCCCTGGCTGACCCTCCTCTGCTCCCCTGGCTGTCGTAATTTAAAATGAGCTGCTGTTGAGCTGGAAGCACTCAGGCAGCAGGATTTGAGCCTCTCCCTATATGGGCTTGTCTCACCTCGTGGGCCAACAATGGCTAAGCCAGTCTAGCCAGGGGTTTATCACTCCTCTCCAAGCAGGAGGTGCTCTGAGCTGCCCTGTGGCAGTGCTTCCCTCTCCCCCTCCACATAAAACACCCCACGCTTGCTGCTCAGTAGCCAGGAGCACAAGGAGCAGCCCATGTAGGACAAGAAAGAGGGCGATGTGAAGAGCGCTCCAAAACACCACACACCGCTCCTATGTTGAGAGCCAGGCAGAGCAGATGAGGAAAGAGGAGCATAAACCCATCTTTAGGAAGAGCTGCCTTATGCAGCCAGTCCCACTCTGCGTTGCCAGCAGGGTCAGCTGCCAGAAAGGGGTCAGGAGGGATCCTGGCATGCAGCCTCATCATCCCATCCTGGCAGTTCTGCCCCACTCTCCCTTGGAAATGGGGTGCCAGCGAGAGCAAGCCAGGGTGAGCATCTCCCCTAAGCCATCTCCTCATTTTACACAGACTCTTTTCAGGGGAAGACCACGCATTTCCTGATTCATGCTCTCTGTCTCCTTACTGACCTTTCAATGATGCCACCTCCGCTCACACAAACCCATCCAGCTTTTGCATTGCTCCCTTTGGGTGCTCCACACCCCCTTCGTCGTCCCCCCAGATCATTCCTGCATTCTTTCACAGCTGACTTCCACTCCTACACACACGTGTATCTGCTTGCCCGTGGCCCTCCTCATCTTTTTGAAAACTAGAGTTGTTACTTTCAGCTAGCCTAGCTGTGTGAGGATGCTGTGTATGCAGCTGTTCAAGTGTGCTTCTGTGGGCAGGTGCAGGATTCTCTGGGGCCTGTATTACACTTGCATTTCTATATAAAATGTTCATATCTGAGTAACTATGTTCTGATACATAAAAAGATACATAATGTGTACTATTGCATGCCTGTACAAATACTAGCATGTCTGAGAATACCAGTGCATGAATTCATAATATTAAAATGTGTGCATGTGTTTTACTTTAGGTCCATGTAAATTTATGCACATGCTTCTATTTCTGAGCTTACATTTAAATATCTAAAGATATTTGCACACGTGCTACTTCATACATACAAAGGCATGTACATGTGCATGTGTTAATGAGTGTATACACACTATATAGCTGTATTTTTGTTGTGTTTGCATATCTGTGCTTGCTTGCATCCATGTATCTACTATATTTGTTTATATGTACGCATTTCTGTGTACCAGTATTCATCTGTTCCCTATTTGAAAGCCTTTGTTTTTATTATTTAGTTCTACTGGGCACAGTTTGTCTAAAACCAAACATTAACTTTTACATTCACATTAGCATTTGCATTAACAAAAATAAAAGCAAAATAAAATCCTACATTGAAACTTCTGTAGGTAATGAAGGAGGTTTTTGCCTCAGTATTTGTTGTGCAAAAATTATCACTCTTCGTAGTGATAAGGTCTCAAAACCCGGAAAAAGAGAGCGCTTGAACAGTAGAGATAAGAGTTTTGCTGAAAGCAATAAGAAACTTAGAACTCTTGAACAAATCCTCAAATCAAATCTGTACTTTTCCAACAAGATGTGAAAGGCAATACTTTTAGTATTTTAAATCACCATTTGCAACTGGGCAGGCCACAACTGCTGTTCTGCACAGCTGCCCTTTGCTTTACACTTAAGTGTAAGGAGACGTCCTTGGTACCTCCCAGTGGCAATTCCCAGCACAGGTTGCTGTGGGAATGGCACAGGAGCCATGGCAGCTCTCTCCCAGAGAAAGCTTTGGAAACTGGAGAGGTCACAGTCCTGGCTACACGGCTCCCTCCTTCCAATCCATGTTACTCCAGCAAGAGTCCTCCTCCTAAAATACTTTGTTTGCTTCAAACCAACTCTTGCTGTGGCCCTGTTTCTCAGTAAGGAACAAGCTAGCTGCTGAGAGGTCAGGGACTCCTTCAAGAACAGGCTTAGAGGCAGGGAAGGTTTAAATATCTTCAGTACTGAGAAGCTTCAGGTCTGAGTTCCCCAGAGATAACACATATTGTGGGACAGCTGGTAGGAAACAGGCTCAGCACTGCTCTGTGGCTTTTGGTCTATGATAGCAACAGCTTCATAGAGCATCTATGACACTTGTTCCAATGGGGGCTTCATTCTTGGAGTCATTCCTTCAAAGGATTGGGGCAGATTGTACGGGTATGTATCGCACAGAGCACACCATCACAGGTGGCTCCAACCCTACTGTGGTTTGCCTTAGCAGACAGGCAGTGGACACTGGGGATGAGCTGTCCATCCCACAGCTCCAGGTAGGGCTGAGGTGGTGCTCACAGGGGAAGCCATCACACATCTTTCCAGGAGAGAAAGTGCTTGGCCTCAGGTCAGTGCTTCTGCACAGATTTGTTCCAGTTTAATTGACCAGGTGGGAACAGGGTGCACTTTGTTTGAAAGAGATTGTACTCCTGAATTAGGTCTCCTGCCAAGTCTGTTATCGCTCTGCAAACAATGTGAGTATGGGGAAATGGATCTGGGAAAGCAGAGACTGGATGCATGAGGAAGAGCGTAGATTCCTTTGTTGATGATACAGATAAGTAGAGCTCGCCATTCCCCATCTCAGAAGTTAAACCACAGAAATGAGATGGCAGGTCTAGGATCGCAAGTAGCCATAGTGCAGGGACTACATGCTGGCCTGTCCATTAACCCTGGCTACTGACAGAGCTACAAGAGTGCTAACGGGGGGACATACAGAAGGGAAACCATGCCCAGGGAAAGACCAAGGGATCCATCCAGTCTTTAAATCCGATCTCTTCAGTGATCTTTTCCCCACTAAGCAGCATTTTTGAACATAAGTAGTTCCCCTTCTACAAAAGTCTGCCCTAGGCAGAGGGCCAGACGCCACATTTGTGCCCACTGGTTGGGTACCTTGGTTTCGGCATGTCACGTGACAGTCCTCTTTCCAGCTCTTGGCACCTCCTGTATTTGTGCCTTCTCCCTGTCAGGCCATCTCTCTTCTTTTTCCCTTCTTTCTCTTTCTTCAAGTCTCCTTTCATCCCTTTGTGATTTCTCTGTCTGTCCTTTTCCCTATTGCTGTGTCTGTTTCCGAGCAATGTATGTCTTTCTGTACACTCCCGCCTCAACGTGTATTGCCTCTTCACCCCACTACTCATCAGTGGCTCCTCCTTTCCTCAGCCACGCTCCCTCTCATCACTACTTCTGTCATCATTTTTCACTGTCTGTGTCTCCCTATTCTTCCCCCAGCCAGCTGCGATCCCTCACTTCCATCCCAAAGTCCCTTAGGAAAGGATGCGATGGTCACCACTGAGTTAAAAGCATGAATGGGGGTGGGCAGCTGCCCTTCTCTGTCCTTGATTACTGCCATCAGCCTTTTGGAAGACAGGAGGTGGCTGGAGGGAGCTGGGCTGTATCCTCGTGCAGTCTCTCACGTCCTCGGCACACAGGGTGAGTGCAGCAGTCCTGCTATCAGCTGCATCAGTGCCAGGCAGGAGGGAGGTCAGGTAAAGCAGGCTTTCTGGCAGACACAGCTAGTAACACATGTGGAAGCCTCAGAAACGTGAGGATTGAAGGGGCTTGATATGGTGAGCGACTGCTGCTCTTTTAGACTGCTGGAGCACATTCAGTGTCATTGTCCTTGTGCTCAGCCACTCTGCAGAGGCCCCTCAGTCCTGCATGCTGCTCATGCGTTCCCCTAGGATGCAATGAGGCTCCTTGTCTTTGCCTCCCCACAGTATACCACAGAGTCCCTTTCAGTAATCCTCACTTCTGACCCACCTACTCATGCATACATATGTGCATATCTCAGCCCTGCAATCCCCAAGCAGTTGAATTTCTAAGGAAGTGAATACCTCACAGCAGTCAGTCTGACAGACATCCTCCTCAGGAAACAATGTCCTTGGCAATGGAGAGAGTGAAGAGACAGACATAACAGAATGAGATTTTTCGAAGTAAGAGCAAGGAGAAGACATCTCCCGTTAAGACATCCACACACCCTCCACTCAGAAACACAGTAGGAGAATTTAGGGGGTAGAAATAAAAGAAATGTCAAAATCAAGAAGGACCTGTCTGAGTGAGACTGTGCACAGGAATTTGGGTGTGATGTCAGGGACTGTGTCTTTGAGCCAAATGTCCCCAGCTGAAGGACTGCTGGGTTATTCCTGCTTCTGGTACGGCCAGTTGGAACCAGACATAGAATAGAGCAGTATCTTGCCAGATCCTCAATCTTCAGGGGATCACAGAACAATATACCAAGTGCTTCAAAATATGTTGCTAATTGCACACACACCCCCCCGCCATCCATGAGGCATGTATGCAGATACACCACTTCTGCAGCACTGTATGGTCTGGGCACCTCACAGCCTTGATTTTTCACAGCACCCCACTGAAAGGAGGAAAGAACCTTTTTCAGATGCAGAACTAAGTCAAAAAAGAGACTAAAAACAGATCCCAGACTGAGATGCCACAATGCTGAGCACAACAGCGTAGGCGCTTTCTCAGTCCCTTAAATGGAAACCAAAAGCCTGGAAGGAGAGATGAATATTGCTACTATGGATCCAAAAAGCCAACACCCAGAGGAGCTGTAATGAAAATGGCACAGAGGAAAACAGTAAAGCCCAGCACTGTCCAGGCTATGTTTCTGTACTCAGCACTGCTGGGAGATGTTTCCCTTCAGAGGGGACCTGCAAGCTATGTCTTTCTGAACCTCCACTCACCCCTCTCTTTACTTCAAAAAGGAGCTGCTAAAGAATCTGCTCTTTCCCTCCATTGACAGACTAGCTCTACAGTTAGTGAAATACCCCAGAACACGAGACCTGTGTTCAGCTTCTCCATTTGGGGACCCTTTTTCTGTGTTCCTAGACGTGGTGTTCATGGATCCACAGATTGCTGTTGGAGGACAAACCAAGTCACTATGCTGCCCTGAATGCCTGATTAGGTCTCATAACTACCTGTGGTAGTCCTTAAAATACACATACGCTCTGCCTAATAAATTAAAACATGCCTATGGTGAAATAATGACTGGAGCAAAGACTAGAAGCCAAGATCACCTGTTCTCTGTACCTATGCCAGGTAAGGTAGGAATCAGGCTGCCTCGTGCCTCATACCCAATGCATTCTTACTTACTCTTTGTATGGGGATTTGTCCCACTGCCTGACCCAGAATTTGCAATTGGTAACTTCTTAGGGCCTCCACCACTCCAGTTGCCTCCAGTGGCAAGATGGGCTTCCCAAGGAGGCTTTTTTACAAAAACACAATAATCACCACTGCATTTCATGTCACCTGATCTAGCAGGGATGCAAATGGTATTTTCAGAAATAAAGCAATGACAGAAATTTGCCTCCAGTATATGACAGCTACCAAATGTGTGGTTTGGGAATGTGTTTTTTAGGTGTAGTTGCCTAAATGCTGCCTATATCCCCCCTTTGGATTCATAAGCCCCTGTACTGAAGTCTATCTTAAATAACAAGCACTACACTACTCATTTGTAGAACAAGCAGCTGAACAAAGGGTGTGTGAACTATGACAGACATTGATGTGGGCCTGGGAACCTCTCTCCAGGGAGAATGTTGGGTGCATAGGTGGTGGAGGGGTACAGCCTCTTTAGACCTACTTCTTAACTCCAGCCAGTGTCCTGGTATTACAGCCACTGTATCACGCCTTGTCTCCAACTTTAACTCTCATCTGTTTTTCTAGGTCTTCCTGTGGTAGCACAGTGACTGAGACAGAGAAATGGAAAAAGGGATGAAGAAGAATTGAAGCAAAAAAAAATAAGGGAAGGAAATATCTGTCTGACAGAAAATGAAGGAAGAACAGGAATAAAAAGTGAGAGGAAAAACAAGATGCAAGTTAAGACAATGTAAGAAAGGAATAGCTGTATACACAATATATTTGTGAAAGAAAGGACAAGAACATAACAAAAATGAAGAAAAGGAGAAATAGTAACAGGCAGCTGATATAGAAACATATCTTCCTAGTAGGCAATACTCTTCCGACTTTCAGAAAGAAACTGGGTACAAGTTGCATGACGGTGTAAGGGAAGGAAGTTCTTGCAGCATTTTTCTGTGAAGTGAAGAAATTAGTGCAGCACTGAGCAATGGGGACAGAACATGTGCAGGATTCCACCACTGCCTGCAGAAGGATTTTTTTTTCGGTTGAAAGCCCACTACTTCAGCAACGCAATAATTTTCAGGTCTTCGAAGTTTCTCTTGGTCAAGAAATATCTCCTGCACTATCCCTGATGTTAGGTGTAGGCTCTGTGCAGCTCTTTGTGCCACAAAGGTGCAGGGCACCACAACCATTCAGCCTAACCTATGCCAATGGTTCAAGTTTCCCTGAGAATTTGGGATCCTGAGCCAAACCACTTTTAACAGGTCCAAATCAGTTAACACATTCTTCAGCCTTTCAGAAGAATCACTGGATCAGAGACAGAGAGGACAATGTGCTAGTCACATGAGACCCTAAATCCTGAACTGACCTACAAATGCAGTGAAGCTCAAAACTCCTTGAATAACATATTTATCTGCAACTGATTCCTAGTCAAGTGTTGATGCAAGGTTTCTGGGAACACCTTAAACTGTGGGGCAAAATGTAGTAGCAAAATACATGTCTGACCACTTGCCATTATCTGAGACAAACAGATGTTTATATAGCAGACTCAAGCCTCCCTGAATCCCATCCCATTCCATGCAAGGCTCAGTGCAAGATCTGGAATTACTTCCCCATGGCAGCCACTCCCCCAATTCTTCCAGAGCTTACCCCACAGAGCTCAGAATATTGCAGAAACCAACAAACGAAACTACTGATGACATGATCTTCAGAGTCTGGAGCCAGCTAGTGATGGATTGTTAATAGGACTAAGTAGTCCTCCTACAGGGTCCAGCTTAAATCAGAATGACACTGTAGAAAGCACTGTATATAAACAGTAAGAGACAGCCATGTCCTGAAGATCTATCTCAATACCTATGTACATAAGGGAAAAGAATTAGTACTAACTCTGTTTTGATGATATGGGAACCAGGTGTGTCATGATTACATGGTTTGGCCCAAGAGAAAAATCTGTGATGGAGCTGTAAATCAACCCTCAATATCCAGAGACCCCGACCAGTACTCCACCAGCTAGGCAATCCACGATCTTCCTCTGGACTAAAAGCAGACATCATGACACAGGTGGCTGCTAGGTCTGCTAAACGGAGTCTCTACAAATGCTCTGTTTTCAATGTGGTTTGTGTTCATCCTAGATTTCATGCTCCTTTACTTACCTGAAGCCTCTGGCACCAAAGAATAATTTGCTGGGAAGCAAGAAAGTGTAGTTATGGATCATAAACCCTCACTTGCCTGCTGGGAATGTGCATAGTCGATGCTATCAGGGGAACCTACATATGTCAGATTCCGTCCATCTAGCCCAGACCAGAAACAAGAAAATGACCTTTACAGTCACACTCCAAATTTTTTTGCTTAGATTACTGGGAAACTGATGTTTCCACTTGCCAAACTAGGCGGAAAACCAAAGCCACTCACTGGTTGGTGTTATGCACCAAAAGAAGCTGGGGTACAGTTCTTGGGATATTGCTGCACAGAACATATCACTATTGTTGTGACCGCCTATGTGAACCCAAGCATATTCTTACTTTTTACTGAGAGGAATAAGAGCTGCTCAGTACTGTGACATGGTTCCTAAACTGTTGTTGGCAGGAGACAATCTGGTCAAAGAGAGGACCAAACTAACACTGAAGTATACATACCAAAAATACAGCCTACTCTTGCAGCCCTATGGCCTGTTCTCCCCACTGGGACCTTCAAAAGGCTAAACCAAACCTTGGTGTCTTGTCATGCAGCAGAAGACCTGCCCTGACCCCAGTCACAGAGAATCGACATGACATGCTCGAATACCGTACATCTTTTTCTGTCTCTAATTTTGGCTCCCTAATCACCTAATATCTGGACTTGATGTAAACTGCTGTGCTGAAGCAGGTTTATTCAAGTTCAGCACACTCTGTGGAGATCAGCTGTCTCCTCCTGCCCAAGCCAAACTGGTTGTGTGGCAGCAGGTGTGGACGTTGAACCTGCCCAGCCTCTTCCATCGGTCAGTTTTCAAGGTGCCCAGAAGATAGCATGCAGGTCAGTTTGGGTCCTCTGTTTTCTAGTACAAAAAAGGCTACAGAGATCTGGAGAGACATGTGGTTGACAAGCA